>NC_042616.1:745328488-745928488 GCF_901001135.1 Rhinatrema bivittatum | reverse complement strand
AGATTTGTGATTGGTGAACATGAAAACTGTAATTAAAACATTATGAGATCCATATTCAAAAGCATCTACTACTACTACTACTACTACTACTACTACTACTACTACTACTACTACTACTACTACTTAACATTTCTATAGTGCTATATGACATGCTCAGTGCTGTGCAAACATACAAAAAGACAGTCCCTGCTCAATAGAGCTAACAATCTATAAAACAAACATTCAGGACAAGAGACTTGGTTAAAGAAAGTTAGTCAAGACTAAAAGCAGACAATCATGCATATGATTTAAAAGTGGTTTAAAAATGTGGGTTTTTAGATGGGATTTAAACATGGCAAGAGAGAGAGAGAGCATGACACAGCAGTTCAGGAAGACTAATCCAAGCTAAATGATAGGGGTGTGCATTCGGATTGACCGCATTAGTAAAACGCAACTCATATTTTTTTTTTACTTAAAAAATTGATTCGACATAAACGATTGGATTTCCCACATATCGAACATAGATATGTTCGATATGTGGGAAATCGCGATTGTTGAGCCAAAATAAAAATATAAACCCCCTCACCCTCCTTAATCCCCCCCCCCCCGACTTACCACAACTCCCTGGTGATGGAGCGAGGAGTGAGGACGCCATTTCTGCAATCCTTGGCGAGAAGCATGTGACGTCGGCGGCACGTCGAGTGACGCCGGCGTCACGTGATTCCCGGCTCGTTCGCGCCGGACGGCTCGTTCGGCCCAAAAAGAACTTTTGGCCAGCTTGGGGGGGTCAGGAGGCCCCCCCAAGCTGGCCAAAAGTTCTTTTTGGGCCGAACGAGCCGTCCGGCGCGAACTTGCCGGGAATCACGTGACGCCGCGTCTGAGTGACGCGGCGCCACGTGATTCCCGGCAAGTTCGCGCCGGACGGCTCGTTCGGCCCAAAAAGAACTTTTGGCCAGCTTGAGGGGGTCAGGAGGCCCCCCCAAGCTGGCCAAAAGTTCTTTTTGGGCCGAACGAGCCGTCCGGCGCGAACTCGCCGGGAATCACGTGACGCCGCGTCACTCGACGTGCCACCGACGTCACATGCTTCTCGCCAAGGATTGCAGAAATGACGTCCTCACTCCTCGCTCGATCACCAGGGAGTTGTGGTAAGTCTGGGGGGGGGGATTAAGGAGGGTGAGGGGGTTTAAATTTTTTTTTTGCACATATGTACATATACCCAACTCATTGGATTTTTTTTATGTCCATATTGGCCGCAAGTGGGACCCCCTTTCGGACATAAAAAATATGAACATAAAATTTTGCTCTGCACATCCCTACTAAATGAGAAGTTAACTGGCTAAATGAAAATGTGGGCACTTATCCAGCTAAATTGTAGCCGGCTAATAAGATAGTTGGCAGGAATTTATCTGGCTATGTTAAGAGCTTTCCAGGGGTGTAGCTGGGAGGAATTGAGTTAAATGGATAACTTATCCAGCTAACTGCAATATTCAGAGATAGCTGGTTATATTATCTGGCTAAATCTGGTCGGTCCATAGACCTGTCCTAAAGTTAGTGAGCTATATCCTAGCTGGCTAAGTTAACATAGATGGCTAAATTCAATAATGTGGCCGCACTATTGAATATATCTCCAAAGTTAGTCCGTTAAGTTTAAATGGATAACTTTGCTATTTGGACAGTGACTGAAAATGGACCTCTATGTGACTTAGGCAATACCATTGTGTGTCATGCATATATGAGGTTCATTTAGAATATTTTTATAGCACATTCACATCACTTTTTCTTCCGTGATATTTTTTGACATTTGAAGTATAGAGTTTGAATTTGGGTTTTTAATTTTCCTGGTCATTTCCTTGACTACTTTTTTCATGGCCTGCCATGTCATGAAGCACTACATTTACAGCACTCACAGGCCAACTATATTAGGGTACAATACCATTACCAGGGACCCTCTATGCCTCCCTTTCAAAAAGGTCCCTTTGCCTTGTATCTGCATCCCGGCCATTGACGCATTGGAATCCAAGGCACACTCTAAGAAATATTATCCTGCCAGAGGGCCAACGTCTGATCTATTATCACTAGGTAGGCATCAAGCAATGACAAGTATATGGAAGACTTTATTTCTTTAGAATGGAACAAAGTTAGCATGGCTTTACTCAAGGCAAGTCTTGCCTCACAAATCTGCTTCACTTTTTTGAAGGAGTTAATAAACATTTAGATAAAGGTGAACTGGTTAGAGATGTGAATCGGAACCGGAATCGGTTCGGATTACGGTTCTGATTCACATGTGGGTTTTTTTGCATTGGGCCCGATCGTGGTTTTGTTTATAGGCTGCGCCCGAGCCGATAAACAAAAAACCCACCCCGACCCTTTAAAACTAACCCCTTAGCATCCCCCACCCTCCCGACCCCCCCAAAAATTTTTTTAAAGGTACCTGGTGGTCCAGTGGGGGTCCCGGGAGTGATCTCCTGCTCTGGGCCGTCCTCCTGCTCCCGGGCTGTCGGATGCCACTAATCAAAATGGCGCAGATGGCCCTTTGCCCTTACCATGTGACAGGGTATCCGTGCCATTGGCTGGACCCTGTCACATGGTAGGAGCACTGGATGGCCGGAGCTGGATATAGCCGAAGAACTGGGCACCCAACACCCCATAAGTGCTTTGTACCAAGGGAAATGGCATCATCACCCCATCTGTATCTATCACATGCCCCACATAGGTAATTCCTTTCTGTGCCCATCCCTTTAGACTTATCTCTTGGGAACCTGGAAGAAATTCTGGATTTCCCTGTATGGGGAGAAGGTATGGACAGCACTGAAGTAGACCTAGCCGCCCAGTAAGGTATTTTCAGGCCTTTCAAATCGGGGCTATTAATGGATTATGAGAAATTGCTGGCAGTAGCTCTTTACTAGGCCCCATCAAAACATAGTTGAGCTCCAAGGGAGCCACCAATGTACGTTCCGCCAGCAGATTAATATAAAAGGACGTGTCCGCCAGCCAGTCTCGAATAATATGGAGGTTAGCCTCTACACAATATTCACTATTATGAACTTCTTTAAGCTCAGGTGTCTATCGATTATGACTCCCAGGTCTCTTCGATGAGAGATTTGGATGTTAGCAAACGACTGTTGTTGGTGATGACCATCTTCTGGAGAGATAAGCAGGAGTTCTGTCTTGGCAGTATTAAGTACCAAGTTAAGGCCTGTAAGGTGAAGGTTGATCATTTGCAGGTGAGTGTCCCATTGCTTGATTGCTGTTGCCAACAAGTCAGTTACGGGGATCAAAATTTGTACGTCGTCTGCGTATATATAGAATTTCAGTTTTAGAGTTGTGAGCAGTTGGCAGAGAGGTAACTAGTGGCCCAATATGCACTTTCTCTCTATATCCACCTGTTCTCTATCCAGGTAGGGACCAGCTATCCACCACAAGGTTCTCAGTCCCCGGCTAGAAATCTCTAGAAGTTCCACATGCCAATGAAGTTCAGCCAGTCTGTAAAACAGTTTCCCCAATACCTGTCTTTTACCAGACATGCAAGCAAAATGAATATTTGAAGGATTTCTCCTAAAAGCTTCCAGCTGTGAGCAAACAGGGATGCCTGAGTATTACCATTACCATGTCATGTCACTCACATATACCCCCTGTGATGAGAAGGACTCACACAAAGCAAGCCTTTAGACGGAAATCACCTAATACAAGTTATGAACTGTCCAAACATGAACAACCTAAAATGGAGTATGTGGTTACATACAATAAAGGAAAACCTCTTGAAACAAACACCCTGTACTCTTTTAACACACAGGGGCCATAAAACAATACAGATGAGTGCAATGTAGTGGATAAAAAGACTCATAATCTCTGAAAAAATATCTGCTATAGAGGTGAAGAGTTAGCGTCAATATAATATAGGAAAAGGCTTCTAATAATGACATCATCATCATCATTTGATGTTGGATCCCTAATACCAAATATTTAGGATATTTGCCAACTCTACACATACAAATGTAGATAGGTGAAAGAAAAAAAATCATCTTTATCCATGGTAGGGCTTGGGGGTGGTCTGAGGTAGTGACCCATTTTTTTTAGGGTCTGGGAAGCTGACTGGCCTCGCTGAAGGGCTGGAAGGAAAAACAAATGTTCCAGTGACTGAAATGCTGTGTTTTAAAAGTAAAGCGGCAGGTGCCATGGTGAAGGCTTCTGGCGGCTTGATCGCCACATTTGGAAAAGGAGGGGAGTCATGTTTGTTAGGAGTGAGGCCGGTAGCTGCATTGCTGCCACGTTGTTGTTTTTTGGTTGTAGGTGCCACAAGTAGGGAGGATTTTGGTGGCTCGAGCCACATTTAAAGTTGAAGCAGTTTGAGTGCTGCAAGTTTGCGACATCTGCCACGTGTGCAGATGAAGATGGACAGAGGCATTGGGACTCGGAGCAGGCAGCTATTTTTAGTGCCAGGGCTGCTTTGAGGGTCCCGATGTGTCCTGATGTGTGCTTTGATGCGCTGGAATGCTGGTGTTTGCGGGAGGTTCCCTGGGAAAGTGGGGACTCTCGCCAGCATGGAATAAAATTAAAAGAAAAAAAAAATAAGAACCACAGAGGTGAGGGAGAAATCAGAGCAGGTATCAGATATCAGTGCTGCCACTCTGGGTCTCTTGTGTCAGCCCTAAGTTACACTCGGTGCAGAGCTCCCGGTGAATGAAGAGTGAGGACCCTAAGTGATGTCATCAATGACATCAGAGGTTAACCAGTACAGTGTCTGTAGGTTCTTTTTAAGTAAAAATAAAAGCTTTTGGGACATTTTAAAGTACAAAAACTTAGTGTTTTTATTGTATAATAATTAAGGAGGCTCCCATAACATTTTTAAAGGGCTACACATTTATTTTAATATCTCTTATGGGAGGGGGGTCAGAAAATGTATAAAACTTTACAAATTCAGAGTTTTGATAGTGGTGGTCATGAGAAGATTTATTTAGTTTGATCCATGTAAAAATGAGACTTTGACAACATTTATCTAAAACGTTATATTTATAAGTAGTTCTGGAGAGCAGATAAAAAATACAGATCCAATAGACAGATGGGCATTTTTCCAAAAGCGTTGTGGTTCAAGAACGGCTTCTGTTTAAGTCGGGCAGCTCAGCTCTAACAAGCCGGTCGTCTGTTCGCCGAAACATTTGTTGAAAGAAGATCGGCGAGAGCCATTGATTTGCCTATGGACATTTCTTTGAAAGGATAAGTTGAAAAAACCTTTTTCTTTCATAATCATGAAAAAGTAAAGCTTATTGTAAGCAAAGTTTAAAGAAGTCTAAAAAAAACACAAAAAAAAGAAAAGTATAAAAAATTGGGAATACAGATTTTGTTGTGGCATGAGTAATGATGCCATTAAAACCCAGTGATTATAAAATAAACTGAGCTAACACTTAAGTCTTTTTAGTATTTTGAACATTTAAACGCTTATTCAGCGTATATGTATAGCATGCTCAAACATATGAGGGTTTAATACGTCATAAAACTCACTTTATATGTGATTGCTCTTTATATTGTCATAGTAACTATCACATAGAATACCAGTTCTATTTATTTATAGCAAAAAAGGTATAGCTATTTACAGTAATAGCATGTATTATGCTATTATACAGTGCAATAATGCTCCACATTTTCATTAATCCTGCCCAAACCCCTCCCTGATCCTGCCCCTTTCAAAAATTGCATTCCTGCCATGCAGTGCCACAATTATCGCGTGCATTAATGCCATAACACATTTTGAGGAATGACCCTGTAAGATAGATAGGTGACATATCTTAAGAGTGAGGGAAATATATATTTTTTTATTTTTAATAGCTAATCATCTCAGTACACTAAGGCTCCTGTATATACTTTTCTGGAGGCAAAGGACCCCTACTTAGGAAGCCTAACTGCCAACCATGGGAGGGGGACCTTCTTGTTAGAGAGTTCATGAAGATTTAGAACATTCTATATGGGAAGGAATCCAGAAAAGTGGGATCTTATAGGAAGGAACAAACCTGGGAGGAAACTGCTATAAACAATGCAGTCTTCCACAACAACACAACTGTGCAAGATCCCAGTCACAAGTAGCAAGACCTTAGATGCAAGGTCAAGGAAAAATGGGAAAAATGATAGCAGAGGCCTGCTAGTCATATAGAATGGATAGACCTGAGTACCATATCAGTGGATATAGTGTGAAGGATTGGTGAAGTGGGCACCTCATGCTCTGAGGCAATACAACGTGAGCAGTCAAAATGGTGCCCTCCATGGTGAAGGTTGTGTGGAGTTAAATTACTCTGGTGCAACGACCCCAGCGGAGAACATCAGTTGTTGAAGAAGAGATGAAGAAGGAAGACAATGAATAATAGCTCCGAGACCTGGGCATGAACCTGGGATGAGACCCAGGCAGCAGGCTTGGGTCTAGACCAAGGTTCTGGCATCATAAACCAGCCTTTGGGCCAGACAGCAGCATTGCACGTATCCTGGCTGAGACCCCGACATTGCGACCAGGCTAGTATGCAATTTCAGATTTGGTAAGGGACTTGGCCTTCAGGATTGGCTCTGGTATCAGGCCTGGGTCCAGGCCCCGGCCTAGGCAGAGGACCAGGCATTGGGTCCAGGCCTCCAAGCCTGGGTCTTGCATAGGATTAGATCTTTATAGGTCACTGTGAAGTCAGCCTAGGCTCCACGCAAGGACTTGGCTTGGATTGGGGCCTAGGCATCACCTGTACATCCCCTCTAGACCAGATAAGTGGGGGCCAGGATCCAGCATTTTTCCATTTTGGAAGAATAATATGCATATACCACAAAAAGGAAGCATTGTATACTTGTTCCACGCTAAAAATAACTGTGTATTTTTTTAAAAGAAGACTCATTAATTTTCTGTGAATAAATCCTGGTAGGGAGCACGGGAAGTACGTGAGGCCACATTTCTTTTTCTTTTTCATTTTTTGGAGGGTTTGCTATTTCATTGTATATTTTGATTTTTTTATACTAAAGCATCCAAAGCAACATTGCATGAAATGAAATTCATGAGAAAATAGCCCCCCAAAAACAAAATAAAAATGAAACAAAATTTTCCCCCTTCCCACCCCTGCTAGTGTTCCTCCAAAAACATTGTGGCCACATGGAGAGGTTGAGCTAGGGTCAGTGCTGACTCCTACTCAACCCGGACCACCACCAGACGAGGTCCTGTCTTTCCCAAAGTTTAAAATTTCAAAAAGGCTCCACAGCAATGGCCCTGACCTCCCTACCCTGTCCATTAATTAAAATGTGTGTCCTGCTCCTAGCCCCCCTCCCCCTAATCAATCAATGAAAATTTGGGTCCCAGTCCCAATCTCCAACTCTCCAAGTGCTTCAATTAAAATAGTGTCCCAGCCTCCACCCCTTCAATATTGCATCCCAGCCCCATTCCCCCAGCCCTCCTGAGCTGAAACCAAAATAACTAGGGGCCTTGCCCACTTTCTGTACCAACCCCCCCCCCCCACACACACACACACACACACACACACACCCAGGTCCAAATTAGAGTCCCAGCCCCCTTTCTGTACCAAGTCCAAATTATGGTCTCAGGTTGCTTCACATGCACACCCATCCACTTCCAAGAGTTAAAAAACTTCAATTAGGGTCCAGGCCCCCAGCTTTGGCACACCATCGCTTCCCACATCCACTGGAACCTTAAATCCAAGTTGGGGCTACCACAGTGGGGCCAGGGCTCACCCTTGCATCTGGCCCAGTCACACCATTTTCCAAAATGGCACCAACCTGACCTTGACACCACCATGTGACTGGTTCAGGTTCAGGGTAATGTGGGAGGGGGATCAGAGGTGGGGAGAGGGGGAGGATGTTTTTTTCTTGGAGGGGTGGATATGGGAAAGAGGGGTCGAGGCCTGGAGGGGAATGGGCCATTAACAGGTAGGCTCAGTTTTTAATTTTTAAATTTTGGTTAGAGTTGGGACTGCCTCGAGTGATGGCCGCAGGTTGAGCCAGGGGTCAACCCTGACCCCTGTCTCAACCTCTCTAAGTGACCACGTTTTTTTGGTTTTTTTTTAATTTTCCCATCTCTTGAAATGTGAGACATTAGCCTCAGGACCCACGTTAGGGACTCGGACCTCCCGCCTCACATCTAATGCTTTTCAAAGAGGCGTTGTTGATAAAGTATTTGCATAAGATTGCCTATGCATGACATTCTTTGCATGCATTTCCATTATTCATGCATGCAAATCACATGCAAAGAAATTCATTGTAATAGGGAAGGGTACCTGGGTGAGGAGATGCAAAATATTGCATATATGGCTCGATATTGCCTCGATAGTGCTCTATCACATGATATAAAGCATATTTCACACTATATACATTGTTTAATGCATGTTAGAGCAGTACTGCAGCTTGAAAAGTGGAGGCACTTGGCTGTTGCAATTTAGCTGGATAAATCGGATCATATCTATCTACGTGGTGCTGAACCGCTGAATGTGCATATGCTGCAACAATTGTGCACGTTTCTACATTCTATTTTAAAATTATATACACAAATAATATATGTGCAAAATTAAGTAGGACTTACCTGCTTAAATCCCTATTTATGTGTGTAAATCAACAAATTTTGTAATGTGTGCGTAAAACAAATAACCCATTTTTTGATTCCTCCACCATTTAGCACAGTTTATCGATACTCTTGTGGTTCTTCAGCCTGAATTCCTTCCAGTTCCCCCAGGTCTCCCACCTTGCCAATTACACAGTATAAACAACACTTTTGATTTCACTTATGTCACATACGGGCGGATTTTAAAAGCCCTGCTCGCGTAAATCCACCCGGATTTACGTGAGCAGGGCCCTCGCGCGCCAGCGCGCCTATTTTGCATAGGCCGCCGGCGCGCGCCGAGCCCCGGGATGCGCGTAAGTCCCGGGGTTTTTTGAAGGGGGCGTGTCGGGGCGGGGCTGAACGACACGGCATTTGGGGGGCGGGACGCTGCATTTTGGGGCGGGACCGGGGTGTGGCGCCGGTCTGGGGGCGTGGTCCAGGCCTCCGGACCAGCCCCCGGGTCGGATGATGGCACGCCAGCAGTCCGCTGGCACGCGTAGATTTACGTCTGCTTCTAGCAGGCGTAAATCTAGGGACAAAGGTAAGGGAGGGTTTAGATAGGGCCGGGGGGGGGTAGGTTAGGTAGGGGAAGGGAGGGGAAGGTGAGGGGAGGGTGAAAGAAAGTTCCCTCCGAGGCCGCTCCGATTTTGGAGCAGCCTCGGAGGGAACGGAGGCAGGCTGCGCGGCTCGGCGCTCGCAGACTGCCCAAAATTGGCAGCCTTGCGCGCGCCGATCCAGGATTTTATAAGATGCGCGCAGTTATGCGCGTATCTTATAAAATCCAGCGTACTTTTGTTTGCGTCTGCTGCGTGAACAAAAGTATGCGATCGCGCTTTTTTTAAAAATCTACCCCATAATTAGGAGGTATAAAATTCCACAAGCAAATTGCCAAATCTACATGCATTAAGTATTTTCTAAAATAGTAGCTTACATGCATATATGTTGGCTCTTCCCTGGAATTCATGCAAACTTTTTCTTTTTTTAATTTTTTAATTTATGTATTTTAAGAATTTAACATCAAGAATACCATCTTGAAAAAGAAATACAGAGAGTTTCCATCTGACTCAATACAAATAAATCTAAGAAAAAAAAGAAAATACATATTTAAAATCTCTGCATATAACGTCCACAAGTGAGAGAGGGGGGAGGTTATACGTAACCTAAAGAAATATAAGAACAATTCTTAATCTATATCAAGGACAGCTTAGAAGATACCAAGACCATATAGCTATGAGGGACATACAGCATCAATATTAGAACTCGCTGGTGTCGCTGCAGTTTTCCCAAATAAGAACTGCGTTAATTGGGGAGGATCGAAAAATGTATATGTATTATTAAAGTATTTTATTATACATTTACAGGGAAATTTTAAATAAAATGCACCCCAAATATGTAAAACTTGAGATCTTAATAGCAGAAAGACCTTTCTTCTTTTCTGTATCTCATGTGAGACATCTGGGTAAACTCTTATTTTGCAACCAAGAAATAAATCATTTCTATGTCATAAACTTAAACGGAAAAACCTCTTTATCATGTTCCAGAGCTAATGTCACTATGTGTGTTGCTGGTGTTGCCAAATCTGTATCTGAGGTCTCCAACATATTAGAAATATTCAAAGATTGAGTTTGTGCAGGCTCATTTGGTGTTCCTCCCTCCGATTGTACCATTGCTCTTCTCAGCTTAGATACATAAAAGATTTTTGTAATCGGGGGTACAGCAGACTCCTTTATTTGTAATACATCCAAGAGGTACCATTTGAACAAATCTCTAGGAGAATTTAAAGGAACCTGTGGAAAATGTATATACCTTAAGTTCCCGTTTTTTACTTAGGTTCTCTAGATTCTCCATTTTTCTTGCTGTGCTATTTTTCTCTTTAATCATTTCTACCTGAGTTGTTTTTATTTCATTTATCTGTTGCCTATCCACCAAATTTTGGCAATCCAATTCCACAGTAGTGTGAGTTAGCACATTCACTTTTTCCTCAATTTGTTTAATTTTATCATTTATTGGGTAGACTTCCTGCAAAATAGAGACCCTCATTTCAATAATGGTTTCCCATATTGTCTCTAAGGAAAATGGTCTTACCACCTCTGACACAGTTATTATAGGGAGTGCTGCAGCCACTCCAATTTGTTCTTCTAAGGATATTTCTGTTCCAATGCTGGATTGCCCTTTGATGTTTCCTGGGCTCACTGTAGAGGCTGCTGCCCCTCCGATCCCTGCCAGGTCCCGTCCCTTGACAGTTTAGTTGGTCAGCATTCCTGTACAGCTCTCTTCTCAGCCGGATCCCCTGGAGGTGTCCCTTCTATGGGGCTGAATGGTGACATTGAGTCTGGGAGAGAGGGGAGCTCATTTTCCCCTCCCCGACTCTCCAACGGCTTAAAACTTCCCGCATTCATGTCCCAACGCACGATGTGGGCATCCATGGGTCCTGAGACCGGTGTCGACGTAGAGGGGACTGCAGGGAAAGGTTCCCCTCGTGGTTTTCGCTTTTTCCCTATATGGGTAAGTAAGTAACACAGCAAGAAATTGAATACCAAACTCAGGACCACACAAACGCACAGCCATCTTGGAACCACCACATCTCAGCCCCGGTTTCTCTAACCTACTCCCCCTCATGCAAACTGTTTCTTATGTGCAAATGCTGTTTTGCTTAAATATGCTCATTTTTCTGCTCACAGCCATTTGAAAATTCATCCCACATTATTTTTCAATAGTTTAAGATTTGCTTATAATTCATGCTATTAAAGCTTATACACTAATACTTTCCCTATTCCTCTTACATCTGTAATACTGCATACCGTGGGGGTAAAACAAACTTCATGTATCAAGTGTGTTGCACTTGGAGGTGGACCCTTGTCCTGGAGCAGTGTACAAAAGGCTCCCTGGTAGGGACCAGGAAGCACCTGCCCCCAGGGGGTGGAGCACTGAAGGAGACAGAGGCTAGGATGAGCTTCACCACTGGAAGCCTGCAGTTCCCTGGGTGGAGCCCGTAGGGACCCGGGCCGCTTGGACTTAGGTGGGCCTCGCAGGGTCTCCCGGAGAGGTAGTAGAGAGTAGGGATGTGAATCGTGTCCTCGATCGTCTTAACGATCGATTTCGGCTGGGAGGGGGAGGGAATCGTATTGTTGCCGTTTGGGGGGGTAAAATATCGTGAAAAATCGTTAAAAATCGTTAAAAATCGAAAAATCGAAAAATCGAAAAACCGGCACACTAAAACCCCCTAAAACCCACCCCCGACCCTTTAAATTAAATCCCCCACCCTCCCGAACCCCCCCCAAATAACTTAAATAACCTGCGGGTCCAGCGGCGGTCCGGAACGGCAGCGGTCCGGAACGGGCTCCTGCTCCTGCATCTTGTCGTCTTCAGCCGGCGCCATTTTCCAAAATGGCGCCGAAAATGGCGGCGGCCATAGACGAAAAAGATTGGACGGCAGGAGGTCCTTCCGGACCCCTGCTGGACTTTTGGCAAGTCTCGTGGGGGTCAGGAGGCCCCCCACAAGCTGGCCAAAAGTTCCTGGAAGTCCAGCGGGGGTCAGGGAGCGATTTCCCGCCGCGAATCGTTTTCGTACGGAAAATGGCGCCGGCAGGAGATCAACTGCAGGAGGTCGTTCAGCGAGGGTTCCGGCGCCTCGCTGAACGACCTCCTGCATTTTGGAAAATGGCGCCGGCTGAAGACGACAAGATGCAGGAGCAGGAGCCCGTTCCGGACCGCTGCCATTCCGGACCGCCGCTGGACCCGCAGGTTATTTAAGTTATTTGGGGGGGGGGTTCGGGAGGGTGGGGGATTTAATTTAAAGGGTCGGGGGTGGGTTTTAGGGGGTTTTAATGTGCCGGCTCACGATTCTAACGATTTATAACGATAAATCGTTAGAATCTGTATTGTATTGTGTTCCATAACGGTTTAAGACGATATTAAAATTATCGGACGATAATTTTAATCGTCCTAAAACGATTCACATCCCTAGTAGAGAGGCGTGCCCATGAGCAGCAAGGGAGTATGGTCGGTCACTAGGCTTTAGGTCTGGAGAACCAAGGAAGGCCAGTACAGCGTAGGCGATGACAAGGCAAGGGACAAAGCCAGAATCAGGAGACGAGGTCAATAGCAGTCGGGGTCAGAATCCGTGGATCAGTCCGAGGAGTAGTCAACAAAGCAGGGGTCAGGTTCCAGAGGTCAGATAAGGTCACAAGGATGGCAGAGGTCAGGATCCAGACAGCGAGCAGAATGGTCAAGGAACAAGCCGAGGTCAGTACCAGAGAGACAGTCCGAGGGTACTACCTGGGGAGACAGGACAGACAGACGCTGGAACAGAAGGACGCTGGAACAGAAGGATGCTGGACAAGGCTGGAACAGTAGGATCCTGGAACAGTAGAACGCTGGAAAAAAACTGGAAAGAGACTGGAACAAGAAAGTGAACGCAGAGGCAAACTAGTATACTTATAGTGCCGACACGCTTGCCAAGGCAAGAAAGTGCAGGCAGGGACTTCCTTATATTGTACATTCAATCAGGGCACGCCACAGAGCTAGGACCCACCCCTGGCCCTACAAGAGGCCGGGCAGTCCGCGCGCGCGCGGAGGGGCGTGGCCAACGCCACTGAGGACGCCGAACTCTGGCGTGAGGCCATGTGTGCAGTGGAAGGCCCAGCGACCGCGGCCGCGGGACGCCAAGGCCTGGAGGTGCTCGCATCTGCCGCTGGGGAGGCCGACCCGTGACCTGCAGAGGAGCTAGTGAGGTGAGCAGGCTCGTGCGTGGGCTGGGCGCGGATGGGGCGCGCAACAAAGTGGATAATTTGAAAGAGGCTTTGAACATTTATGACTGGTATTGTTTAGAAATTAAAACTGAAGGATGATACCTGCTATATATAACAAAACTAAAAGAAGGGATTGGTGTCATTCCCCCCCCCCCCACCCGCCACACACACACACACACACACAAAATAATAAAGTGCTCTGGCACTGCAAACATTAAAAATTAAAGCACCTCCCTGGCCTACCCTCACTCTCCTCCCCAAAAACCATCCACAGACCTGTCTAACCTCATTTGTAGGTCTTTAGAAAAGCAAAGGGATGGGAGAACCTTACCTTTGAATAAGAAATAAACCTAAATAAAATGAAATAATTCATAAACCAAAAAATCAAAAACTCAAAACAAGCCAAAAAAACTACAAGAAACTGAGATTATGAAGGACTTTGCAATTAAAAGACAAGATGGGTTCTATTCATGTTAACAAGCAGTAAATGATAAAATAGGTGCTGTAATAAATTTTAATGATGTCTTATATAATATTTATTTATTTAAAACATTTTAGATATCACCAATAATAGCAAAAAACATTCTAAGCATTTTACAGCTATGCATACATATTAAAATGGATAACAGTTAAAATGACAGTGAACACAAACTAAATAAATAACAGTCGAATCTACAAACACATAAGAATAAAAAGGAAATTAAAAGTCGAGAGGCCATCCAAAAAAACATTTAGTTTAAGCTTTGTATTAAGAGCTTGTAAAATCATCTATCTCCCACAGGTCCTGTGGAACGGTGTTCCAGAATACAGGCCCCAAAATTGAGAAATCTCTATTGAAAGTAGATTGAAAATATATTCTTGAATGCTAGGACTTTGAACAAAGGTTTATCAGAGGGTTGTAGGGAAATGGAGCAGAACATACTTGAAATAGGATGGGCATTCTCCTTAAAAAGTACTAAAAATTAATGTGAACATCTAAAAATTTGCTTGGTGCACTAGTGTAGCCAAAGCAGATGCTTTAAAACAGGCATAATGTAATTGCAAAAAGAACAGGAATCAATAAGGCATGCTGCAGCATTTTGTAATATTTGCATACATTTAAAAATATATTGGTATACCACCTACATATAAGGATTACAATTGTCAACAGTTGTTAAAAGAAATGACCTGCACTATCTTGGAAAAATCCTCAGCAGCCAATAAGTAGAGCTTATTTGTCAGAGGATACTTGCTGGTACTAAGTGCTGGCACCTTTTTTCTCCACTTATTTGATTTTCGTGATCCCTCGAAAAAAAAAAAAAAACATGCATTCTGCGTGTGAATGCTAGCACCTTTTTTTGAGAAAGGTAGCATTACCAATAAGTAGTAGACTAGTGGTTAGAACAGCAGCCTACAACCCACAGAAAATAGGATTCAAATCCCACTGTTGCTCCTTGTGACCTTGCGCAAGTCACTTTACCCTATGTTGCATCAGATACAAAAATTAGATTGTAAGCCTGGTGGGGATAGAGGAATGCCTATAGCACCTTTATGTCATCTACTTTGAAATACCACAAAGTGAAATAAATAAATAAAGTATCTCAATGAATACACCATTACAATTTGAAAAAGGCTGCTTTGATTACATTAGAGAGGCTGTAGGGACAAAGCAGAGTCAATTAAAATAAACAAATCCTTTATCTTATTAGAAAAGGAGAGTATAACTTTATCAATTGCTAAACGTGTCAACTTTGCTGGAACTGCTGTCTTGTCAATCCAATCTACTTCAGTTTTGGTAAGATTTTACAGTAGGTTGTTTTGACTCATTCAAATGTATGCTATTTTTAAACAGCTTAACAAAAATTCAATGTGAAGGAACTATGACCATCAACTAGAAATAAGTGTTGTTTATCATCGATGAAAATTAAAAAAATGAACAGATTGTATGAGGTAAAACAGTACAAATAGGAAGCAGATATAAATTAAACAGAAGGGACGAAATGGACCTCCGAGGATACTGGTTTCCAGGAGACGTAGGCCTGGCCAATTTTCACCTACATCTGACGATAAGAAAGGTATGACCTAAACCAATGTACAATGCCATCATTGAACTCCTGGAATTGTAATCTAGGTAGTAAGATACAGTGACTCATAAGGTCAAAAGCAGTGAAATATCAAGAGTCACCTATTACGGTTCCACCTGCTGTGCAGCTTCCCTTGCACCAGGGGTCCTCAATGTGACATGCTTACAGCTACACAAATTACCTCCTTGCTGATAAAATGATGCCTCAGTTCCAGCCCTACTTAACCCAGCCTGCTCCTTCACTGAATCACCACAGCTCCTTGACCTTGCCATCCTTGCCTTGTTATCCTTGTGGTCTAGTTTGGCCTCCAGTCTTGCCTTGTTATCCTGCCTTGCCTTATGGTCTACCTTAACTTCCTGGCTTTCCTTGTGGCCTACCCAGGCCTTCTGCCTGCCTTTCCAGGCCTTCTTGTCTTGCTCTGTGTCATTCTAGACCTATTTGCCTTGCTCTCTATCTTTCTAGGCTTTCTGGCCTTGTTTTGCAACCTTTTAGGTCCACCTGTCCTTTTGGGCTTTCCTGTCCAGCCTTACGGCCTTTGGGCCTTCTAGGTTCAACTAGCCAGCCTCGTGCCCTAATGGGCTTTCCTATTTATTGCTGCTAGTTCTGTCTAATCCTTGCCCATTCCTTGTCTATCGTTGTCCTGTCCTTTGCTTTGTTCTGCCCAGTCCAGTCCCTTATATGCTTTCCTAGACCTTGCCTTTGCCTCTGATTCCAACTGTACTGTGATCCATCTCTTGCCTGCCCTCAGTACCAGCCCTGCCTATATCTAGCTTCTGCCTTGCTTCCAGCCCTGCCTATATCCAGTTCCTGTCTTCCCTCAGTACCAGTCCAACCTCCAGACCTGCTTGTATCCAGCTTCTGCCTGCCATTAGTACCAGCCTTGCCACCAGCCCTGCCTATATCCAGCTCCCAGCATGTGTCTGAATCCAGCAGCAGCCATGATGTTTGTGAGAAGGCAAGTCCTACTGGCCCTCAGAATCCAAGAGCTCAACCTATGAGAGAGGGGCCTGGCAAGGCAGAAGTCCAGCTCTAATCCTGCTCTACAGCCCTATGTTGCTTCAATGGGGTTAATCCTTGACTCCAGCAAGCTGAGCCATGACAACACGATAATATCCATACCACCTCTATGAAGTTGGCACAAGATATAATCAGTTTTAGCAAAGTTAGTAAGAAAGCCACCCTGATGTGGATTTAGGATATTGACATTATCAATTAAATCAATAAGTTGGGGGAAAAAACAATTTTTTCTAACTCTTTTTCCGGGGAAGGGAGAATAGAGATGAGATGATTGCTATTTCTAACTCTTTTGCCAGGGAAGCAGGGAAGGGAGAATAGAGATGAAATGATAGCCAGATACCTCATCACTAGACAAATTTCCTTTATTGAACACTGTAGTGACTAAAGCATTCTTTAAAAATGCAGGTATGGTCCCTTCAGAAAGAGATACATTTACAATTCTAGTAAGAAACTCAAGAAAAGATGTTGAAGGCTGTATAAATCCCAAAATGTTCATGGACCAAGATGCGAAGACTTCAACTTACTCATCACCTCAGCTACCTCGGTAGAGACTACTAGTTAAAAATGTTCCCATTGAATTGGATGTTTCATTCTATTCAAGCACACTGGTTCATACTTTATATCAGATGTCGCCTGTTGGTACTGAGATATATTTTGAAACCGATGGTTAGCAAATTGCTCACAATATGACAAGCTTTCAGAACTACACAACATACATAAGAAGAGGAATACAATGAATTGCATCAATATTTTATTTGCATTTTATAAGCCTGTCTAACATTAAAAAACTATCTAACACACTCATACTATACTCATGCACTCACATTTAAAAACAAACATCTTCAAAAAACATGAAAATCAGAAATATTATCAAATAATTCAATTGTAATATAAAGTGCAAATGCTCACATCATTTTTTAAACATTATACAATAGATCAACCAATGGAGTCAGTCCTCAAAGTGTCCAACAAAGATCTTTGTTTCGCCAAGTTTATCTTAATGGCTTCATCAGGGATAGGACTGGTTTAGATGAATAACAGCTATCGTCTCAAAATATTAATGAGTGACACAACTGTAGAAATTCGAAACTTCAATTCTTAACAAGTCTTCCAACATGCGATCTACAAACCAAATTACATCATTTATCACATATCCCAAAAAGGGACTCTATAATATTCAACAACTAAAAATAAAACATAAATCCAAAACCTAATCAATTTATTTCATTTTAACAGGAGGACCGAAATATAAATGCACTACTAACACATTAAAGTAATTGCCACAAGTTTATATTATACGTTTATACCAATCTAAAAAAGGGGGGCCGCAACAGTAAATTACAAAAAAGTAAATCCCCGCTATCTTATACACAATGATACAATGAGTTAACTAAAGAATACCCACCAAACCTTCAAAATGTATTCGGTATGAAGTCCCTTCAAAGAAGATTCAAAAATCATTCATCTCTCAACCCACTCTAAAGTTCAACCCGTTCTAATATACAAAAATGGAAAGAAAAAAGTGGAAAGAAAAAAGTCATGTCATAAAACAGTTATCTTAATGAATCTCAACATTAATTCCATATTAAAGTCAAAAGCAGGTAGAAAAAATAATAAAGGCTTTTCATTTGTACCCACGTCTCGGCATGATCCATTGTCAACTCGGGTTGAATTGCAAAAATTCTTTCGTCGTTTACATTTGAGAGAATTTTTTGGAGATAAGGCGTGTTTAACTATTTCGCCCAAATTGTATAAACCTTCTAAGTGGGTTCCGCCTACTGCTCCTAGTCCGCTTTTACAGGCGTTTCAGACGCTTGTGTTAACTGACGTAGGGCAGATTGAAGGTGAATATGAATATTTATCCTTCAATCTCACTAAAGATGAATGGAAAGCGATTGATCAGTTGCGCCAAGATCCGACAATATGTATTGTTTCTGCAGACAAAGGAGGGGGGATTGTGGTTATGAACCAACAGGATTATCATGAGGAAGCATTAAGACAATTAGATGATATCCAATTTTATGTACCTTTGGATGTGAATCCCTTAGATGAAATTTGTGTTGAAGTTAACACTGTCTTAGATCAGGCGCTTAAGAATAAAATCATTAATGATCAAGAATTTAAATTTTTATCTGTGATTCACCCTACTACAGCTTATTTTTACATTCTTCCCAAAGTACATAAAACGTTGGTAAAACCTCCAGGTAGACCAATCGTCTCTGGCATTGGTACCATTTTGGAACCTTTAGCAAAACTATTGGATTATAATTTACAGACTAATGTTCTTGATATTGCCTCCTATGTTCGTGACACATCTGATTTTTTGTTACAGTTATCTCGTCTTCCTGAAATAGATAGCAATTGGTTGTTGGTCACGGCCGACATTACGGCACTATATACGAGCATACCGCAGAGAGAGGCTTTAGAGGTGGTAAAAATTGAATTGAAGAAAAATCATTTGACTATGGGTCGTTTACAATTTCTCTTGACCATTGCTGAAATCACTCTTACCTCTAATGTCTTCAGTTATTGTAATCAGTTGTACCATCAAGTCAGGGGGATTCCTATGGGATCCCCCATGGCACCTAGTGTGGCATGTTTATACGTTTCTCATTTTGAACAGAAATACATTTACCCCTCGGAATGGTTTACACAAATTTTGTGTTGGAAACGATACATCGACGATTTATTTTTTGTATGGTGTGGTTCGAGAGAGGAGTTGAATCAATTTTTATTGATGTTGAACTCAAGTGATGAGCATCTCAAATTCACTACTTCCATACATATGGATACCGTTACCTTTCTTGATGTTCAGATTTTTAAACATGGTGGGCGATTAGTCACATCTGTGTACAGAAAAAAGACCGATAAAAATACTCTGTTACATTATGAAAGTTTTCATCCTAAACGGTTAAAAAATAATATCCCGGTGGGTCAGTTCTTACGTTATAGGAGGTTATGCAGTTCGACAATGGATTTTAAAATACAATCTTTAAAATTATGGGAACGTTTTCGGGCGAGGGGTTATTCTAACTCCTGCATAAAGAAGGCATACAAACGTGCTTTGTACGCCAATCGTGAGAATCTTTTTCTTCCGAGTAATAAAGATGGGCCCTCCAGGGTTATATGTACTGTCCCTTATTCCATTAAAACCTCTGCAATTAAGAATTCTATTCTGAGGCATTGGCATATCTTATCTCCACTACAGATTTTTGATCAACCCCCTGTCTTTGCTATCAAGAAGCGACAATCATTGCGTGACAGATTGAAGGGTTCCACCATTAAGACTATTGAAAATAATCGGTTGCAAGGCCAGATTTCCTGTGGATCCTGTTCTGTTTGTCAGCATGTGATTCATTGTAAAAGCTTTTTTCCTCCTAATACTGATTATAGATACACTTTACCTGGGTTATTCTCGTGTGATAGTAGTGGGGTAGTATACATCATCCAATGCCCTTGCGGTTTAATGTATGTGGGACAAACTTGTAGATCGGTACGCACGCGTATTATCGAACACCGTAGCCGTATCAAGGTCCTAAGGGAACATGCTCCTTTGGTTGACCATTGGCGGGAAGCTGAACATTCTTGGGAAGACATTAAATTTTTTGTTATTAAACAAGTGTCGTTAAAAAATGGTGGAGATCTATCTGCTGCGTTGTTGCGTGCCGAACAAAGTTTTATTTTTAAATGGAAGACTACGAGCCCTCACGGTCTCAACGGACCGGTTGAGTGGAGTGCATTTTGGTGATTTTGTGGGCCCCTTTAAATTGGGACGAGTGCATTGATATAAAGGAAGAACACACCGGTGTTCCCCATTCTCTTTCAAACATGGAATAGACGTCATTTCCGGGTAGGTGTCAGTTGAGAGAACGCGTTGCTGTGTATTGTTGAACGGGAGTCCACTTTTTCATTTTCTTCCTTATTCTTCTTTTTCTTTAGCGTTGTAGTTTCTAAGAAGTCTATTAATGGTGACACATTAAATTTAAGTGTCACTTGGAAGTGCCCCCGTTAAAGGTATGATTTTTTCTACCTGCTTTTGACTTTAATATGGAATTAATGTTGAGATTCATTAAGATAACTGTTTTATGACATGACTTTTTTCTTTCCACTTTTTTCTTTCCATTTTTGTATATTAGAACGGGTTGAACTTTAGAGTGGGCTGAGAGATGAATGATTTTTGAATCTTCTTTGAAGGGACTTCATACCGAATACATTTTGAAGGTTTGGTGGGTATTCTTTAGTTAACTCATTGTATCATTGTGCATAAGATAGCGGGGATTTACTTTTTTGTAATTTACTGTTGCGGCCCCCCTTTTTTAGATTGGTATAAACGTATAATATAAACTTGTGGCAATTACTTTAATGTGTTAGTAGTGCATTTATATTTCGGTCCTCCTGTTAAAATGAAATAAATTGATTAGGTTTTGGATTTATGTTTTATTTTTAGTTGTTGAATATTATAGAGTCCCTTTTTGGGATATGTGATAAATGATGTAATTTGGTTTGTAGATCGCATGTTGGAAGACTTGTTAAGAATTGAAGTTTCGAATTCTACAGTTGTGTCACTCATTAATATTTTGAGACGATAGCTGTTATTCATCTAAACCAGTCCTATCCCTGATGAAGCCATTAAGATAAACTTGGCGAAACGAAGATCTTTGTTGGACACTTTGAGGACTGACTCCATTGGTTGATCTATTGTATAATGTTAAAAATGATGGTGAGCATTTGCACTTTATATTACAATTGAATTATTTGATAATATTTCTGATTTTCATGTTTTTGAAGATGTTTGTTTTTAAATGTGAGTGCATGAGTATAGTATGAGTGTGTTAGATAGTTTTTTAATGTTAGACAGGCTTATAAAATGCAAATAAAATATTGATGCAATTCATTGTATTCCTCTTCTTATGTATGTTGTGTAGTACTGTGGTGAAGAGGTTCTTTTCTTGTGTTGACCCTTGTGTGATTATACCAAAGCTTTCAGAACTAGCATACGTTGACAGGTATAATAAACTATTGAGAAAGCTAAAACATTCACAAGGATGGTTAAAGGCAGATTGCAATTGAGAAGTATAATAAGGATTTTACCCATTTCAAAGGCAATCTATTATTTGAGTGAACCTGATTAAAATTGTATTTTACAGCTGGGGTCCTATGCTTGCACTACTTGTGCTCAGCTCTTCTCAGAGCACATTTTTTGGAAGCAAATTCTTGGAGAACTAAGGTATAGTGCTAGATACCCATACAATATCAAGAATGCTCTTTTGAGTATTACCAATCTTCTTGAAAATAAATCAGGTACAATGTGTATCAATTATGTTGCATGTGAATGCATGCAGTACAGTTCATTAATATTAAAAATGCATGTACAGCTCATTAATATTCAAAATGTGATCCATTTTAAGCTACAGTAGTTAACACACCTCAAGGCATGTCATTAATACCTAGAGTATCTTGATCCCCTCCACCGAAGTCTTGAGGGATGCGAAACCATGATTTAGAACCTCTTGACATAGAGGCAATCCTCCTCATTCCAATTATCCCTCCCATAATGCCCCTCCTGAGGGACCACCTCCCCCAAAATAAGTAGATTTTTGTGAGCAGATACATATGCAATCATGTATTCTTAACATTTGTTACAATATATTAATGAATCTCAAAGATAGCTGCATGGAAAATAGGTGAGAAAGCAAAGAAGTTAAGGCACTTAACAATGCCCTTAACTCTTATGAGGACTCTGGCCTTGGAACCTTAAAAGGACTGGCTCCTCAAGTTATATTTAAAAAATCGGAAGGAGCAGTTTATTGCTTCTAAGATTAGGAAGTATCCAGATGTGGCCAAGGATACTCAGTGAAGAAGTAGTCAGTTCCTCTTGATGAGGCTTCATGTGTTACAAATGGGGGCTCAATTCTTGCTTATATTTCAGTGCAAGTGCTTTTTAAATATCTGAATTTTTCTTATAGTTTTTAAGAACTTGGTCTAGTTTCTTTTAGAGTGAGACTTCAGCTGTAATTCAATGCTCTCCACCTTGAATCCTCAATAATAGATAATAGCCTCTCATTATCTCTTTTTTATATTTATATTTTACCCTTCGATGTAATTTATTTTTGCTGGTTCTCCTACTTATAGTGGACTTTAAACAACACAATGTTTTGGAATCCCTGTATTTGTTTGTGTTGTAAATTTTGTCATTTTCTTACTTGCTCAGATGCATCTCAAGAATGTGTTACTTGAAGTGTGAAATTGAAAGTTAGGATAAGTAAAATGTAAAAAATAAACAAAAGATGGCCTGCAAATTCACCTTTAAATCTTTATTATATTTTCAAAAAAATAGCAACATGCTGCATCAGTTAATCATCTCGTTCAATTCAAGGGTACATTCATATTTATGTATTATATTTAATATAAATTACCGGTAAGTTCTAGAAATTTTCTTGGCAATATTTAGAATACTTTTAAACTTAATTCAAACTAATGGCCTCTTTCACTAAGCCAGAGTATTTTTCCCTATGGGAAAAACATCACAGGATTAACCAAGCTGTGAATAAATGACACAGCGGCTTGGTATTTTTCCCAAATGGGAAAATACTATGGCCCACAGTATATTACTGTGGGGAAAATACTGCTGCAGTAAAATGACTATGCAGAATGACAGCACAGGGACTGCAGGGCCACCATTGCTTAAAGGGGCTGCTCGGCCACATGTATGGACCCCCCCCCCCCAAAGCAGTAAAAATCTCCAGGGGTCTGCTTAGACCAACTGCCTCACCCCCTACCACCCTTTCGGGCAGTCTGGATTTGTAAATAAAAAAAAAAAGCTCTTTAAAGGTTTGGCGATGCCCACCCCTTCACAAGAAATTTCAGCCCCTGGAGGCAAGGACCCTCCCACTCTAGGCCATGGATCCCTTCTTTTAGGAAAATAATGGTTCTGGTGATCCAGTGGCCCTCCCCACCTCCCAGACCCTTATCTTCCACTTCAAAAGATAAGTGGTAGTCTAGTAGACCCCAACCCCATCCCACAGCTCCCCCTTACTGAAATGTAGTCATTGGTAATTCAGTAGGAACCTCTGGGCCTGGGCAGTGGCCATTTCCCATATTGGCACTTTCTGGCCTTTGCCCCGTCATGTGATTTTAATATCATTTTTTACTGAAATCTCAGTAATATATTCTCAACTCGTCTCTTTTGACTAGTTTAGAATGTTAATATAAATAAAACAAACAAAACAGTTTTCCAGAGCAAGGGTCTTCCAGCGGATGTAGAAATGATTCCCCACTCCCAAGTTTCAAAAACACACAGAATCATGTAAAATCTCATTTGAAACAAGACAGATACTCAACAATCTTTCTAATTTAAGAGAGCTATGCACTTCTGTACAATCTTTATTGTCTTCAGGGGAAAAAAAACATTGTTCATGATTCTTTCTATGCCAATATACAAGTTACAGGAGACTTATTTAAGGGCATTTTCAATAAAAGGAAATGAACTGCCCAGTTAATTAAGAAATGAGTTAGATTATTTATGATTTAGGAAGAAGGTTTAAGCCACATTTTTAAGACAAGAGCATACTTATAGTTCAGTCAGTTTTAAAGCGTTTATCTGTTTGTTTTCATGTAAATATATTGTGAATATATCTGATAATATAAATGTTGCTTTGTAATACACCTTGGGCAATGTTATTGTAAGAATGGAAGAATATACAAATTTACAAATTTAGAAATAAGTAAATTGTAGTTGTGGTCTGATAAAGCTCCTTTTAAAGCTGCATATTTAGAAGCACAATAGAAAAAGGTAGTAGTAGTAGTTTGACAAAATTGCTGTGATTGTCTCTTTGAGGCCAATGTACTAACCCACAAGATTTCCTGTGGGATAGGGCCTGTTTCAGCTAACGATTGCTAATTTATGTAAAAAAAAATATATATATTATTTGAACTAATTTACCTCCTTTTAGAATAAGGAACTGACTCAAAGAAGGTTACAATGTACATGGATGTTAGCAGGCCATCTTAGATCAGTAGTAATAGTTAACAATTAAGAAAATGAACACAAAAAAATGGGAAAACTGGCCCAGGAAGACATCTTGCATGCCAGTTTTTGCTTGATTCAGAATTAATGCGCTGCTTTACATGGCATTGCATTGCAGAAGCTCATTAATATAATTTTAGTACATTTTCATGCAGAGAGGACTACGTACAAAAGATGTCAACACTTGCGCCATTTTATATGTTGTTTTGTGCGCTAGACCCTTTTACGAAAAAATATTGCATCTTAGTACATAACTGTCTTTAAAAGCTGCATAAAATGGCTCTGAAACAGGCATTGCAAATACAATTTCTGACAATGTTCCTATTCAATTTAAATGGAATAAAATAGAGTAAAAGAAAAAAAATGTCATAGACTGAATCCCATGATTTCCTGAATAGAAAAGAAATTAAACTTACAGTTACAAGGTTGATATTCAGGGGGAAGGTAACTATTAAACACAGATGCACATGTACATATGTATGCTGGCTCATGCTAATGGACATGGCCATTTTATATCATATTAGGGGTGTGCATTCGTTTTGAACTTATAGGTAAAACGCAACTTATTTTTTTTTTAACTTAAAAAAGTGATGAGGCGAAAACGATCGGATTTCCAACTTATTCAACATAGCTATGTTGAATACGTTGGAAATCGCGATTGTTGATCCTAAATAAAAATTTAAACCCCTCACCCTCCTTAATCCCCCCCCCAAGACTTACCAAAACTCCCTGGTGGTCTAGCGGGGAGTCAGGACGCCATTTCTGAACTCCTTTGCGAGGAGCACGTGACGTCGGCGTCACGTCGGAGTGACGCGGACGTCACGTGATTCCCCGCGGGTTCGCTCCGGGACACTCGTTGGACCCAAAAGGAACTTTTGGCCAGCTTGGGGGGGGCAGGAGGCCCCCCCAAGCTGGCCAAAAGTTTTGGGTCACGTATGGACATAGACTAAACTTATGGAATTCTCCATATGTCCATATTGACCGAAATTGACCCCCCCTTTCAACTTATGGACTTATGAACATAAACTTTTGGTCTGCACATCTCTATAACATATGTACTTATATGTATTCATGATATAAAATAGGCTGTATGCGCGAACATGTGCGTGCAATTTTATATGGAGGCACGCCCGTGCGCGCAAATGCCGCCTCTACCGCACAAGTGGGGTGATTTTGGTACATATGCACGCAATTATTAGTTTCCCCAGTCCATTCCCAGTTTGCCCAGTTAAAGAATAGGACTTCCTACCCCCCCCTAGTTAGTAAGCCTCTTTTTTACCATTTTCACCCCAAACCCTTAAATATGCTTACGTGCCTCGTTGTTTTTTTGTTTTATTAGTTACACACCTGTTGCGTGCTCCATCCACGAATGGGCCTGCTCACCTCGCTAGCTCCTCTGCAAATCACAGGTCGGGCCTCCCCAGCGGCAGCCCACAAGTTCCTCCAGGCCTCGGTCGTCCCACGGCGGCGGTCGCCTGGTCTTTCCCACTGCGCAACAGGCCTTACGCCGGAGTTCGGCATCCTCAGTGGTGTTGGCCACGCCCCTATGCGTGCGTGCAGACTGCCCGGCCTCTTGTAGGGCCAGGGGCGGGTCCTAGCTCCATGGCGTGCCCTAATTGAACGTACGATATAAGGAAGTTCCTGCGTGCACTTCCTTGCCTTGGATACGGGTCGGCACTTGTAAGGGCCCGGATTTTAAAACCTACTTGCACGGGGTACATTTGTGCACGCTATCCGGCATGCACATGTTATAAAATCCAGGGTCGGCGCATGCAAGGGGGTGCACACTAGTGCACCTTGCGCATGCCGAGCCCTAGGGGAGCCCCTATGGCTTTCCCAGTTCCCTCCAAGGCTGCTCCAAAATCGGAGCGGCCTCGGAGGGAAATTTCCTTCCTCCCCCCCACCTTCCCCTCCCTTCCCCTACCCAACCCCACCCCCCAACCCTATCTAAAACTCCCCCCTAACCTTTGTTTAATAAGTTGCGCCTGCCTCCGGCCAGGCATAGGTTGCGCGTGCTGGCCAGGTGCTGGCACGCAATCCCCTGGCACAGCCGCTGTGCCGGAGGCCTCGATCCCGGCCCGCCCCTGTCCCACCCCTTTCACAAAGCCCTGGGACATAGGCACATCCCTGGGCTTTCACGCGTCACCGGGCCTATGCAAAATAGGCTTGGTGCGCACAGGAGTGTTTACACGCGTAAATCCTGAGGATTACGCATGTAACCCTTTGAAAATCTGGCCCTGATTGAACGTACGATATAAGGAAGTCCCTGCCTGCACTTTCTTGCCTTGGCAATCGGGTCGGCACTGTAAGTGTACTACTTTGCCTCCGTGTTCACAGTCTTGTTCCAGTCTTGTTCCAATCTTTTTCCAGCATCCTACTGTTCCAGCTTCCTACTGTTCCAGCATGCTTCTATTCCAGCCTTGTCCAGCGTCCTTCTGTTCCAGCATCCTTCTGTTCCAGCATCTGTTTGTCCTGTCTCTGTCCCAGTACCTGTCTGGTACTGACCTCAACCTGCTCCTTGACCATTCTGTTCACTGCCTGGATCCTGACCTCTGCCTGCCTTGTGACCTCGTCTGACCTCTGGATCCTGACCCCTGCTTCACTGACTACTCTTCGGACTGGTCCTTGGATTCTGACCCCGGCTGCCATTGACCTCGTCTCCTGATTCTAGCTCTTTCCCTTGCCGTGTCATCGCCTACGCTGTTCTAGCCTTTCTTGCTCCTCCAGACCTACAGCCTAGTGTCCGACTGTTCGTGGGCATGCCTCTCTACTACCTCTCTGGGAGACCCTGTGAGGCCCACCTAAGTCCAAGCAGCCGGGTCCCTACAGGCCCCACCCAGGGGGACTGTGAGCTTCCAGTGGTGAAGCTCATCCTAGCCTCTGTTTCCTCCTGTACTCTGCCACCTGGGGACAGGTGCTTCCTGGTCCCTCCCTACATTATCTGGATGAGTCATCCCCAGTCTGCAATGCTTCTGATCTATTCAGGTAAGTTTTTTCCATGTAAATCTTCAATGGTGATCAGAACAGCAGGAAAATCCAATCCCACAATTTGTCTATCTAAGTCCTGAATTTGGCCAGCCTTTTGAATATGGACCTCTATATTTTTCCACAATAGGAAATAATGGGAGCCACATGATGAAAAGGATGACTGCATAAACTTTCTCCTGTTCTAAATAGGAGTAAAAATAATTGAGGTAGAGGTTTTCTGGAGGTGAATAAAACTCATTTGACTAGTTAGGTAAATAATTATTTGTGAGTAGAGGCAGGATTGGATCTTTGTAGATATGATAGATTGAATAGTGTTACTCTGTCTTCTGTAAATTCTAAATAGCTTTTATCAATCTGAATAACTTTTGGATTCATCCAGAACACTATAAATAGTGAACAAATATACCTTGTCATGACAATGGATATTTGGAAAAACCCAGTATTCACCTACTGTAGGCCCAAACCTCCAGGACTGAATTGACACTAATGTATTTTTTTATTACAGTATCAGTGGTGAAAACGAAAGCTGTTGAGAACTATTTATTCACATTAGCGAAACTTGTGTTAATAACAGTTCAATTCTATAAACATAAGAAAGAACAATGTAACTTTGAGAAGCACAGTTAATTCTTTGTTGGCTGATTTAGTTTGTCTGGGGATGTGAAATATATAGCACTTGAACTAATAAATAATGCAACATTTTTCTGCTTTGTTAAAATATTGTTTAAACAAGATCAAAATTCAATTTGAAAACATGATAATTAGCTTGCTTTGACAACTGAATAAAAATTGATTTTCTATTTTTATATTAAATACATTTGTTCTATTGATTTTTTATTAAAGACGTGAAACATTAGGAAAGAACAAGAATCTGATTTCCTTATAAATGCCTGAGTGCACTGTAACAGCTCTGTTGATAATTCCCTAGCTACTAAAGCAGAATATTCTGATGTGTTTTGACATTTTATTATATATTTATATATTACTTAATAGAAAATACGATGCAAAACAGTATTAAAAACTATCAATGCTAAATTAACACTTTGTTTAAATCAATGCAAAATAAATTCAAGGAGCGAAAGAGAGAGAGAGAGAGAAGGAGAGAGAGAGAGAAGGAGAGAGAGAGAGAGAGAGAGGAGAGAGAGAGAGAGAGAGAGACTCTTTATAAGAATCTCATATAAGTCAACTATTTATATCACTGTAGGAGGGTCAACTAGTAACTCAAGGTGAGGTTTTGGGGTTAGTTTTACATGCACAGTGAGACGTATGAACTGCACAGCACACATCAGTAAACATTTGATGTGATCTGGAGTGAAAAGTATACAAAGATGAGATTTCTACAATGTATTCTCACCCTAGCTTGATGAACTGTCTGCCTAAGTGCATATCACACAGCCCAATGCCAGGAAAAAAGGTGCAGTTATTTCCAGCATTAAAATATGTTACGCTTTTGCACACAACATTAAATGTCCTTCATTTTCATAATTCCCGCCCAAACCTCTCCCCTTTGACTAAAATTTAAAAATTGGCATTGTATCTCACAATGTGATAAATAACACATGTGTTATGGCATTATCATGGCGTTTAGAGCCCTAATGCCTGCGATAATGCCCTAATGCATTTTGATGAATGACCCTGTTAGAGGTATTTTTACTAAGGCACACTTTCAAAGGAAGAGATATGGAGCATTGTGAAGGTTAATGCTGGTGTGATTAAAACAGGTGTGGTTAGGTAAATTTCAAGTTTGCATGTTCAAAAATTATGTTTCGCGATATTTTCGTTGTTTATATAAGATAGTTTTATGCAGCTGCTCCTTTGAGGGTGTGTTAGAAGTTTGTGAAGAGAGGTATTGGTAGGAGTTTGTGGAGCGAGGTTAGAGGTTTTATCATTAGTGATTACCTGAGTTACGACATCTTTGTTTTTTGCTTGTATTCCTATTGTTTACCTTTCTCTTTGTCTGCTTTCTTTTTCTGTGTGTGTGTGTGTTTGTGTGTGTGTGAAAGAAGTATGACAATTTGTATTTTGTTTGATTTGTATGTCTGTCTTTTACTAATTAGAGAGTGTAAGGGGGAGCGTAAGTGCATGAAAGGTATGTAGATGGAGCGTGATATGCATGGCTGTGAATGTTACAAGCAACTGAATGGGGGGAGTGCTGCTAGGGAGGAGCACAGAGAGATAGGTGAAGAGAAGAGAAAGAAGCAGGAGTAGAGGAGAGAAAAAGAGGGCAGGAATGGTAGAGGGGACAGTGGTCATAAAAACCTATTATTCATAGTGTGAAAGTAACCCTCAGCTCCTGTCTTTTTATCGTTTGATACTTTTAGGAGGTGTTTTAATTATTATATATGCATGGTGTGATATAGAGAGTATCAGCTTAGGTCTTACAATGTATGCAGAATTCATGCATTAAGATACAAACCAAACTACACATCTGCCACCTGCTCTTTTGGATCCTTGGACTGTATATCTGAGATCTTACACTTCCAGACTTTTGCTGATTGTAACATTGCTAGATAAAAGTCCTTTACTGGTTACTTGGTTCACCTATGTACATAAGAATATAAGAAGTTGCTATGCTGGATCAAACTGAGGGTCCATCAAGCCCAGTATCCTGTTTCCAACAGTGGCCAATCCCTTGGCAAGTACCCAAACATTAAATAAATCTCATCCTACTAAAGCAGGTAATAAGCAGTGGCTATTCCCTAAGTCAACTTAATTAATAACAGTTTATGGACTTCTCCAGGAACTTATGCAAACCCTTTTTTAAACCTAGCTATATTAACTACATTAACCACATCCTCTGGCAATGAATTCCAGAGCTTAATTGTGCATTGAATGAAAAAGAATTTTCTCCAATTTGTTTTAAATGTGCTACTAGCTAACTTCATGGAGTGCCCCCTAGTCCTTGTATTATCTGAAAGAGTAAATAACTGATTCACATTTACCAGTTCAAGTCTTTCCATGTCCCAAAGGTTGACTAGATAATTCTCACCATAAAAGCAGAAAGTCCTCATGTTGGGTTATGCGATATGTATGCAAAATCTGTCTCCAGTAAAGGCCACTAGGTAACTTACATATATTACCTGATGCCTATGATTAACAGAAGGCCCAGCAGAGCCACTACTATATATGCCATGGGTTCAACATGTTCACTATTGTGAAATAGCTGCTATATGTTACAAATCTTTGATGGGTATGAAGTAGGAAACTCTGTGTAAAGCCCCACATACCAACTGTGCACTCAGCACTACATGTGTTGACCACTGATTGTCATCTTGCACTCAAAGAGTCCTATTTAAATTGTTTGCATATACATACAGGCAATTTTCCCTGGTACTGCATACACAAAGGTCACCTTACATGGTTAGGTATAAGGCAGCCATGTGTGGTACACACATTCTTCTATGAGACATTTTTTATGTGGAAAGGTTATTTATCTGGAAAATGGGACTGTTATAACATTAGTAAACAAGTAGATGAATGACTTAGTTCTAACACTGAAATTCTTTGGCATTTGTGTTTTAATGCCAATCCCATGGACCTGATTTTATATACATTTCAATGAACCTCCCTGCCTATCCTGTTCTGTTTGAGGTTACACAAAGGCTATAAAAAGGACAGAAGTCAGCACAACATTAACACTCCTTGAAAAAATGGCTGCAATAGAAAGCCCTTAAGGTGTCAAAATAAAGTGGACATCACCAAGATTACATTGCTACCTTAAATGGACACGTATACATCAACTATATCTTCTCTTGAGAGATGCTATGTGAAACATTATAACAGACAGGAACAAGAAATTGGAACACAGATGTGTGACACATGACAACCTAGGACAGCTTACAAGCGAATACTCTTCCAATTGGACCAATGTGGCATTTGCATTAAGGAAATCCCCCACCATGAAATATGTCTTAATCTTACAATGGCCTTGGATGTCTCCTATTATTACCTCAAGGACATGCCTGATAATAATGATGTAACTGCCACACAAAGATAAATCAATGTGCAAAAACTCTCTTATCCTTACTATTATGTCTCATCATCATTCATAGTAGCTGTACCACAATATTTGAAATGGTGAGTTAATATAATTGTTCTGTAACACATTACTGCACATATAAGATTATTTAATAAATAGGATTGAATATGAGCAGAGAATATATGTTATCTCAATTATATACAGATCGAAGAATATCAATAAAGATGTCATGTGCCAGGGATCAATAAACAAGTAGAAAACTTTCATAAGAACATAAGAATTGCCATACTGCGTCAGACCAAAGGTCCATCAAGCCCAGTATCCTACTTCCAAAAGTGGCCAATCCAGATTACAAGTATCTGGCAGGATCCCAAACAGTAGATAGATTCCATGCTGCTAATATCCAGGAAAAAGTTTTGCCTTTCTCCAAGTCTACCTGATTAATATATTAATATATATACATTGGTTGCCCATCTCCTTCCGCTCACAATACAAAACCCTCACCATCCTTCACAACACCCTACATAAACACAACCACACCTGGCTCGATGAAATGCCTCATTACCGCTCCTCCAACCGCCCCACAAGAACAACCCATACAGGTACTCTCCACATCCCATCCCTCAAAACAGCACACTCAACTCATACCAGAGGGAGAGCCTTCTCTGTCGCTGGCCCCACCCTCTGGAACTCCCTCCCCACCCTCCTACGCCAAGAGACATCCTTTCACAAATTTAAGAAAGGAGTCAAGACATGGCTTTTCCGACAGGCCTACCCCGACACAAACCAAATTTAATATCCCCTTTAGCCCCTTGCTCTACCTTATACTCCTTGCTCCCCCCCTTTCCCAGGTCCTTCCTCTGAAGAAAACCTTTTACCCCTTTGAATACCACCTACTTCAACTTTCCATAATCCTACCTAGTTAAGCGATTCCATGTACATTAGCCATCTGTACATGGTATCCCTCTTTTCTGCCTTTCTCTCCCCTCATTTTTTCAAACAAGCCTTTCTCCCCCTCCCTTCCTTTTCCCACTTTCTCTCCCCTTTTTTCCTCAATCTATACCTTTCTTTTCCCTTACTTATCCCCCTTTTCCCACCCTTCCTACCTTCTACCCCTTACCCTCTCCCCCCCCTCGCCCTACCCCCCTGCCTACCCTTCTTTCAAACCTACACTCCTCGTTTTCCTTTAACATTATTTTTTTTGTTGTATTTTGCTTTTGGTTTTTCTGTTTGTTGCTTCTCGTTTTAGTAACATCCTATTGTTTCAATGTCATACTGTTATATTGTTATATTGTTATACTGTATTTCCCAATTGAGTTCTATGTAAACCGGCATGATGTGTTTCACGAATGTCGGTAAATAAAAGTTAATAAATAAATAAATAAATAAATAATAACAGGTTTATGGACTTTTTGTCTAAGAACTTGTCCAAACCTTTCTTAAACCCAGCTATCCTTTCAGCCTTTACCATATCCTCCAGCAATGAATTCCAGAGCTTAATTGTGCATTGAGTGAAAAAATAATGTCTCTGAATTGTTTTAAATGTGATCCTTACTAACTTCATGGAGTATCCCGGTATCCTTGTATTTTTTTTAAAGAATAAATAACTGATTCACATTTACCATTTCTACTGCACACTTGATTTTATAGATCTATACTACTGTCCACCTGGCCAAAATGAACAGATGATGAAATGCTAACAGAAATTAGAAATCTAACAAATTAAACAGCACATTAATAATGGTAGATTTCAATTACCTCAAAATTGACTGTATAAATGTCACATCAGGATATGCTAGGGAGGTAAGGCATCTAGATGAATAAATGACTGCTTCATGGAGCATCTGGTCCAAGAACTGATGAGAAGGGGAGCATTTTAGACCTAATTCTTAGTGGAACACAGGATTTGATACAAGATGTAATGGTAGTAGGACCATGCAACAACAATGGTCAAAGCACAATAAAATTTGTCTTAATGACTAGATGGAAGACATTAAGTAAATCTATTGCTCTAGCATTTAACTTTCAAAAGAGATACTTTGATACAATGAGGAAAAATAGTTAGAAAACAAAGAGTAGCTGCAAAGGTTAAGAGTTTAAATCAGGCATGTACATTTTTTAAAAACACTATCTTGGAAACCCAGACTAAATGTATTTCACACATTAAAAAAGGCGAAAGGAAGGCCAAAGGACTGCTAGTATGCTTAAAGGTAATGTGAAAGAGGCTATTTTAGCCAAGTGAAATTCTTTCAAAAACTGGAGCAAGGAACCACCTGAAGAAAATAGGAAAAAGCAAAAGCTTTGACATGTTAGATGTAAAACATTGATAAGGCAGGCAAAAAAAAAAAAAGACATTAAAAAGAAGCTAGCCACAGAAGCAAAACCTCATAATAACATTGTTTAAACATATCCAAAGCTGGAAGCCTATGAAGAAGTTGGTTAAACTGTTAGATGATTAAGGAGTTAAAGAGGCACTTAGGGAAAACAAGACCATCATGGAAAGACTTTAAGGTAGATTTAAAAAGGCTGCATGTGCAAAATCATGGGGATACACAAGCATGTGTACCCGACGTTTGCAGCCTTTATTTTGCATTGACATTTGTCCAAATATGTATGCTTGCATGCACAAACATGCACATGGCAAAAATGAGCGTGTTGGGGGTTATGTCATGGGCGGGCTGCAGACATACACATGTTTCACATATATTATAAGGTCCGCAAGCTTATGAGACAAGTCTTCAGGCACAAACATGCACATACATTTGCTACTTCCTTTTAAATGCAAGCCAGTGCAAACTTTCATTTTTGCTCGGGTGTTTTCCGTGGCTGGGCTAGTCGTTCTGGGTCATTGGACACAGGAATAGAGCAGGGGGTGGGAAGGAGTGTGTCAGGGACAAACTCCGACTTACTTGGGGGAGGCTGGGCAAATTATATAGGATAATACCACTAAGCTTGCAGGTATTGAATGCGGGTTTAAAAGGGTTAAGGCAGGGTAAACAGAGTTTTAGGTGTGTGCTGCTGCTTACAGAAATAGATAGGAATGAGACAGGAACAGGAGGCTAGGAGACTGTGTTGTACCTACAGCTAGGGGTGGGCATTCGGATTGACCGCATTAGTAAAACGCAACTCATATTTTTTTTTTACTTAAAAAATTGATTCGACATAAACGATCGGATTTCCCACATATCGAACATAGATATGTTCGATATGTGGGAAATCGCGATTGTTGAGCCAAAATAAAAATATAAACCCCCTCACCCTCCTTAATCCCCCCCCCCCGACTTACCACAACTCCCTGGTGATGGAGCGAGGAGTGAGGACGCCATTTCTGCAATCCTTGGCGAGAAGCATGTGACGTCGGCGGCACGTCGAGTGACGCCGGCGTCACGTGATTCCCGGCTCGTTCGCGCCGGACGGCTCGTTCGGCCCAAAAAGAACTTTTGGCCAGCTTGGGGGGGCCTCCTGACCCCCTCAAGCTGGCCAAAAGTTCTTTTTGGGCCGAACGAGCCGTCCGGCGCGAACTTGCCGGGAATCACGTGACGTCGCGTCTGAGTGACGCGGCGCCACGTGATTCCCGGCGAGTTCGCGCCGGACGGCTCGATCGGCCCAAAAAGAACTTTTGGCCAGCTTGGGGGGGTCAGGAGGCCCCCTCAAGCTGGCCAAAAGTTCTTTTTGGGCCGAACGAGCCGTCCGGCGCGAACGAGTCGGGAATCACGTGACGCCGCGTCACTCGACGTGCCACCGACGTCACATGCTTCTCGCCAAGGATTGCAGAAATGACGTCCTCACTCCTCGCTCGATCACCAGGGAGTTGTGGTAAGTCTGGGGGGGGGGGATTAAGGAGGGTGAGGGGGTTTAAATTTTTTTTTTTGCACATATGTACATATACCCAACTCATTGGATTTTTTTTATGTCCATATTGGCCGCAAGTGGGACCCCCTTTCGGACATAAAAAATATGAACATAAAGTTTTGCTCTGCACATCCCTACCTACAGCTATTGAGGGGGATACTCATTTTTGGGAGTCTCTTTTCAACATTATGATTACAATAGCTGCATGGATACTCAGTACTAGAGATGTGAATCAGAACCAGAATCGGATCGGATTCCGGTTCCGATTCACAAGGGGTTTTTTTCATCGGGCCCAATCGTGTTTATCGGCTGCGCCCGAGCCGATAAACAAAAAACCCACCCCGACCCTTAAAAACTAATCCCTTTGCTTCCCCCACCCTCCCGACCCCACCAAAAACATTTTACACTGGTGGTCCAGTGGGGGTCCCGGGAGCGATCTCCCGCTCCCGGGCCGTCGGCTGCCACTAATCAAAAGGGCGCCGATGGCCCTTTGCCCTTACCATGTTATAGGGTATCCGTGCCATTGGCCGGCCCCTGTCACATGGAGGAAGCACTGGATGGCCGGCGCCATCTTTAAAAATGGCGCCGGCCATCCAGTGCTCCTACCGGCACCGAGGGTGTGAGAGTGCAGGGGATGGCTTCTGGACTCCCCACTGGACCACCAGGGAGTTTTGGTATGTCTTGGGGGAGTCAGGAGGGTGGGGGGTTGTAGTTAATTTTAATTTTAGCTGGGTCACGAATATAAATCGCCGTATTAACGCATTGGGGCGCCATACGGCCGAATGCAACACATTTTCTCCCCGACGAATCCGAATCACGAATGCAACGTATAGCGCCCCTCTGCACATCCCTAGTGGCCACTAACAGCCCCCTCCAGGCATAGCCTGACCTTGACATCCTCCCAGTGCCCCCTTATGCAGTAGCTTAGATAATAACAGTAAACACTGTCATCTTACACTGTGACAGTAGGAGGCCTGCTCATTGAATGCCAGCTGCAGCTCCATCCAGGCCCTTCTCATTTGGTAGAAATTGGTGCACTGCTCCGCCATAGGGAAAAGGTGGTCTTCATCAGCCGCCACCAGAGACGTCAGATGGGCAAAGTCCCTAGTGGTGAAATTGGTCTGGCATTTTTCCCAAAGTGAACGCAGGAACAGGAAATCCCGCCCTCACATTTCCATGCACACACACGTACATACGCACTCTATTGTACAGTGTGTACATCACCCCGTGCAGTTTGCAGCCAAAACATGCACATATTTTTTTCATTGTTAGCACACATATGCATGAACATCACAAAATACATTGCCTGTGGCGCACACTAGAGGTGTGCATCCGTTTTCCACGTATTTGTAATCCGCAACTTATTTTTTGCTATCTGTTAAATACGTGGGGAGGTGAAACGCATCGCGACTCCCCACGTATTAAACAGATTTCTGTTTTATTCGGCCTCCTAAATAAAAAATTTAAACCCTCCACCTTCCTGACCCCCCCAAGACTTACCAAAAGTCCCTGGTGGTCCAGCGGGGAGTCAGGAAGCCATCGCTGCACTCGTTTGCCGGTTTCATCACGGCACCGATAGCCTGTGTCACAGGGGCTACCAGTGCCACTGGTCTAGGGATGTGAATCGTGTCCTCGATCGTCTTAACGATCGATTTCGGCTGGGAGGGGGAGGGAATCGTATTGTTGCCGTTTGGGGGGCTAAAGTATCGTGAAAAATCGTGAAAAATCGAAAAATCGAAAAATCGCAAAACCGGCACATTAAAACCCCCTAAAACCCACCCCCGACCCTTTAAATTAAATCCCCCACCCTCCCGAACCCCCCCCAAATGACTTAAATAACCTGCGGGTCCAGCGGCGGTCCGGAACGGCAGCGGTCCGGAACGGGCTCCTGCTCCTCAATCTTGTTGTCTTCAGCCGGCGCCATTTTCCAAAATGGCGGCGAAAAATGGCGGCGGCCATAGACGAACACGATTGGACGGCAGGAGGTCCTTCCGGACCCCCGCTGGACTTTTGGCAAGTCTCGTGGGGGTCAGGAGGCCCCCCACAAGCTGGCCAAAAGTTCCTGGAGGTCCAGCGGGGGTCAGGGAGCGATTTCCCGCCGCAAATCGTTTTCGTACGGAAAATGGCGCCGGCAGGAGATCGACTGCAGGAGGTCATTCAGCGAGGCGCCGGAACCCTCGCTGAACGACCTCCTGCAGTCGATCTCCTGCCGGCGCCATTTTCCGTACGAAAACGATTTGCGGCGGGAAATCGCTCCCTGACCCCCGCTGGACCTCCAGGAACTTTTGGCCAGCTTGTGGGGGGCCTCCTGACCCCCACGAGACTTGCCAAAAGTCCAGCGGGGGTCCGGATGGACCTCCTGCCGTCCAATCGTGTTCGTCTATGGCCGCCGCCATTTTCGCCGCCATTTTGGAAAATGGCGCCGGCTGAAGACAACAAGATTGAGGAGCAGGAGCCCGTTCCGGACCGCTGCCGTTCCGGACCGCCGCTGGACCCGCAGGTTATTTAACTCATTTGGGGGGGGGTTCGGGAGGGTGGGGGATTTAATTTAAAGGGTCGGGGGTGGGTTTTAGGGGGTTTTAGTGTGCCGGCTCACGATTCTAACGATTTATAACGATAAATCGTTAGAATCTCTATTGTATTGTGTTCCATAACGGTTTAAGACGATATTAAAATTATCGGACGATAATTTTAATCGTCCTAAAACGATTCACATCCCTACACTGGTCAGTCCCTATCACATGGTCACCAGCGCCATCTTGTGCTCCTACCATGTGACAGGGGCTGACCAATGGCACCGGTAGCCCCTGTGACATAGTATGGGCAAAGGCTATCGGTGCCATTTTGAGTCCTAGTGTCGGACGGCAGGTCGCTCCGGGACCCCCGTTGGACCCACAGGGACCTTTGGCCAGCTTGGGGGGGCCTCCTGACCTCCACAAGACTTGCCAAAAGTCCAGCGGGGATCTGGGAGTGACCTCCTTGCACGCCGGCCGTCCGATCCCAATACTCAAAATGGCGCCGATCGCCTTTGCCCTCACTATGACGGCGATCGGCGCCATTTTGAGTATTGGCATTGGACGGCCATTTTGAGTCTCAAAATGGCGCCGATCGCCGTCATAGTGAGGCAAAGGCAATCGTATCACGTACGCAACAAAAACTTGTTGCCTGCACATCCCTAGCGCACACCGCAACATACGCGTGTTTCAGTGTGCACACTTGGCCCTTTTAATATCTACCTTTCCAGGAATTTTTTGCTTCAGTATTTTAAAAAATGAAGATGTTGGGGAGATACTCATGCTGGAAATGGTATTTCATGGCAATGATTCAGAAGAACTAAAATAAATCACAGTTAATCTGGATGATGTAATCAGACAGATTCACAAGCTAAAGAGAAACAAATGATCTGAACCCTATGATTTATAACCCAGAGTTTTGAAAGAACAAATAAATTAAATTACATAGCTGTTATTAGCAATTTGTAATCTATTATTAAAATCATCAATTGCACCAGAAGATTGGAGGGTGGCCAATTTAACACCAATATTTAAAAAAAGCTCTGGCGTGATCTGGGAAACTAAAGATCAGTGAGTCTGACTTCAGTGCTGGGAAAAGTCATAAAAACTATTCTAAAGAACAAAATCACAGAACATATAGAAAGACATTGTTTAACAGGAACCAGCCAGCATGGATTACACAGGGAAAGTCTTGCCTTACTAATCTGCTGCATTTTTTTTAATAGGTTAATAAACATGTGGATAATGGTGACCAATGAATATAATGTACTTGGATTTTCAGAAGGCACGTCACAAAGTCCTCAGTGAGAGACTTCAAAGAAATTAAAAAGTAGGCAATGCCCTATTGTGGAGTGCAAACTAGTTAAAAGATAGGAAACAGAATAGGACTACATGGCCAGAATTCTCAGTGGAGAAAGATGAACTTCAGGGATCTGTAATGGGACAGGTGCTTTTTAATAGGGAGGAGGAATAGCCTAGTGGTTAGAGCAGCGGTCTATGAACCAGGAGACCAGGGTTCAAGTCCTGCTGTCGCTCCTTGTGACCTTGGGCAAGTCACTTTACCCTCCATTGCCTCAGGTACAAACTCTACTCTCTCACAACCTACTCTCTCACCTACTCTCTCACAACCAACAATATTCCCCCAACCTACCATCTCACATCCCCACCTCAACAAAATGCGAGTCTTGTTTCTTCACTGGAAATAGAAAATACCCTCAAGAAAATCAAACCATCATCCCACCCATCGGATCTATTACCAACAAACCTGCTCATCTCCATACCGAACACAATCTCAAAACCAATTTCTGATATAATTAACACATCACTTTCTCAAGGCCAAGTCCCCAACCAGTAAAAACTGGCCATTCTCAAACCACTTCTAAAAAACCCAAACGCCTCTCCATCAGACCCAGCGAACTTTCTACCAATCGCAAACCTACCCCTCATAGCCAAATTAATGGAGAAAACTGTTAACAAGCAACTGTCAGATTATCTGGAAGATCATAACATTCTGTCCCCGGCACAATACGGATTCCGAAAACTCTTAAACACCGAATCTCTCTTACTATCACTTACGGACACAATCCTCGTCAACCTAGAGAAAAAACAATCCTACCTCCTTATTCTTCTAGATCTATCCGCTGCCTTTGACACGGTAAAACACACCATACTTATAGACCAACTAGCCAACATAGGTATCAAAGGCTCAGCTCTCAGCTGGTTTCAGTCCTTCCTAAGCAACAGATTCTATAAAGTCAGGATAAACAACAAGGAATCGTTTCCAGTTCTTTCAGATCAAGGAGTCCCTCAAGGATCTTCACTCTCACCCACCCTCTTCAATATCTATCTCCTCCCCCTTTGCCATCTGCTCTCAAACCTCAAGCTTATCCATTACCTCTATGCAGATGACATCCAAATCCTTATCCCGATTTCAGAATCCCTTCAAAAAACGATCAGCTACTGGAATGACTGTCTACAGCCAATTAAAGACTTACTCTCAAGCCTCAATTTAGTATTGAATGCCAACAAAACTGAAATGCTCATTCTCTCCCAAGATCCCCTCACTATCTCTTCAAGCTCCTCTCATCCAAACTCAATTAGCAAGTTCTCACCAGACGTCAGGGATCTTGGAGCCTGGCTAGACAACAATCTAAACCTAAAAAAGTTTGTAAACAATACCGCAAAGGACTGCTTTTACAAACTGCAAGTCCTCAGAAAGCTAAAACCCCTCCTTCACTTCTCTGACTTCCGGCTAGTACTTCAATCCATCATACTATCTAAGCTCGATTATTGCAACTCCCTCCTTCTCGGTCTACCCTCAAATACCATCAAACCCTTACAAATGGTTCAAAACGCCGCTGCCAGAATACTTACAAACTCTAATAAAAGAGATCACATCACTCCAATCCTTTGTAACCTACATTGGCTTCCTATCAACCACAGGATCCTCTATAAAGTGCTCACAATTATTCACAAAGCAACATACAATCTTGCTCCGATCAAGTTAAGCACCCAACTCCAACCTCATACTTCATCCAGACCATTTAGAAGCGCATACAAGGGCACATTGCAAGCCCCACAGGTAAAATCATCACTGAGCAAAAGAGCACTATCTTCAGGAGGACCCCACCAATGGAATGCGCTCCCCCCAGATCTAAGACTAGAACCAAGTCATCAGGAGTTAAAAAAAAAAGCTAAAAACATGGCTCTTCCGTCAAGCCTTCCCAGACATCTAATGCTACCTAATCAAGTCTTTTAACCCTAATCATGGGTTATCTCACTGTTTTTCCTATTAGGATTTTTTCAACTGTACCTTAATTTTTGAGCTCTTTCATCTTTTGTATTTATACTGTACTCACACTTCATTTACTCTATCTCTTTTATATTTATTTTCTATATAATATTTATTACCATAGTACTATGTTTAATTGGTTATCTATTCTATTTGTTCCATCATTATTGTTGTTGTTCTATTGTTACCTGTTTTATTGTTCATCTGTTCTATGTAAAGCCCACTACTCTTTTTGGTCATTTAAAAGTTGTATGTGAACCGGATTGATTTGTAGTTCCTACAAGAACTTTGGTCTATAAAAATTAAAAATAAATAATAAATAAATAAATTGTAAGCCCTCTGGGGATAGGAAAATACCTACAGTACCTGAATGTAAACCAATTGAGATCAAATGTCAGTATATAAAAAAAAAAAATAATAATATAAATATAAATGACCTGGAAAAAGGAACCAGAGTGAGAGGATCAGATTTGCAGACAACACAAAATTATTCTGAGATGTTAAATCACAAGAGAATTGTGAAACATTGCAGGAGGACACTTGCGAGACTTGTTATTCAAAGGGCAGATGAAATTTAATATGGACAAGTGCAAGTGATGAACATAAGGTAAAAATAACTCACACTGTAGTTACATGATATTAGATATTAAGTGTTCCCACCCCAGGAAAAGGATCTGGGCATCATTGTGGCAATACTTTGAAATCCTTGGTTCAGTGTGTGGCAGCGGTCAAAAATGCAAACAGAAAGTTAGGAATTATTAGGAAAGGAAAGGAGAATAAAATGGAGAATGCCATAATACCTCTATATCACTCCATGGTGAGATCATACCTAGAATACTGTGTGCAATTCTAGTTACTGCATCTCAAAAAACAAATAAGTTGTACTGGAAACAGGTACAGAGAATGGAGACCAAAATGATAAAGGCAATGGAATGACTCCCCTGTGAGAAAATACTAAAGAAGTTAGGGCTGTTCAGCTTGAAAAAGAGATGGCTATTAGGGGACATGATAAAGGTCTAAATAACCATGAAAACAGATAAATGTGAATCTGTTATTTACTCTTTCAAAAAATACAAAGACTAGGGAAAACTCATTAAGTTAGTAAGTAGCACTTTTCAAACAAATTGGAGAAAAATATTTTTTACTCAAAGCACAATTAAACTCTAGAATTCATTGCCAGTGAATGTGGTGAAGACAGTTGATGAAGCTGAATTTATAAAAGGCTTGGACATTTTCTTGGAGAAGTCCTTAGACTGCTATCCAGATAGGCTTGGGGAAAGCGAAAGCCACTACTTATCTCTGGGCATGGGATCTATCTACTGTTTGGGATCTTGCTCTCTTACTTGTAACCTGAATTAATGGCCACTGTTGGAAACAGGATACTGGGCTTGATGGACCCTTGGTCTGACCTAGTATTGCAATTCTGATGTTCTTATGGTCTTGTAACCTCTCTCATAACTCTCCTCAGTCATCTCTTCTCTAAGCTGAACAAAGCTAACCTCTTTAGCCCTTCCTCATAGGGGAGATGTTACATTCCGTTTATCATTTGTCACCCTTCTCTGAACCTTTTCTAGTTTAGCTATATCTTTTTTGAGATGTGGTGACCAGAATTGTTCACAGTAGGGGCAAGCATGGGGATAGTTTTCATTTTGTTTTATTTTTATACATGTTTTGTTTCTTTTGTGTCATTGTCTTTTCTTTTCATTTAATTTTTCTTTCTTTTTTAATGCACACTAATTCAAATTGATCATATTATTTGAATTAGTGGGCAGTGCGTGTATGTGTTCTGTGAAGAGATAATGTATGGCAGGGCTTGTGTGTAAGGGGCCATGAGGGGAGTGCAATTTCTTAGGGATATAGCTGTGTATATAGAAGGTGTGGTTTCAGGGGTGTAGGGGTGTGCTTGGAGTAAGTGTATGTGTGTGTACGAGGGAGCATATAGGAGGATGGTGATAGGACCAGTACAAGGTTCTCAAGTGCCCTAGGTGGAACAGAGTTAGTGCCCCCCTCCCCCCCCCACACACACCTTCTCTCTCTATCTCTCTCTCTCTCTCTCTCTCCTCGATGCTGCCACTCCTACTCCACCTCCATCCAATCATACATCAATGACTCCTTTTGACCTTACCAGCTGATCACTAATGGTCAGAGCACTAGAACACTGCTCCCAAATGTATGGTGCTATAGGCAGTCACCTAGTCCTTCCACTGACCCTGATTTGGGAATTGAGATGCTGCATTTATTTTCTTGTGTCTCTGAGGGGGAGTGATAGTAGGTATTTATTTATTTGATCAATTTATTGTCTGCCAATTTACAAACCTCCTTGGATTACAATCAACATACATAAGAGCATGCCATACTGGGTCAGACCAAGGGTCCATCAAGCCCAGCATCCTGTTTCCAACAGTGGCCAATCCAGGCCATAAGAATCTGGCAAGTACCCAAAACCTAAGTCTATTCCATGCTAGTAATAGCTAGTAATAGCAGTGGCACGCGGAGCTAATCCCCACGTGCATAATCCTACAAACATCCACCAAACAAATGACATACAAAGTAAAGCATATTAACAGAAGAAAATAAAATTGCAATACAACAAAGCATTACCCATAGAAAATACAACAGAAAAGATAAACCAACATTTTGGAAAAGCTTTGTAAAATGAAGAAAGTCCTCCTCAGCACTAATCTCTATAGGAAGGTGGTTCCAAAGCTTTTGGCCTGCTATTTGAAAGATTCACTCCCTGGACATCACTAATAGGGTCACTTTTAGAGAGAGGATTTCTAGTACGTGCTTCTGTGAGGTCTGGACAGTACAAGTAGGTAACTATCTCTGAACCTCCAATGACATACAAGGAGGTGACAATCCAAGAAGCACTTTGAAAATTAATACCAGGGTCTTAAAAATATACAACATGAAACAGGCAACCAGTGCAAGTTGACTAATACTGGTGAAATAGGTGCATGAGATGCTGTCCCAGTTATTAAACTGGCTGCAAAGTTCTAAACTAGTTTTGATTTAGCAAACCCAGAAAAACACCATTACAGTAATCAAGACAAGAGAGTAAAATAGATTGGGTTACCATGCAAAAGTCTGGCAGAGAAAGAATAGGTTTTAATATCCACAAAAGGTGTAACTTGTAATATGAAGATTGAATCAGAGAGTTAATGTAAGGGCAGAGTGACAAAGATTAATTTACCAGGATCCCTAGATCACAGGCCTGAATTTAATGGGAATAGAAAATCCATCAAATGAGAAACAGGAAGAAAAATCAATTGGCTTCAAACTTGATAGTAGTACAATTTCTGTTTAGAGGAGGTTCAGAGATAAGTTATTATTGTGCAACCAAATCTTAACAGGACCCAAACACGAAGATAAGTGGCTCAAAGCCAAATCAAATGTTTAGGCAATTGGGAAAAAAAATAGTATGTCATCCGTGTTTATTTTAAGTGATACACCAAGTGGACTGAATACTGAAAATAAAACAACTAGATAAATATTAAATAAAAGAGCCGAGAGTGCTGAACCTTGAGGGACACCTGTTGTCAGAGGATATGAAGTAGAAGACATGCCAGTGATGACAGTTGAATATGAGTGACTAGCTAAGAAGGATGTGAACCATGAATAAACAGTGGAAGAAATGCCAGTTAGGATGTTATGGTTGAGATGATATCAAAGGTTGATGAAATATCCAGCAGCAGCAGGAATTTCTTACCTGCATCAAACCCTTGGCAAATAGTATCAAAACTTGATACCAGCAGTGACTCAGTATTATGAAGAGGGTAAAAATAATTCCAAACTGGGAATTATTGAGAAAGCTAGTCAGGTGTGCTGTTAGCAGGAGCAGGTGTATGTTTTGTGCTAAGTGCATTTTGGGGGTGCACGTAGGTATGCTTAGGTTGTGTAAGGTCTGGTGTGGGGAGTTGTTTGAGTGCATGTGATTGTGTGAGAGAGCGAGGTTGTAGGGGTATTTATGTGGTAGGTATGTTTGAAAGTGTGTCTTTGGATATGTGCAGTGTGTGTGCACGGGTAGGGCGTGGATAGAAATGTATAGATGTGTATGGGAAGGGCATGATACTCATAGTCCGATGATCCATGACTTGTGCAGCTACTGGATGACTATGCATGTGTCTCATATCTTTGTACCCAGCATGCAAATGCATATACCGGTACATATTTATTAAAATTTGATTTCCCGCCTTTCTCTTAAATTGTACATCAAAACATTTCTGTCTGTGAAATGATGAGTAGTCTGAAGTAAGTGAATAATAAAGAACTCACCCACCACAAGCACTGATATTAATATCTACTAGGGCAGGCCCTGATGCTAGTAGCCACAGGGCAGAGCACCCATACACACCCTCACACACAATGGCATTTAGCTATGTGTGCTGTAAATGTAATTCTTCAGCAAATGGCTGAATACAGAATAAGTGATTGATTTCTCATAAAAAGCCAAACAGAGACACCACATAGTATCACATTAAAGGTAAGGAAGACCAGGCAGTAAGAGTGTGCAGAAACTTAGGGGTCAATATAATAAGCTCCACTAAAGCTTCTGCGGGTATTTGTGTGAACTTGTGCAGATTTTTGCACAAGCTTTTCCCATGATAGTCTTACATGTGTATGTATGTAATACATATTCAACATGGCAAAAACATGCACATAAACCCACTTGAAAACCCGCGACTGCAAATGGAATGAAAAGGAGGCACTTAACTATTCACAGGCTGTGCAGGGGCAGGACATAGGTTATTGCGGGTTTTTGTAAGCAGGCTTTTTTAGCATCTGGGTTTTTAGCGTGTGTCGGGAGGCTGGTTTACTCCATTGCTGCCATTAGTGTGTCTGTGTGCCCGTGCAGCTCTGGGGTAATCATAGATTACCTTCACTCTCTTACTAGCATCTGTCGGTACAGCTGCCCCATGATCAGAGAAGGAACATGAAAGGCTTAGACATTGCTTTACCTCCTTTTTTCCTTCTCCCAGACTAACTTCTTCACTGTTTTATGAGAGGGGAAGGCTTTTACCCCTAGAATCACTCACAGGTTACCACATTAATGCGGGTTTCAGTGTGGGTTTCTGTGCAGTGTATTACACAGGGGCTTAACTGCGCATATTTGTGAGCATTTTCGCACACTTTACTTCTGTGTGTATTTTCTCTGTGCATATCAGTTGCATAGGTGTCCTTTATTACATCACATCAACGAGCCTGCTTTTGCCACATGTGCTAAAAACAATATGCTCAGACAAATAGCGCCAATTTCGCCACGGGTCTTAACATCACCCCCTTAGTCTCCACAGCAGAGCCAATATGTATGCATGGGAACGGTAACTTTCAAACAGTCGTGGAGGCGTACATGTATGTCGGCTTCCTCCCAGAGACACAATCATTTTATAAAATATACACATATATGTGTTACGATTCCTGCCCGTGGAGCTAATCTCCGCGAGCAGGCTTCTTACCCCAGACTGCTGCTGAGCTACTGCTGCCGACTCCTTTTCAAGCAGCAGGAGCCACCACTGGAAATCTTTATTTTTGCAGCTTTGAGCCGCCGTCAGAATCCCCTGCATCTGCGGCAGGGAAGCAGCGGACCTTATTCCTTCTTTGCAGCCTAGGCCCGCCTTCAGACTGGGCCACTGCCACCGACTTCCTCTGTGTGGCCTAGTGCCACTGTTGCTGACACCTCCGAGACCCACTGAAGGCCGCCACCAATGCCGTCTTCACTGCGTCCTGGTGAGGCCCCCAAAGTTCCGCTTTTGCAATGGGGAACTCTTCGCGGGGATCCCACCTACGTAGCTGGGAATCACCGCCAAAGCTGCTGCCTTCATCCTGCGGCCTGCAGGCTGCCCCGATGCCTGTCTATTTCATCTGTTCCTGTGCGGCCGGGAGGACGCCGCTGTCCTTGGTGCTTTTCTATCTCTGGGCCTTCCTAGGTGCCGGCGCGCACCTCTTCAATGTATTTAAAGGGCCAGCGGTTGGAATAGCCGCAGCCCCACCGGAAGTCTTCAGATCTTCACTTCCTGGTTCAGCCCTATATAAGGGCTCATCTTCAGTCACTCGAGGCCTTCGGATCAGCTTACACATCGTTGTGTTCTGTCTGCTGGTCCAGGTTCTCCGTGGTCTTCATTGCATAGATGACTTCGTGTTCAGTGTTCTTCATGTTCCTGATCCTGATGTTTTTGGTCTCCTTGTCTTACTGTCTTGGTCTTGTCCCTCGTCGGAATTCCTTCGTCTGTAGTTTGGGTTGTTTCCTGATGTTCCTGATGTTTTCAGTCAAGCCCTGATGTTCCTGATGTCCGTGTTCCTGATGTTCCGTGATCCAGTCCTGACGTCTGTGATGTTCCCTGATCCAGCCTTGATATCCTGTACCTTTGGTTCCTTGATGTCCACTGTTCCTTGTTCACAGCGCAAGCCTACGGAGGGTAATCCTTGCTTGAAACCAAGTCTTGTCTTGGTCCTGAATCCTTGCTTGAAGTCAAGTCTTGTCTTGGTCCTGTGTCTTGAACTTTGCAGGCCCTCGGATTCCTTGTGTCTGCTCTGTCCATGTGTTAGACTCTGTTTGGTACCTGCATCGACAAAGCTTGGTCCACGACTAGCCACAAGTGGTTGTGTAGGGCGCGCCCCAGTGCAGTCCTCTCAGTTTCTGGGACATTTACTTGCTCCATTATCTCGTCTAGAGTCTGTCCCGCATTCAGCGTGGTCCGCGACCAGTCTCGCGGGTGGGCTGTGTAGGGCGCACTGCGTCACAACCTCAACCTAGTACTTGACTTAATCTTGAACTTTGAACCTGAGTCTTTGTCTCCTGAAACTTGATCCTGAGTCTTCATCCAAGTACCTTCAACTTCGCCTGAGTCTTCGTCCAAGTATCCATGTCTTGCCTGGCCTCCGTATGGCCTGCCGCTTCTTGCCGTTACCCAGTGGTAGGTCCTAAAGGGCTTGGAATGGTCGGAAGATTGTTTATCAACCACCATTGCGTTGTTGGTCTTCTTGTATTGTGCAGCTCTGGTGGAGGGTCAGTATCTTCAACCTGTTCCTGTTCCAGATAATCCATGCCTTGCCTTCAATACAGCCTTGTTTCTGCTCCATCCATGCTGGAACCAGCTCACCTCCCGTGGTGTGTCTTGGGGCTCCTTCCTGAGTCAGGCCATGGTTCAAGGGCTCACATTCCTCTCCAGATGGATCGCGCTTCCAAGCTTTTGACCGGGCCTGAGGGTGCGCTTCATAACAGTACCTTAAGGCCATAAGCTCGGTCCCGATAAGCGCGCTCTGCAACAATATGTGTATACGAGCGTACTTGTGTGCACAATTTATATGGATGCAAGCACATGTGTGCAAATGTTGGCTCTACAACATAAGTGGTGGGGATTTTATTAGATACGGGGCTGATGCAATTACCAGTTTCCCCAGTGCATTCCCAGTTCACCCAGGTAAAGGATAGAATTTCCTACCTCCCTAGTTAATATACCCCCCCCCCCCTTTTATCCTTTTATCTCCAAACCTTAAAATCCTGATAACTAAACTCATTTTTTGTTTCATTACTTAAACACCATCCATAGCAGAAGTAAAGTGCTTGTGCATGAATATATTTACACATACATTTCATGTTACATTTATTTATTTATTTATTTAGGCACTTTTTACATACCGGGACCACCCATGCCCTGCCACTTTTTTTGCCTTTCACATTTGTGCACATACCAGGAGATACATGTCTACTGGGGAGCTTCTTAAAATCTGTGCGGTGTGTGCCAGCCTGAGATACTCATGTTTCTCCTGGAATTGGTGCACATAGGGCTTTTAAAATTCACCTTTAGGATTGCTGCTCTTTGTTTCTGTGAAAGACTGGGTAAACCTTTCTTGGTGGATTTGTACTGTTTCCAAGGGTACACATAATAATTTATCTCTGGGGCTTTCTTCAATACCAATCATTCCCCCTTGCTTGTCCCCAATGTGTGGGTTCTTTCTATGGGTGAGAAGGCAGACCTTCTTAGTCCGGACACTGGTGTGATTTTCTTTTCTCTGTGTGTGGTGTAATGCTTCTCTCACTCTCCTGTGATGCTTTGCTGCTAGGAAATACAAGTTGGACACAGTTTGGTGATTCAAAGTAAATTCACCAATTCTTTGAAAGTTAACTCAGTGTCCAATAATCAATCCAAAAGGGTGAGATTACAGCTGTGTTTATCTTTCTCCTGTCTCTCAGATTCCTGAGAGGTGGCTTATCACTCCTCTACTGAGTGTATAAGTTGTCCCAGTGGCCAATGGAAATCCTACTGGTGGGGAATCCCCTAATTCCCATAAAAATCCTACCTGAATCCAAATGGTCAGTCTCTTTCACCCAGTCTGTGTCCTGGTCTCTTGGGGTAGAGATCCTGTGGAGAGTCCCCAGATCCTGTTCCTTCTTCTCAGATGTTATATGGATGCGACTTCTCTGAGGGAAAAGTCTGATGTGAGCAGGAAAGTCACTATACAGCCTAGCTTCCCTGTAAGGAGGAGTGGATCAAAAACCTCCTCACAACCAAAAAGTATATAAACACTTAAATCCAATATCTCTTGCTTTGAGGTGATGCTGTCATGAGTATTGCTGTTTCTCTGGACTAGAAGGATAGCTCACAGATCTTTATGTCCTTGATCTCTGGATCCAGGGGTCTGTCATTCAAGGGTACAAGGCTTCACAGCAGACAAAATATTAAAATACCAAAATCGTCATAAAAATCACACTATCCAAAATGAGGTAGATCATTGCAGACAGGGAGTGAACTGCTTGTAATCCCCTCAACAATCAAAACCCTGAGTTAGGATATTAGGCCCTATACTTGCAGAGAAACCAGAAATAGCTCCTCTCTCCTTGAATGCTAACTCAAACTGACCATACTACTCCTGTTCCTAGCCCACTTAAAGTAGACTGAGACCACCAATCACATGGGCTTTGCCCCAAACCCAGGCCCAGCGTGGAGTTTGGGTCCTTGTATCTGGGCCTCCACCTAGGCCAGGCTCCAGTCCAGAGATCGGGTCTCAATGTCTGAGACTAGGCCTAGGTCCGATGCCAGGACATGGCCCAAACGCACGGTCCTGATGGCTGGGGCATCAGCAAGAGATCAAGCCTAGGCCCAGCTGCCAGCACCCAGGCCTTGAAGGTCCTCTTCATCTTCTTTCTTCAAATGACTTAGTCCCCTGGGGATACATTGGAGTAAATTAATACTAGGTGCATCCTCTTCAGCAAAGGGCACCGTTTTATTTTATGGCTGTACAGCAAACTGCCGTAAAACTAAATGGTGCCCTCACTGACTAGGCTGTGAGGGCAACAGCCTCTGGACCAGGGCCTGGGATTGGTTCTGGGATTGGACCCTGACCTAGGCTGAGGCCCAGGAATCAGAAACTGGCCTCTGGACCAGACCTCATCATCTGACTTGGGCCAGGGACTTGGCCTAGTTTGAGGCTTTCACAGTGGGCCAGACATCAGGCTTTGGCCTTGGCCTTGGTCTAGGCAGAAGCCCAGGAGTCAGGACCAGGCTTCTAGGCTAGGGCCCATTGTCAGGCCTGTATCTGAGCCCTGGCCTAGGCCAAGGCCTAGGCATTGGGATCAGGCCTCTGGGCTGGGCCCCTGCATCAGGGATGGGCTTCGGCCAAGAGTCAGGTGTCAGGGCCAATCTCAGTTATCGGGCCTCTGCCTGGATGCAATGTCTGATTCCCAATGGATAAGTTAAGTGGGGATCAGGAAATGTCCCTATCCTGGGCCTTTGCTCGGGTCTTGGCCAAGGCCCCGACATCGGGCCGGGGCCTAGTTCTAGACCTTGGGGTCACTCTCAAGACTAGGCCTCCGCCTTCAGACTAGGCCTGGGCCGAAGCACTGGTATCATGCTTGGACATAGGTCGTGGCCTCTGCTTTGGGTCTCAGCCTATTCTCTATGTGAGTCCCTGGCTTAGGGCCTAGGCCTAGGTCCAACAGATGACTTTTTTTCCCCCTGTTTTTCAAAATGTAATGAAATTTTGTTGGAATTTAAATTGCTTTGTTTTGAAAACAACCCAAAATGAAATAGGAATTTTCATCTCATTTCCTATTTTGTTTCTCCTGAATGCACATCCCTGCTAGCAATGTATGTTGTGAGTGTATTGCTTCAGCAAATACCCACTCACATAATATGATTAGATTTCTCAAAAAAGCCTAACAGTGACACCACAGAGCATCACACTAAAGGAAAGGCAGAGCAAGCAGTAACAGTGTGAAGAAATAGTCTGCCGAGTGGCAATATGTACTTATTAGGAGCATTGATTGTCAATGTTTTTAATGTCTGTGGAATGATGAATAGCTTGAAATGAGTGAAATAATGACCCCCACCATCAGCACTGAGATAATATAGGGCAGTCATTCAGGCCAGTGAACCAGTGGCCACAGGGTAGAGAACCCAAGCACACATATATGCTGACACCTTAGCTAGGTATGTGTACTTCTGAAAAAATCAATGACCCACCTACACAAATAAAATAATTTTGCACACTAAAGACAAGTCAGACAGTACCCCTGAGTCAGCTATAAGTTCAGCAGATGCAGCAGTGACACTGACCGCCTGCACTGCCCCACTGCTAGAGCATATGCCTTCATGCCTACAGCCTTACCTGGCCTAGTGCCTTAAAAGACACACACACCCCAGTACACCCTCATACCTTTTGAAGACTCGGCGCTGCAGTTGCAGCCCTGAGCACCCGATAGATCTGGGCTGGTCAATGACATTTTCCAAATTGGTGCTTACTGGCCATTGCCTCTATCATGTGATAGGAGCAATGACGGTTGGCACTATTTTGTAAAATATAGAAGTTTAGTAAATGATCCCCTTATCTCAGTACGCAAGGCTCTGAGCGATTTATGATGGTACGTACATAATCGCATAAAAAAAATACATAATTGACAAGGACAAGAGGTAACAAAACTTACAGCACCTAGCCAGTGAAAAGAGTACTTTTGTGAAAAAAAAACCAGCATATTTACAAAAATGCTAATCCGTAGAGGTAAGTTTTTAGCTCAGCCTTAAATTTCTTTGACTCAGTCTCAAGCCACAAATGAATGGGTAGGGAATTACAAAATTCAGTGGCCGCAACAGAAAGGTTCTCGGCTGTGTCTCCTGCAATTGTGCCAGGATGGAATTTCTAACATTCTCCGATTAAGGGAATGTAAATTTCTTGTAGAAGTATACATTTTCAATAGTGTGTTAGCCAGGGAAAGGAGTGGGGCTCAAAGATGCTGTGCCCCATGACAGCAATCTTAAACTAGATAAAGTTCAAAATTCAACATCAGCCTGCTATGTTAATTGGATAACTTTAGGACTGCATGAAAGCAGTCCTAAAGTTAGCCAATATATACACTTACCAGCTAAAACTTGAAATAGCTGTGGTACAGGGCCAGTGTTAGCCTTTTTGCTGCCCTGTGTGAATAATCATTGCGCTGCTCCCCTCCACTCGCACTTTCATTTAGTCTCTGACTTGGGCCCACCAAAAACAGCCTAGCTCCTTCCAGCAACCTAAACTTTAAAACTTTGCCCCACCTCCAGGTCTTCACCCCCTCCCCTGGAAACCATGGCCAGTGCAAGAGTATTAGATGTCCTAGGAGAACCTTATACCCTTGCATCCCCCACACCATCTCCACACACACACACACACACAGTTAAAAATATGCATTTATAATAATAGATTTTACATGAAAAAGATTATTCAAAGTACAGTCTTAGATAAAAAAAATATCAATATGTATATTATATTTACATGCACTGCTATGGTACCAACCAGAAAACCCTACAAAGAAAGACACTTAGAACCCATATGGCATTAGGAGTACTGTAACACTTGTTGGGTGTGGGCTTGACCCTCAGAAGCTCTCAGTAAATTACAATTAAAATAAATAATAAGCCTCCCTTACCAAAACAGCACTAACTGCCAGCAATTAAAAAGTAGGAACCCTATCAATGAGAAGGTAGTACTACAAATATTACACTAGGCCCTAAAACACCAATACATCTCCTATTAGGAAAACAGAGCAAACCAAACTGCTAAAGATCCCTAAATGCTTGCAGAATACCTCTCCTTGCTCACACATGCAGAACACAGGCAGATCCTCACCAAATACAGAAAAAGAAATCACAAAGTATAAATAGAAACATGCAGGCAAAAACTGAATTGGAAACCACAAGTCAGACTCTGTAAGCAGTGCAACAATTGAAAAACATAACTATCACCAATCCTCAACTAATAAACAATACAATGAATAAATATAATAAATACATAAATATAATAGCAGAAACATGCTAATAAAAAGAATTTTTCAAAACAGCTGATGAATGGAAGATCCAATAATTACTCATATAAATTTGTTTTAAATTGCCCAAATACCAATAAAATATGTCAGAGACATCAAATAATATCCAAAAATTGAAACTAATATCTATGGATTCATGCTCTCCTTACCTGGGAATTTTTTATTTCCAGTCATCCTGTGATTGCTGCAGATTAGTGGGAGAAGGATGTACAAGCTTTCTCTTTCCTCTCTCATAGATATATATCTATTCATACACACAAAAAAACATACAAACATATGTTCTCTCACTTATACACATGCTCCCTCTTACAAACACACACCTAGAAGATCTCTCTCTCACAACTACATGCTCAGACTCATACATATGCTCTCATACATGCTCCCTCTCTCCTACACACATGGTCAGACACACACCTGCATGCACAGACACATAAACATACTGCTTCTCTCTCACACCACACACATGCTGACACACATACACAATCCTTCTCATACAAACATGCTCAGACACACATGTACCTTCTCTCTCACACACACACATGCTCAGACACACACATGAAGGGAAGTGGCAGGCCTGGACTCCCACCCATTCAGAGAACCCCTTACGCTTGCATACCACAACCTTTCCAATATAAACTGCAGAATTTATTACTGAAAAAAGAACCATTTAGACCTCTTACTCCATCAACCCTAGAGCTTGGTCTCAATGCTTCCTTTCACAAACACATGCTCAGATACTCACACACATACACGGACACACATCCTCTCACACAAACAGGCTCCCTTTCACACACACACACTCAGACAGTCACACACACACACACACATGTGCATGCTTCCTTTTACACACATATATTCAGACACATGCAAACACATGCTCACACACATGCTCAGAGACACACATATGCTCAGACTCGCACACAGGTTCCCTCCTGCTCATACACACTCAGACCAGCTCCCTCTCTCAAACACATACCAAGGAGTTTTCTGACAGTCATGGGTCCTCCTCTTTTTCACTTGCTATGGGGAAGGTTGGAAATCACTTTGCAGCCTTTTTTTCTTCTGGCTGCTTGACAGGTTGAGAGCATGGGGCGATCCCGTAACTCCTTCCTCTTAGCCTCGTGGCATGTTGGGAGTACCGGGCAGCCCTCAGCTCCTTCTGCTCAGCTGCATGGTGGGTTGGAAGCTTGGGGCAATTTCGCAGCTCCTTCCGTTCAGCCACGTAGCAGGTTGTGAGCACCGGGAAGCCTGCAGCTCCTTCCTCTCAGCTGTGTGGCAGGTTAGGAGCACCGGGTGGCCTGCAGCTGCTGCTGCTCAGCCATGCGGCAGGATAGGACACTGGGCGGCCAACAGTTCCTTCCGCTCAGCCGCACGGCAGGTTGCGAACTGCTGCATGGCAGCAGCAGTAGCTTCCTATTCTTGGTCTCCTGGTGGGGCCCGGTGGTGGTGGCATCAGATGCATTGTCTTCATCTTGGGGCTGACTGTGGACCCAGGGTGTCGTCCCCTTCAGGCCACCACCCTGTGCAAGTTCACAGCTTGCGCAGTGGGTTGTGCTGGCCCTGCTGTGGTACTCAGCAGCGTAGCCATGCCTCTAAATGTCCATGCAAAGGACCTGATTTACTAAGGTTTTTCTCCTACCCTGCATCTGTAGGAAAATGCTTAGGGATCTATTTATGCATTTATTTATTTATGTATGTATGTAAAAGTCTTATATCCCACAACCTCCTATGCAATAGTTCAATATGGGCTACACTTAAAACAATCATAAAGAATCACAAACACACAAATATTAATAATCTGTAATTCATAAATTAAAATCTTAACACAAATAAAATCCTTCGCATAATCATACATAAGCTTTTTGAAACAGAAATGTTTTAATCCCTTTTTTAAATGTTTCAAATCTGGTTCCTGTCTCAACTCTTTAAGAAGGGTAATCCAAAAAAGGGAGCTATGCATGTCTTTATTCTTTTCTGAATTAGCTCTGATTTCTTCTCCCAACTCAGAGGAAGAGTTAATAGCCTGTACCCTCTGATCGCAAAGCATGCAAAGGATTGTACCTTTGAAAATTAGGACCAAAGTTGCTGGATACGTTTATTTGGCTAATTTTGCAATACAGCCAGTGGCTGAATTTAGACCTCATGCTTTATACAAACAAACTGTTTTGGTTAAAGCTAGTAATGGGCGTATTTATGATATTGTCAGGCTCACATCTTGTTTTCTGTATTATATGCAGATTTGTTTGCATAATGCAATGCATGATATACTGTGATGTCTTGCATTGCTATTTTCTAATAAAATCTTTTGGCATATATATTCCTGTAATAAAAATGTCTTTTTTAGGAATGTGATTTATAATTTATCCAATGATGTGACTCCTAATAAATACAACATTTATCCATTAGCTATATTTCTCACAAAACAACTTTTTGTATTATGATTTTATATGTGAAAAAATCATTAAAATGCCAAATTCAATGAAAGCATTTTTTCAATCATAAACTGAAAGAGAAAAGAGAGGTAAAAACAAAGACAAAAACACTTTCTGTACACATATAAGAAAACACAAAACTCCACTATTGTTGCGCGTCCCGTCCGCGCTCAGCCCGCGTCCGGGCCTACTCACCCCAAGAAGACTCCCACAAGTCCCGAGTCGTCCTCCCCTGCTTCAGCGGCGAGCTCAGCCAGGCCTCGGCGTCCTGCGGTGGCAGTCACCGGGCCTTCCACCTCCAGCCAGGACTCTTGGCAGAGCTCGGCATCCTCCGTAGCATCGGCCCTGCCCCTAGGTGTGCCCATGCGGACTGCCTGGCCCTTTAAAGGGATAGGGTCAGATCCCAGCTCCACGGCATGCCCTGATTGAACACTCCTCAAAAGGAAGTGCCTGCCTGCACTTCCTTACCTTGGCAATCGGGTCGATCACACTGTGATTTCTAGTTTGCCTCTGCGTTTATAGTGTCTGTTCCAGTCTCGTTCCAGTCTTGTTCCAGGGACCTTCTGTTCCAGTGTACTTCTGTTCCAGCATCCCTCTGTTCCTTCATCTCCCCAGGTAGTACCTCTCGGACTGTCTTCCCGGTACTGACCTCTGCCTGTTCTTGACTATGTTGATCACTGCCTGGATTTGACCTCTGCCTGTTTCCTCAACCACCTCTATACACTGCCTGGAACTGACCTCTGCCTGTCCACTGACCACTGACCACGTCTGACTGCCACCTAGTACCTGACCCCTGATTTGGCTGACTACCCACGACCTGACCTTTGGAACCTGACCCCTGCTTTGGCTGACTACACTACCTTGACTCTGGCCTTGATCTTTGCCAAAGATTCAGAGACTCTATTTGTGCCTTCCCTGGCACTCCGGACTTCTAGCCTGAAGATAGACCATGCACCCTTGATCATGGTGGGCACACCTCTGAACTTTATCTCAAGGAGATCCTGCGAGGCTCACCTAAAACCAGGCGGTAACCAAGAGCTCAACCTGAGGGAACCAAGAGCTCAACCTGAGGGAACCCCGGGTTGCTATTGGTGAAGCCCCAACTAGCCTCTTGTGCTCCACCTCCTGGTGGTAGGTGCTCTCTAGATCCAACCAGGGAGCCTACCAATCCTGCACTAGGCCAAGGGTCCACCTCCCGGCTCAACAGGCCATGGACTCGGCGGAGTCTCCCGCCATATGGACCATTCCAGGTCTGGCCGCAACTATCCAAGAACAACTACAAGCCCTAGAGACACTAGCATCTTCAGTAGAGGAACTCCACTCTCAAATGCAGGATGCAATATTGGCTAACCACATAGGCCTGATGTCTACCCTGCTACCGAGAGCATCACTGGCACTGCCAGCTCCTCCTCATTTCAATGGGGATTCACGCCTCTGCCGAGGCTTCCTCAACCAGTGCTTCATGAAATTTGCCCTTCAGCCGACATTGTTCTTGAAGGAATCCACAAAAATCACTTTCATCCTCTCACACCTTGAGGGGAAGGCCTTGGCATGAGCTTCCCCACTTTGGGAGCGTTCTGACCCCATCCTCACTCAACTGGTGCCTCCAGTAACGGCACCATGAAGTGAAAGCATCCTGGCCTCCTGCTCAATGCCCAGCACGTGCCCCAAGCCCTCAGTTGAAGGCTTTACTGACACCACCTCCACCACCTCCATCTACCGAGGAACCTATGCAAGTCAACCGTGGGTGGTTGTCTCCCAAAGAGCGTCTACGGCGCAAGAAGCAGGGCCTCTGCTTATACTGCGGTGCTTCGGAACACCTGAGGCAGTCCTGTCTGGTCCGTCAGGAAAACTTCAAAGCCTAAGCCTGGCAGGGGTCCCAAGCTTGGGCGCTACAGTCATTGGCCCCCAACTGTTACTTCCAGTTTCCCTCTCCATGGAATCCCGTTCCTTCGCCACCACCGCTCTTATTGACACTGGAGCAAGTGGCAGCTTCATCATGGACAACATCATCAACCTCTTGAAAATCCCTGTACAACTCCTAGAGATGCCTCTCCGCATTGCATCTATCCAAGGGGAACATCTCCCTGGATGCATCACGCATTGCATGGTGGCCTTCCGCCTCACCGTAGGAACCCTCCACGAGGAAGAAATGTCCTTGTACGTCTTGAAACACTCCACACACCCAGTTATACTGGACCTTCCTTGGCTTCAAACACAAAGACTCCAATTAGACTGGTAATCCCTCCAGCTGGTCCAGTGGGGCCTGCAATGCCAGAAACACTGCTTAAACAAGTGTCCCCAGCAGTTACTGTCCTGAAGACTAAAACCCTTGCCGGCCTACCAGCTCAGTACTCTGACTTTGAAGACGTCTTCTCTAAGCAAAAGGCAGACACACTACCTCCACTGTGAAAGTTTAATTATCCTATCAAACTTATGCCTGGCACTACACCTCCCAAAAGTAGAACCTATCCACTCTCATTCCTGAGACCCAGGCGATGTCCGAGTACATCAAAGAGAATCTCGAGAAAGGGTTCATCAGACCCTCTGACTCTCAGGCAGGAGCAGGCTTCTTCTTTGTCAAGAAGAAGGATGGAGGACTACGCCCTTGTATCGACTATCGGGGGTTGAACGCAATCACCCGCAAGGATCGCTACCCGTTACCCCTCATCAGCGAATTGTTTGACCACCTGTAAGGGGCCCAGATCTTCACGAAACTTGACCTACAAGGAGCGTACAACCTCGTATGCATCCAGCCTGAGGACATATGGAAGACTGCTTTCAACACCAGGGATGGCCACTACGAGTACATAGTGAGTACATAGTGATGCCTTTCAGCCTTTGCAATGCCCCTGCAGTGTTTCAATGCCTGATGAATGAAATTCTCTGAGATCTACTTTATTCATTCATAGTTGTATACCTATATGACATCTTATCTTCTCAAAGGACTTGAAGTCCCATCGCTCCCACGTCAGAACTGTTCTTTAACGTCTCAGAGAGAATCACCTCTACGCGAAACTAAAGAAATGCATCTTTAAACAAAAGCATCTGCCCTTCCTAGGATATATCATTTCCGATCAAGGGTTTACTATGGATCTTGAAAAGCTTCAAGGGATTTGCGACTGGCCCCAGCCAGCAGGCCTCCACGCCCTACAAAGATCCCTCGGATTCACAAATTATTATAGGAGCTTTTTCGCCAACTATTCCATGCTAGCTGCTCCACTCACTGCAATGACCAAGAAAGGAGCCAATCTCTGGGTTTGGAGTCCCAAGGCCCAAGCTGCATTCCATGCATTAAAAGAAGCTTTTTGTTCTGGTCCCTGTTTACGACATCCAGACCCAAACCACCCATTTGTCGTTGAAGTCGACGCATCCGCCATCAGAGCCTGGGCGGTGTTGAGTTAGTACTCCTCCAAGGGTACATTGGTACCGTGCTCATTCTTTTCCCAAAAATTTTCACCTGTGGAGCAAAATTACACAATTGGAGACTGTGAACTCCTAGCCATCAAATTAGCACTCCAGGAGTGGCGCCCATGGCTAGAAGGTGCACAACACAAATTTACCATATTCACACATCACAAGAATCTGGAGCACATAAAAGAGGCACAATTATTAAATCTGAGACAAGCCCAATGGACATTATTATTTGAGCAATTCAATTTTGAGCTGTGCTACTGGCCAGCATCGAAGAACCTCTGTGCAGATGCACTCTCGCGCTCCCTCAAACCCGAAGACACACTGGACACCCCAAGACACATTATTGATCCGGCCTGTGTGTCCCTTGCGGTTACCACCATGGTTCCTGCCAGAAAGATGGTCATCCCACACTAACTATGTGAGCGTGTACTCCGCTGGGCCCATGACTCAAAGCTAGCCAGACATCCTGGTCGAGTCAGAACCCTGGAAATGTTAAGACGGTTCTACTGGTGGCCCAGCATGGTCACAGGTTCCCATAATTATGTTGATTCATGTTCTGTATGTGCACAACAAAATCCTCCCATGGGTCGGCGATGGGGACTTCTCCAACCACTTCCAGCACCCACCGAACTCTGGTCCAGTATTTCAACCAATTCTATCACTGATCTGCCCCCATCTCAAGATAACACCGTCATCTGGGTCATTGACTGCTTTTCTAAGATGGAACATTTTATTCCTCTGCGGAATCTTCCATCGGCTCCCGAACTCGCTAAATTATTCCTGAGGCACATCTTCTGCCTGCATGGCCTACCCAAGGAAATAGTTTCTGATTGAGGGCCACAGTTTGCCGTGAAATACTGTTGATCCTTATGCCAGAAATTTAATATCACCCTGAGCTTCATCTTGGCCTACCACCCTCAGGCTAACGGTCAAGCAGAAAGAACTAATAGGACACTAAAGACCTTCCTAAAGTCTTATGTAAATGACCAACAGGACAATTGGGCTGACTTGCTACCATGGGCCGAGTTGTCACACAACACGCACATTGCTGCCACCACGGATGTCTCTCCATTCTCGGTGGTGTTTGGCCGTCAGCCACGACTACCCTTGCCAGTACCCCTCTCCGTGCCTTTGCCAGCGGCTCAGTTCACAGCACAGACCATCCGCAATGTATGGAACCAAGTGAAGGAGTGTCTGTGACTGATGGGCATAACAGTACCCCACCTTAAGGCCCCTCCCCTGGGGTTTGGGTTTGTGAGGATGCTTGGCATGGAACTTCCAAATTCGATCCTTGTCCAGGATATTGGCCTTGGGTTTCCAGCTGTTCTCCTCAGGCCCAAAGCCCTCCCATGAGAGGAGGTATTCCCATATTCTTCCATGTTTCCTAATGTCCAGGACATCTTGGACTTGATAGGTGACATCAGCTTCAGAGGACAGCGGTAAGGGGTCCAGTGGTTTTTTTGAAAATCCTGAGAGAATCAGAGGCTTTAGTGGAGAAACGTGAAAGGCATTGTGAATCTTGAGCAAGGAAGGCAGATAGAGTTGGTAGGTAATGGGCCCCAGATAGCAGAGCACCAGAAAGGGGGCAATATATATCTAAGAGCAAAGCGGGCTGAGGGCAGCTTGAGGTGAAAAATTTGGTACTGAGTCATACCTTATCCCCAGGTTGGAACTGGGATGCTGCGCAATGATGGGCATCAAAGGCCTTCTTCAATCTCTGGGCAGCCTGTTTGAGCAGCTGTTGGGTCTTTTTCCCCAGTTGATGCAATTCTTGGGCAGTCACTTGTGCTGCCGGAGATGCCATGGACAGCGGGAGTCGTGGCAAAGGTTTGCATCCATAGACTAGCTGGAAATGTGACAAACCAGTGGAGGTGGACAGAAGGGAATTTAACGTGAACTCTGCCCAAGGAAGGAGGTCGGCCCACTCGTCCTGCCGCAGACTCACATAGGCTCGCAGGAATTGCTTTAGAGTTCTATTGGTTCTCTCAGTTTGGCCATTGGCTTGAGGGTTGTAAGCCGAGGTGAAATCTAAAGAAATATTAAACTTCTTGCAAAGAGATTTCCAGAAGCGTGCAATGAATTGAACCCCACGGTCTGAGAGAATATGTTTGGGAAGACTGTGGAGCCAGAGCACATGCCGAAAGAACAGTTTGGGCAGATGGGGTGCCGTTGTAAGGTCGGGTAAAGCCACAAAGTGTGCCGTCTTAGAAAAGTGGTCAACAGTGACCCAGATGGTATTATTCCCATTGGAGACAGGCAGATCCACTATAAAGTCTGTGGGGATATGGGTCCAGTGCTCGCTCAGAATGGGAAGTGGCTGCAAGAGTCCCCATGGCCTACCTGCTGGAGGCTTATGATGGGCACATGTAGGGCAGGACTCTACATAAGCTTGGGTATCCTTTTGAATTGTAGGCCACCAGTAGTACCACTGAAGCATGGAGAGAGCCCTGGATTGACCCGGATGTCCGGAGGTCAAAGAGTCGTGAGCCCATTGCAGAACCTTCTGTTGAAGCAGACGAGGAACCACAGTCTTTCCCAGTGGGACTGGAAAGGTGGCTGACAGAATGACCTTAGCAGGGTCTATTATGTGCCACGGGATATCTGGTACATCCTCTGTGATGAAAGACTGGGAGAGGGTGTCAGCGCGACCATTCTTATTGGCTGGGCGGTAATGCAGTATGAAATTGAATCGAGTAAAGAAGAGGGACCAGCATGCCTGGCGATGGTTTAAACGCTGTGCGTGATGTAGATACTCGAGATTTTTATGATCCGTATATACGGTAATCTGGTGTTGTGCCCCTTTGAGCCAGGGTCGCCATTCCTCAAAGGCCAACTTGATGGCCAACAATTCTTTATCCCCGATGGTGTAATTACATGCCGCCGAGAAGCACTGGGAAAAAAAAAGATCAGGGGTGTAGAGTGTGAGTAGTGGAGTATTGACTCAGTACGGCTCCTACTCCGACGTTGGAGGCGTCGACCTCAACCACAAACTTTACTTCAGTGTTTACAAATAAAGATGTTGGGGAGATACTCATTATCCCAGAACAAGAAGGATGATAGTCCTCACATATGGGTGACGTCACTGGATGGAGTCCTATCACGGAAAACTTTCTGTCAAAGTTTCTAGAAATTTTTGACTGGCACACAGAGCCCACTGAGCATGCCCAGCATGCCATTATCCCTTGAGCCATAGGGATCTCCCTTCAGTCTTCTTTTTTCCGCATTGCAGTTAGCCTTGAGGTTAAGGAGCCCTGTGTATTTTCACACAACTTTTCCTCATGGAAAAACTAATATTTTTTCTCAGAAAAATCCCCTCATTGGGGTCTCCCAGTCTCAGGATCAATTTTTCCCTCGATCGCTGACTAAACCATATTTGCGGTTGATACCATTCCTTAATTTCATCGGTGACCGCAGACCTTCGATGGCTGTCCGGCCTTTCACAATGGCAACCGGCTTCAAAAAATGCCCTAATTGCCCCCGTACAATGTCCATCACCGATCCCAACATTGAGTGTGTTTTGTGCCTCGGCCCTGGACACAAAGTTTCATCATGTCCCCAATGTGCCGAGATGACTTCCAAAGGTAGACGGGCCCGTCTAGATAAAATAGAGAACCTTTTCAATATACAGCTCATTCCATCATCATCGACGCAGTTGTCACTGGCAGGAGTCACAAAAAAGGTAATCCTAAAGACCCGCCGGGTACATGGGGGTAGTGGGGACCCACTACCCCCAACTCCTTCTAAGGCGTCAACAAAATCAGCATCAGTGCTCGAGAAAAAAGAGCACCATGGAAGCACCATCATCGGCATCAATGGGAACTACCTGGTGCCAATTCCGATCTGGGGATGAGTTCCATAGCTGTTGACCCACCCACTAAGAAGCCTAGGATCAAGGGTTCATCGACACCATCGATGCCAGAACCGAGGCAATCCCCACCAATATTGGTGCCGGTTACTGGGCCCCACAGGGACCTGTGGTGCAGCCAGTATTGCCTCCTCTGCCACATCCTATAGCTGCTCTGTCCGCATCAGCTATCAGGGAGGAACTGGATGGATTTATCTGCCAGGCAGTAGTTGATGCCCTCCGTGTCCTCCATCCACCAGTACCGGTATGCTGTCCATACCTCCATCAGCGCCGGAGACATCAATGCTTCAACCACTACTGTCCAAGCTCGATACCTTGATAGGTGTCCTGTTGACTCAACCGGTGCCATCGAGGACGAAGACACCAATTAAGCACTAGAGATGAGCTTCATTTTTTTCTACCGGGTCATTTTTTTGAGTTGGACGCTTCGGGGTAAAGTTCGTTTTTCCTCGGTAAGTTTTTTTGGAAAACGAACCAAAAACTAAACAGGGAAAAACGAAACGGGCCCAAAAAACAACACGGGAAAATGAAGCTCAAAAAAACCCACCCCAAGCATTAAAATTTACATTAATACATTAAATACAAACCCCCCACCATCCCGATCCCTCCTCAAGACTTAGTAATATCCCTGGTGGTCAGCGGGGTCCCGCGAGTGATTTGTCCCTGCCTCGCATCAAAATGGCGCCGATAGCCTTTGACCTACTATGTCACAGGGGCTACCGGTGCCATTGGTCAGCCCCTGTCACATGGTAGGAGCACAAGATGGCGCCAATGGCCATGTGACAGGGGCTGACCAATGGCACCGATAGCCCCTGTGACATAGTAGGTCAAAAGCTATCGGCGCCATTTTGATGCAAGGCAGGCCCAAAAACCCGATGTACAGAGGGAGAAATCCCTCACAGGACCCCGCTGGACCACCAGGGATGTTAGTAAGTCTTGGGGAGGGATTGGGATGGTGGGGGGTTTGTATTTAATGTATTAAAGTAAATTTTAATGCTTGGGGTGGGTTTTTTTGAGCTTCATTTTCCCGCGTTGTTTTTTGGGCCCTTTTTGTTTTTCCCTGTTTAGTTTTTGGTTCGTTTTTCCAAAAAACTAACCGAGGAAAAACAAACTTTACCCCGAAGCGTCCGACTCAACTGCGCCTCCGGGCAGGCGCAAGTTGCATACGCTGGCAGCCTACCAGCACGCGATTCTATGACACAACGGCAAATGGCCGCTTTGTCGGAGGCCTCTGGTCCCGCCCCCAGACCGCCCCGTCCCTTTAGTAAAGCCCCTGGACTTACACGCGTCCGGGGGCTTTAGGCCCGGCGCGCATAGAGCTTTTACAATCCAACCCTTTATGTTTTGACCCTATTGATTTTTTTTTATGAGCAATTGCAGTAAACTTTTATTTGAACACCCATTCAATGAGTTCTACTTAGTTTGTAAGTGTACCTGTACTGAAGAGCTATGATAACACACACACATGGGAAAACAGTACATTACTGCCTGGGCCAAGAAGATTAGCTTTCATCTCCACAAAAAGGACCCATACTTTAGGGATACAGGAAATGGGAATGAGGAGTATGAAGACAGCCCCAGTTATAAATGATTTTGTCTGTTCTTGGAGAATGTGCCCCTCCAAACAGAAGGGTTGCATTTTAAATCTAAGCTCCTTTGCTGGCAGCAGCCTTGACATACTGAGGTTCCTGTTTGCTCTTCTCCTTGCTAGGGTCAGTTTGCATACTATACTTCACAGGTCCTTAGGGATGTTGTGCTCAATTCACACTAAATAGCAGTAATCAATAGTCTTTTGTTTGTGCACATCATCATGAAAACAGCAGCTATATTATTTCTGCCTACAAGGTACTATCCAGGAGTACTATCTCTGCAGATCATGCTGTCACTAAATGTATGTAGCAGGAAAGAAACACCCTCAAATCACCCTCTGCACTTACATACATTTCTTTGTGGCAGAGACAGTACACATGCACTCTTGCCCTTCTGAAAATGTGCTTGCTATGCACAGAAGCTAATTAGTAATGCATTTGCCGATTTTATGTGCATAATCCCTACATAAGTCTTTGAAAGTTACCCCCATGGTTTCCCTTCTAGAATTTAAAACATTGAAGTCTTGCACCAAAAATACATTATTTCTTCTTTGTAAACTGAAATGCATCCTTCTTGCACATTTTTGGCCAACTTTTGCTCAATCCTTAAATCTAATACACACAGATAACAGCATATAAGGCATGCCACAACCCTATTAAATATTTATGGGAGACAAATGTATACAACACTTATGTACATTGTTTGAAGTTATGTATATTGCAGACACACTGTTAATGGAGTTTATATGCACTGCACATTGATTTGTAAGGAAACCATACTGTATATCAGCCAATTTATATTTTTCATTTTTATCATGGAAAACAATGAATTGTAAATATGTTGACCTCTGATGAAACTTCGGAACACTTTCATTAATGCTTTGTGACAAGAGTTAAAATTAGCACATCTTCACTATGTTCTGCATATTTTTCAGGAATATTAAGTCCTAAAATACATGTCACATTATGATTATTGACTTCACATTTTCTTGAAATAATATGCAGCAATTCTAAAATGAACCAAGGTGATCTACTTTTTCCACTACTAGTCTGGCACTTTTTACCATTTTCATATATCCAACAAGATTCAAATCAATACTAAAGCAACATTTTGTGTTAAATTTGCTGACTTCAGTAACGAAAATGATCTGGGATGTATATGCTATGGAGCCAAGAAAAGAAATGGCTACATTAATCCTCCTATCCTTGCCCCATGAACCAGAAAAGTATTATGAAAGGCTTATTGATCCTGAAATCAGTGGTTCTGAGGCAAAAACCAGTGGAATGAAAAAAAGTGGAGGTGTAAATATAGTTTCATATCAAACCAGGACTCACTGAGTGCAAGGTGCTAAACTTTGTATGTCCATAACTCACTCTCTAATGCTACTTGACATCAGCTTCCAAGTCTGAAGTGGTTGCATCTGTGTAGGATAGGGATTGAGATGTGCATTTGCAAGAAGAGAGGATCACTACCTAGATGTACAGGTATGTGATTATTGCACATGAAGCCCACCCCTCTCCCAGAAGGAGGAGAGGACCAGCATGCTGCTTCTGTAATGAAGTGCAGTAGGAAGAGGCAATGTAATGTGAGCCATCAGCTCAGGAAAGCCAGAGCAAGATTGAAAATGTTGTCAGGCTTCATCTCTGAAGGTGAATAAAACTACTGGACATTGGTGGTTGACAGCATTATCCCTTTACAAGTTCAGTTTGAATAACCTATCTGGAAGTACAAATGGGGATGAGAATGCAATCCACAAAAGGACAATATCCAAGAAGATTGGTACCAGGCAGGGAATGGGACTGAAGGTGATATTAAGAATTTATGTTGGACTGCAGACAGCTTGGGAATCTCCCCACCAAGTGTGATGTTGTGTCTCTAGTCTCCACTAGCATACCAAGATTGACTTGTTTTGACATTAGACAAGCTCAACAGGCTAATCCTCCAACTAGGGAAGTGTTCAGGGCCAAGGAAAAAAAAAAGGGGGGGGGGGGGCCAAAGCACTCCAGCAAAGCCACCCAAATGCTTGGCTGCTAATCAGAGAGAGGGATCATCTATTTGTGTGAAATCAGGAACTGTACAGAGAAAGGAGGGACACCTACTTGCATCACCTCGAAAAACTGTGTTACAGTCTTTCCATGAGAATGTTCTGCTTGTGGCAGACCATTTCATCAGTTATGCACAGGCATACCACAACAAGGACCACCAGAAAGCAGAGACTGTTGAAAAAATATTGTGGAAAAAAAATATTTGTGAACTATGGAGTCCAAGCTTTAATACATTCTGACTAGGGGAGGGATTTTGAAAGCAGACTCATTAAAGAGATTTTAAGTAAATAGGGTTAGTAGATCATAAGAGCATGAAAACATAAGAAGGAACCATACTGGGTCCATCAAGCCCAGCATCTTGTTTCCAACAGTGGCCAATACAGGATACAAGTACGTGGAAAATACCAAAACATTAAATAGATCATATGCTGCTAAGGATGGTAAAAAGCAGTGGCTATTGCCTAAGATAGCCTGACTAATAATAATTTATGGATTCCTCCTCCAGGATCTTGTCCAAATATTTTTTTAAACCCAGATAAGCTAACTAGGAATGGGCATTCGGGAGAAATGAAATAGGAAAGGAGACAAAACTTTCTATTTCATTTTGGATCATTTTCAAAATGGAATTTCTGATGAAATTCATTTGGAATCTTGTTTTGTTTTGAAAACCTATTTAAAAAAAAAAAATTGGTCAGAACTAGGTCTAGGCTTGAGGCCAGGGCCTCACCAAGGGATTAGGACGAAACCCAAAGCAGGAGTCCATGCCTATGTCTGAGCACAACTCAGGTGACTCAATCTAAGACTAGGCCTGAAGCCTGGATCTCACCTAGGCATAGGCCATGTCCTGATGAAATGGCCACAGTCTATGCCTAAGTGTGACACTGATGTCTTGGCCTAGGATAAGACCCAAATAAAGGCCCAGGTTTGGGAAATTTCCTGACGACCCCACCATACTTACAAAATCCAATGCTGAAACCTGGCTCAATCCTAATGCTGCTGCCTCGATCCAGACCCAGACCCAACACTGAAGTCCAGCCTGGAGGCCAGGTCCTGACACCTGGACTTAAGCCTATGCCAGGGCTGGGCCCAGGCTTCACACCACAGTCTGAACAGTTGGCTGGGTCTTGACACTGGACCCTCACTCTGCACTTAGGCCTGATGCTGGGGCCTAGCCCAGATGCCAGGTCCCAACATTTGCCTCAGCCCAGGGTCAGGTCCAGGCCTGGAGCACAGGCCTCAGAGATCCTCTGCAGCTTCTTCTTTCTTTGGCTCTTCTTTGCCAACGTATGCTGTCTGCTGGGTTTGTTGCTCTGGATTTAATAAACTCTGGTGAATCCTCCTCAGTGGATGGTGTAATTTTGAAATATGGCAGAAAATTCAACTTCTGTACATCAAAAGTGGAGCCCTCCACTGGGGTGGATGCATTGGAGTTCATGTAATGTTTATTTTGTTTCATTAGTTTAAAAAAAATGAAATAAAAATCTAAAATAGAAAAAAAAAGAAATAGAGCTCACTGGGAATCAATTCCATCCCCTTTATCATTTTGGTTGCTCTTCTCTTTACTTTCTTCATTGCAACAATATCTTTATTGAGATGCAGTGATCAGAAATGAACACAGTACTCAAGGTGTAGTCTCACCATGCATCGATATAGAGACATTATGACATTTTCCATTTTATTCATCATTCCCTTCCTAATAATTCCTAATATTTTGTTTATTTTTTTAACTGCTGCAACATACTGAGTCAATGATTTCAATTACCGTAATTGTCCACTATGACGTCTAAATCTTTTTCCTGTGTACTAACTCTTAACATGAAATCTAGCATCATATTACTACAGCTTGGGTTATTTTTCCCTATATGCATCACCTTGTACTTGTCCACATTAAATTTTATCTGACATTTGGATGCCCAATCTTCCAGTCTTGTAATTGATGACTATCTTCCTTTGATTTAACAACTTTGAATAATTTCATGTCATCAGCAAATAAGATCACCTATTCAATGTTTCTTTTTTCAGAACATTTATAAATATATAAAAAAGCACCAGTCTAAATACAAATCTCTGACAAACTCTTCTGTTTACTTCTCTCTACTGAGAATACTGACCATTTAATCCTACTCTCTATTTACTGTCTTTTAACTAGTTTGCAATCCAAAAAAGTACATTGCCTCCTTTGTCATGATGTTTTAATTTTCCTAGAAGTCTCTCATGTCAAACACCTTCTGAAAATCCAAATATACCACATCTACCAGCTCATCTTTATTCACATGTTTATTAACCCCTTTAAAAAAATGTAGCAGATTTGTGAGGCAAGACTTCCCTTGGATTCCTGCTGGTTGAATCTCTTTAAACCATGTCTATCTACATATTCTGTGATTTTGTTTTTTAGAATAGTTTCCATAGTTTTTCTGACACTGAAGTCATGCTCATTGGTCTATAGTTTCCTGGATCATCCCTGGAGCCTTTTTTAAAAATTGGGATTACATTGGCACCTTCCAGTTTTCAGGTACAATGAACAAATCTCCCTATCATTCCCAGAGAAGCCTCCAGACTGAGAGATTTAACAGGACACTTTTGAAACTGCTGGGGACATTGAGGACATCTGAAAAGAAGAACTGGAGCCAGTATGTGAGTTGCTTCATACATACTTGCAAGTCTGCACTTATATTGATGCTTCTGGGTTTTCACCTTATTTTGTAATGTTTGGAAGAAAGGCCAGGTTGCAGCAGAAGGGATAAAAACTATGTGAAAAATTAAAATAACAGTTTAGCGAAGCCTGTACATTGGCTGTGGAATCTGTCTACAAACTAAGCCAGAGGAACATAACAGTGATATGACCAGAAAGTGAAACAGAATGACTTGATGGCAAAGCTGCCAACTCTGCCAGCATTCCCTCCTCTCCCTTTTCCTGACGTAATGGAATTTGTTGAAGTGAACATCCTACGGAGGTTTGAATATTACAAATGAATGTATTCATTGTTACTATAACTGTAACCCCTCTCACAGTACCACTCACTGAACAGAGAACTGTCTGTCACACACACACACACACACACACACACAGGAAAATATACAATGCATGTGTTATGCGATGTGCATTAGAGCTGGCTAAGTCCATACACAAAAATATCTGTTAAACCAGGGATGGATTTAGGCCTAGGAAACATAGGCACTTGATAGAGTGCCAAATTTTTAAAGTGTCCAAAAGTTGGATGCTTTTTCTGCTGCTCTATAATATTCAAGAAAACTCAAGTCCCCACTCTTCAGGGGGAGCACACCCCCAGTCCTCTGCCTATGGGTGCCAGACCTGTTGCAATCTAAACTCTTTGGAGGGGCAGACTGTTCCTTCCAGAAAAAAATGAAATCTAAATATGATGCATCGCCACCACCTGTTTTTGACCCTGTAGTTTTGGAGGTGAGGGAAGGGGAGGCTGATTCATGCAAGACACCCAAAAACAGCAGTGCAACAGCAGTCTCGACTTAGTGTTGACAATGTAGCGCAGGCACTGTTTGCTTCTGATTCCGATGAAGAATCATCTTGTGTGGGATTCTCATCATAAACAGAAGAAGTAATAGCTGACAAATTTTTAGGAGGATCAGTTAGTCCTGTCTTAGCCTCCACTTCAGTGCAGCAGGGAAGAGATGAAACTGATGATTATGATGAGGAAGAAGAGCAGTCAACACAGGCACAGAGTGTGACTGAGGCCCCTGACATTGCTTCTCAGGGTGTACCCACTACTTCAGCTCCAGTGCCAGCATCCACCCCCAAGGCTATACAGAAGGGAGGATCACAAAAGACATCTGCGATCTGGAGCCACTTTAAAGTGATGGAGGACCCGCGTTTTGCTCAGTATAATTATTGTGGCAGGGCTATTAGCAGATGCAAGCAAATGGGACATCTATCTAATTTTGGCATGACGCATCATATGAAGAGGCAACACCCAACAACAGTACTGCCATCTGGGGATGGTGGCAGTACCAGTCAGGGGACCCCTTCCAGGCAGCATAGAGTCAGCCCACGCCCTCAGCTCCTTCAAGCAGTCAGGTGGCAGGCCAGCAACCCCCTGACATATGCAGAAGTGACAACCCACCATGGAGGAAATGGGATGGAGTGCGGTAACGCTATCCCAGGGTAGGAGGCAGGCAGCCTCAAAAGTTGTAACCAGGAGCATTGGGGAAATGATTGCCCTTGATGACCAGCCCTTGCAGATAGTGGAGAATGTGAGTTTCAAGCATTTTCTGAAGGTCGTAGTTCCAAATTGCAAAGTCCCTCCAGAACCACATTTAGCAGAAAGGTCCTCCCCAGTCTGTTCAAGTAGTGTCACAGTCACATCCAAGCGCTGCTAGCTAAGACAGAGGAGAGTGTGCATTTCACCTGCAATATCTGGACCACCATGAATGCTGCACATTCTTACCGCTCCCTGACAGCACACTGGTGGGACCTGGCTGAGGCAGGGGCAGGCAGCAACTCTATTACTGAACAAGTATCAGGGTGGAGTTGGGCTTTACTGCACACCGACCTGCGGACCAGGCCCATACCACAGCCAATATTCTAGCATGCATCAGACAGATGTTGGAGAGCTAGCAACTACACCAGCGAGACAGGAATTCTCAGGCAGGGTTCTTTGTCACAGACAATGGTGCAAAGATGGTTAAGGCAATAACCGACGGGCACTTTCAGAACATCCGATGTTTTGCACACACTCTGCACATGATAGTGAAGTCAGCTCTGGGGTTGGAGTCCAATGACCAAGAGAATGAATACCAGTAGGGATTTGAATCGGGCTTCGGACGATTGAAAATATCGAACAATATTTTTAAAATGGTCAGAAATCGGGGGCTCCCCCAAAACAATAGGAAAACCCCACAAAATTGTTCGTGGGGGTTCTCTTATTGTTTTGGGGGAGGGCGGGAAAAATGGCACACAAAAATAACCCCTAAACCCACCCTGACCCTTTAAAACTAATCTATTAGCTTCCCCCACCCTCCTGACCCCCCAAAACACTTTTTACAGGTACCTGGTGGTCCAGTGGGGGTCCCGGGAGTGATCTCCCACTCCCAGGCCGTCGGCTGCCACTAATCAAAATGGTGCCGATGGCCCTTTGCCCTTACCATGTGACAGGGTATCCGTGCCATTGGCCGGCCCCTGTCACATGGTAGGAGCACTGGATGGCCCGCGCCATTTTGAGATGTTGGGGTGGGTTTTTTGTTTATCGGCTCGGGCACAGCCAATAAACAAAACCGCAATGAGCTGGACGAAAAAAAAAACACGATGTGAATCGGAACCGGAATCAGAACCGATTCCGGTTCCGCTTAACATCTCTAAATACCAGCATACCTGCACACTTCCACAGAAGTGTGAAGGTGAGGCAGGTTCTCCGACAAAAGCAGACTGATTTAGAAATGGCAAACAAGTGTCTCATTCAAGACATTGCCACCCTGTGGAATTCCACCTTTCTTATGCTGCAGAGGTTAGTGGAGCTGCAGACAACCCTTTATTAACCTTTTGGTTCAATGGACATAGGTGTGCAGAATCCCCTAGGGCATCATGATTGGTTAGTCATGAATCAGCTGGTAAAAATCCTGCAGCCCTTCAAGGATGTCATGGCGGAGTTCCAGAAGTGCCACCTTGGCTGACATCATCCCTTTAGTTAATTTCCTGAATGAAAATTTGGAGGCCTTTAAACAGGAAGAGGGAATGGCAGTTGAGGTGCTGCATTGTCTGGACATTTTGCAGCAGCAGGTGGAAGAGAGATTAAGGACTTTAACAGAACAGAACACATACATGCTCACCACAGTCTGTTATCCCATGTGAAAGGGAAACTCGCCCTATTGGTGAAGGACCCGCTGTTAGCAAAAGTCCATGAACAGGAGCACCATAGGCAGAGACAGATTAGGCATGAAGCAGAGGAGGAAACAGCGGGCACTTCAGAGAGTTGTGCTAGCCCAGGCAGGAGCAGCACTCTGTCAGCGAGAGCTAGTACTTCCTCCTCCTCCTCCACTTCAGAACACCAAAGGCTTGTTGCCCATAAAGATTCATCTTTTGTGCTACGGGCTAGAGAGAAGGCAGCTGGCATGAGTGACTCTTAGCCCACCCAAGCTAAGGAGACACCAGCACAGCTGTCAGTGACACGGTATCTCTCAGAGCCCACAGAGAACATGCAGACAGATCCGCTGGCATATTGGGCACACAAGTCCACTGTCTGGTCACAACTACCCAAAGTGGCTCAGCAAAATCTGCCATGTCCACCAACCAGTGTGCCCAGTGAACGTGTCTTTTCAATGACAGGATATATCATGAGCCCTCACCGCTCAAGGCTGGCACCAGAGTTGATGGAAATGCTAGTGTTTTTGAAAGTAAACCTGCCTTTGCTTGGGTTTTCCAAATTTTCCCTGTGAATGGCAAGATGAATAAAAGCAATTGAAAGCCTTGTAGCAGCTCCAACTGCCTCCTATGCTCCAGATAATATAAGCAATGAAGCACTTGTACATGACCTGAAACGCTGTGCCTGCCCATCCACTGTCCAAGCCGTATGTCCCTACAAGGGCCTGACCTCTAATGCTGTGCCTGTCCATCCACTGTCTAGGCCGTTCGTCCCTACAAGGGCCTGACCTGAAATGCTGTGCCTGTCCATCCACATTTGGAATGTAAGAACATAAAAAGCTGACATAAGATGTTTGGAGCTTGCATATTTCATATGCTCAATATTTTTCATGACCTTGCCAACAGTAATGTTTCTAGTACTATCGAAAACTGGTGGAAGATGCACTCTAGTTTATCCTCTGTGTTCCTATTGTTTACAGAGGCACTGTGTAAACCACAAAGTCAACATAGGTTGAAACTGTAGATTTGGACTTGAGTAGTGGTTTTCTTATTTCTGAGAGATCTTCATGTTCCTTTGTCATCAGCTGAAGTGCATAAATACAGTTAATAGTTTCTTGGTATTCAAAAATAATCTCCAGCTCAGTTCTTGCTTCACAAATGGCAGTCTCTATTGCTCTAAATGCATCCTCTGTTGAATTATCTTTCAGAAATGAAAAATATGTCATTTTCTTCTGGCAGTGAACCAGTTCAGGAAGAAGTAACAGATCAAACCATAACAAACATGCACAAAGGAAATCCTCTAATGCTGTACCTGTTCGTCCAGGCTTTATGTCTCTATGAGGGCTTGACCTCAAATGCTGTGCCTGTCCGTCCAGACCTAATATCCCTACAAGGGTTTGACCTCTATCCTCGAATGCTATGCCTGTCTGTCCAGGCCTTATGTCCCTACATGGGCTTAACCTCTGTCCTCGATAGCTGTGCCTGTTGTTTCCAGGCCTTATGTCCCTATGTGGGTTTGATCTCTATCCTCGAATGCTGTGCCTGTCCATCCAGGCCTTAAGTCTCCAAGTGGGTTTCTGTTTGACTTCTGTCCTCAAATGCTGTGCCTGTCTGTCCAGACCTTATGTCCCTACAGGGGCTTGACCTCTGTCCTCGATTGCTGTGCCTGTCTGTCCAGGCCTTATGTCCCTATGTGGGTTTGACCTCTATCCTCGAATGCTGTGCCTGTCTGTCCAGGCCTTATGTCCCTACATGGGCTTGACCTCTGTCCTCGAATACTTTGCCTGTCCATCCAGGCCTTATGTCCCTACGTGGGCTTGACCCTGAATGCTGTGCCTGTCCATCCAGGCCTTTTTTCCTTACATGGGCTTGACCTCTATCCTCGAATGCTGTGCCTGTCTGTCCAAGCCTAATGTCCCTACAAGGGTTTGACCTCTGTCCTTGAATGCTGTGCCTGTCTGTCCAGGCCTAATGTCCCTACAAGGGTTTGACCTCTGTCCTCGAATGCTGTGCCTGTCCATCCAAGCCTTATGTCCCTACAAGGGCTTGACCTCTGTCCTCGATTGCTGTGCCTGTCCGTCCAGGCCTTATGTCCCTACGTGGGCTTGACCTCTATCCTTGAATGCTGTGCCTGTCCGTCCAGGCCTTATGTCCCTATGTGGGCTTGACCTCTGTCCTCAAATGTAGTGCCTCTCCGTCCAGGCCTAATGTCCCTACAATGTTTGACCTCTGTCCTCGAATGCTGTGCCTGTCCATCCAGGCCTTTTGTCCCTATGTGGGCTTGACCTCTGTCCTTGAATGCTGTACCTGTTCGTCCAGGCCTTATGTCCAGTCCTAACTGCTGAACCCTCGTTGCAAAGGGAAACCTCAGTCTCTGGCAATTCAAACTAGTAATCCTTCATAGCATGGATCCTTAAATAAAACAAATCATTTTTTTTAGTTTCAGGGCAGAGAAGAGAACTTTCTCCGTCTTGCTTTTGAAGTCATGATCTGTTTGCAAATGCTTAAATCCTAAATATTTGTACCATTATACACTCTAGGGGCCAACGCATTCCAGGGAGCCCTTTACTGCTCAAAGGAAAGGGAACTCTCCCTGGATATAGCAGCCTATCTTTTAGCACCTGTTGACCCATGTTCAGAATGAGAAAAGAGCTCCAAGGTACTTAGACTGTGGCAAACACAGTTAGACCATGCTCACAGTGAGACCCTGTTCCACGTCGCCACATTTTGAAGGCTCGTGCTCCACTGTAGGGGCCAACCCATTCTGGGGAGCCCTTCCCTGCTCAAAGGAAAGGGAACTCTCCCGGTGTTGCAGCCTATCTCTTAACACCTGTTGACCCATGTTCGTAAAGAGAAAAGAGCTCCAAGGTACTTAGACTGTGGCAAACACAGTGAGACCATGCTCATGGTGAGACCCCACTCCACATCGCCATGCTTTGAAGGCTTGTGCTCCACTCTAGGGGCCAACCCATTCCAAGGAAGCCCTTTCCTGCTCAAAGGAAAGGAAACTCTCCCCGGTGTAGCCACTGCCAGCCTATCTCTTAGCACCTGTTGACCCATGTTGAACCACTGTTCACATGGCACCCTGCTCCACGTTGCCACACTTTGAAGGCTCATGCTCCACTCTAGGGGCCAACCCATTCTCGGGAGCCCTTTCCTGCTCAAAGGAAAGGGAATTCTTCCCAGGTGTAGCCAGCCTGTATCTACCCTCTGACCCATGTTGAACCGCTGTTTACATGGAAACCTCCTCTGCCTCGGCCTTGCAAATTCTCTAACTCCATCAGTTTTTAAAAGACCAGCAAGAGCTCACTAGATGCCAAGGGAAATACCCCACTCTAGGGGTGAATCCATTCTAGGGAGCCCTTTCCTGCGCATATGAAAGGGAACTCCCCCTAGTTGTAACCAGCCTGTATCTACCCTCTGACCCATGTTGAACCACTGTTTGCATGGAAAACTCCTCTGCCTCGGCCTTGAAAATTCTCGTTTGTATATCTGCTAACTCAACCAGATTTTAAAAGACCATCGAGAGCTCACTAGACAGCAACGGAAATACCCCAATCTAGGGGTGAACCCATTCTAGGGAGCCTTTTCCTTCGCAAAGGAAAGGGAACTCTCCCTAGGTGTAGCCAGCCTGTATGTACCCTCTGCCACTCTGCCTTGCTGCTATACACCAGATGACTCACTCAACTCTGTGGTGTTCTTGCCACTATCATGGTTGCTCAGTGTGTTGGTGCTAGTCTTTCTGCTTGCTATGTTCCCCCTTCATTGTGCTATAGGATGTTGATGCCACTTGTCTTGCCGCTTTGCCTGTCGTGCTGCCTTTGAGGGTTCATGCATCTGTTATCGGTGCTCTCTTTTGAAGCTGTGATGTGTTTTTGACACTTTTGCTGCTGCTTTGCACCTCTATTAAAGCACTCTTGCCACTCCTGGTACCCCTTTGCTCCTTTAAAGTACCTTAGGCTATTCATGCTACTTTGGTGCCACTTTGCCACAGTCTAAGTACCTTGGAGCTCTTTTCTTGTTCTGATGATTGCTCCCCCAGATGCTTAATCAAAATTCATAAGAAAACCCCAATTCTGCAGCCAAAAATAGGCTGCAAATACTTCCCCCATTGACTTTAATAGGAACCAGAAAATGAATGCAACGTATCAACGGATCAGGGGAGCCACTGAACGAATACAACATATTTGCCCGCCGACAAATACAATTACTGAATCGGATGAATCCATACCCTCTGAACATTCCTAGAAAGGACCATTCTGATGGTGGCTCCTGCTGCAAGAAAGGCAGCAATGATGATGACCTTCTGGATTGTGAGGAGAGGTAACATCAGCGGCGGCTGGTGGTAGGTGAGAGGCTGCTTGCTGCTGAGCCCCGTGAGCAGAATCGTAACAAAGAGGGAGGATGTCCATATCACTTGATGCAGATAGCAGATATAAGCTAGATAGAAAGATGTTTCACTGTGATTTGTCCTCCATGTGTTTTCCTCACCAAATTGTCCTGACTCAGCTTTGACAAGGCTCTGACAAGGTTCTAAGGTCACACAGGTAAAAGTTGTCTGCAATAGCTGCTAGTCGTTGTTTTGTTCAGCAATATACAGCTGTGGAATTCAGTGGATCATAGACTTGAATAGAAAAAATAAACAAATGAAACAAATATTTTTCATTTCAACTATGGAACTGCTCCATTTATTTGAGGAGACCAGAAATGAAACAAATAAAGACTCATTCATCATGTTTTACCCATTTGTTTCAAACAAATGCATATCCCTATTAGTTGTCAGTGTGTCTCTCTTAGCTATTCCCCCTTTTAACAATACTTTAGTGAATACCTCTTCTGATCATGAACACCTCTTCTGAACAACATTTCGTTTATTCCACACCTTTTCAAAGCAAAATACCCTTTTAAGTCAAGCACACAATGAAAATTAAGCTAGTGTTCCTTTAATGTAAAAAACACACACAACTAAAAGAGAGAGATATGATTTGTGCTGCTCAATTATGTCACTTATGTGCTATGACTAATTCAGTCCTGCTTATTGATGGAAAATATCTATTTACCCCATAGTAACCCAGAGTATTCACTTTGATGTGGCACCTTCATCAAACATGATGACTCCAATTTTCCCTGAGAAAATGATTGCCTTGAGCATCACCACTAACATGTGAAAAAGTGAAGCACAGAACAATCAGGTATCACCATCTATGCAATTTGAGGAGGAGTTATAGAACAACAAGATATCACTGCAGTGCAAATGTGAACCCAGGCAAGAGTATGAAGCAATCAGCTGTGATGCAGGAGAAGATTTCGTACAGTCTTGATGACATTGGAGTTGCAGAACCTAAATAGGAATTTGTACTTTGAATGTTACCCTGACATCAAAGGGTATATGAGGTCACAAACTCTTGCACAGAACATATGTTCAAGAAATATCAGAACTCTCAGCCTAGGAAGAATTCAAAAGACAGCCTAGTTGTGAATCCAAATAATGAGAAATAAAATACTTTCTGAATGACAGGGATGTAAATTGGGCTTCAGACGATTGAAAATATCGTCGATATTTTCAAAATCGTAAGAAATCGGGGGCTCCCCCAAAACGATAGTAAAACCCCACGATATTGTTTGTGGGGGTTCTCTTATTGTTTTGGGGGAGGGCGGGAAAAACGGCACACAAAAATAACCCCTAAACCTACCCCGACCCTTTAAAACTAATCCTTTAGCTTCCACCACCCTCCTGACCCCCCCCCAAAACATTTACAGGTACCTGGTGGTCCAGTGGGGGTCCCGGGAGTGATCTTCCGCTCTCGGGCTGTCGGCTGCCACTAATAAAAATGGCGCCGATGGCCCTTTGCCGGCCCCGTCACATGGTAGGAGCACTGGATGGCCCACGCCATTTTTAAAGATGGTGTCGGCCATCCAGTGCTCCCTCCATGTGACAGGAGCCGGCCAATGGCACGGATACCCTGTCACATGGTAAGGGCAAAGGCCATCGGCGCCATTTTTATTAGTGGCAGCCGACAGCCCGAGAGCGGGAGATCACTCCCGGGACCCCCACTGGACCACCAGGTACCTGTAAATGTTTTTGGGGGGGTTGGGAGGGTGGGGGAAGCAAAGGGATTCGTTTTAAAGGGTCGGGGTGGGTTTTTTGTTTATCGGCTCGGGCGCAGCTGATAAACAAAACTGCGATCGGGCCAGACAAAAAAAAAAAAAAACACGATGTGAATCGGAACCGGAATCCGAGCCAATTCTGGTTCTGATTCACATCTCTACTGAATGAAGACATAGCATGGATAGTTGTAGGGTTTCCAGTAGAGATTGCCACAGGGACATCTTAAAGGTGATCTGTTTAGAATTGAGAAGGAGATTTAGAGGACTGATTTCAAAAGATCACCATCCAGACGGACAGTAAAGATTAGCATTCCCTAGTTGTGTCACCAGATCATGTATGGGAAGGAGTGGAACTAGTTAGGTTACCTAAATAACTTGTAACCTGTATTAGTAGATTGAGTCTCCATCGTCCTCCCTGCCTATTGTTTGGACGTACAAGCACAAAATGTATGTAGAGCATGAGGCAGCTGTAAGGAGTGTAGGAGTAGCCTAGTATTGATTAGAACAGCAGGCTATAACTGATGGAAACCAGGGTTCAAATCCCCTGTCGTGCCTTGTGGCCTTATGCAAGTCCTGTGAGGACAGCAAAGTCCTAAAAAGCAGAATATAAAATTAATATGAAATATTTGTTTTTCTATCTCAGTTTCCCAAGTAAAGAATCCTTTCATGTCATCACAGAAAAGTTATGCTTCCTGGAGATTTGGGGGTCCCACAATTGGTTCTGACCCTGAACAATTAGATTGACTAAGACCAGTAATAGAGAAGGGAAAAACACTTTTACTCACATGAATGGTGGGCAATTTTCAAATCAACCTTTTACTCTTGTAAATAGCAATTTAAACAGGTATATAGCTTTTGAAAATTGCCTTCTATGGGAGTGACTTTATAAGACCCCACATACATTTAATGACAAATATAGGTAGATATTACATACATTTTCACAGTGAACATATAGGTGTAAATTTGCTTTGAAAATTGTCCCATTACAACTATCCACATACAACTTAATCTGCTAATTTTTGCATGGAATTTTTTTTCTAGTAAATTTACTATAATAACTTTTGAAAATGGAAAAGTATGCACATAAAAACAAACCCCTCTTCAAATCTGCCCCAGGAACGCTTCCACTCAGTCTGAGTAAGCTAACACATGTACAGGACATACCTTCCCCATATATGGGTATGCTTACGCTCATATCAAGCAATTTTACAACTGGCTATTTCCATGGGAAAACTACAGTTTTACCCATTTCAATGCCTTTGAAAATTACTTTCCCTACTAGTTTGTACCAATTTGTTCTCTTCAAACACATAAAAAGGCAAAAAAAAAAAAATCAAAACCCTACAAATGGCAGTAAAACAAACAGTATATTAATTCCAAACATTTGATGTTTAACAACATTGCATTTTTTGCATCACTTATAGCAGAAATTTGCAGCTCTATATCTGACAGTAGTTTCTATTAAAATAAATGCATTGCCTGATACTCATTAGACTCTGGAATGCGCTGTTAGACCTGTACTTTTTTGCATAGCAGCTTCATTTCTCATGAGTTCATTTTATTTTCATTATCATAAAAGTGAGATATTTTAGAGAGAATAATTTAAATATGGAATAGCATAAAAATACTCCAATAGAAGAGATATAATAATTAATGATAAAGTACTAAAAGTTTTGGAAATAATAATCAATAACAAATTATATGTTTCTTGAAAAGAGCTTAATATATCTGTCTATAGTTTTGGTATCAATGGGGGTTGATGGAGATTTTTGTGTGTAAATGAGGAGGAGGAGGAATACAATTTAATATGTCATTTGTTTCAAATTTTGATTGAGTATGTTTTGAAGGGACTGGAAAGTGAAGCATGTTTTCTGATTTACAGTATAAGAAGTATTTTATCTGAATTTGCTCTGCTTCATTTTTATTTTGAAAAAATAAAATATCTCTCCCACACACATTTATACCATTTGGCTAATAATCACATTCAATTTTCTTCACTATGCAAATATTTTTTTTGGAAGTGAATATGACAAGTTTGATAAATCGAATAATACAAACTAAAACAAGCAGAATAAAATTTAAATAGCCATATGCAAAAATATGTAGGGAAGATATGTGAGTGCTATTCTAACCTGTGGACAAATGAGTGAAATTAAATTAATGAGGTTGTCTTTCACCTCAATTGACTTAGTAAATTTCAAATAGTCAGCTAAAGGTCCATGGGAACCTATCCTGTAACAATAATATACAACAAGTAGGAAATGATGTGTTGCAAATTTCTTATGAAAGGGTTTTCACTTGGACATTATTATACATCAAAATGTTGCTAAAGTTGATAATTCTCTCAAATGATTCAAGATAAAAAGAAACACTCATTAAATACATTTTCTTTTTGCATTCATGATTACTTTTGATAGCTTTACCTATCAATTTTTCACATTTGCTAATTGTGGGGCGGATTTTAAAACCCCTGCGCGCGTAAACAGGGCCCTCACGCGCCGGCGCGCCTATTTTGCATAGGCTGCCGGCGCGCGTAAAGCCCCGGGACGCGCGTAAGTCCTGGGGCTTTGAAAACGGGGAGGGAGGGGGCGTGTCTGGGGATGTTCCCGAAACGACGCGGTGTTTCGGGGGCGTGCCGCGGTGTTTCGGGGGCAGGCCCGGAGGCGTGGTCGAGGCCTCCGGACCACGCCCCCGGGACCGGAGGACGAAGCGGGGCTGCCGGCGACGCGCGCAAAGTTACGCCTGCTTTAAGCAGGCGTAACTTTGACGACAAAGGTAAGGGGGGAGTTTAGATAGGGCCGGGGGGGTGGGTTATGTAGGGGAAGGGAGGGGAAGGTGGGGGGAGGGTGAAGAAAAGTTCCCTCCGAGGCCGCTCCGAAATCGGAGCGGCCTCGGAGGGAACAGGCAGGCCGCGCTGGGCTCGGCGCGCGCAGGTTGCACAAATGTGCACTCCCTTGCGCGCGCTGACCCCGGATTTTATAAGATACGCGCGGCTACGCGCGTATCTTATAAAATCTGGTGTACTTTTGTTCGCGCCGGTGGCGCGAACAAAAGTACCGGCGCGCATATTGTTTTAAAATCCACCCCTGTGTGTGCAATTTACAAAGTAACTCATTCCACTTACATCAACTTACTTTTCCCACTAGCCTTTCTGTTCTACTTCCTCCCTTCTTCTGCAGCCCAGAGACTGCTCCAAACTCTGACCAGTGACCACTACTACTCTAGATTGACTGCCACTGTTCTTTCAAGCCTTGGCTCCTTCTGCTGAGCTAGAGCTAGAGCTACTGCTGCTGTTTCTAGCCTCCCAAACCTGAGGCTATCAATGCTTATCCTGTTGCTTGCTCTCACCCCAGCCTCTGGGAAGCAGAGGTCACTTAATTTTACATGCCTTGGTGATGGCTGCAACTTTTTTCCCAGCCCTAGGGGAAAAACATCTATGTCTGATTTATGGTTATGTGTGTGTGTGTGTATGTGTATATATATATATATATATATATATATATATATATATAGTCATGGAGAAGAAAATTAGCTGGATGAGGGATTCCCCCAAAAGGAGCAGGACTGGATACTTGGGGGTCTTTGCCTGACTAGCCTCTTCCCCCTTGAGTTGAGCCTCTAGATCCTGGTGATTGGCAGGGCTTTCCTGGAGCAATACATGGCTGACAGAGGTCAGGGCAGGCAGCATTCAGACAAATTCAGTGTCCAAGCAGGAGGTCAAGGCAATCAGCGAATAGATGAAGTCAGTGACAAGCAAGAGGTCAAGGCTAGAGATTGCCTGACTCAGCAATAAGATTAGTCTAAGGAATTCTAACAGGGAAGGCAAGGCAAGGCAGCACAGGGGAATCAGGTGGGAACTGGAGACTGGCATTGGAGAAAACGTCTGGAACAGAAGGCATGCCTGGAACTAGGCAAAGCAGTCATGGGAGACAAGGGCTGGAACCAAAAGCCCATAGGCAGCGGGGGCCACAGGGAAGACAGAGCAGGACAAAACAAGATCAGGGCAGGATGAGAAAAAGACTGGACAAGGCAAGGACTGGGCAAGACCATGAGAATAGGGCAAATTATTTACAAACACAAGCAAACAGGAAATTAATGCAAAGCAAGGTACATATATGGCAAGACAAGGGAGAAACAGATAAGGAAGCCTAGTCAGACCATATGACAAGGCCACAAGGCAGGGCAAGAAGGCCAAGGAGGCCAATGACAAGGTAAGAAGGCCAAGGAAACTGCAGTACAAGGTAAGAAGACCAAGGAGGCCACAAAACAAAACAAGTTGAAGCAGGATGGCCACAGGGGCCACTCAGTAGCAAGGCAAGCTGGGCCAATGAAAGGTGCAAAGGTGACTCAATGAAGAGGCCCCAAGTTGTGAGAGGGACTGAGCTACATAAGGCTGGCCTTGCTGCATCATAGAACAATCAAGTAGAAGGCTAGAGCAGGAGAAAGAATGCCTCAGTGACGCTCTCTGCTGTCAGGGGGATTGACTAGCAGCCAGACTCATTACATATACAATATCTGTATGTGTGTGTGTGTGTGTGAGTGTGTGTGTGTGTATTCAACACATGCACACAATTATATATAAACACACACAATTAAACGAGGAGTATTGAATTCCACATGTGAGAAGCAAACCACCACAAATTATAGAGTCACACAAATTTTAAATGTTAAAATTATCACAAAGATCTCTTGAAAATCTGCATAATATGTAGTCTATTAGATTATATATAAAGGCAATTTTCAAGAGATTTTTAAGATAAATTAAATTTAAAATGTGTGTGACTCACTTTCTTGTAGTGTTTTGTATATATATATTAGAGATGTGCGTTGTTTAAGGTTTTTGGGTCAGGCTGCAGTTCGGGCGCCTCGTGGAAAATGTTTTTTGTGGCTCGTTTTTGTTTTTTTTTCGGAGGTTTTCCATGAAAAAAGAAACCCACCCCAACCCTTCAAATTTACTTAATTACAACCCCCCACTACCATTCTGATCCCCCCCAAGACTTACTGAAAGCCCTGGTCGTCCAGCGGGGTCCCGGGAATGATCTCTCCTTCTCGGGCCATCGGCTGGCACTAATCAAAATGGCACCAGTGGTCTTTTGCCCTTACCATGTGACAGGGGCTCCCGGTGCCATTGGTTGGCCCCTGTCACATAGAAGGATCAATGGATGGCACGTGCCATTTTCTAAGGAGGGCAGACCAATGGCATCGGTAGCCCCTGTCACATGGTAAGGGCAAAGTGTCACTGGCACCATTTTGATTCCTGGCAGGCCCGATGGCCTGAGAGTGGAGGATCGCTCCTGGGACCCCCACTGGACCAACAGGGCTTTCAGTAAATCTTGGGGGGGGGGGGGGATCGGGATGGTGGTGGGGTTATAATTAAGTAAATTTGAAGGATTGGGGTGGGTTTGGATTCTATTTTTAAATAAATGTGCCCCTCCCCCCTGCACTAACCCAAAAAACAAATTTCCCCAAAATTTCAGGGAAAACCCGATCATTTTTCTGGTTCTCCGATCCATGCTGAATTGGACAATTTTGTTGAAAATTTCCAATTCGACAAAAACAAATGCACATCTCTAATATATATAGAGAGACATAGACCCATACACACACACATAAAAGTTAGGAGGGCCATTAACTTTAAAACGAGCATGTTCATGCTGATATACGCACCTATGTGGTTGCGAGTACACATGTGCATTCATTTTATATCGTCTGTGCAAGTACGTGTGCAATATATAGCGTGTGCTCCTAATTTTAAGTAGTTACACAAGGAAATGTTTTTGTGTATTTTCCTTAGGACTTGTTAGCTTTTACAACAATTTATAACATCTACACATGACGGAAATGACCAGTTTTACCAATTAGTTTACCAGTTTGTCTATCTCTAGGTCATCAAGACCCATCTGGATATTCAGCTTTCACTTCCCCAGTTTACCCTGAACCCTCACCCAATGTGTTTTTGGCTGCAAATAATTTTATTCTAACTTACACCTAATAAATAGCAGAAGTACATGTAACCCTGTTTATGAATTTGTACCTTTTCCAAGGGCACCCAAAATTATTTGTTTCTGTGGGGCTGTCCTCTCTGACATGCTTCTTCCCTTGCTTGTCCTCAAAGTGTGGGTTCTTTCAGTAGGGGTGAAGGCAGACCAAAGTGAATTTCTCCTAGTGTGTGTATGTCTCTGGTGAATTTTGTCATGTAGGGTTGTAGGGAGAGACAGGCTGGACAAAGATTTGGGTGTTCAAAATAAATGTACTAATTCTTCAAAGTGAAATCAATGTCCAATAATTAATTCAAAATGTGAGATTTACAACTGCCTTTGCTTATACTGCTTTCTCTTGCTCTAGGTAATTGTCCTGTCTCTTGGGTTCCTGGGAGGTGGCTTGTCACTCCTCTACTGAGTGCATAAATTGTTCCAGTTGGCCATGGAAATCCTACTGCTGGAGGAGTCCCTAAATTCTGAAAAAATCCTACCTGAGTCCAAACGTCCAGTCTATTGAACTCAGCCTGTGTCCTGGTCCCTTGCGGTGGAGATATATTGGGGAGCCTCCAGATCTTCTTCCTGATCTTTTGGTGGTGGTTACTTCTCTGAAGGACAAGACCAATGTGAGCAGGAAACCAGCTATCTCAGCCCATCTTATCTGTAAGGAGGGGTAGATCAAAAACAACTTGCAACACAAAAAGAGAAACATTCTTCAAAGCCAAAATTCTCACTCTTGGCAGATGCTGTCACTGTAACTCCTTCTCTGGTCTAGAAGAGTGGCTTACAGATCTTCAGCTCTCTAGCCTCCAGATCCGGGGGAAGATCATCACCAAAAGGGTGTATGCTTCACCTCAGTCAAACCTCATAAAAATAGCAACAAATCTTAACACAGTCTCTATCCAAGGGGTTCATTCATCTAATCACATTAGGGCCTGATCACAGGCATTAGGGCCCTTATGCCCGTGATAACTCAAAAATGTCCATGAGATGTGTATGCAAATTTTAAAATTTGTCCTGAATGGGAGGGGTTGGGATGGTGTAAATTAAAATGAGGAATGCTTAGCTTTGTGAATGATATGGGGCAGGAGAGAGGGCTGAGGAGAAAAAAGGGAGAGCAAGAAGGTGGAAGGAAGGCAATTTAAAAGGTGAGGTGAAAGAGGCTATTTTAGCCAAAAAAACATCCTTCAAAAATTGGAAGAAGGATCCATCTGAAGAAAATAGGATAAAACATAAGCATTGTCAAGATAAGTGTAAAACATTGATAACACTGGCGAAGAGAGAATTTGAAATGAAGTTGGCCATAGAGACAAAAACTCATAATAAAATCTTTCTAAAATATATCTGAAGCAAGAAACCTATGAGGGAGTCGGTTGGACCATTAGATGACCGTGGGGGTAAAGGGGCTCTTAGGGAAGATAAGGCCATTGCAGAAAGACTAAATGAATTCTTTGCTTCCATGTTTACTATTGAGGATGTTGGGTAGATACCAGTTTCGGAGATGGTTTTCAGGGGTGATGAGCCAGACAATCTGAACAAAATCACTGTGAATCTGGAAGATGTAGTAGGCCAGACTGACAAACTAAAGAGTAGCAAATCACCTGGACTGGATGGTATGCATCCTAGGGTACTGAAGGAACTAAAAAATGAAATTTCTGATCTATTAATTAAAATTTGTAACCTATCATTAAAATCATCCATTGTACCTGAAGACTGGAGGGTGGCCAATGTAACCCCAATATTTAAAAAAGGCTCCAGGGGCGATCTGAGTAACTATAGCCCAGTGAGCCTGACTTCAGTGCCAGGAAAAATAGTGGAAACTATTCTCAAGATCAAAATCGCAGATCATATAGAAAGACATGGTTTAATGGAACACAGTCAACATGGATTTAACCAAGGGAAGTCTTGCCTAACAAATCTGCTTCATTTTTTGAAGGGGGTTAATAAACATGTGGATAAAGGTGAAACGATAGATGTAGTGTATTTGGATTTTCAGAAGGCGTTTGACAAAGTCCCTCATGAGAGGCTTCTAAGAAAACTAAAAAGTCAGGGGGTAGGAGGCAATGTCCTTTCGTGGATTACAAACTGGTTAATAGACAGGAAACAGAGAGTAGGATTAAATGGTCAATTTTCTCAGTGGAAAAGGGAAAACAGGGAGTGCCTCAGGGATCTGTACTTGGACCGATGCTTTTCAATATATATATAAATGATCTGGAAAAACCGATATGATGTGCCTACTAATATCGGTATAGAAAAGCTGTTAAATAAATAAATAAAAGAATAGGATGAGTGAGGTTATCAAATATGCGGATGATACTAAATTATTCAGAGTAGTTAAATCACAAGCAGATTGTGATACATTACAGGAGGACCTTGCAAGACTGAAGGATTGGGCATCCAAATGGCAGATGAAATTTAATGTGGGCAAGTGCAAGGTGTTGCATATAGGGAAAAATAACCCTTGTTGTAGTTACACGATGTTAGGTTCCATATTAGGAGTTACCACCCAGGAAAAAGATCTAGGCATCATAGTGGATACTACTTTAAAATCATTGGCGCGTGTGCTGCAGCAATCAAAAAAGCAAACAGAATGTCAGGAATTATTAGGAAGGGAATGGTTAATAAAACAGAAAATGTCATAATGCCTCTGTATCGCTCCATGGTGAGACCGCACCTGGAATACTGTGTACAATTCTGGTCGCTGCATCTCAAAAAAAATATAGTTGCGATAGAGAAGGTACAGAGAAGGGCAACCAATGATAAAGGGGATGGAACAGCTCCCCTATGAGGAAAGGCTGAAGAGGTTAGGGCTGTTCAGCTTGGAGAAGAGACGGCTGAGGGGGGATATGATAGAGGTCTTTAAGATCATGAGAAGTCTTGAACGAGTAGATGTGAATTGGTTATTTACACTTTTGAATAATAGAAGGACTAGGGGGCATTCCATGAAGTTAGCAAGTAGCACATTTAAGACTAATTGGAGAAAATTCTTTTTCACTCAATGCACAATAAAGCTCTGGAATTTGTTGCCAGAGGATGTGGTTACTGCAGTTAGTGTAGCTGGGTTCAAAAAAGGTTTGGATAAGTTCTTGGAGAAGTCCATTAACGGCTATTAATCAAGTTCACTTAGGGAATAGCCACTGCTATTAATTGTATCAGTAGCATGGGTTCTTCTTAGTGTTTGTGTAATTGCCAGGTTCTTGTGGCCTGGTTTGGCATCTGTTAGAAACAGGATGCTGGGCTTCATAACCCTTGGTCCGACCCAGCATGGCAATTTCTTATGTTTTTATGTTCTTAGATCTAGGACGAGAGTTCAATGCATAAATCTCATATTTGTGTACCTATCATCACTCCAAATCACATCAAATCTTCACTTATGTGTACTGTGCTGTTCTCACCTTTGACTGTGCATGTAAAACTGCCCCCCAAAACCTAGGCCAGCACCAAAACCTGACCCCAAGTTATTGGTTGCCTCTCCTGCAGTGGTATATATAGTTTATTCTCTCTCCCACTCTCTCTCTCTCTCTCTCTCTCTCTCTCTGTTATGGTTATTGGTGTTTTGGTGGATCCTGGGACACTGTGGCAGCTGACCATGCCCACTGGGGGCAGTTCCATGAGGGATCACAGTGTCAGGCTAAACTCCAGACAGACAAACACAGATTGAATCTTTTATTAAACAGTATATGAAGCCACCAGAGGTGGCAGTAGTGAGTAGTGGTGGTAGAGTCCGGCTGGGTGCGTCTCTCACAGGACGCTTGCACAGCAAATCCTCTGTAGACAGTGCTGTAGTGGAACAGAAACTGAGAATTATGAGCACACAATAGAATTAGCATTCAGAGTCCAAGTAGGAGAGCTCTGAGATAGGGAGAACAGGCCCTCGAGGAGCAAGTACCTGATCCCTTAGAGCAGAGAGACTCAGTAGCATTGTACTCACTAGAAGTAGCAGAGATTCTACTAGACGAGAGGTCTGGCACCGGAGCAGAGGGCAGGCCCTTGAGGAGCGAGTTCCTGGTTCTGGCAAAGCAGTACTATAGAGAGAGATGTTTTCTGCACTCACAGATGGTGACTGTAGTTAGTTCTTCCAAGTAGAAGGTAGAGGTTGCAGGCGGCGACACAGGGAACATGGGCCCTCGAGGAGCGAGTACCGGTTTCTTGATAGCACCTGAAAGAAGCAGAGAGGCCCCCGAGGAGAGGGTACCCCGTTAGTGACCCTGAAGGGTAATAAGAGTTCCAGTAGAGCTGGAGTGGCAGAGTAGCTTAGGAACGGAGAGCGAATCCCATCCGTATGAATTCCGTTGCTAGTAAATGTAGTAGACAGATATACCCTGGAGTCGTGATGTCAAAACAGGGGGACGCCCCTGAGGTTCGCGCCAATGTGGAAATAAAGATGTGAGCGGCGTGTGCACGCACGCCCTAGAGGTACCTTAAAGGAGAATGGCGGGAGGCAGCACCATAGCCGGTCGGGGAACTCCGGAGAGGTCGGCAAGCAGACGCCGTGGCGGCCATCAGTCCAAGGTGAGTGGGAGAAGCCGCAATTAGAGATGTATAGGCAGGACGAAGCCGTTGAAGACTGACGGATGCAACACTCTCTCTCTCTCTCTCTCTCTCTCTCCAGCCCAAAACATGGAAAAGCCTGTCTGGGCACTTCTCAGCATTTGATATTTTAGCAAAATGATGAATCTAGGTCCAAGTGAGGCAGAACCTTGCAGGCAGGGAATATACTGCTTGGAATCCGCCAGCGATAAAATTATTAAAGGGCTGATACAGTAAAGTCCGCGGGAGAGCGGACGAACACCTGCTCTCCCGGCGCGCGCACTGGCCCTTCGCCAGTGCGCGCGATTCTGTATTTAAATTAGGTGACGCGGTAAAAACGGGGAAAAAGAGGTGCTAGGGACACTTGCGCATCCCTAGCGCATCCTTTTTGACAGGAGCTGCGGCTGTCAGCAGGTTTGACAGCTGACGCTCAATTTTGCCAGCGTTGGTTCTCAAGCCCGCTGACAGCCATGGGCTCGGAAACCGGACGCCGGCAAAATTGAGCATCCGGTTTTCGGCCCGACAGCCGTGGGCCGAAGTCAAAATTTTTTTTTTCTTTTTTTACTTTTCGGGACCTCCGACTTAATATCGCTATGATATTAAGTCGGAGGGTGCACAGAAAAGCAATTTTTACTGCTTTTCTGTGCACTTTCCCAGCGCCGGAAGAAATTAGCGCCGACCTTTGGGTCGGCGCTAATTTCTGAAAGTAAAATGTGCGGCTTGGCTGCACATTTTACTTTCTGTATCCCGCGCACATACCTAATAGGGCCATCAACATGCATTTGCATGTTGAGGGCGCTATTAGGTGCTGCGGGTTGGACACGCGTTTTCCTCCCCTTACTGAATAAGGGGTAAGGGAAAATGCGCATCCAAGAGCAGGCTAACAGTGCGCTCCGTCGAGCGCACTGTACTGTATCGGCTTGTAAGTGAGGTGGGTAGGCCTCACTCAACAATACAGTACACTTAAGTGAGGTGGGTAGGCCTCACTCAACAATACAGTACAGTGCGCTCCGTCGAGCGCACTGTACTGTATCGGCCTGTTAAGTGAGGTGGGTAGGCCTCACTCAACAAGGAAAACCAAAAATAACTCCTTACTTCTCAGATGCTTAACCAAAATGACTGCACTATTCTTAATGATAGCCCTGCCTTACAAAGTGCATTAAATAGATTCCATTCAAAGCGGCCTCAAGGGGAGGTGCTGCCTTTGCAATGTATAGGGGAGGTGCTGCATTTGCAATTTATAAAATCATAATTTATGTTTATAAATATTGACCCTGCCCCTGAACCCCAATTCTGCCCCTATTTTACATGAGCAAAATTATTCATTTTTTGATACTTGCATGTGTATGTTCGATGTTTATAAAATAACACTAGCCCGAATAAGCGCTACTTGCACATGCATATACTTTTTGTGTATGTGGATTTCTTTTAAAATTCCCTTTTAAGTCAAGTGGAATGAGCTATTTTATAAATTGCACACACATTTAACAAGCAGGTAAAACTGACACGTAAAACTGAGAGAGCACTTTTAATAATGCATGCAAAAAAATATGACATTTATTTAAAGGGAGATTCTTTTTAATCTGCTATGAATTGTATGCATTCTGACTTTAAATATTTGATCCTTATTTTTCTAAATTATTGTCCTAATTATGTTAAATCATGTATAACAAACCAAAAAGAAACTGAAACTGGATGCTGTCCAGTTTGTGAAATATTTTGTTGGAGCTACATGAAATTTATACATAGACATTGTACAGCGCATTTAGTCTCTTTGTCAGATGTGACAGCAACCATTAAGGATGGAAGCATATATATAGCTCAAAGGAGCACTGCAGAGATGAAATTAACACTGCAGGAATCTTCAAGTGGTGTCAAATTGTGAGAGGGTTGTTTTACATTTGTATAATCTAAAACCTTTGCTAATCTATGTTAATCTCATCATTGTTTAACAGTTGAAGATCCCTGCAGTGTTAATTTTCTCTGTACCACACCCTGAGAGGAATCTATATTGTCTTTCTTTATCTTTCCTGTCTCATCTGTAGAAGGGCCTCATGTGATCTTGAAAAATTGTGTAAAACCTTTCCTTTTTGCTGCCAAAATCCCTGTTTTCTCCAGGGTCATTGTGGTTACCTGAACCCTGTACTCCAGAAATTAAAGCTATCACATATGAAAATAAAAAATATAAAGCAGTCACAGCCATACACAAAAGTAGGACAACTTTTGCCAAGCCGCACAGCCTGCCTCCATTCCCTCCGAGGCCGCTCCAAAATCGCCCCCCCCCCCCAGCTCTACCTAGAACCCCCCCTTACCTTTGTTGAAGAAGTTAAGCCTGCCTCCCGGCAGGCATAATTTACGCGCACTGGCCAACGGCCAGACCGCGATCCCAGGCACAGCAGCAAATGGCCACTGTGCCTGGAGGCTCAGGCCACGCCCCACCTCGCCTCTGCCCCACCCTGGACTGCCTCCACCCCTTTTTGCAAGACCCAGGACATACGTGCATCCCGGGGGGCTCGGCGCACGCCGGGGCAGGCAAGGGCAGCTTTTCAGGGGTTACACGCGTATCTTACAGGCGTAACCCTTTGAAAATCTGCCCCATTATGTTTTTAGCTGATTGTCCTAATGTTTTTGTTGCATTGCGGGTCAACCTGCAAGCTGCTTCACACCTTGGCAATAGTGGACTATACAGGCTTCTAAATAAATAGATAAATATTTCATTTTATGCAATTTTGTTTTAATGCTAAACATTATACAAGACTAACTTATTTTAGCTCTATAAATATTAGGAAATCATCTATGTTTTGCAATACAAAGTAAGACATCAATCCATTTAACAATTGAATGTATTTGGTGAGGAGAATGTATAGGTATATGTCTCAGAGCATTGTAGTCTTCTTTTAAAGAAACGCTGAGGCAGATCTTAAAAAACGTACGTGTGCGCATACTTTTGTTCCCGCAACCGGCGCAAACAAAAGGGTCGGCACGCGCAAGGCTGCGCAAAATCGGCAGTCTGTGCACGCCAAGCCATGCAGCCTGCCTCCGTTCCCTCCCGTGTCCCCCCACCTTACCCTCCCTTCCCCTATCTAACCCACCCCCCAGCCCTACCTAAATCCCCACCTTTGTTGTGCAAGTTACGCCTGCTTGAGGCAGGCATAACTTGCGCATGCCGCCTTGGCATCCCCCGGCACAGGCCGCAGTGCCGGGGGACTCGGCACCTTTGTTGTGCAAGTTACGCCTGCTTGAAGTGAGCAATCAGCAGCCTGTATATCCTTTCTAGCTTCCTAGTGTCCTCTCTGATACTCCCATTCCAGAGCAAGGGAAGCCTGCATAGAGTCTCCAAGGAGAGAGCTTAAAGCCTTTCCTCATGCTCCTCCACTCCTGCAATTACCTGGCCCTCCAAGGGTGCTCCCTAGTGATAGGGGAATCATCCATAAGGAACATGATTATTTTCTCCTGGGGTCACAAGAAGTTATGATGGAAAGTTTTGATGGGAAGATGATGGAAGTTGAGAGCTGCCATGATGTCTTTCGCTCAAGGTTCTTGGATAGATGATTCTCCTCTCCCTTACGGACTGAGAGGGGCTGGACTCCCCTTTACAAGAAGATAACACTTTGCTTCACTTGGGAGATCATGTTAGCGCGCGCTAACAAAAGTAGCAAAAAGTAATAAAAAAATAACAAAATTAAATGTTTTTTGTTAGCACGCGCTAACCCGAAAAATGATTTTTACGAAAATTTGGGGGAAAAAGTGATTGTTTCTTTTTTTACCCGATATATTAACAAATTTAGAAATATCATACAATATTTCAATTCGGTAGAAAAATGATTCACATCCCTAATCCAAATATTTCTATGTATCTATCTATCTACCTACCTATCTATTCAGATGAGGTTCATGAAGTAAGTTCCACATGCCAGCCGGCTGCTGCGTGTACTTCTACAGGGCCTAATGGCTGCTGTCCCTGCCAGCCCCCTCACTGTCCAGATACTGCCTCCTGGCCTGCCACTTTTCATGGCATGTCACGTCTGCGGGTAACGTGGTTTATGTGCATGGCCGGGCTGTTGCTAAAATGGATTTTATGTGTGCGGGCCTCTTAAAATTTCGGGGTATGTTCATGCAACAACACCAATCATAGCTATATTAGAAAAGACAAAGACTGCAAGAAAAAAAACAATAAAACAAAAAAAAAACAGAATAAAACAAACACAGAGAAAAAAAAGAGAAAACATGGAAACAGAGACAAAAAACAGAAAAGAAAAACAATACATTATATACAATTACTTGCAATTACGGAATGCGGTGCAGAAGGTTACATAAAACATTAGAATACACACAGAGATTCAGTTCTTAGGGTAATAAAAATGATTAGGCATAGAGTAAATGTTGTTGACCATTTTAACGTTGACATATGCATAAAAAAAAAATACTGATCTGAAAAGAATTCTTGCGATTGGTAGAGTTGGCTCTGTAATCCTGATTACCTGAAAATTACCTTAATTGGAGTGAACTGGGAGGAAACTGCGGACGTCCTACTTGCATTGCCGCTTGTTGGCTATTAAAATCCCCCCTGTGTGCACGAGTCCCGACCGTCCCGCACATGCACAGGCAGATATTAAAATCTGGCGTACATGTGCGCACGGGAACTGTATTTTATAACATGCACGTGCCGAAATGCGTATGTTATAAAATCATTGTGTCCATGTGTGTGCGCTGGGAACCGTGTGCACATGGATGCACGTAGGCTTGTTTGAAAATCAACCCCATACTTAACTATAATGTTGCTTCTTCAATCTTTTTTCTTCTATCTTCTTCCTACTTCCTATCTTTCAAAGAAAAAAAAAAGGAATCTGACTCCCTTCACTGTTCATTATTCTGCAAACAAATGTGTGAAATGTTCCTTAAGTGTATGTCTTTGTCAGCTTCTTGGAAGCTGTTACACTAACTCATTTCAAAATAAAACAATAACTAATTTAGTCTTATCCATGGAGAAAGAACAGTGGGGAATACTATGGCTATCTCTGCCCTCATTCACTCTTATATTTGCACTGTTTTTATAAATTAGCTACCTTTTGTAGCACATACAAGTGGTTTGGGCAAGGTTACTACTATGTATCTCATTTCAGCAACCTTTTACAAATGTTGCGGTCTACAAGGATATGCTTTACTTCTTTCCTGATAGTGGACAAAGGATCAGAGTCAGAGACAGCACACAGCTTTGTATTCTTATTATTTTTCTACCAATTATTATTACTCAAGATCACTATCACAGTCACACTGTATATTGATTAAACTGTATTTAATCTCTGCATGACAGCTTCAATACCACTTTAAACTAAACTAGCCTTCACCTTACAGTTTAAATTTATACAAACATTCCATTCATTCACTTTTATGTATGTGTTTTCTCTATTCGTTCTCCTTAAACTATGATAGTACGTTTTGAGGCCTATGGATGAGAGCACAGAGACAGAGCTTCCACCCTTTTCAACTACAGCCTTGGGTCTGATCAAATTATAAACTGTCTCTAGCTTTTCTGTGTTCTTCAGATTTTTGTGCCAGGATGTCATCAGGTGTTATATTTCATTGTTGCTGGATGGCGTCCTTTAAGCAGACATTAGTCAACTTTTCCATTTTCTGTATAAATTATGCAAGGTTATGAATTTTCCTATTATTGTATTTGTGATATTTTATATTTTAAAACCAAATAGTGCTTTGACCTAAGCTAATGGCTTTATGCTTACTGGCTTACCTGTTGTTAGGGAAGTTGTAACCGCTTAATCCCTGGAATGGCTTCAGAATTTTCCTCTTCGCTATATTAATCCTTGCTTATTTCAGGATGTTTTGACTGGTCCATGAGTTTTGGGGTGATCGGACACTACCGATAGTTTTAAAATATTAATTTTATTATTGTTGTGGACATTAGAAATATTTTTCTTATTAATAAATAAATTGTCTTGCTCCAATAAACTTTATGCAGGTTATTTTCTATCTTAAAAAACATTGTTCCACAAACAGATGAGATTTATTTATTATTTGAAAATTTTAATTTCCATTTTTTAAAATTTCACCTGAGCGTGGGTCTCTATGGTCTCTCCTGATGTCCAAAATTAAAATCCAATGGTTTTAAGGAATTTTAAGGGGGTTTTATCCCCCATTTTGGCAAGTTTCCCAAATGAGGCTGGCAGCATTTTATAATATAGGCCCAGAGGTTTCGTCAGGCCCCAGAGCTAATTTCTCCATTTTTATTTTTAAAATTCAAGATGGCAATGAACAAGAATATTGGGCACTCACCCAATCTCAGCAGAGTCTGCGGCTGTAGGACATCAGGCTGGTCAGCACGTAGGAAGGAGGTGAGAGCCAGCACATCAGGCCCAGCAGTGCAGCCTAGCATGGGAAGAGGATGCCGCTGGCTGATTCCTCCCAGATCTCTGTTTCCTCTCCTCTCAGACACTTCCCTTTTGACAATGAGCAAAAATGGCAATGAAAATAGACTCAGTCCTCTCATTCTTTTCAGCTACTACATGCAGCAGAAGCGGGCAGTCTGTAGTAGGAGTGTGCATTCGTTTCCTATGTATTTGTAATCCGCAATGTATAGGGCCATATTTGTTGTATTCGTAGGGAAGTGAAACATATCGTGATTCCCCATGAATACAACAAATCTTTCTCTCTTTATTTTATTATCTTTTCTTTCTTTATCATGGCATCCATTGCTGTCTCCTCCTCCATAATGATCCTGGTGCCTCTCCTTCTGCATTGTCTTCTTAATCCTGCCTTCAAACCAGCTCCAAAGTCCAGATAATTTATATTTTTAAAGGTACCTATACCCCTATTACATATTAATAGCAGTTTATGAACTTCCTCTCTAAGAACTTATCCAAACCCAGTTACACTAACTGCCGAAACCACATTCTTCCCAGGGTAGCCATGAGGAGAGGGAGTGGAACTAAAAGTCTCAGCAGGTGGTGCTTTTCTTTTGGCCTTTGAGTGGTTTTCCCTCTTACATTAGCCAAGGAGGAGATGAATGGAGACTGTATGTCTTAGCTGGTGATGGTTGTCCCTCAAATTTGTATCCTTCCAAAGTTAGCCAATGGGGAAGGGAGGGGGGATCAAAAGTCTTAGCTAGTGGTGCCTCTCAGTTGGGCCAGTCAATTGCTTTGAAAAACTTGACTGTCCCATTTTTATTCTTCAAGGGAATAGGAAGCTGGTTAATCTCTTCCCATTTTGACTCTGCAGTTAGCCTACAAGGGTGCCCAGAAGGGCAAGGAGAGGGGGACCTAGAAGTTATTTCACCTGAGTCCTTAGCCAGAGCAGGTGGTGCCATTTGAAGAAGTTTGTACCCTTATGCACTGCAGTCACTTTGCCATTTCTAAGGGGGGGGGGGGGGGGGTTACCTAGTTCCTCTTTTATCTCTTTTTGTCCCTTTCATGGCAGGTTAAACAATGGAGTTTAATACAAAGAAACAAAACACCAAAAGAAAAAAACCTTCCTACAAAAAATATCCCTTTCCATGTGGGAAGCAACTTCTGCAGTCCTAAGGCTAGCAAGTGCAAAGGGAAATCTAGGAGTTAAAGCACAGTGGCAGAAGATTAAGAAAACCAAATTCTGATTTCTGTCAGAAAAAAATTAGCAGTCTCTGGTCTGGCAGGAAGGATAGCAACCATCAAAATGAATATTCTCCCTAGACTGAAGTACCATTTCCAGACAATGCCTCTAATGATCCCTAATAAGATTCTCAAATTGTGGCAGAAGCAAATTTTTTACTTCATCTGGAGATGAAGGCCGTTTCAAATACCAAGCGTGGTAATGTACCTATTAAAAATACAGGGAGGGTTGGGAGTACGTAACCTATGGTGGAATTATCATATTATGTAGCCTCCCAGCTTAGAGTGATAATTGGTTGTCATAAGATGAAAGAGATAAAGAAATGTTTACATTTTTTCCCCCTTACTCCATTTTTTGGTTCCTCTGACTTAATAGTTTCTGCTTTTCATTAATTTTAGGGTATCCTCAAGAATTAACACTTGCATCAGGGCAGGCATTAATTTTTTAGATTAAAAATGTGCACATCGGGTGCACATTTTCTTTGTATAGCTGGGTGATAACTGAAACCTAATTGACATGAATTTACATGTTATGGATGCAGCAATCCCCTTATTGCATAAAACATTTTGAATGAGCATCCAAAATGCACATCTAGCACATGCTTAGGGACCATGATTGCCAGAGTACCTAAATTTGCTCCCCTAAGTTCTCAAATACTAAAGAAACAGAATGATTCAGGCATTTAATCAACTTTTAGCTTGAAATGATTATTGAGGAAAATATATATAAATTCTTTATAACATATCTTTTATTGCTATGGTTTTTAGGTCAAGATGCTAAAACCCTGATTAAAACAAACCAAAAGAACTGTTACATATAGGGGCAGATTTTAAGAGCCCTGCTCGCCTAAATCCGCCCAAATCCGGGCGGATTTAGGCGAGCAGGGCCCTGCGCGCCGGTGAGCCTATTTTACATAGGCATACCGGCGCGCGCAGAGCCCCGGGACTCGAGTAAGTCCCGGGGTTTTTGGAGGGGGCGTGTCGGGGGGCGTGTCGGGGGCGTGCCCGAACCGCGCGGCGTTTTCGGGGCGTGTCGGGAGCGTTCCGTTGGCGGGCCCGGGGGCGTGGCCGCGCCCTCCGGACCCGCCCCCAGATCGCATCCCGGCGCGCTAGCGGCCCGCTGGTGCGCGGGGATTTACTTCTCCCTCTGGGAGGCGTAAATCCCCCAACAAAGGTAAGGGAGGGGTTTAGACAGGGCCGGGCGGGTGGGTTAGGTAGGGGAAGGGAGGGGAAGGTGAGGGGAGGGCAAAAGAAAGTTCCCTCCGAGGCCGCTCCGATTTCGGAGCGGCCTCGGAGGGAACGGGGGTAGGCTGCGCGGCTCGGCGCGCGCCGGCTATACGAAATCGATAGCCTTGCGCGTGCCGATCCCGGATTTCAGTGGATACGCGCGGCTACGCGCGTATCTACTGAAATCCAGCGTACTTTTGTTGGCGCCTGGAGCGCCAACAAAAGTACGCCTATTCGCGGTTTTTGAAAATCTACCCCATACTGTATAACCTTAAAAATGAAGATATCATCAGTATCACCATTGCCGGCCCTACACTCTGGAACTCACTTCCCCCCCACCTACGTCTTGAACCCTCCTTGCAAACCTTCAAAAAAGGCATCAAGACATGGCTCTTCAGGCAAGCCTACCCAGAATTCAACCAGACATAGCTCTGTGTCCGTCCCCCCCCGTCCTCCACTCTTGGAATTTAGTCAACCCCCCTCTTCAGTTGACCCCTCCCCTCCCCTCTTCTCACCTCCCCCCACCCTCCCTTGTCCCTCCCCCTGCCACTTACCCTCCCAGTTTCCCCCAGCCCCTTCCCCTCCCTTCCCCTCGTAAAGAACTCTTGTAAATGCTGTAAACTATCTTGCAATATTTTATCAATGTTACTTCTTCGTTCAATTAGAGTTCCTATTTCATTTCGTTCTGCTGCCCTATCCTTTCCAGCTGCTCTCGCTCCTACCCCCTGCTACTCCCTGCTCTTGCCTGCTCCTCTTCCTCCCCCTCCGTGTTCATTGTATTTTCTGCCTGCCTAAGTTTTTTGTAAACCAGCCTGATGAGTTCTACGAAGGTCGGTATATTAAAAGTGTTAAATAAATAAATAAATAAATAAATAAATAAATAGATAGATAGATAAATAAATAAATAAATATCACATACACCCAGTATTAACATATCATCCCTTCTAAGGAGTCAGAGCATGGGTAATATTTGGTTGTCTAATTTTCCTCCCAAGGGGGCGGGGGAGGATTTGTAAGCAAGTTTAGGGGTGCAGGGACCTGTCTGCTGCGGGACACTTCCAACTGTCCTTCTACCTAATTTCAAGATCCTAGCTCAGGAAAAAGACAGCATGTTCTCCCCACAAACAGACTTTTATCAGATTTGGCAGGATATAGCATTTAGAATATAACAATTCCTGTCTCTAAAATCCTGGCCACTAAGCACCAGTTTTCCTTAAAGAATTTTCTGTACCATGGGTTGTAACAAACGTGCCATAAACCTTAGCCTGCTGTAATACTTATGGCTAACCTACTTAGCTCTGGTCCCAACTTTAAGTGATACCCCTCTGTTCACCTCTGAAGAAGACGCTGGCTGGAGGTCTGGAGAATGTGTGCAGGGAAGAACTTGCTTCCTGGGTTTAGTACTCAAGATCTGGTGGTGATCCAGAAAGGAAATTGGCTTCTGGCTCTGTTACTTGCTGGGCTGTTTGAGGCTTGCTCTTGCCACTCACTGTCTCAGATTCCCATCTCACTTTCTGTACCTGAGCAGATCATCTTCTCTCTCCGGTCTCCTGCCCTGGTCTCCTGGCCATACCTAGTCTTCTCCCTCCTTGATAGCAGAAGGTGCTGGTCTGCTTAGGACTCTCCTTTCGCTCTTCTGGTTCCTTCTCATTCAGGGTCCCATTTCTGATTTCAGGGTCACTCTCAGGATTCACCCTTTTAGGGTCTCACTCCCGTTTCCGGGTTTCACTCCAAGGGACTTTTCAGGGTTTGCTTATTTTCTCCTTATTTGCCCCTCTGTCTTATACTTTCAAGCTGATAAATATGCATAAGCTCATGCATAATCACGTGGTGGGTCTCTGCTGCATTGCAGGTCTTTTCCCCCTCCTCATTTCTTCAGGGGGTCCTGCCAAGTTGCAGGTCTTTTTACTCCTTCCAATTTCTTTGGGGGGGGGGGGGAGATCTGCCATGTCTGTATGCCAAGCTGTTATGCCAGAGTGTTTTTATTTCTCTCAGATACCCCACCCTCTATTCCAAGGATGGGGGTCTTTCTGATCTCTGGACATGTTTGCAGATACATGATTCCTGCTGTATTGTCCTTCTGCCTTGGTTCTATTTACACAGGTACTTACAAACAGGTAGACCTAGATAAAGTATCCTTCAGTGTAAAGTTCTCACCAGGGCAAGGTCTCTTGTTTTTCCACTGAGACAATGTTTTTGGGACCTGTCAGTATTTGCCTGCATACTTCATTGGCTATTATGATTTATATTTGGTGCTTGCAGTGGTAAAACATGGGGTATTTCCCTATATTTCTGCCTTCTTAAGTGGGATGAGCCAGCAAAGGAGCTTATCTTGCTTGAGCCTAACTATAAGGCTACTATGCAGGCCTCAGCTGTATGACATGTATGACCACCAATGATGACATCATCAACATGAGGTAGGAATAATACAACAATAATAATGGTCATTATACTTATAAGGAATCATAATAGTAATAATAGAATTGGAGTAACATAATAATGTAATTGAAAGAATAATAATGAATAAAATCATTGTTATGATGAGGAAAGGCAAAATGTATAATGAAGAAAACTAAATAGGGGATGGTAACAGGAAATATATAAGTGATAATAAATAAGAAAATAATGTAGTTCTCACATGGTGCACACTGTAGAAATATGAGGTAGGGACACCATCTCAGACTTCAGGTAGAGTATATATGTGTGCAACCCTCCTTTCCCTAGTCTGGAAAGAGTCAAGTGTGATCACTGATTGTCCGGTGCCTTATACAGTTCCAGAGATGGGGGCTATGGGAGTTTTCACAAGCTTTATGGTAGACCTTCCCCATGTGTGTCTCATTAAAGCCTTTACTCCTTTAAAGAGGATGATTGAAAATAGCATGTGGGCTACAATCACCATGACTAGGGCAGGTAAGGCATAAGTCAGTATATAGTCAGTTTGCAAAATATCTTCATCTCTGGAATCGTAATTGTAATCAACAACTTTGCTGTGTCTTGGTCTACAGACAGCTGCACAGCGTGAAAGTCTTTATAACCTAAAAGATATACCAGGTTTTCATCAAACTTGATTTCATGGCCCCAAAACACATCCAGGATTTCTACCTCTGTTGGATCCAGATCTGATTCTAGGAAGCATAAGGACACACCCCTAGAGTACCTATTGAGTTCTTTGATATTGTAACTAAGGAAACATTACTGGGCAAGGGAACCTTACTTGTGACATCATGCTTGTTATAAATAGAAAGATCTTTCAGAGGGGTGATAACTAACCAAACATTATTTACAACAACAACCTTGGTTTTGGAGAATTCATCATATTTTGTCATGGTAATCTTACATTTCTCTCAGACATTTTCCAAGTACAAACCACAAAAAGCTTCTGTAGTATCCTTAAGGAAAGACTTACCAAGACATAACAAATCTATGTCCTTTGTTTGTTAGTGTAGGTCTAAATTAGGAACTAAATATTAGGGATGTGCAGCAGGGATGGATTCAACCCATTCGGTATTCATATTCGTCGGGACCCAAATCCGTTGCATCCATTCTCGGGGGACCCCGATCCGTTCATTAGTTAACATATGTATTTGTTTCCCAAAAAAACCCCCATCCCAACCCTTTAAATTTAATTTACTACAACCCCCCACCCTCCTGACCCTCCCAAGACTTGCCAAAAGTCCCTGGTGGTCCCTGGTGGTCTGCTGCCAGTATTCAAAATGGCGCCGATAGCCTTTGCCCTTACTATGTCACAGGGGCTATCGGCGCCATTTTGAATACAGGCAGCCGACAGCTCGAGTGCAGGAGATCGCTCCAGGATTCCCACTGGACCACCAGGGACTTTTGGCAAGTCTTGGGGGGGGGGGGGGTGGTCAGGAGGGTGGGGGTTTATTTGTTAGTGATACATTGTATTCGTGAGGGTTCGCCATATATTTTGTGACCCCCACGAATACAACAAATATGGCATATACATTGCAGATTGCCAATACTTTGCAAACAAATGTATACCCCTACTAAATATTGCTGTGGGTTTTCACTCTGGTAGTCTAGAAGGGCACTGGTGTCTACACGCAGGTATACATTGTTTGTACAGGTACCTACATTAATTTCTTGTTTCAGTTGCTAAACATTCTCAGGTAAAATGAAAGGCAAATTTAAAACATACACAACCTCCATATTCTCAATGTGCACATACAGAGGTATAGCATTACCCATATGATAAGCAATCTGGACCTGGATAGGCTCAATGTTACTTTGGGTAATTTTAGCAAAAGCATCTGTAATATCATCTAGAGAGGCTAGATAGGTTGGAATCTGTCCTTTCATTAAGATATGTATGCTGTTGTCCAGGTCTCTAAACAAGTCATTGGTGAGTGCTTCAATGGGCTAGATTAATGAACGGTCTTCGCTGAGCATGGTTTTGATGGTGATAATGTGCTCTCGGTTATGCTCAATTGCTTGAGAATGTAGGTTAACCAAGGTGACAGTGTTACTTAGTGTTTTGCCTTGAGAAGTTAACTGTTCTTGTTGGTGTCATAACTGTTTAGAGATACTTTTCAAATTGTCCTGCAACTCTTTAACATTGTTTTGCAAATGTTTTACAGATACTGCATTTGCAAATGGACATGGATGCACCAAAGAGGGGCTCCAGGGAAGAAAAGATAACGGATCCAGCAATTAGTCCAATAAACCTTTTGGGTCAGTCTAAGTCTTTTCTAATGGGCTGGATATTAATTTTGTCCAATTGGCTAATAATGTTCAGAATGTTCTGTGTAGCATATTTCAGATGATTCATGAACCAAGCTTTAGTTGCAGGCAAATGCATGTTAGTGAGGTTAAAATTTTTCTGGATCACATGGTGGGGGCCCAGCGACACAAAGACTTTTTGGGTGACAATCTGGAACTGCATGATGATCTCTGCTCTCCTTATGGTTTTTTGTACCCCTTACCCTTCCCCTGTTACTTGTAACTTCCGTTGCTTTTGTTCCATGTAAACCGAGGTGATGTTTCGACTAACATCGGTATAGAAGACTTTTAAATAAATAAATGATGAGGAAACCCAGGGTGTCTTGCATTCCAATGCCGGAGGAAGGACCCGGCTTGACAAGCTTGGCAGTTTCTGCTCCTATTACCAGCAGCACTAGGATTTTCACCCTCAAGGATTCGATCTTCATCTGAAAAACAGTAGAGAACTACTCTTCTGCTTTATTGTTAATGTAATTGTCACTGGGCACAGCATTTTGATCCACAAAATAACAAGGGTGGCAACGTCTGGAAAGGACCACATTAATGTGGAATCATTTATTGACAACTTAACCATCAGGATTTGTCTTAATTTGAATAAGATACATGACTGGTGAGACTTTATTCACAATTATTAAAGGTCCTTTCCAGCTAGGCAAAAATGTGCTTTCTTTGGCTTTGTTTTTATTGTAATTATAGAAAAAAAAAAACTTGTCTCCAATTTTATACTATTTAGAAGTACCTTTTAAATCATAATAGGCTTTTCTACCACTGTCATTTGTCTCCAAATTCTTTTGGGCAAAGGCAAAAGTGTTTTGGAAATGCTCCCACAGATGGGTAACATATTAATGTGCAGTTGTTGTTACGCTTGGGCTCCGGACAGGAGTCGTGCACACCACCCAGCAGGGTGGCTCCAGGTGGAGAGAGACAGGAAGCTCGAACAGAGTCAGGTACCAGGCTGGGTCAGGGCAGGCAGCAAGAATCAGAGTCTGGGTTCAGGCTGGGTCAGGGCAGGCGGCAAATGGCAGTGTCTAAGTACAGGCTGGGTCAGGGCAGGCGGCAAGTGGCAGTGTCAAGTACAGGCTGGGTCAGGGCAGGCGGCAGTCAGCAGTGTCTGGGTCCAGGCTGGGTCAGGGCACAGTAAGCAGGGCAGGGCAGGTCAGAAGGCCCGTAGGCCACACACACACACACACGGAAGGCCCGTAGGCCATACACCAATAGCGGGGCAAGGCAGGTCAGAAGGCCCGTAGGCCACACACACACACACGGAAGGCCCGTAGGCCACACACCAATAGCGGGGCAAGGCAGGTCAGAAGGCCCGTAGGCCACACACACACACACGGAAGGCCCGTAGGCCACACACCAATAGCGGGGCAAGGCAGGTCAGAAGGCCCGTAGGCCACACACACACACACGGAAGGCCCGTAGGCCAGGTATGGAAATCAAGGAAGAAGGCCAAAAGGCCGCACAAGGCAAGGCAAGGAAAGGAAAGGCCCGAAGGCCGCGCAAGGCAAGGCAAGGCAAGGATAGGCCCGAAGGCCACGCAAGGCAAGGCAAGGCAAGGATAGGCCCGAAGGCCACGCAAGGCAAGGCAAGGCAAGGATAGGCCCGAAGGCCACGCAAGGCAAGGCAAGGCAAGGATAGGCCCGAAGGCCACGCAAGGCAAGGCAAGGCAAGGATAGGCCCGAAGGCCACGCAAGGCAAGGCAAGGCAAGGATAGGCCCGAAGGCCGCGCAAGGCAGGCTAGAGCAGGGAGCCCAGGTGAGCTCGATGCCGAAGCACCGAGGCAACTGTCAGGCAGGGTTAAGAGGGCACACCCAGAGCATAGAGTGGACATAGGAGATGGACTGGGCCTGTCAGGAAAGCCAGCACTAGAGGGACCCCTGGTGGTGAGGCGGTAGCACAGCAGCCACAGCCGTAACAGTACCCCCTCCTCAAGGCCTCCCCCTCCTCCTGGATCCCATCTGTGCAGGAGGTAATCAAGAATAACGGGAGACCACTCCGGGGGTGATGCGGCAGGGTCAACTCCTTCCCGAGGAAATAAGGCAGTCCATAACCCCACCTGGGGTGATAAGGCAGACACAACCCCAACCTGGGGCAGAAAAAGAGTCCATAACCCCTCCTGGGACAAGGCGGCAGGGTTAGACCCCTCCTGGGGTAGCAGAGGCGGTGCAGAGTTCCATAACCCCTCCTGGGGTGACAAGGGGAACACAAACCCCACCCGGGGCAGAGAAATAGTCCGTAACCCTTCTTGAGGCGATAGTAGGACCGGTCCGGACCCTTCCAAGGTCGGCATCAAGACCGGTACAGGCCCCTCCAGGGGCGGCAGCTGGGTCAGTACAGCAGGCTCGGATCCTACTCGGGCAATTGTAGCAGGCTCGGACCCCTCTCGGGGCGTTGTAGCAGGCTCGGACCCCTCTCGGGGCGATGAAGCAGGCTCGGACCCCTCTCGGGGCATTGTAGCAGGCTCGGACCCTCTCGGGGCGATGAAGCAGGCTCGGACCCCTCTCGGGGCGTTGTAACAGGCTCGGACCCCTCTCGGGGCGATGAAGCAGGCTCGGACCCCTCTCGGGGCGTTGTAACAGACTCGGACCCCTCTCGGGGCGATGAAGCAGGCTCGGACCCCTCTCGGGGCGTTGTAGCAGGCTCGGACCCCCTCTCGGGGCGATGAAGCAGGCTCGGACCCCTCTCGGGGCATTGTAGCAGGCTCGGACCCCTCTCGGAGCGATGAAGCAGGCTCGAACCCCTCTCGGGGCGGTTGTAGCAGGCTCGGACCCCTCTCGGGGCGATGAAGCAGGCTCGGACCCCTCTCGGGGCATTGTAGCAGGCTCGGACCCCTCTCGGGGCATTGTAGCAGGCTCGGACCCCTCTCGGGGCGATGAAGCAGGCTCGGACCCCTCTCGGAGCGATGAAGCAGGCTCGAACCCCTCTCGGGGCGTTGTAGCAGGCTCGGACCCCTCTCGGGGCGATGAAGCAGGCTCGGACCCCTCTCGGGGCGATGAAGCAGGCTCGGACCCCTCTCGGGGCGTCAGCAGGACCGGTATGGACCCCTCCAGGGGTGGCAGCAGGACCGGTATGGACCCCTCCCGGGGTGGCAGCAGGACCAGTTCAGCAGACTCCGATGGCTGACTCAGGAAGTCTGTCAGTAGGACTGGTTCGGGCCCCTCTGAAGACGGCAGCAGGGCCGGTTCGGCAGGCTCAGATGGCAGAGTTAGAAAGTCTGTCAGCAGGGCTGGTGCGGACCCCTCCGAGGACGGCAGCAGGGCCGGTTCAGCAGACTCAGGCTCTTCTCGGGGTAGTGCAGCAGGTTCAGATGGCAGAGTAGCATGGTTAAAGGTAGTGTGCATGGAAGACACAGATTGTACTGCCGTGGGCTTGATACCTCGAGCCAAAGTCTGATGCTCCTGATTTTGTTTCTGGAGGAGCAGTTTAGAGAAGGCACAGGCAGTTCTAGGACGTCTAGGGAAGGTGCTCGTTAGTGTCCACTTGGCAGCTGTGGGAAGCTGAGCCCTGCTAGAGTTAATCAGCTCTCTCCGTTGTAGAGAAACCTGTTCCCGAGGCTCTAGCACTGGTCTCACAGAAGCCTTCTTGGCCAGGTAAGTCCTGGGTTTTTCTACCCACAAACTGCCAGCAAAAATGTCTGTTTTAGTTGAGCCAGAAACAGAATACTGGTTAGGAGAGCTGATAGCTTTTTCTAATTGCACAGCTGGTCCTAGAGCAGAACAACAGGGGCAGGGTTTGCCTGGAGGTAACAAACACGGGAGACAGGAGCATTTCCACCACCCTGGTTTAGGAGCCAGACAGTTCAAACACTCCTGATAGACAGAGACATTTTTCTTGTTGCAGTTATTGCATGACCAGTGTTCCTGACCAACAAGTTCACAGGCTAGACAGTTCTGATAGCTTGGATAATTCAAAGTTTGACAGGAATTGCAGGTATAAAACTTTAAAGAAGGAGGCATCTTGAATTAGTGAAAAGTTGACTCACCGGCAGGACACAGACCTATCTCTTCCCCTGGAAAATGTGATGGCTTCGGCATACTGTTACGCTTGGGCTCCGGACAGGAGTCGTGCACACCACCCAGCAGGGTGGCTCCAGGTGGAGAGAGACAGGAAGCTCGAACAGAGTCAGGTACCAGGCTGGGTCAGGGCAGGCAGCAAGAATCAGAGTCTGGGTTCAGGCTGGGTCAGGGCAGGCGGCAAATGGCAGTGTCTAAGTACAGGCTGGGTCAGGGCAGGCGGCAAGTGGCAGTGTCAAGTACAGGCTGGGTCAGGGCAGGCGGCAGTCAGCAGTGTCTGGGTCCAGGCTGGGTCAGGGCACAGTAAGCAGGGCAGGGCAGGGCAGAAGGCCCGTAGGCCACACACACACACACACGGAAGGCCCGTAGGCCATACACCAATAGCGGGGCAAGGCAGGTCAGAAGGCCCGTAGGCCACACACACACACACGGAAGGCCCGTAGGCCACACACCAATAGCGGGGCAAGGCAGGTCAGAAGGCCCGTAGGCCACACACACACACACGGAAGGCCCGTAGGCCACACACCAATAGCGGGGCAAGGCAGGTCAGAAGGCCCGTAGGCCACACACACACACACGGAAGGCCCGTAGGCCAGGTATGGAAATCAAGGAAGAAGGCCAAAAGGCCGCACAAGGCAAGGCAAGGAAAGGAAAGGCCCGAAGGCCGCGCAAGGCAAGGCAAGGCAAGGATAGGCCCGAAGGCCACGCAAGGCAAGGCAAGGATAGGCCCGAAGGCCACGCAAGGCAAGGCAAGGCAAGGATAGGCCCGAAGGCCACGCAAGGCAAGGCAAGGCAAGGATAGGCCCGAAGGCCACGCAAGGCAAGGCAAGGCAAGGATAGGCCCGAAGGCCACGCAAGGCAAGGCAAGGCAAGGATAGGCCCGAAGGCCACGCAAGGCAAGGCAAGGCAAGGATAGGCCCGAAGGCCGCGCAAGGCAGGCTAGAGCAGGGAGCCCAGGTGAGCTCGATGCCGAAGCACCGAGGCAACTGTCAGGCAGGGTTAAGAGGGCACACCCAGAGCATAGAGTGGACATAGGAGATGGACTGGGCCTGTCAGGAAAGCCAGCACTAGAGGGACCCCTGGTGGTGAGGCGGTAGCACAGCAGCCACAGCCGTAACAGTTGTAGCACAGCCAAATTAGCATCCTGCATCATGTACAGCAAATGCATAGGTAAGTAAATTATCTTCCTGTCATCACCTCAAATGGAGAGAACCCCCGTAATACAGTGTGCTGTGGCTCGGATAGCCATTAACATTAGGGGTAATTTGTAGGGATGTGCAGAGGGACGCCATACATTGCATTCGTGATTCGGATTCGTTGGGTAGCAGATACGTTGCATTCAGCCTTATGGCGCCCCGAAGCGTTAATACGGCGATTTCTGTTCGTATCCCAGCTAAAATTAAAATTAACTACAACCCCCCACTTTTCTGACCCCCCCCAAGACTTACCAAACTCCCTAGTGGTCCAGCGGGGAGTCCAGGAGCCATCCCCTGCACTCACACCCTCGGTACCGGTTTCATCATGGCGCCAATAGCCTTTGTCACAGGGGCTACCGGTGCATTGGTCAGCCCCTGTCACATGGTCATCGGTGCCATCTTGTGCTCCTACCATGCCTACCTTTGCCCTCACTATGTCATACGGGCGACGTCGGCCCATATGACATAGTGAGGGCAAAGGTAGCGCCGGCGCCATTTTGAATATTGGCAATATGGCCCACGTGCAGGAGGTCGCTCCCGGACCCCTGCTGGACTTTTGGCAAGTCTTGTGGGTGTCAGGAGGCCCCCCCAAGCTGGCCAAAAGTCCCTGGGGGTCCAGCGGGGGTCCGGGTGCGATCTCCTGCACTCGTGACGTCGGGTGCCAGGAACCAAAATGGCGCCGGCGCTACCTTTGCCCTGTCACATGGTAAGGGCAAAGGGCCACCGGCGCCATTTCTATTAACGCAGCCGTGGCCCGAGAGCGGAAGATCGCACCAGGACCCCCCCACTGGACCCCAGGTAATTTAAAACATTTTGGGGGGGGGGTTCGGGGAGGGTGGGGGATTTGTTTTAAAGAATCGGGGTGGGTTTTAGGGTTGTTTTGGTGTGCCTGTTTTCCTGCCCTCCCCCGATAAAACGATTTTTTAACCAAAAAAACCATGACGATCAGATTTCCCCACCCCCCCTCAGCCAAAATTGATCGTTAAGACGATCGATCACACGATTCACATCCCTAAACTGAAGTGCACTATTTCTGCTCACAAGTAGTTTCTCTGTAGTAGTCCAGCTTGTTCTGTTATTCCAGTAGGTGATATAGTAATGTTCTAGGGCCTGGTGTAGCATTTGCATTGCTACTTTTTCATAAAGTTGCTGTTATTTGAATCCTAAGAGTCAGTTCTGTGACTGTAAAGTATGGCAAGGTTCTTTAGACGTCTCTTTGCAGGAGTTTGTGTTACTTCACAAAATCGCAGTAGAGGGATATTTTTTGCTGAGGTGACACCAGAATTTGAAAATAAATTTGTCATGTCATTTGTAATGGGAATTGTCCTAACTCTGCTCTGCACCTGTTTTGATATTTCATTATATTTTATTGTAGTTATGATGATTCTAGTTTTCTGCAAAGAGGATTCTTGAAAGAATACATTAATTTTTGTTTTATTACATGATTGACTGGATCTGATTGTTTTCTTTGCTTTTTATATGATATACTTGTGCATTTATAAACTGCAATAAATATAAAATAAATTAATACAGATTAATAAGGAATTTTTAATGCTGGTAAGTGCTTGAAATAATTGACATAAAATATTTTAAAGTTTCATGCATGGTGCATAATGGCTGTTGCAATCTCCTTAGAAAGCCATTGTAGGGAGCAGTTTATGGCATTATTTATCAATAAGAATACAAGGAGGTCTCAGACCTGCATGCCTACAGCCCAGTCATGTTAACCTTGTGCCCACCTAAAAAATCAATTCTGGCTATGCCACTGATCTAATAAATGCCAATCATGGTTATGTGCCAGGGTTATCACACATATTGGCTACAGTTTCAGAATATTTAAAAATTAGTTAGATATTTTTCCATCTACTTATTTCAGATTGCTCTATATAAAGAAATGATTAAGATTTAAACAATCTTTTGTTTTAGATATTTTACTTTAAATTTCAGATACCATTTTCATAGACCAATGGATAGATGTAGATTTGTATAGTTATATCACCATTCCAGTCATGCTAGAGAGGTTCTAGAGCCTTGCATGCTTTCTGAGATATGGTAACAGGTTCTTAGGTTGGGATGTGGATGTCCATTGAAGAATGGATGGGATGGTGGGGGCAAGGTTGTTGCATGCCTTGCAAATAAGGAGATAATCCATATGCACTTTGATCAGTAATTTGATTGGTGGCATTTGAAATGTCTTTCCTTACCACTAATGCAATATAAATGCTAAATGGTCAATTAAAATGATTCATAAAATGAAACATAATTTTAGTTTGATGTGACTGTGTTATTACATCATTCAAAAAGTACTTTATCTTTAGGTAAGTGTGCAATGTCATTTTAATAGTGGAAACTGAAAAATCACCAGGTAATAAATTACTCCTCTCTCTGACTTTTCTGCCTTGTTACGACATTGTAAGTAATCAAGATGCTGGGTCTTATCTTTGTTTCCCATTTCCTTCCTTTTCAGTACCCTTTCCACATCAAGATATGTAAATTCAGTCACAAAATTAATAACCATATGATCAAAAGAACATAAGAATTTCCATATTGGGTCAGACCAAGAGTCTATCCAGCCCAGTACCCTGTTTCCAACAGTGGCCAATATAGTCACAAGTACCTGGCAAGTTCCAAACAGTGAATAGATCCCATGCTGCTATTGCCAAGGAGGATAAATAACTTTGAAACATGCAAAAATGCACCCTTAAAACCATGAATATGAGCATGTAAAAATCTCTTGTATTTTATAACTTGTGCATGATGGGGCAGATTTATGCACGTAGGGGGGTTATGCATGCAGGGCCTATTTTCAAAAGGCCCGGCGGCAGGCATAAAGCCCCAGGATGCTTGAAAAAAGAGGGCCGGTGGGGCCAGGGTGTGGACAGTCTGGGGCGGTCCAGGGGTGGGGGCGGGCAGGGTCAGTGGCTCCTGGCACAGGGGTCATTTGCTGCTGTATCCAAGATCGTGTTGCCGGCAATTGGCCGTCGTGCGCAACTTGCGCCTGCCTGGAGGCAGCCTGGGAGGGAACAGAGCAGCCTGGGAGGGAATGGAAGAAGCCAGCGCGGCTTGGCGTGCGCAAGGTGCACAATTGTGCACCCCTTGTGCACGCCGACCCCGGATTTTGTAACGTGCACGTGCAGGCACGCGCATGTTATAAAATATGGCTATATGTGTGTGCGCTGGGTAGCGCACCTTCCAAGAGATAAGTTCTGATTTATCCTGTTAAGTAGCAGCATTCTGTTTGCCTTTTTGACTGCCGCTGCAGATTGAGCTGAGGATTTCAAAGTATGGTCTGCTATGATGCCCAGATCTTTTTCTTATGTGGGAACTCCTAATATGGAACCTAACATTGTATATTACTTTTCCCCATGTGCATCACTTTGAACTTGTCCACATTAAGTTTCATTTATCATTTGGATACCCAGTCTTCCACTCTTGGAAGGTTCCCCTTCATTATTTCACAATCCATTGGTGGTTTAACAATTTGGAATAATGTTGTATCATCTGTAAATTTGATCAACTCTCTTGTTGTACCCCTTTCCAAATCATGTATGTAATATATTAAAAATCGGTCCCATTGGTTATTCTCCTTCTACCAGGTCTCAGAGATGTCATTTATGTCTACAACTTCATGCTAGTACAGATCTCTGAAGCACTTTACTGTTTAGTTACCCTTCTCCATTGAGAAAATTGGCCATTTAGTCCTATTCTCTGTTTCCTATCATGTAATCAGTTTGCAATCTAAACTAGGAAATTACCTCCTATCCCATGACTTTTTAATTTCCTCAGGGTATGTGTTTTTATTTTTATTAACAATTATCAATTGACAGGGTTAATTTGGAATTATTTAACTAAGGTGATTCTTTACTTATAGGCAATTAGACTAATTTTGCTTTTCTGCATTATTGTTTTTTAATTCTTAAATTTCCTTTGATATCTCTTAGTTTCTGGAATTCTACATATGACTGCAAAATAAAAACAAAGGAACCTGATTTATTAAACCTGATTTATTAAACATTTGTGCCAGATTTCTCAATAACTAAAACAATAAAAAATAAAAAAAAACACTCCTCTAATATGTTAGGCACTATCGGGTGGATTTTAAAAAATGGTATAAAGACAATTTTAACTAGTTTATTTAATTATTGCATTTATTTACTAACTATCCAACCATGAGCTGGAGGTGATTATCTTAGGCTTATTTTTCAGCTGAATCTAACTGGAGATTTGTTCAGTTGAAAATTCAGTGAAATCTAGCTGTTCAAAATTTGTCTGAATAGATTTAACAAACTTACAGGGTCATTTTTCAAAATGTGATGGGCCATTATCGCATGTGATAGGGCCTTATCGCATGCAATAACAACTGCATTGCGATGATAAAATGTAAATGAGGGAAAGAGGTGGACATTGGATGGGGTTTAAAATAATTTGGGCCAGGGTGCGCTGCGGGTGATAAGTTTTAACACATTAACACTGGCAGTGGTGCTGGAAATAACTACCTCTTTTGCAGGTGCGCTATGGGGGCAATAGTATGCACCACAGCTGCAACCGCAGGGGGCAAAAATGCACCACCGCTATGTGGCTGGGTGCACACTTTTGCCCCCGCCCCTTTTCTGGCCGCGGCTCATCATTCCTCTATATTTATAATGGAATGATATATCGTACAGTTAGGACCTGATTCACTAACGGGCGGATTTTAAAAGCCCTGCTCGCGTAAATCCGCCCGGATTTACTCGAGCAGGGCCTTGTGCGCCGGCGCGCCTATTTTCCATAGGCCGCCGGCGCGCGCAGAGCCCCGGGACGCGCATTGGTCCCGGGGTTTTTGGAAGGGGGCGTGTCAGGGGGCGGGACCCGATGGTGCAGCGTTTCGGGGGCGGGGCGTGGCGTTTCGGGGGTGGGACCGGGGGGCGTGCTTTCGGCCCGGGGTGTTTCGGGGGTGTGGCCACGCCCTCCGGAACCGCCCCCGGGTCGAGTCTTGGCGCGCCAGCAGCCCGCTGGCGCACGTGGATTTACGTCTCCCTCCAGGAGGCGTAAATCCGTGGATAAAGGTAGAGGGACGATTTAGATAGGGCCAGGGGGGTGGGTTAGGTAGGGGAAGGGAGGGGAAGGTGAGGGGAGGGCGAAAGAAAGTTCCCTCCGAGGCCGCTCCGATTTCGGAGCGGCCTCGGAGGGAACGGAGACAGGCTGCGCGGCTTGGCGCGCGCCGGCTGCCCAAAATCGGCAGCCTTGCGCGCGCCGATCCAGGATTTTAGAATCCAGCGTACTTTTGTTTGCGCCTGCTGCGCAAACAAAAAAATCTACCCTAAGGATTTTCTCCCATTCTATGTCAATAGGAAAAAGAAAACATAGGGGGTAGATTTTCCACTCTGCTTGCGCACGTCCATGTGCATGTGCTTCCCGGCATGTACTCATGGATGCACCAACTTTCTAACATACGTACTGGTGCACGCATGGTATAAATCGTGAGCCGTGGGCACATGCATGCCGGATTTTATAATCTGTGCTCATATGTGCCGGCAGTGCGAGCAAGGACTGGGCGAGAATTGGGGAAGGCTGGAATGCGTTTGTATGTGGAAATTTGAGAAGTCCCCCCCCTTGCGCACACTGCCCGCATATATGAGCCGGATTATAAAATCTGGCATGCATGTGCCCGTGGCTCACGATTTAAACCATACTTGGAGCAGATTGAGAGGGAAGTAAGTTACATGTGCCGGCAGCCAGGTCTTCGAGACAGCAAACAATAACACTGTCCCAGCCCGCCCTGACCAGAACATGCCCAGACATGCATCCGCCCCACCCCTTCAAAGAGGCCTGACACTTATTCGCACACTGGCATTTACGCAAGTAGTCAGGCCTCTTTGAAAATTCGCCCAGTGTGCACACGGCGCAGCCACGCATGTAAATGCTGGGATTTACATGTGCAGGCCATTTAAAATTTACCCTGTAGTGAATTCATAAAACTGGCTTATCTCATTTTACCCTTCTGACATCAAAAATGAAAAACAACAATTTCCTAATCCCTCCCCCCTTCATAAGAAAAATCCTCAAACATACCCCAATCCTCCCCCCCACCCCCCCCATCAAATCCAAATCTTCAGAACTCCCCTGAAGTCTTCTTTTCCACAGGAATACTGCACACAACAATACATTTGATTGATTAATGTAGGCCCTTTTCGCGTGCGATAGGAGTTTATTGCATGTGATAAACCTTTAGTAAATAACCTCCAATGTTGGAGCTGCATCAAAAGTATCAGGCTTAGGGGCGGATTTTGAAAGGCCTGCGCGCGCCAGCGTGCCTATTTTGCATAGGCCGCCGGCACGCGTAAAGCCCCGGGACGCGCGTAAGTCCCGGGGCTTTTGTAAGGGGGCGTGTCAGGGGTGGGGCCTACTGATGCGGCGTGTCGGGGGCGGGGCCTACTGACGCGGCATTTCGGGGGTGGGCCGTGGTGTTTCGGGGGCGGGCCCGGGGGCGTGGCGCCGGCCCGGTGGCGTGGTCGAGACTTCCAGACCAGCCCCCGGGACCGGAGGACGGAGCGGGGCTGCCGGCCGACGCGCGCAAAGTTACGCCTGCTTCCAGCAGGCGTACAAGCAACTCAACTCCGTCAGAGTAATCAACAACCTTGGACAACTCCTTAATGTTATTTTTCTTTTTCTAATTTGGCAGGTTTTATTACCTTGGTTATTTCTTTTTTAGCTCATTGTTAATTTATCTTTCTCCTTCTCTACAATCCAAGTTGCATTATGTCCCTGTTTTATTGTAACTGCTATTTTCCTATTCTATCACATGTTAATGTAAAGTGTTTTTAAGTATTTATCCTTTTGTCACACCCTGTTTATTGTAAACCGGCATGATGCGACTCCCATCACGAATGCCGGTATATAAGAAATTCAAATAAATAAATAAATAAAGGAAGGAGGTTAGATAGGTCCGGGGGGGTGGATTAGGTAGGGGAAGGGAGGGGAAAGTGCGGGGAGGGTGAAGGAAAGTTCCCTCTGAGGCCGCTCTGAAATCGGAGCGGCCTCGGAGGGAACGGAGGCAGTCTGCGCGGCTCGGCGCTCGCAGGCTGCCGATTTTGCGCAGCCTTGCGCGCGCCGACCCCAGATTTTATAAGATATATAGAGGCTATAGAGGCTCAGTAAAATCTTCCACAATAACCACAATAACCACAGTATGAAAGACCTGAGCCACAGGAGATGAGACCTCCAATGCCTAGTGAAGAAGAAGCAGGCCAAGACAAAGGCAGAAAGGACTGCAAGCCAGATTACTTTCTCCACAGTGAGATGTATGACCAGCACAGTATATATCAGTGAAGATTTGACATGATTTGGAGTTAGCAAAATCACACAAAGATGAGATTTCTATAATGTTCTCTCACCCTAGCTTGATGGACTCTCAAACCAGTTTTACATGCACAGTGGGGCTGATACAATACAGTGCGCTCAGCTGAGCGCACTGTATAACCCACACTGTCGCGGTTTAAATAGGCACTAATCCACCCCCTAATGCAATAGGGGGATTAACGCCTATTTAACCCACGCAGACATGGAGTGAATGCAATAGCGCTCATCACATGCAAATGCTTGTGAATGAGCATGCAAAAAAAAGTGTGTGTCTCAGGCACACATTTTGCTCTCAGATATTAATGCCTGCTTGACGCAATAAAGCCCTATTGCACAGCTTTACACAAATGAAAAAGGTGTAGTTAGCCATGCAATATGGCTTCACAAATTATGAAGCTTGGCCCGAAACTCCTCCCCTTTTTCTAATTTTCATCGCACTATACGTTATGGCGTTTTGGTTTTTCGCATGCATTAAAGACATTTTTTTTCATGCGAAAATGCCTTCATGCATGCGAAAATGCCATATAGCATTTTGATAACTGATCCCCATGGTCATTTATCAAATTTCATTATGGTGGGCGTTAGGGTCCTAATACCCTATTATTTTGAAAAGGAAAAATAACAGATACATGTAGTCAGAGACAGGAGAGCTAGAAATCCATGTAGTATTCATCTTTTCACCACCTTTTATGCCTTCTATGTGAATAAGTTATCACACCCTGTGATATTTGTACTTTGCAAGTTGGGGGGAGAGAGAGAGTCTATAAGGCTATCATAGTAATCAACTCTTTATACCACTATAGAAGGGCTAGCTAGTAGATCAGGATGAGGTCCATCAAGCCCAGCATCCTGTTTCCAACAGTGGCCAATCCAGGCCATAGAACAGTGATGGCTAACCTATGACACGCGTGTCAGAGGTGACACGCTGAGCCATTTTTGCTGACACGCATAGCGTTTTGGGACTATCGATTTTTATTTTTTTTTATCGGCTGTGCCGAGCCTTTTTTTTTTTTCGGCTGCGCCAACCCTATAAAATTAGTTTTTTAGTTTTTTAGTATCCCTCCAGCCCCCCCCCACCCAATGCCCCCGGGAGCAGGGAGGCGCATGCGGCGCAGCGACAGGCAGATAGGCAGGGCCGTGGTGAGGCTCATGTCACCACAGCCCAAACAAAAAGATTGTGTTGAACGCGCTGACGCTCCTCCTCCTTCCTGCCTGTTCGGCCCCGGAACTAAACGTTGCCGGAGCCGCGTGGGCAGGAAGGAGGAGAAGCATCAGTGCGTGCAGAAGAGGAGCATCGCTTGCACTTACGGGCCACAGCGAATCTCAAATCGCAGCGGCCCGAGAAGAGGAAGAAGCCCGGTAGCAGGGCCGCTGCAGAGCCCATCCTGTGCGACCCGCGAAGAGGAGGCCCAGAGGTGAGAGAGAGGCTGAGGGTCTGTGTATGTGCGCGCGCGCGTGTATGACATGAGTTGAGAGATTGTGTTTGAGAGTGAGGACCTGAATGTTTGCAGAGACTGCATGTGCTTGAGCAAGACAGCATGTGGGAGTGAGAGAAAGCCTGTGTGTGTGAGAGTCAGACAGCATGTGCCAGTGAGAGCTGTGTGTGTGGGTGTGTGTGTGTGAGAGAAATGCATGTGAGAATGAGAACCTGTGTGTTTGAGGGAAGAAGATGGAGAGAAAAGAAACAGAAAAAAGACAATATAAAAGGAATTGGCAAAAAAAAAAAATAAGAAAGGGAAGGTGGAAAAAATAAGAAAGGGAAGGTGGAAAAAAAAAAAAAGCCTGTGACCAATCAATTAGAAAACTAAGATCAGACAGCAAAGGTTAAAAATATATATATATATTTTTAGTGACTGGCACATGTAATCTTTGGGAATGTGCAAGAATAGTAACAACCCCAATAGTAGGGATGTGAATCGTTTTTCAACGATTAAAATTATCGTCCGATAATGTTAATATCGTCTTAAATCGTTATAGAACACAATACAATAGAAATTCTAACGATTTATCGTTAAAAATCGTTAAATCGTGTTAGTGCGCACTAACGGGAGTTAGTGCGCACTAACGAGAGTTACTGCGCACTAACAGAAAATGATACAAATTCACACTTTCCAGGTCACTGAAGGTCAGTTAGGAATGAATATGTATTCCTATTGGCTGGCTGCCCTCTTATCTATTGATGTTACCAAGGTTCCCACTGAGGTGATGGTTGGGGGGATGGGAAATAGAACTGGAAACTCACAAACACCAACAGAAAATGATACAAATTGTTGACACTTCCCAGGTCAGTAAAGGTCACTTAGGAATTAATATGTATTCCTATTGGCTGGCTGTGCTCTTATCTATTGATGTTACCAAGGTTCCCACTGAGGTAATGGTTGGGGGATGTGAAATGGAAACAGTTGGAAGCTTGACAAAAAAAGTAACGTGATGATCATCACTCATGTACTAGAACTTGTTTGTTTATTATTTTTGTTAGCAGGCATGTGAAATGCTAGTGCATGTTGAATTTGCCAATCACTGTGCATTTTAGAAAGGTTGTCCTGGCTGGAACTACACAGTTCAAATATATGTGGTAATTGATTGTTGGTAAGTGTATTTTTAAAGTAGCCACACTGGCCACCAGATCACGGATCATGGAGAGCTGCATCCCTGCTCCCAGCCAGTCTGGGGCTGCCTGTCCCAGTCATCCATGGAGGGCTGCACACCTGCTCCCAGCCAGTCTGGGGCAGCCTGTCCCTGTAATCCATGCAGAGCTGCATCCCTGCTCCCAGCCAGTCTGGGGCTGCCTGTCCCAGTAATCCATGCAGAGCTGCTTCCCTGCTCCCATCCAGTCTGGGGCTCCCTGTCCCAGTCATCCATGCAGAGCTGTATCCCTGCTCCCAGCCAGTCTGGGGCTGTCTGTCCCTGTAATCCATGCAGAGCTGCATCCCTGCTCCCAGCCAGTCTGGGGCTGCCTGTCCCAGTAATCCATGCAGAGCTGCATCCCTGCTCCCAGGCAGTCCGGGGCTGCCTGGCCCAGTAATCCATGGAGAGCTGCATCCCTGCTCCCAGCCAGTCTGGGGCTGCCTGTCCCAGTCATCCATGGAGGGCTGCAGCCCTGCTCCCAGCCAGTCTGGGGCTGCCTGTCCCTGTAATCCATGTAGAGCTGCATCCCTGCTCCCAGCCAGTCTGGGGCTGCCTGTCCCAGTAATCCATGCAGAGCTGCATCCCTGCTCCCAGCCAGTCTGGAGATCACAACACTCCTGGTATTAATAGGGATAGGGCACTGTGTGCAGGAAGATCACAACACTCCTGGTATTGATAGGGATAGGGCACTGTGTGCAGGAAGATCACAACACCCCTGGTATCAGGGTTAGGGCACTGTGTGCAGGAAGATCACAACACTCCTGGTATTAATAGGGATAGGGCACTGTGTGCAGGAAGATCACAACACCCCTGGTGTCAGGGTTAGGGCACTGTGTGCAGGAAGATCACAACACTCCTGGTATTAATTAATAGGGATAGGGCACTGAGTGCAGGAAGATCATAACACCCCTGGTATCAGGGTTAGGGCACTGTGTGCAGGAAGATCACAACACTCCTGGTATTAATAGGGATAGGGCACTGTGTGCAGGAAGATCACAACACCCCTGGTGTCAGGGTTAGGGCACTGTGTGCAGGAAGATCACAACACTCCTGGTATTGATAGGGATAGGGCACTGTGTGCAGGAAGATCACAACACCCCTGGTGTCAGGGTTCAGGCACTGTGTGCAGGAAGATCACTACACTCCTGGTATTAATTAATAGGGATAGGGCACTGAGTGCAGGAAGATCATAACACCCCTGGTATCAGGGTTAGGGCACTGTGTGCAGGAAGATCACAACACTCCTGGTATTAATAGGGATAGGGCACTGTGTGCAGGAAGATCACAACACTCCTGGTATTGATAGGGATAGGGCACTGTGTGCAGGAAGATCACAACACCCCTGGTATCAGGGTTAGGGCACTGTGTGCAGGAAGATCACAACACTCCTGGTATTAATAGGGTTAGGGCACTGTGTGCAGGAAGATCACAACACCCCTGGTGCCAGGGTTAGGGCACTGTGTGCAGGAAGATCACAACACCCCTGGTATCAGGGTTAGGGCACAAGTTCTAGTCACATTGACTGATCACATTACTTTTTTTGTCAAGCTACCAACTGTTTCCATTTCCCATCCCCCATATACTGTCAGTGGGAACCTTGGTAACATGAATAAATAAGAGGGCAGCCAATAGGAATACATATTCATTCCTAAACTGACCTTAACTGACCTCAAAAGTGTCAAATTGTATCATTTTCTGTTAGTGCGCACTAACTCGAGTTAGTGCGCATTAATCGGAAAAAACGATTTTTAACGATTTTTTAACTAAAAAATCGTGCCAAACACGATTTTCTTCTCCTGCCAGACGATTTCAATCGTTAAGACGATAGGGCACACAATTCACATCCCTACCCAATAGTCATGTGGCAGCAGTGAAGTGGCAGCAGGGGAATGAGAGAGGTTCCGAAGTTGCTGGCAAAAGAGAGGGGGGTCTGCCTTTAATGTGTGCATGTGAATGAATGGGACTCTGCCTGGGGGTGTATGTGTGTGAATGCATAGGTGCCTGCCTGGGGGTCTGTGTGTGTGAGAATGAATTGGTGCCTGCCTGGAGGATGGAGCGGGAGTGGTGAGAAAATGACTGGGAGCCTGCCTGGGTGTATGTGTTTGTGTGTATGTGAGGGAGCCAGTGAGTGTGAGAGCATGAGTGTGTATGAGAAAATCCAGGGGAGCAAGAGTTTGTGTGGGAGGGGGGGTGGGGGGTGGAGGGGGAGAGATTGTTTTAATTGAAGATTTAGCCGACGAAATTCAGCAACAAATAAGTCACTAAGCAGGCAAGGTAAAGAATTATTTGTTTTTGCTTTATTAATAAATACAGTACATATATTAAAATTAAAACTTGTTATTAATTAGAGCTACAAATATCACAATTATGGATTTTTCTAGAAGTGACACACCACCCGAGTTATGCTCGGTTTTTTAATGAATTTTGACACACTGAGCTCAAAAGGTTGGCCATCACTGCCATAGAACCTGGCAAGTACCCAAAAACTAAGTCTATTCCATGTTACCATTGCTAATGGCAGTGGCTATTCTCTATGGGGTAGATTTTCAAATAGCGCGATTTGGCGTACTTTGTTGGCGCATCAGGCGCCAACAAAAGTACGCTGGATTTTAGTAGATACGCGCGTAGCCGCGCGTATCCGCTAAAATCCGGGATCGGCGCGCGCAAGGCTATCGATTCCGTATAGCCGGCGCGCGCCAAGCCGCGCAGCCTACCTCCTTTCCCTCCGAGGCCGCTCCGAAATCGGAACAGCCTCGGAGGGAACTTTCTTTTGCCCTCCCCTCACCTTCCCCTCCCTTCCCCTACCTAACCCACCCGCCCGGCCCTGTCTAAACCCCCCCCTTACCTTTGTCGGGGGATTTTCGCCTCCCGGAGGGAGACGTAAATCCCCGCGCGCCAGCGGGCCGCTAGCGCGCCGGGATGCGACCTGGGGGCGGGTCCGGAGGACGTGGCCACGCCCCTGGACCACCCCGGGCCGTAACCACGCCCCGGGCCCGCCCCCAAAACGCTACGGCCCGCCCCAAAAACGCCACGCGGATCGGGCCCGCCCCCTCGACACGCCCCCTACACGCCCCCCTCGGAAAACCCCGGGACTTATGCGAGTCCCGGGGTCTGTGCGCGCCGGTAGGCCTATTGAACATAGGCGCACCAGCGCGCAGGGCCCTGAACGCCTAAATCCGCCCGGATTTAGGCGGATTTAGGCGAGCAGGGCTCTGAAAATCCGCCCCTAAGTGAACTTAATAGCAGGTAATGGACTTCTCCTCCAAGAACTTATCCAATCCTTTTTTAAACACAGCTATACTAACTGCACTAACCACGTCCTCTGGCAACAAATTCCAGAGTTTAATTGTGCGTTGAATAAAAAAGAACTTTCTCCGATTAGTTTTAAATCTGCCCCATGCTAACTTCATGGAGTGCCCCCTAGTCTTTCTATTATCCGAAAGAGTAAATAACCGATTCACATCTACCAGTTCTAGACCTCTCATGATTTTAAACACCTCTATCATATCCCCCCTCAGTCGTCTCTTCTCCAAGCTGAAAAGTCCTAACCTCTTTAGTCTTTCCTCATAGGGGAGTTGTTCCATTCCCCTTATCATTTTGGTAGCCCTTCTCTGTACCTTCTCCATCGCAATTATATCTTTTTTGAGATGCGGCGACCAGAATTGTACACAGTATTCAAGGTCCGGTCTCACCATGGAGCGATACAGAGGCATTATGACATTTTCCGTTTTATTCACCATTCCCTTTCTAATAATTCCCAACATTCTGTTTGCTTTTTTGACTGCCGCAGCACAATGAACCGACGATTTCAATGTGTTATCCACTATGACACCTAGATCTCTCTCTTGGGTTGTAGCACCTAAATTGGAACCCAAGATTGTGTAATTATAGCATGGGTTATTTTTCCCTATATGCATCACCTTGCACTTATCCACATTAAATTTCATCTGCCTGGATCAGATGATATAAATCCTAGAGTGTTGAAAGAACTAAGAAATTAAATTGTGGACCTGCTATTGGAAACTATCATTAACATTGCCTATGGTACCTGAAGACTGGAGAGTTGCCAATGTAATACCAATTTTTAAAAAGGGATCAAGGGATGATCCAGGAAATTATAGACCAGTGAGTCTGTTGTCTGTGACAGACAAAGTGGTAGAAACTATCATAAAGAACAAAATTTATGAACATATAGATAGGCATAGTTTAATGGGACAAAGCCAATATATTTAGCCAAGGGTAGTCTTGTCTGACTAATTAGCTACATTTTTCGGAGGGTGTACACATGGATAAACATGAGCCAGTTGATATGGTATATCTGGTTTCCAGAACGCATTTGACAAAGTCCTTTCATGAGAGACTTCTTAGGAAATTAAAATGTCATGAGATAGAAGTCACTGTCCAATTGTGGATAATATCTGGTTTAAAGATAGAAAACAGAGAGTAGGGCTAAATGGTGAATTTTCCCAATGGAGAAAGGTGAATAGAGGACCACCTGTTCTGGGATCACTGCTATTTTAATATATTTATAGATGACCTGGAAATGGGAACAATAAGTGAGGTGATCAAATTTGCCTATGATACAAAATTATTCAACATCACGAGTATTGTAAGAATTTGCAAGACGACCTTGCAGAACTGGGAGACTGGGCATGCAAATGGCAAATTAAATTGAATGTGGACTAGTGTAAAATGATGCATTTATAGAAGAGTAAATCAAATTTTAGCTACATAATGCAAGGTTCCACATTAGGAATAATCATTCAGAAAAAGGATCTACACTTCATCGTTGATAATATGTTGAAATTTTCTGCTCAGTGTGCAGCAGTAGCCAAGAAAGCAAATAGAATGCTAGGAACTATTAGGAAAGGAATGGAGAATAAAACAGAGGATATCATAATGCATCTGTAAAACGCCATACAATACTCAAAGGGCCAGATTTTATAATATGCGCGCGGGCGTAGATTTGTTCGTGCAACCCGGCGCGAACAAATCTACGCCCAATTTTATAACATGTGCGCACTGCCACACGCATGTTATAAAATACAGGGTCGGCGCATGCAGGAGGGTGCACAATTGTGCAACCTGCGCACGCCGAGCCGAGCAGCCTGCCTCCGTTTCCCTCCAGGGCCGCTCCGAAATCAGAGTGGCCTCGGAGGGAACTTTCCTTCCACACCCCGCACCTTCCCCTCCCTTCCCCTATCTAACCCGCTCCCCAGCCCTAACTAAAAACCCCCCTGACATTTATTGAAGAAGTTACGCCTGCCTCCGCGCAGGTGTTACTTGCATGCGCCGGCTCTCCATCCCCTGGCCCAGTAGCTGTTCCGGAGGCCTCGGTCCCGCCCCGAGAACGCCCCCGGGCCGGCACCCCACCCACGGCTCCGCCCCCAGAGCGCCCATTTTTTCAAGCCCTGGGACTTGTGCGCCACCGAGCCTATGCAAGATAGGCTCGGCACACGCCGGAGGAGGCAGGGGTAGGTTTTCGGGGGTATGGCTATACAAGAAAATGGTGTTGGCAGGCCATGAAACTGATGCCACTGTGACATCACTTTGGCTGCACTCTCAGGATTGGTGTCAATTTTGAGTTACAGCAGAGGCAGGAGTAAGTGGGCATCACTCCTGCTTCTCTCTCTTTGCAGGATCCCCACAGAAGGGATAAGTGGGGTTTGGGGAGGTAGCCCGCCCTAATTACAATTTCTGTGGTAGGGAGGAGTTGAAGGAAGGCCCCAGCTGGGTAGACCAGGGTTCCCCAGTCTTGGCAGTGTCCTCCAGTCTTTTTGTTTATTTTAAATTTCCTTGGGAATTTTTGGCACTATAAGCAAATAGTATGCCTTATTTCCCAAAATGAAAACATATAAACACTTTTGGGGTTTTCAAAGGGATTGCACATTTGTTTTGGGGAATTTGAGCCAAAATAAAAATGAGCCATTTGAGATTGGATTATCAATTCATTTGAAACAAATGCATATCCCTAATTCACACAGGAAAAAAATTATCCTAACTATACATGCACAGTACTGGGTTTTACATTAGGAGTTACTTTTCAAGAAATGGACTCCAGAGTCTTTATGAAAAATACATTGAAATCCTCAGTTCAGTGCATAGCAGTGTTTAAAATAAAGTAAATAGAATGTTAGGAAATATTTGGAAAGCAATAGAGAATGAAACTCTGAAAATCATTATGCCTCTCTATAAATTTATGATGAGACTACCCCTTGAGTATTATTTTGAATTCTGGTCAATCCATCTCATAAAAGATTACTGCTGAACTGGAAAAGGTACAGAGAAAGGCAATGAAAAAAATGAAGGGGATGGAACAGCTTCCTTGAGAAAAAAAAGGCTTAATAGAATAGGACTCTTTAGCTAACAGAAGATTCAACTGAGAGGGGATATGATAGAGGTCTATGCAATTTTAAGGGGCGTGGAATAAGTAGGGGACATGCCATGTTAATAGTTTAGTTTTAAGAACATTTTGTCAAAGTATTTTTTAATCCACGGACATTTAAGCTGTGAAATTTGTTGCCAGAGGATGTGGTCAAGACATATGGCAAAATTTTAAAATGTGCACGTAAAATCCGGCGGATATGCACATGGCAAGGCCGTGCATGTACCAAGTGCATTTTAGAAACAGCTCGGCCACGCGCAGAAGTGCCGGCAGATCAAAAAGAGGTGGGCCGGGAGGCAGGGGCTGGGTGGGGAGTGGCGGGGAGAGTGCTGGCCGGGACAGCTGCTGGTGCGCGGAACTTACTTCATCTATTCACATGAAGTAGGTTTTGAAATAAAGAAAAAAAAGATAGGGAAAGGGGTTTTAGGGATTAGGGAAGAGAGGGGAAAAGGGAGGCAGAGTAGGAAGGGGTATAGGCAACATCCATCTCAGTCCACTCTTTAATTGGAGCAGACTTTGCAGGAACTGGCAACAAGCTGATCACATCACCGCACGTAGTTTATAAAATACCCCCTCCCCATGCAAGTCCAGACCCATCTGCACATGAGCGCGAGAACCGTATTTTATAACATGCTTGCACGGTTCTTTTAAAATCAACCCCATAGAGTGGACCTGAGTTTAAAATATGTCTAGATAAGTTCCTGATGGAAAAGTCCATAAACAATTATACCTAGGCAGACCCATCACGTATCCCTAGGCATAAAAAACAATGATTAAATGCTTATTTTGTTTGATGTTTCCTCAACCTTTGACACTATAAATCATGACATTCTGCTACATCATCTTGCTGCCATAGGAATAACAGGGTCTGTGCCGACTTGGTGTTTTGTGTTTGTGTATTTATGATTATTTTTATGTTAAATATGGAATATGCCTACCTAGCCTAATTTTTAATTATTATAGGCAGAAAATAAATATTTTAAAATAAATAAATACCTTTCTCGATACAACAGGTCAGAAACATTAATGATATCTCATCCTTGTATCATAGCATTATGTCTTTCTACAATTCGCAGCTGGGTTCACTACAACAGGTTGTCCCTTAACATTGCCAAAACTGAGATTATTTTTCTTTCCCACTTTCCTCACTTTCCTCACTCCATACCTATATCAATGAAAGTCCATAATCTAGAAGTTAAAATTAATAATGCCTTTTCTGTTAAATCTATATCAAATGGTAGCTCAATCATCCTTTGCAAAGCTCTGTTTGTGATGCCATCTTCACCTACTTTTTAATCCAAACATTTTTTGCACAGTCCTCTAATTATTAATATTCTCTTTATTAGACTATTGTAATTTGCTATACATTAGGCTTCCCCATATTCTGTTGAAAGCATTTTAAATGATCCAGAATGCAGCAGCATGGGTGCCCACAAAAGCCAAAATCATGACTATATTACTCCAATCCTTGATTTGCACCAAGGCTTCCAGTTCAAACCCATTTTTCATATAAATTAGTGGTTAGGATTCACATAACATCTCCTCCCCTTGGATTTCTGCCATATTGAATGGCAAACTTCACTCATCTAGCCAGAATCTGCTTGGTATTCTAATACATATATCTGCTTGGTATTCTAATAGATACATCTAGTAGAGATGTGTGAAAGAATATGTTCTACTGCAGGCCCCACCTTGTGGAATTCTTTACCTCAAGAGATATGCAACATCCTGGAACCCAAGACCTTCAAGAAATAAATTGGTTATTTACTCTCTCAGATAATAGAAGGACCAGGGGTGCACTCCATGATGTTAGCAAGTAGCTCATTTAAAATAAATTGAAGACATTTTATTTTTCACTCAGTGCAAAGTTAAGCGCTGGAATTCATTGCCAGAGGATGTGGTTACAGCAGTTAGTGTAAGTGGGTTTAAGAAACCGATTCACATCTACCCGTTCTAGACCTCTCATGATTTTAAACACCTCTATCATATCCCACCTCAGTCGTCTCTTCTCCAAGCTGAAAAGTCCTAACCTCTTTAGTCTTTCTTCAAAGGGGAGCTGCTCTATTCCCCTTATCATTTTGATAGCCCTTCTCTGTACCTTCTCGATTGCAATTATATCTTTTTTGAAATATGGCGACCAGAATTGTACACAGTATTCAAGGTGCGGTCTCACCATGGAGCGATACAGAGGCATTATGATATTTTCTGTTTTATTCACCATTCCCTTTCTAATAATTCCAAACATTCTGTTTGCTTTTTTGACTGCCGCAGCACACTGAACTGACGATTTCAACGTGATATCCACTAGGACGCCTAGATCTCTTTCTTGGGTTGTAGCACCTAACATGGAACCCAACATTGTGTAATTAAATTATAGCATGGGTTATTTTTCCCTATATGCATCACCTTGCACTTATCCACATTAAATTTCATCTGCCATTTGGATGCCCAATTTTCCAGTCTCACAAGGTCTTCCTGCAATTTATCACAATCTGCTTGTGATTTAACTACTCTGAACAATTTTGTATCATCTGCAAATTTGATTATCTCACTCATCGTATTTCTTTCCAGATCATTTATACATATATTGAAAAGTAAGGGTCCCAAAAGAGATCCCTGAGGCACTCCACTGTCCACTCCCTTCCACTGAGAAAATTGTCCATTTAATCCTACTCTCTGTTTCCTGTCTTTTAGCCAGTTTGCAATCCACGAAAGGACATCGCCACCTATCCCATGATTTTTTACTTTTCCTAGAAGCCTCTCATGAGGAACTTTGTCAAATGCCTTCTGAAAATCCAAGTATACTACATCTACTGGTTCATCTTTATCCACATGTTATTAACTCCTTCAAAAAAGTGAAGCAGATTTGTCAGGCAAGACTTGCCGTGGGTAAAGCATGCTGACTTTGTTCCATTTAACCATGGCTTTCTAGATGTTCTATGATTTTGATGTTTAGAACACTTTCCACTATTTTTCCTGGCACTGAAGTCAGGCTAACTGGTCTGTGGTTTCCCGGATCACCCCTGGAGCCCTTTTTAAATATCGGGGTTACATTTGCTATCCTCCAGTCTTCAGGTACAATGGATGATTTTAATTATAGTTTACAAATTTTTACTAATAGGTCTGAAATTTCATTTTTTAGTTCCTTCTGAACTCTGGGGTATATACCATCCGGTTCAGGAGATTTACTACTCTTCAGTTTGTCAATCAGGTCTACAACATCTAGGTTCACCGTGATTTGATTCAGTCCATCTGAATCATTACCCATGAAAATCTTCTCCATTATAGGTACCTCTCCAACATCCTCTTCAGTAAACACCGAAGCAAAGAAATCCTTTAATCTTTCCACGATGGCCTTATCTTGTCTAAGTGCCCCTTTAACCCCTCAATCATCTAATGGTCCAACTGACTCCTTCACAGGCTTTCTGCTTCGGATATATTTAAAAATCTTTTTACTGTGAGTTTTTGCCTCTACAGCCAACTTCTTTTCAAATTCTCTCTTAGCCTGTCTTATCAAGGTCTTACATTTAACTTGCCAACATTTATGCTTTATCCTATTTTCTTCTGTTGGATCATTCTTCCAATTTTTGAATGAAGATCTTTTGGCTAAAATAGCTTCTTTCACCTCTCTTTTAACCATGCCGGTAATTGTTTTGCCTTCTTTCTACCTTTCTTAATGTGTGGAATACATCTGGACTATGATTCTAAAAAGTATTTTTAATAATGACCATGCCTCTTGGACATTTTTTACTTTTGTAGATGCTCCTTTCAGTTTTTTTCTAACAATTTTTCCCATTTTATCAAAGTTTCCCTTTGAAAGTTTAGCACGAGAGCTGTGGATTTGCACACTGTTCCTCTTCCAGTCATTAAATCAAATTTGATCATATTATGATAACTATTGCCAAGCGGCCCTACCACCGTTACCTCTCTCACCAAGTCCTGTGCTCCACTGAGAATTAGATCTAAAATTGTTCCCTCTCTCATTGGTTCCTGAACCAATTGCTCCATAAAGCTATCATTTATTCCATCCAGGAACGTTATCTCTCTAGCGTGTCCTGATGATACATTTACCCAGTCAATATTGGGGTAATTGAAATCTCCCATTATTAATGCACTACCAATTTGGTTAGCTTCCCTAATTTCTCTTAGCATTTCACTGTCCGATTCACCATCTTGATCAGGTGGACGGTAGTATACTCCTATCACTATAGTCTTCCCCGACATACAAGAGATTTCTACCCATAAAGATTCAATTTTGTATTTAGTCTCATGCAGGATGTTTATCCTGTTGGACTCTATGGCATCCCGGACATAAAGCGCCACACCTCCTCCCGGGTGCTCCTCTCTGTCATTGCAATATAATTTGTACCCTGGTATAGCACTGTCCCATTGGTTATCCTCTTTACACCATGTCTCTGAGATGCCAATTAAGTCTATGTCATCATTCACTGCTATACACTCTAATTCTCCCAACATACTTCTTAGACTTCTGGAATTAGCGTACAAACATTTCAAAGTTTGTTTTTTGTTTGTATTTTCATTCTGCTTTTTAATTGATAGGGATAAGTTAGAATTTTTTAGCTCAGGTGAGTTTTTAGTTACAGGCACTTGGACTATTTTTCTAATTATTGGAACCTCACTGTCGGGATGCCCTAATTCTAATGCATCATTAGTATCCTTTCAGGATACCTCTCTCCGAACCATGCACTGCTGAGCGACTGTTGGCTTTTCCGTTTAGTTTAAAAGCTGCTCTATCTCCTTTTAAAGGTTAGCACCAGCAGTCTGGTTCCACCCTGATTAAGGTAGAGCCCATCCCTTCGGAAGAGACTCCCCCTTCCCCAAAAGGTTCCCCAGTTCCTAACAAAACTGAATCCCTCTTTCTTGCACCATCGTCTCATCCACGCATTGAGACTCCGGAGCTCTACCTGCCTCTGGTGACCTGTGCGTGGAACAGGGAACATTTCAGAGAATGCTACCCTGGAGGTTCTGGTTTTAAGCCTTCTACCTAAGAGCCTAAATTTGGCTTCCAGAACCTTTCTCCACATTTTCCTATGTCGTTGGTGCCCACATGTACCACAACAGCCGGCTCCTCCCCAGCACTGTCTAAAATCCTATCTAGGTGACGCGTGAGGTCCGCCACCTTCGCACCAGGTAGGCATGTTACCTCACGCCCACCAGCCACCCAGCTATCTACATTCCTAATAATAGAATCTCCAACTATGATGGCCGACCTAACCCTTCCCTCCTGGGCAGTAGGCCTTGGGGAGATATCCTCAGTGCGAAAGGACAATGCATCACCTGGAGAGCAGGTCCTTGCTACAGGATCCTTTCCTACTGCACCTGGTTGATGCTCTCCCATCATGAGACCTTCTTCCTCCAAGGCAGCACCAGGGCTGCCAGTCTGAAGTTGGGATTTGACTACTATTTTTATTTATTTTATTTAAAGGATTTATATACCGGAGGTTCCTGTATAATATACATATCACCCCGGTTTACAATGAACAGTAAATATCGCTTCAAGTTAGAGGCTTACAATGAACTATGTCCCTGAAGGTCTCATCTATATACCTCTCTGTCTGCCTCAGCTCCTCCAGGTCTGCCACTCGTTCTCTGAGAGCTAAGAGCTCTTTGCATCGCATGCACATGTACAACTTCTCATCGATGGGTAAAAAATCATTCAGGTGACACTCTATGCAAAAGACTGGGAAGCCCCCCTCTTGCTGCTGGACTGCTGCCTTCATCTCCATTTTGATCAGTTCCTAGTTAAGTTTGAGGTTGCTATGTGAGTAGGAATGTGTCTAACGTCCTTTAAATGTATTAGTGAATTCACTATGTGTCTGGTAGTGGCCTACCGGGGTCTGATCAAATTCTCAATAAAGTTGTTGTTGATGTTTTCTTTTTTTGTGAAAGTGGCACCTGCCTATAAATTAAGGGATGAGCTAGGGGTGGGAGGGTTGGGAAATACAAACAGTCTAACTTCAGTTAGTCAGCCAGAGTGACTCACTGTTCTCTTGATTAACAAATGTTGGTACCTATTCATACTCAATCACACTACCTCAACACCTTTCCAAGGAGAGTAATTGAGCTGAACTCTTCAACCTTTTTACTTAGGTATACACTGCTCCTAGCTTATTTCTAGCTTCTGGCTACATTTTGGGGTTTTTTGTTTTTTTTTGTGGGTTTTTTTTTAATACACTCAGTTTGTATTAAATACAAACACCCAGTTCTTTAAAAGTCTGCAGAACACTCAGTTCTACAGACTTTTAAAAATAAACACACTACCTACTGCTTACTAGCTACCTTATTGACTGACTATTTTAAAAATACAAACAGTCTAACTTGTTTATTCACTGCCTTTCTGACTATTAAAAGCACAAACACACAAACACACTAAATAATATTCCCAAATACTTAACTTTGCCCCAATACTTTTAAAAAAGACAATGTTCCAAGCAAAAACTTACTGATTCCTTTCAGCCACCAGCAAGGTGATCCTCTCAAGTCAGACTTGTGCATGCTGAATGGATATTAAAAGCTGCTGAGATACATGCATATCTCTCACAATGCATACATCTTGAAAATTTTCAAAAAGGGGAGGGGTGAGGGCATGGACTGGGCAGGGCATGGGCATTTTGGGGCATGAATCTAAGATAATCACATAAATACTGATGCGACCCGGCATGCACCTTGGCCTCTGCCATGTAACTTTACTTCTTTTATAGATGTCGTGTAAGTTAAAATGTAAAGAACATAAGAACATGCCATACTGGGTCAGACCAAAGGTCCATCAAGCCCAGAATCCTGTTTCCAACAGTGTCCAATCCAGGCCATAAGAACCTGGCAAGTACCCTAAAACTAAGTCTATTCCATGTTACCGTTGCTAGTAATAGCGGTGGTTATTATCTAAGTCAACTTAATAAATAGCAGGTAATGGACTTCTCCTCCAAGAACTTATCCAAACTAGGCAGATCCGTGGGTTTTAAGGGCCGGAGCTAACTGGGGGAATGACATTTTGCATTCAAATGTTCCCTTTTATTGCTGTTCATATTTCCTCTGTATTTCTTAGATCTTTACTGTTAACAAAGCTTCCTTAACATAATTAATTTTTTTTTCTAGATATTTATTCTCGCTATAAACATGCCGAACATTTACCTACGTCCTGTTGACGAGTTACTATTATTATTATTATTATTATTATTATCTATGTAATATTTAATTTAATCTATTATTAATATCTATATGTTATAGGTTATATGCTAAATGCTATATGTTATACGTTATATGTTAAGAAACGCTGTTCCATGTAACGCCATTTGTGCGAAAGTTTTGTTATATGTAAACCGACCTGATTCGATACTTGTATTGAGAATGTCGGTATATAAAAATCCGAAAAATAAATAAATAATTATTTATTTTCTTAAAGTTAGCCCTTATGAAATCTAGCACATTTGTTCTAGTATAGGTTGGTTGCAATTCAGTGTTTATATTCAATCAAACAACATGATGACCACTGGACTTCAGATTATCTCCCACCATAACCTTTTTGATATTGTCTAAATTTCTCATCAAAAGATCTTATCATTTGCAGCAATCTGATAATATATCAAAGAAACCTTGAAGAGGTACAGGTCTGTTTAAATCAAAGTCCTTGATGTGAAAATTGTGCATTTTTGTTATTTTCATAGCATACCCTCTGATCAATTTTTTTTCTCTTGCTGTTTTGACATATATCTCAGAATATGCCAATACAGAAAACTCACTAAGCACAACTTTGTTACTGCATTACTATTTTGCTATATATCATAAAATAGAATTCAATTCCACGAGAAGGCTAATAAGATGCAGGCAACTGCCTTCCAGTGAAGGCAAAAACAAGAATTCAAGAAAGCATGAGGAAAGCACAAAGAATACTTTGTTTTATGGAAGTGAACAAACCAAAGATCAAGTGAGAGTCCACAGTATTAAAATAATCCAAAGGGAGAGAGCAGACTAGATGGACCTTATAACCATTAACTGTAATCGCATTTCAAATTTTGATATCATATTGTAGAAGGGCATTGCCTCTGCCACTAATATACTTCCTGTTTTTCAACTATGAGAGGATTTTTGCATTTTTGGGATCCACCCACTGTCTTTGCCCTTCCCCTTTGGAGGATGAGTCTATAAGCTATAAATTGCCTCTTGAGCATGATCTGTGGTGGATAGATTATGAGGTGTCTGAGAATTGGGAGTTTTTTGGAAGAAGTTAGTGGAAGAGTTTAGGAGACATTTTTGCCCTGTGTGCTACTAAAAGGGCTAGTAACCCCCTCTCTAGAAGAACGGGATGCGGTCTGTTTTTTGTTTTTTTTATTGCACCCAACAAACAGCAAGGCAAAGACTCTGGAAGTGAAAATGTTGTTCTAGAGATTTTTGTGTCCAGTTTTAATGGTGAGGCCAGTGCCACCTTGCTGTAGATGTTGGAAGTTGGTCGTTTTATTCCACCTCCAGTAAATAGTGGATAAGGCAGCTGGTTTTGTAAGAACTTTTGAAGAGTAATTGGAGTCATTTACTTTTTTGGAACAAGGAAAGCTTTTCATGCTACCCTTTGCCTTTTGCTGGTTGCTGAAGAGACTTTTCCTACCCTCTATGGGGAAGGAATTTTGTAAGCTGGTTTGGTTAGAGAAAGAAGAGTGAATAGAGGAGGTGCTATGGACAAAGATACCACTGCTTTTGCTGTCATCAATTTTATTTTGCTGATCATGATCATTGATTTTCACAATCCTATCCTGGATATTAATATTTAAGTTAAAGTGAATTTAGGTTGAACACCATAGTTCAAATCTGTGCCTTATTCGAGAGTGGCTTTCTTCCAAGATGATTCTACTATTGTGTGAATTTACCAACCAGTGAAACAGAGAGAGAAAGAGAGAGAGAGAAAGCAAGCATGTGAGTATATTACTAAGAATGAGAACACCAGCATTCCCAAAGGCTTGTATGGACAATGTGTGAGAGGAAGAGAGGTCAGGATATTGATGATCTGTCCTGGGAGCTGTGTGGCCTCCAATGCACCCCATAATAAAGTGTGGGAGAAGTTACAATATCATGTGCATATCAGTCATCTTGTAAGACTAAATTACTATTAATATAATCATTTATCAGTGTTATTTAATTTTTTCTTTGCAAACAAAATGTACACTTCAAGCAGCTTAGCCAGAGAATACTTCATAAAAAATAGGCAGAAGTTAAATTCAAAACTAAGATCCACTACTGTCATCAAAGTTCCCATGGTAAAGTAGGTAAAGAAGAAAATTCACATACAGTTCTCCATTGTATCCAAAAAAGTAATGGAAACACTTAACTAAGAAACTATACACTGATGTGTGTGTGTTTTTTCTACTGTTCATTTCTTACCAGCAACAACACAACAGGAGCACCTGTCTGGACAGTGTTTCAACGATGACACCACCTGATTTACATTGACAATATTTAGTCTGCTTCAGAGGCCAGTTGAATGATCTCTGTGAAAAATATAACATATTGTTCAAACCACTCTTAATAGTGGGAACAAAAGTAAAACACTTACTAAGTCAACTACAGTTTCTTCAATAAACAGGGAATGATCTAAGAATCTAAGGGTTAGATATAAGAATGTCTGATATCAAGATAATATCCAATCTACAACCCAAAATTGATTGGCATCACAAAGAATCTTAACAGAATACAGTCCACTTGATCTCTCTATTTAAACCAATGGGAATCACAGTATCCCAACTGAAAATAAAATGCTGTTCTTGTTGTTTATTGAAATCTCCTCTTTTCTATTAGGACAAGGTTGTGATAAAACTGAAAACCTTAAATCATCCGATGTGCATGGCACTGCCAGCCAATGTGTGACAAATGGTGCATTGAGTTGCTTGTTGTGAAAGCAATTTAAACATTCTTGAATTTGGGTATTCCCTGCCCATATGGTTTTACATACTGTATACATAAATCATACACAAATATCCACTCCTGTGGACTTACATGTAGAATATTGTCACAAGGTAAACAAGCGGCGTAAAGGGAACGAAAGATGACAGATGCTGCAATTTTGACAAGGGAAATGACCTTGTTTGACTGCAATGTCATTTTCATCCTTATTAGATCCATCAGAATAAAAACGGAAGATACTAAATAATATCTAAGACAAAGGCTCTCTTGAGGACAAACACAGATTGTTCCTGCAAAATGGAATGAACATTGAGAAAATGCCAATATGTTACAAAATTATGCTGAATTAAAGATATATATATATATATATATATATATATATATATATATATATATATATATATAGATTTAGGGGCTAAGAGCCAATGACAAAATTGCCCAGTATGCTCTTTTAAAAGCCCTTTGTCTCTGTATGCTGTAATGATAACTGCACTGTGAAACCAGACTTTTACTTCATGAATTCATTGAAAGAACTCCATCTCTTTTGAGCAACATTGTTTCAACCTAAGAAACTGTTCAAAATGCAAATTGTTTCCTAAATCTCTAGGATGACGCTTATGTAGTGTAGTAACATCTGTATTTCTGTCAGTAGGCTTACAAAAAATTGAAAATTGTAAGCCTTCTGTAGAAAGAGAGATGGCCATTTCCAAAAAGTGATAGTTTCCTTGCTTATAGTATGGAATAAACTGCAAATTCTCATTGCACTTATTGATCCATGCAAAAAATCTCAGCCAGTATATTATTAAAGTCCTTGATCCATAGCATCAGGTCATCATCAATATAATGTTTTCAAAAGTTGAATATGCTGATTAAAGAGACACTTGGGGAACCATGTGCTCTCAGAATCCCCCACTTATAGGTTGGCAATATTGGGGCCATAGCTGTCCCTTTAGTTTGTGGGAAAAGAATTCTCATTGAAACTAAAACTAATTTCAACTAAAGCAATAGCAGTTAGTTGGGATAAAAAAGATGTTGGTACTCAAATGGGTTTCAGATGACTTTCAAGTATTTTGTTAATAACCTGAATTGCCTTATTTTGAGAAATGTTAGTATATTTAATTATTTATTTAATTGAATATTAATAGTCACTTAAGACAGATTAGAAAAAGGACCTGTATAATGCTTTAAAATAGGAATAATGTGCATTGAACCTCAGATGTAGGATGGACATTTAAGGACAAAATTCAGATGTAGGATTGCAATTTAGGGACTACACTCCTTAAAAATTGGACAACAAAAATTGAACCAAGTGATGATATAATAGGGCAGTCATGGATTTTCAGGAACTCCACTTGCAAAAACTTAAGTTCCTTGTCAGTAATCCACCCTTATTGAAAAGTCTGTGTTGTAAATTTATCAATTCTTGTTTTCTTTCTTTCTTTCTTTCTTTGGAGATTTTTTATATACCGCGGCATGTGCAGCACATCACCTCGGTTTACAGCAAACAGTAATGCAGCAACAGACTTTACAATAAAATATTAAACGGAGCAAAAAAACCCAAAAAACAAATAACATGTTTAACAGTTAATTTAGCAAATAAATATCATTGACGTAAGAGTAATGAGGATTACCGAGAATTTGATTTACATATAGAAATATACAATAGAGAGTTTTTCTGGAGAACAAGTGTGGGTAAGGATGGGGAGGAAGCAGGAGGGAGATTAACAGCGACATATGCGGCCTGTATGGGGCCCAGTCAGTCATGGGTATGCTTTTTTGACCAGCCAGGTTTTTATGTTTTGTTTAAATTTTCTGTGGCAAGGTTCCTGGCACAGTTCAGAGGGCATACTGTTCCATATTGTGGTTCCTGCTATGATGAGAGAGCGTTCTTTTGTAGATGCATGTTTGGTAAGTTTAGGGGAGGGGATCGGCAGTTTGGCCTGATGCTGTGATCTTGTTGGTCGGTTTGTCTTCTTAAAATACAGGTGTTCAGAAAACCATTGCATGTTTTGGTTATGAATGGCCTTGTATATTAGCGTAATGGATTTGTATATAATCCTGGATGCAACGGGTAGCCAGTGAAGAGACTGAAGAGCAGGAGTGATGCGATCATGGCGGTGTGTGTTTGTGAGTATGCGGGCAGCTGCATTTTGTAGCATTTGTAATGGTTGTAACTTATTTTTTGGTAAGCCTAACAATAATGAGTTGCAGTAGTCAAGCTTTGACAGGATTGTAGCTTGTAGTACTGTGCAGAAGTCATACGGGTGTAGGAGTGGTTTGATATGCTTTAGTGTATGGAGCTTGAAAAATCCATTTTTAACAGTGGCAGTGATGAATTTTTTAAATGTGAGATTGTTGTCAATGATGATATCAAGGCTGCGGACTTGTTGTGCAGTTGGTGGGCAGACTTGGGATAGGAAAGTTGTATTCAATGTGGCGTTGTTTGAAGGTGAGATGATGAAGAGCTCAGTTTTGTTGGTGTTAATAGCCAAATAGTTGTCAGTAAGTAGTTTTTTTATTTCTGTGAGGGCCGCGTTCCATGTGTTCAGGGCATTAGAAAGAAAACTGTTAATAGGTATGAGGATCTGCACATCATCTGCGTAAATGAAGTTTTGAAAACCCAGTTTTGAAAGTAGTCGACAGAGAGGTGTGAGATAAATATTAAACAGAGTTGAAGAAAGTGAGGATCCTTGGGGTACTCCTTGTGCGAGGCTTCTTGGCTTGGATTCACATCGCCCACTTTTTACACTGTATGTCTTATTGCTCAGGTATGATTGGAACCAGAGTAGAGCTGTGCCGGTGATACCAATTTCGGTGAGGCGGGTGATGAGGGTGTTGTGGTTGACCGTGTCGAAAGCAGCAGATATATCTAGAAGGGCGAGAATGTATGAGTGGCCAGAGTCTAGAGCTTTTAGGAGCGATTCTGATAGGGATAGGAGAAGCGTTTCCTGCTGTGGTACTTTCTAGATCCATATTGGGACGGGAAGAGTAATTGATGCTCGTCGAGGTAATCAGTGAGTTGTTTATTGATGATTCTCTCCATTATTTTGGATAGGAAGGGGAGGTTCGAAAATAGACGATAGTTCGCAGGATCAGCAGAATCAAGATTTGGTTTTTTAAGGGTAGGTTTTATGATGTCATGTTTGAGCTGAGAAGGAACTGTGCCCGATAAAATAGATTTGTTGAGGATCTTTGCGATGGGTTTTGCTATAGTAGTGGGGATTGAGAGTATAGTTTTAGAGGCATTATGTCTGCGGGGTGCAGTGCTGGTTTAATTTTTTTCAGTATATTCTCAACTTCTATAGGAGAAGTAGTCTCAAGGTTTGTGAGCTTGTTTTAATCCAGGAGTAGGGGTTTGTCCAGAATCCATTCAAGTATCAACCTCTTTTTTATCCCAACTAGCTGCTATTGCATTTATGTGAAAATTGTTTTAGTTTCAATGGAACTTTTTTTCCAACAAATTAAAGGGATGGCTATGGGAGCTACTATGGTCCCTGACATTGCCAACCAAGGTAAAATCATACAAGCAGTGAACACACAATGTATCATTAGCCACACATGGGCTGATGGGCCACACACTTTGGATGATTTAAGGTTTCTCCATTTTATTGCAATCTTATCCTAATAGAAGTCAAGGGCATTTCAATAAAAATTTGCTCTAAGAAGAACAGTTTTATTTTCAGATGAGATACTCTATTTAATTAATTAGGAATAATGAATTAAATAGAGAGACTGAGTGTCTATATTCTAGTAAGATTCTTTGTGATGTCATTCAGTTCTGATTTCCAGATTGGGTATTGTCCCCTATAAATAGGATGACATCCTGACATCAAACATTCTTATATCTAACCCAAGCAGCCAATTCCTGTTTATTGAAGAAACTGTGGTTTGGTTAGTAAGTGTTTTACATTTGTTCCTTTCTGGTATTATTTGAACAATTTGTTCTATTGTGGCCTCTGAAGCAGAATAAATATTGTCAGTGTAAGGCAGGTGTTCCCGTGATGTTGTTGCCATTAAAAAGAAAGCAACGGAAAAAGTCACACACATCAGCATGCAGTTTTTAAGTTAAGTCACATTTTCCATTAATTTTTTGGATACTATGGAGTAGGGATGTGCAGCAGGGACGAATTTGTCCCATTCGGAATTCATATTCGTCGGGACCTAAATCCATTGCATCCATTCTTGGGGGACATAGATCCGTTCATTAGTTACATATGTATTTGTTTCCCAAAAGAAAACCGATCCCAACCCTTTAAGTTTAATTAACTACAACCCCTCACCCTCCTGACCCCCCCAAGACTTGCCAAAAGTCCCTGGTGGTCCAGCGAGGGTCCTGGAGTAATCTCCTGCACTCGAGCTGTCGGCTGCCAGTATTCAAAATGGTGCCAATAGCCTTTGCCCTTACTATGTCACAGGGGCTACCAGTGCCATTGGTTTGCCCCTGTCACATGATAGGAGCAATGGACAGCCGGTGCCATCTTGTGCTCCTGCAGTCGGGCTGTCGGCTGCCGGCATTCAAAATGGCGCCAATAGCCTTTGCCCTTACTATGTCACATGGGCTACCAGTGCCATTGGTCGGCCCCTGTCACATGGTAGGAGCAATGGACGGCCAGTGCCATCTTGTGCTCCTACTCCCCAAGACTTGCCAAAAGTCCCTGGTGGTCCAGCGGGGGTCCTGGAGCGATCTCCTGCACTTGGGCCGTCGGCTGCCAGTATTCAAAATGCACCAATAGCCTTTGCCCTTACTATGTAACAGGGGCTAGTGATGCCATTGGTTGGCCCCTGTCACATGGTAGGAGCACAAGATGGCACCAGCCATCCATTGCTCCTACCATGTGACAGGGGCCGACCAATGGCACAAGATGGCACCAGCCATCCATTGCTCCTACCATGTGACAGGGACCGACCAATGGCACCGGTAGCCCCTGTGAAATAGTAAGGGCAAAGGCTATCAGCGCCATTTTGAATACCGGCAGCCAACAGCCCGAGTGCAGGAGATCGCTCCAGGACCCCCGCTGGACCACCAGGGACTTTTGGCAAGTCTTGGGGAGTAGGAGCACAAGATGGCACCAGCCGTCCATTGCTCCTACCATGTGACAGGGGCTGACCAATGGCACCGGTAGCCCCTGTGACATAGTAAGGGCAAAGGCTATCGGTGCCGTTTTGAATACCGGCAGCCAACAGCCCGAGTGCAGGAGATCGCTCCAGGACCCCTGCTGGACCACCAGTGACTTTTGGCAAGTCTTGGGGGGCTCAGGAGGATGGGGGTTTATTTGTTAGTGATACGTTGTATTTGTGGGGGTTCGCCATATGTTTTGTGACCCCCACAAATACAACAAATATGGCATATACGTTGCGGATTGCCAATACGTTGCAAACGAATGCACACCCCTACTATGGAGAACTGTTTGTGAATTTTCTTCTTTACGCACTTTATCATGGGAATTTCAATGACAGTTGGTAGACCTTGGTTTTAATTTCTGCTAACTTTTATGGCCCTTTCTCTAGCTAAGTTGCTTGAAGTGTGCATTTTATTTGTAAAGAACAATTTTTTAAAAACACTGGTATATGATTATATTAATAGTGCTTTAGCCATACAAGATTGCTGCTATCCATGTAATATGATACCAGAGAAATGTTCTCAGCCCTATTGTGGCTGTTAGTATTTGATCTGATTGGTTTTCTGGCTTTCTCTGTATTATATTCTTCCAGTACTAATAACTTTATTATAATGTTTTAGTGAGATGCTGTCCAGACTCCAATAATCCTCAAACACAGGTTTGTCTTTCTCTTCCAGATCCACTCTGCAGGACTCTGCTTCCTTCTTTTTGTGGACTTGGCCCTATTTCTGGCTTGTGTCCAGTCTTTCTGTTGAGACACAGCAAAGGATAATTAAATCTCTGACTTACATGTGCTTGAAGATTAGGCTCCCAAATTGAATCCTACCTCCTCCCATCTCATCTGAAAATTATTGAAGACTGGAGATTTTAGCAATTAGGCTTCTATCTTCGACTTCTCCTCCTCTTCAAAAGCATGTTCTTTCAGACAAGGATACTTTTCCCTTTCTTTATTACTGAGTATATCCAGTAGGGTCTAATAGAGAAAACACATTTACCCGTTGTCATGTCTCTGCTGTCCCTGTAAAGTCCAGGCAGCTTTCCGAGTTCAGTTTAGCATCCTCACAGTCTGTAAGCTCTCCTCTGTAATTAACCCTAATATCAGCACCCAGCCTGCCCTACTATTCAGTCCTTGCTGCAATTTCAGTGTCCAAACCCCGTTGCTGTTTGTCTCTAATCTCCTTTAGAGCAGCATGCTCACACCACAGTTTGTAATCCTCTCATTTTCAAAAGGTTATAAATCCATTGCAAAAACCATTAGGACAACTTATAACTTCCAATCACTTAGGAGTTTGTAGTCTCTCTATTATTGGCTGTAGTCAGGTCCCTTCTCCACCTTTTAGGTTTCACCTGTGCCGGGAATCCCTCACTTTGCACTCCACCCCAGAGCCCTCTGTCAATCACTATAGGTGAGCACTGCCCACAGTTCCCCTTTCATCTCTCTTCTGCCTAACATGAGGGATATGTACTCCATTACAAATGTAAAACTGGACAGTTATACCATTTACATTTTATTTCCATGATTTTAGTTATCAATTTTTCTTCTAAACTATTAATTGTCACATGCTTTTCATTTTACAATATCCTCTACATCTTTTCCTTAGCCCTTTACAGTGACAACTGATACAGTATACATAAGAGATTGCCTTCTTCTGTGAGAATTCAGTTAACAATCAAATTAAATAAAAAGAAATAAGAGGCAAAAGTACCATAATAGCAGGATTAGTAACATCTAGCCAGTTTTATTTTTATCTCTAAAGGGAAGGAAAAACAATATGACATTTGGAGTTTATAGTATTATAGTCTGACATTTACAAAAATTGAGGGAACAATCTATGGAACGTCATATTTGCTTTTATAGAATAGAATGACATTTACATGTTAAAACTTAAAGTGAAAATGAAGGCCATTACATTTATTCTGAAAAAGAAAAGTGTTATTATTGTTAAGCACTTTTTTGCTAATTGACAAAGATAATACAGGTGTGTGCAAAAATGTTGGTACCCCTGTTCAAATTTTTTGTGCCAGCGAATCTCAGTGAACAGAAACTGGTACAACCAATGCATATTACAAATTTCTGCCAGACACCTTCCATTTACAGAAATTAGCTCTTTGGGAAATTAAAGTTGATGATTCTATTATGGTGAAGCTAAAGGACTAAGGAGGCGTTATAATAGTAATGGATAAAATCTCATATGAGGTGGAGGCAATGTATGAGTTGAGAGACACTAAATATTGCCTGTGATAGAAAAAAGGGTGTGTTTTATAGTAATAGGCAGTTTAAGAGAGAGAGAGAGAGAGAGAGTGTGAGCACCTAGCCATAGTACTCCAACACTAGATAGGTATTTATATCTCTATGGGAGGCCCACCTAGTAACTCGAGGTGAGGCCTCGAGTTACTAGGTGGGCCTCCCATAGAGAGCCATAGGGGCTAGGGATGTGCAGAGCAAAATTTTATGTTCATATTTTTTATGTCCGAAAGGGGGTCCCACTTGCGGCCAATATGGACATAAAAAAAATCCAATGAGTTGGGTATATGTACATATGTGCAAAAAAAAAAATTAAACCCCCTCACCCTCCTTAATCCCCCCCCCCCAGACTTACCACAACTCCCTGGTGATCGAGCGAGGAGTGAGGACGTCATTTCTGCAATCCTTGGCGAGAAGCATGTGACGTCGGTGGCACGTCGAGTGACGCGGCGTCACGTGATTCCCGGCGACCCCCCCAAGCTGGCCAAAAGTTCTTTTTGGGCCGAACGAGCCATCCGGCGCGAACGAGCCGGGAATCACGTGGCGCCGCGTCACTCAGACGCGACGTCACGTGATTCCCGGCAAAAGTTCTTTTTGGGCCAAAAGTTCTTTTTGGGCCGAACGAGCCGTCCGGCGCGAACTTGCTGGGAATCACGTGACGTCGGCGTCACGTGATTCCCGGCTTGTTCGCGCCGAACGTCGGCGCGAACTTGCCGGGAATCACGTGACGTCGCGTCTGAGTGACGCGGCGCCACGTGATTCCCGGCTCGTTCGCGCCGGACGGCTCGTTCGGCCCAAAAAGAACTTTTGGCCAGCTTGAGGGGGTCAGGAGGCCCCCCCAAGCTGGCCAAAAGTTCTTTTTGGGCCGAACGAGCCGTCCGGCGCGAACGAGCCGGGAATCACGTGACGCCGGCGTCACTCGACGTGCCGCCGACGTCACATGCTTCTCGCCAAGGATTGCAGAAATGGCGTCCTCACTCCTCGCTCCATCACCAGGGAGTTGTGGTAAGTCGGGGGGGGGGGGGGATTAAGGAGGGTGAGGGGGTTTATATTTTTATTTTGGCTCAACAATCGCGATTTCCCACATATCGAACATATCTATGTTCGATATGTGGGAAATCCGATCGTTTATGTCGAATCAATTTTTTAAGTAAAAAAAAAATATGAGTTGCGTTTTACTAATGCGGTCAATCCGAATGCACACCCCTAATAGGGGCCACTTTGACATTCAAAGTGAGATGTACGAACAGAACAGTGCTCTCTTGTGAAGATTTGAAGACCCTCGGAGTGAGGAAACTCAGTCAAAGATGAGATTTGTGCAATGTTCTCTCAACTTAGCTTGATGTTACCCAGGTAGAGAGTCCATCAAGCTAGGTTGAGAGAACATTGCACAAATATCATTTTGAGTGAGTTTCCTCACTCCGAGGGTCATCAAAACTTCACAAGAGAGTACTGTTCGTACGTCTCACTTTGAATATGTAAGTGGCCCCTAACCCCTACACTAATACTTAAACCTCACCTCTAGTTACTAGGTGGGCCTCCCATAGAGATATAAATACCTATCTACTGTTGGTGCATTATGGTTAGGTTCTCTCTCTCTCTCACTCTCTTTTTCTCATCACCAAATGCAATAAAGCCTTAACCAAACTATTGCACAGCTTAATGCTACTGAAAAAGGTGTAGTTAAAACCATGCAATAGGGCTTCACAAAACAGTAAACCCAGCCCACTCCTCCTCTTTTTCAGATTTGCATTGCACCATATGTTATAGTGCTATCAATTTCAACAAAATTGCCTAATCGTAATGGTTCAAGAGAACTGAAAAATGATTTAATTTTTTCCGAAATTTCAGAAAAAAATCATTTTTGAGTTAGAGCACACTAACCCAAAATTCGGGCCCCCCCCAAAAAAAAACCTGAACCGCGGCAAAAACAAAATTCCCACGGGAGGCCCCGAAATGAAGTCTGACACGAAATTCTAACCCAAATCACATATCTACTATGTTCCCAAATTAAGGGTTTTTTTAAACCAATATCATGTATGACATGCACTTCAAGCTATGATTGGGATAAACACTGTGGTTCCATAAATGCTAGAGGATGGGAATAAATAAAAAACCTTGGGGGTAAGCTGCATGGAGCAGCAGTTGCTACCCTTAACAATTACAATATCATGTATATAATGGAATATTAAAGGATTATAACAAAGCCAATCCAAATTCATAAAGAAAAAATATGGCAGGATAGAACAAGGAGAGAAGAAGAAAAATATAGAAGGAGAGAAAAGAGAGAAGAAAAAAAGGAGGGGGAGGGATGGTGACACCAATTAGATAAAGTGGAGAGACCTCAATATTCATTGATACAATGGTACATATCCTGTATAACCATACTAAAGCATCTTAATGGAATAGTAGGGTATAATGATTTCACATAGTCGTCAAAGGGCTTCCAAGTTTGGGCCCAAGTGGATGTTCGCTGATAGTTAATCGCCATAGCTTTCTCACATTTACTATAAAGACATATGGAATTCCACCAGAAATGAACAGAGAGCATATCGCTATGCTTCCAGTTAGCCAGAATAAGATGCATTGCCAACCTTTAACAAAAAAAATCTAACAATTTCCTAGGTGAGGGAACAAGTTGTAGGGACATGTCAGCCCCTCATAAGATGACGGATCAATATGTAAAGGGATCAGTCATATGAAGAATTTTAGAAGTTGTCACCCAAACTTGTTGCCAAAAAGAAAATAGTAAATACCAATGGGAAATAATAGATCATATGTGACAGTGCGGTATTAGGCATGGAACAAGACCAACATGCATGAGATGGGGTTAAGCCTGCACGAAAAACTTTCCAAGGAGTCCATACAGCCCTATAGAAGACAAATAAGGAGTTTTGGGTTAAACTGGAAGATAGTGAGACACGCAAAGTTCCTGTCCAAAAACGTGTCCATGAATACTGTCTGACAATTGGTCCAATTTTGGAGGTTCATAAGGCTTGCAAACCTGCTGATGGATGCAGAAGATAGATCTTCAGAAGTTTGTATAGCCTAGAGCAGGGGTGGCAAACTCCGGTCCTCGAGGGCCACAAACAGGCCAGGTTTTCAGGATAACCACAATGCATATGCATGAGATAGTTTTGCATACATTGGTGGCAAAGCATGCAAAACTATCTCATGCATATGCATTGTGGTTATCCTGAAAACCTGGCCTGTTTGTGGCCCTCAAGGACCAGAGTTTGCCACCTGTGGCCTAAGGGCTAGATGGCCCCTCAGTCCATATTCACAGTAAAAGAATATATAGCAGGCAGTTCTGTCGTGCAAAAAAGTGATATGGGGAAGCATTGAGTACATGATGGAGCTGTAACCAGGCATAAAACTGAGATTGTGGGAGGGAAAACCTCATCTGCAATTCAGAAAAGGTAAGTATTGATTCCTCCCATAAAATAGAGGAAAGTAACCATATGCCTTTACGTTGCCAACTATGCCAATCAAGAAGATGGTCTCTGATTATTATTAGTGAATAGTGCCATATAGGAGAATATTTAGATAGCTTCCAGGTGGGGTTTGGGAAGGCATATCTATGTTTGAATTCTGTAATTGCACGGTGCAAGGAGCATAGTATGGGATTTGGATTTAGGGATGATGGAGAAGTGACACCTGGGAAGCCTTCTAAAGGGAGGGGAAATAATAGGGACCATTCAATAGATCAGTAGTAGGGAAAGGGTGGGAAAGCCAGTGGTACCTCTGTTGCAATATAAATGCTATATGGTAGAGATAAAAATAAGGAAAATGAACTCCCCCTCTACTTTTATCTGCTTTTAATTTAGTTAAAGCAATACAAGGTGCTTTGTTATGCCACAGGAACCATGATAGAAGGCAGTCCACTTGTTGATAGAAATCTTTAGAAAAAAAAAAGGGATCATGGAAAGTGTAAAATTTATACAAGAGGCAAGGACCAATTTTATAGTATCGAGTCGTCCCTACCAGATCAAATGTAATGGAGACCATTATAGGATGGCATCATGGAACCTTTGCAATAAACATTTATTATGTAATATGATGGAGTGTATAGAGTCATAAAAATTGATTCCAAAATAATTGAGGCCTTGTGGAACCTTCCTAATTGAATGCTATGAAAGATCTGACACAGCCCCATGGATGTTCAATGGAAGCATCTCACTTTTATGTCAGTTTATTTTATATTCAGACATAGTAGAGTAAATTGAAATAAGATCCATTAGTGGAGGGACAGACACATTAGGATTAGTTAGATTTAATAAAACATCATAAGTGTAAGCAGATAATTTGTACGATGCTTCACCAACGATGACCCCCATGATATTAGCATCTTGCCAAATTGCCAGTAATAGTGGTTCCAAAGCTAGGTTAAAAAGGAGGGGGGAAAGAGGGCAACCTTGTTGAGTGCCTCTATGTAAGGAAAAGGATGGAGTGGCACAATTATTTATATAAAGAAATGCTGTCGGAGAGTCATATAACAATCAAATCCAGGAAATAAATGAGCATCCAAGGCCAAACCAACTAAGTGTCTCAAATAAAAATTTCCATTCTATGCAATCAAAGGCCTTTTCGGCATCTAGAGATAAAGCCACAGTCGGAGAGGAAGAGTTAAATGCATGCTCCTGTATGTGAAATATGTGAAAGAAAAGGCTACTATTGTTAGAAATCAGCCTGTTCCTAATGAAGCCCGATTGATCTGGGTGAATTAAAAAGCCCATTACAGTAGCTAACCACATCGCAAATATTTTAGCAAGAATCTCATAATCAGTGTTTAACAGTGAAATAGGCCTATAATTATAGACATGTGGGTCTTTACCTGGCTTTGGGAGCACTACAATACAGGCTTTTGAAAAGAAGGAAGCAGATGATGAGTGAGATATCATACATAAGAAAAAGGTATGCAAATGTGGAACTAAGTCTTTTTGGAAAGCTTGATAAAAGTCTACGTTGAATCCATCAGGACCAGGCGCTTTTCCATTAGAGAGATGAGATATAGCCTCTACCATCTCTTTACACGTGATTGGGAGATCTAATAATTCTTTCTGATCATCCGTGAATGAGGGATGAGAGAGCTTGGAAAGAAACTGATGAATCGTCAAATTAGATGCAGCAGATTCTGATTTGAAAAGCTCTGAGTAGAAGTCACTAAAGGCTTACAAAATATCATTGTCTGATGTTAATGATGATCCTGTAGATTAAATTATATTGGAGATACATTTTTTCTCCTTCCAGTGCTTGAGATATAAAGCTAGCAAATGGCCACATTTATTATTCTCAGCATAATAATATGCTTGCTGATTGAATAAGGTTAAATTCACCTCATATCTCAACAGCTTATTGTATGCATATTTAGCCTTCAATAATAAATTCCAGGTAGTTGGTGATGGAGAAGCTATATGTGATTTCTCCCAAACAGATACTTCCTTCTGTAAGAAGTTAAGATCAGCTTTTTATGTCCTTTTTTGTTGAATGCTATAGCTCATGATATCACCCCAGATGGTAGTCTTGAAAACAGCCCAAACAGATGTGAATGAGACATCTGGCGTGATGTTATGCATAAAGTATTCTGAAATCTTATCATTTAAAAAATCCAAGAAGGCATGTCTGCCAATAATGTCGAGTTGAATCTCTACCGAGTATCTTCTGTCACAGGAGAGGTTAATGCATAGTTGATGGAGACAGCAGCATGATCCGTTGCGAGGATAGGGTGTATCTGTGCAGACTGAATGCAAGGCAGAATAGATCTGGAAATTAAAAAATAGTCAATCCATGAATATGACAAATGCAGAGGGAAGAAGTAGGTGAGTCCTTATCTGTAGGATATAACAAGCGCCAAGGGTCAGATATGCTATGAGACATTGTTAGGCCTTACTAGCCTTTGAATGAGAGATTCTGACTGTTGTTTGCTTATCAAGAATGGACTCCAAGGGTTGACTGAATTCTCCGCCAATAACTAAATTTGTAGATCCCATAGTTAGAAGCTGTGCAAAGGTCGCATGGAAAAAATCTGGGTTGTCCAGGTTGGGGGTATATATATTACAAAAAAATGCATGAGTTACCACTGATGGACACATTAATAGCAATCTAGCATCCTAGATTTGCAAGCTCAGTTTTTTATGAAATAATATAGCCACTCCTCTTTTTCCATCATACACTGGATTGTATAGGACTTTGCCTACCCTTGCTTGTTTAAACTTCTGAGATTTGGACTCAGAGAGGTGGGTCTCTTGAAGAAAAGAGACATCCGCTTATAAAGACTGTAAGTAAGTGAGTATATTTTTCCTCTTAATTGGATGGGAGAGCCCATTGACATTTAAGGAAATCACTTGAAGAAATTTGCCCACAGAAGCTTTGATAAATGTAGGGAAAGGCAATAAGATGCTGTTGATGGCAATAAGAGGATTCATAAATTGACTTCCATTCTGCAATTAAGCAGTGAATCCTTCTGAGTATAGAATAGGGAAAAAATAAAACTAAACATATAAACTAACATAATAAATACAAAAACTAAAAAAATGATATGTGTTCATTCCAAAGCTGTTGGCGTATGAGCCGAGAGAGAAAAAAAAGAGCCTTCAGGCAGGCCTGGGGCCAAGCAAGATCCCGCTGTCTGCAACTTATTTAGACACCAAAATAATAAGTAAACGGGCTAACCTGCCTAAATAAGGGTTATCATATTCCCAAATATACAATGATGTCAAATAGTTCAAGTCCGTTATCAATAATGCACTGAAAAGGAAAATCAAGGTATTGTGCACAGGGTACACTATAATTACGCATGTCTTCATGTATCAGGTAACCCAAACTGCATGCACTCACTGCATAAAGGAAGAGAACAAAATAATTGCCCATGATGGCCATATATAAAAAAATTAGAAACTTATCAAGTCACTATTTGCTGCGAGTTTTTCCTCGATACGAGGAAAGCATCTAAGTCTTCAGGAAGATGAAATATTTTGTTTTGATTGTGGCACGTAACTTTCATTGTAGCAGGGTAAAGTAATCAATATCGGGCTCCTAAGGCCTGAAGATGAGGCCATAGAGCTAGGAAGGCCTTGCATCTGGCAGCTGTAGTTTTAGCGAGGTCCGGAATGAATAATAAGGAGTTACCTTGAAATGCTATTGGCACTTTGGAATGCACTATCGCTAAGATGGTGAGTACCTGTGGGTAGCGTAGATCTTTGAGGATAATGGATCTAGGATATTTAGAGTTTCGAAGAGGCCTTGATGGTATCCTGTGAGCTCGTTCAATTTTGAACAGGTGATCATATTTGATGTGCAAAGAAGATGGAATCAGGTTTCCTAGAAAGCTCATTATATCCTAAACCTCAGCACCCTCTGTCACTCCCAAAATTCTAATTGTGATGCGACGGTTTTGATTTGAGAGATATTCATATTCTTGCTGAAGTTGCTCTAACTTCTGCGTGATCTGAGGGAGGGGTGCCATAGTAACAAGTAGTGAAGTGGTTTGAGATTCCACATCCTCTAGGTGCGATTGAAAGGAGGACATTTGTTGGGACATAGACTGTAAATTTCATCAAATCGTGGCTGTCACGTCAATATTTAGTTGGATCATTTCCTTGAGGTGCTTCAGCTCAGCGAGCGCCAAGGGGTAGATTTTCAAAGGGTTACACGCGTAACCCCAAAAACCTGCCCTTGCCTGCCCCTGCACGCACCGAGCCTATCTTGCATAGGCTCGGCGGCGCACGCAAGCCCCTGGACGCGAGTATGTCCTGGGGTTTCAGAAAAGGAGCATTCCGGGAGCGGGGCCGTGGGAGGTCCGGGGTGGGGCTGTGGGTGGGGCCCCAGTCTGGGGGCATTCTGGTGGTGGGACCGAGGCCTTCTCCATTGCGGCCCTGCCACGGGATGGCGCACCGGCAGCCAGTCGGCACGGAGCGGCCTCAGAGGGAACGGAGGAAGGCTATGTGGCTCGGCGCATGCAAGTTGCACAATTGGGCACCCCCTTGCGCTCGCCGACCCTGGATTTTATAACATGCGCGCGGCTGCACGCACATGTTATAAAATCGGGCATAGATTTGTACGCGCCGGGTTGCGCGAACAAATCTACGCCCGTGCGTTATGTCTGAAAATCTACCCCCAAATCTGCAGATACCGTTGCTTTCATTGGTAGTGATTTATCCAGTGCTGGCAGATCTTGCTTCACTTGTTTGGAGCCTGAAGCAGCGGCAAAAGTGGCTTCAATCTTCCCAGGTTTAGAGTTAGACATCGTGAGCACAGTGAAGTTAAATAAAAACATATTCTGTGCGATAAAACGCGGGTTTAGCACCTTTTATCATAGCATCTTGGGAAGCCATGGATTCAATCGGCCATCTTGGTCACTGATTGAGAGCGCCCCCCCAGTATTGGAACAATTGAAGGTAAATATTTGAGAGGGTGATGTTGATAGATGTTTAGTACAACATGCACAAAATTTGATTTTTAAATTATATATAGCTTTACCTGGATGCCTTAAAAGAGAAGTGGATTGGTCAGTCTTTTTTGTGACATGTTTTAGTTTGCTTGGTTACTTCAGTATGCCCTTGTATTCTTTATATACACTAAAGTGAGATAGAAGGGATATTATAGAAACATTCAATATCTCAAAATGCATAACAAAGTAGCATTTTCAGTGGAAAAGATGTTCTAGAACTGAGAGGTCATGAATGGAGGTAGACTAAAAGAAATAGAAAGAAATATTTCTTCATAGAAAGAAAGTTAGATGCATGGGAATAGAGAAAGGAAAAATACTAACAGAATTCAAAGAAGTGTAAGATAACCGTGGAGAACCTTTTGTTGTGAGGAAGTTAAAGTAAACACAGAGATCAAATGGGATCTATGTTTTTGCAACAGAAAAGGAAATTGGACAGGCTAGATGGGCCTCATAGGACTTATCTGCTATAATATTTTATGTTTCTGTAGGTAATCATGTTAGCCAAACCACATATTGCAAAAAGAATTGCTACTGAGTGCTGAAATAATTGCAAAGTGATCTTTCAGTTCACAAAAAAGTACACCAGGGCATGTCTGTTCCTTTTAAAGATATGGCAGAGGGAATTGTCACAGGGGATACAAAGAAAGAAAACATGTTAAACTACTTTTTCATCTGTATTTACAAGAAAAACAATAAAGAAAATGATAAAGTATATGAACCCATGCACAATATAGCACTAGTAGGCATAATTCTTACTAAAAAGGGGATAAGGGAGAATTTAAAATGCTTTATAGATATAAAGGCAGCAAGTAAAGTACAGGTATTACACATCTAAGACTTATTAAGGTATTACATAAATCTTTAAGGAGCCTTATATTTGATCTTCAATGACTTCCTCAGTATAGATAAGCCAATACTATATGCATTTTAAGGGTTTAAATACCCAGTAATGTAGCTACATACTATTAAGCATGACTTTCATTCAAGACAGGAATGTGAAGAAAAGTTTGAAGGAAAAGGTGGTTAAACATCTTGAAGGGTAGAATCATCACCAAACAACGGTCCACATTCATGAAGGAATGTTAAATGTTAGCACACTAACATGCTTGGCTATGTTAACACTTAACTTCTTAAATAGGGGCCAATATGAGTTAAAGAGCAATAGGTCCTATCAAATCAACCTAATCAGTTCCTTTAATAATTGTACAAGATCCATAGATTTAATAAACAAGGCATGAAGGCTTGACCTAGTAGTAAGAGCAGTGTGCTGTGAATCAGCAAAGCTAGGGTTCAAATCCTTCTTGTCCAACTGACACTCCTTAGACCTTGGACAAGTGACTTAACCTTCTATTGCAGTTGTATTCACTCTCGCCAACAGATCAGACTTTCAGGATTTTCCTAATGAGTATGCATGAGATAGATTTGCATGACTCTCCTCCATTGTTTACAAATCTGTCTCATGTATATTGAATTGGGATATCCTAAAAACCTGACCTGTTGGCAGCCCTCAAGGGCTAGAAGGTAATTCCAGCCAGGGCCAGTGGAAGAACTAGGCAAGCTAGGCCTGGGCCTAGGGTGCCGATCATTAGGGGGTGACACTGCCTCCACTCATGAGCCAATGAGGCAGGGTGAGGCAGCTACTTCAAGCTGCAGAATTTTGAAGCGGTAAAAAGTACCCTTCAAAATTCTGAGCAGCCCCCGTCTCACCCTGCCTCCACCCCCCCATCATGCCACGCTCTCACCCCCCCTCCCAGTGACTCACTAAAACCCCTGGTGTCCAGCAGGGGGCAAGGAATGATCTTCCGCTCCTGGGCCTTCAGCTGCCACTAATCAATATGGCACCAGTGGCCTTTAGCCCCTACCATGTGACAGGGCCTACTGGAGCCATTGGCCAGCCCGTGTAAAATGGTAGGGGCAATGGATGACAGGCGGAAGGGTAGAAGGGTTATTTTATTTAAATTTGGGTGGGCAGCGCAGGGGGTGGTGGAGTGGTGGCATGTGGTCTCTATCTCTGGAGTCAGGACTGCAACCAGGAGCAGGATGGGGGGAGGGGGGTATCGGTGCAACCATGGGGGTGGTGCAAGGCAGAAGGTGCCTGGGGCATCTAATTCCCTTGTACCAGCTCTAATTCCAGCCAGTGACAAACTTGTGTGTAGATTTACTAAGCTGAGGTAAAAATATGTCTTTCACCACGTTATTTCATAGAAATGCAGTGTAGTATTTTTGTGATTTACTATGCTATTTATAGAAAAAGGGGGTGTGGTTAGTAATGGGAAAAATTATTGTACAGTGGGGAAAAAATACCATGCGGTGTTATTTATCCAAACATAAAAGCCAGCCTCAGGCAGATATTATTTTACAGTGTTGTGCAGCAACAGCTGAGTGCTGGACCTAGGAGTTGAAGGGACATTTTTATTAAAAGAGGAGAGTGAGACAAGAATACAAAGTAATACCTGATTAGACAGTCTTGTCACTTCATGTTTCCCTCACTGTTAGACTTTTTCACTATCTTCTATTTCTTTGTGTGAATAAGCATAAGAGTGAAGCTTTGTCAAGTTTGTCAGTTATGAGTGCGACTTGTGAGAATGGCAAGTGGCAGGGGAGCGAGAGGGCATGATAGATGTGTGAAGGCAGTGAAGAGATAGATGAGAAGAGTTAGGCAAGAAGAGAGGACTGGGCAAGGCAGAAGGAGCAGGAGGAGGAGTGATGGAGCAGTAGAGGGAAAAGTGGCAGCAATGGAGTGGTAAGAGTGGAGTACAATGAGGCAGCAGGTAAGTTCTAGCGAGAAGAGAGAATTGATGGGGAGAAAATAGGCTACTGTTGAGGGAGGAGAAAGACAGAAGAGGCATATACATTGAAAAGCAGAGGGATGCCCAGAAGTCAGAAGAGGTACAAGGGGAGAGTGCAGAAGGGATGGGAGAGGGGAATGAGAGTGAGCGGCAAGTAGAGAGGGACCCTCACAGAAGGACCATGGAATTAGCCATCCCAGCTGCAGGCAGCACACTGGAGAGCAGGGACTGGCCGCACACAAAACAATTCATCAAAGAAGAGAATGAAATGTTAATCAAAGGAGTACTGGAGAACTACAGAATGCTGTTCAGGAGACCAGCAAGCAAGACGTTGAAGGCAGCCAAGAACCAAATTTGGCACAGGATTGGACAGAAGATAAATGGTTAAGGTGGAGGGAAGTGCAGAGACAAACAGGTGGCTCACCACTTCAAAAATATCAAGGCTCAGATTAAGGACAAGGTGGTAAAAATAAAGAAATATGAGACTGGGAACAGGGGAGCTGGGCCATGCCCCATCACATAGACCACCATAAAGAAACTGATGTCCTCAGTTTTTTGAAGGCCTGCCACAGTATCTGGATGAAACAGGTAAGTTTTAAGGGTGTGCAGGCATAAAAAATGTGTTTTCAATTTTTGGTTCACTTTTGGGAGGTATTTCCCCACGTATTTCAGTTCATGGAATGCTTGACTCATTTTATTCGCCTAAAAAAACTCAAATGAACATTTAAAAAAACAACACAAAAACGACTCAAAAAAAGAAAATGGGTCCTTCCAAGGCCTCCCAACCCATCCCATCCCTACTAACCATCCCTCTCACCCAGAAACATTCCAGGCCCAGGATCCTCCCCCCCCCCCCCCCCCCCCAGCACCATTGTACGCTGTCCAGTGGGGATCCACTGGTGAGGTCTAGGCCTAGATCTCGGTCTATGCAAAGCAGATGCCTGAGCTTTGGACTAGGCCAGAGATCAGGCCAAAGCCTGACACTGTGACCCAGAAGCCAGGTCCTTATGCTAGGGCCTCGGCCCAGATCCAGTTTTGAGGTCAGGTTCCGACACTTAGGCCTTGGCGTTGGCCAGGAACTGGACCCAGGTCCAATACTGTGGCATGGCCTGGAGACCAAGTTCCAATACTGGGACCTCAGTCTATACCCAGAATCAATGACAGGGCTGGGCCCAGTGGCTGGTTCTCAATGCCAGATCAGGCCCAATGCCAAGGCCTGTCCCAGTGGCCGGGTCATGATGCCTGGCCCTCAGCTTGAACCAAGGCCCGATGCTGGACCCAGGCCCAACACCAAGATCCAGCTCATAGACTGGGTCCCAACATCTGGGCCTCGGCCAAGGGTCAGGCCCAGGTATGGAGTCCAGACCTAAGAGCTCCTTTTCATCATCTCCATTCTTCTTGTTTTCCTTGCGAACTAACATTCGGGCCGATACAGTACAGTGCGCTCCGATGGAGCGCACTGTTAACCCTCTATTGGACGCGCATTTTCGATCCGCTAGCGTTATCCCTTATTCAGTAAGGGGCCGAAAACGCATGTCCAACCCCCCGAACCTAATAGGGCCTGCAACATGCAAATGCATGTTGATGGCCCTATTAGGTATTCCCACGCGATTCAGAAAACAAGCCGCACATTTTGCTTTCAGAAATTAGCGCCTACCAAAAGGGTAGTGCACAGAAAAGCAGTAAAAACTGCTTTTCTGTGCACCCTCTGACTTAATATCATGGCAATATTAAGTCGGAGGTCCCGAAAGTTTCCAAAAGTAAAAAAAACAAAAAATTTGAAGTCGTCCCGTGGCTGTCGGGTCGAAAACCGGACGTTCAATTTTGCCGGTGTCCAGTTTCCGAGCCTGTGGCTGTCAGTGGGCTCGAGAACGGATGCCAGCAAAATTGAGCATCGGCTGTCAAACCCGCTGACAGCCGCCGCTCCGGTCAAAAGGAGGCGCTAAGGACGCGCTAGTGTCCCTAGCGCCTCCTTTTGCTTGTTTTTACCGCCGGGCCTAATTTGAATAGTGAATCGCGCGCACAGGAGAGTGGACTATGCGCGCCGGTAGAGTTAATTAACTCCAGCTCATCCTCCCCAGTGGAGAGGGTTATTTTGATGTATGACTCAAGCTGGAGCCTTGTATAGTATCTAGGCCAAGATTTCAGCAACCTACCTTGACCTAGGCCTAGGGTTTCTAGCCAGTATTAAGGGGACTTACAGCTTTGAATAAATTAATGTCAGCGTATAAATGTTTATCCTTACTCTTCCAAATTAAATTTATTACTTATAGTATTTAAAAATTTGTTTAAATTGTCTTTTATTTATTTATCATTGAATTATATTCACTTTTTAAAAAACATAATGCAATAAAAACCTTGATTGTTTATATTAACTCCAGTGATGTTGGTCGCTGAATAACACATACTTTTTGAAAATCACTGTTATAGTGTCTTCGGATGAAGTTGATTGAGAATACACTTTTTGATTCTTGGAAGGATTAACTATAATGTGGCCATTTTTTATCAGTCAAACCGCATCAGTCATCAAATTGCATTATGGTGTTAATGCACGCAATAACGTGTTAACGCGTGTGTTAATGCCATAACGCATGTGAAAAACACTGTAGCACACATGCACATTTTTGTTTTGAGGGGACAGGATCAGGGAGGAGTTTTGGGTGGGAATAAGTTAAATTAGGGGCAATATCGCATGCTTTTAACACGGAAAATAACTACACTTTTTTCCCTGGCATTAAGCTCTGCGTTATGGCCATATCACAATTTGTGATAAATAAATTGAATTACATTTTGGCCATTTCTGGGGGTAGAGTAGGGCCTCACTGTGTGCATCTATTTATATCTCTATAGGAGGGCCACCTAATAGGTCGAGGTGAGGTATTAGTGGTGGTTAAGGTTTAGGGGCCAGTTTCGCATGTAGAGTGAGAAATACAAACAGCATAGCACACCTTGGTGAAGATCTGACATCATTTGGAGTGAGGAAAGTCTTAAAAAGATATTACATTTTGTACTATGTTATCTCACTTTAGCTTGATGGTACCCTGTTATAGAGAAGATCAAGCTAGGATGAGAGAACATAGTAGAAATTTCATTTTTTGGAGACTTTCCTCACTCCAAATGACATCAAATCTTCACCAAGGTGTACTGTGCTGTTTGTACTTATCACTCTACATACAAGACTGGCCCCTAAATCCTAAACCACAACTAACATCTCACCTTGACCTAGCAGGTTACCCTCCTATAGAGATATAAATGCTTAACTACTATAAGAACCTTGTAGATAGATGTATTCTCTCTCTCTCTCTCTCTCTCTCTCTCCTCTTAGCTCACTTGGTGTGTGATAGAAGCAGTAACACTTTTTGATGAATGATGGGGAAAGTTAGGTTGATAAGTAGGTATACATTTCTGTTTGTATGAATTTCGAAAATTAGCTAGTGCAGTTGCATTATTTTGAGCTAAGTACTACATACAAATTACATTATCTTTTGTTTTTTTCTAAGAAAATATGCAATTTTTTTCATAACATACAAAAGAATGCAGCCAACAATTGATTAGTGTAGTAAAATTATTTTAAGCATATCAATAGCTATTTAATTTATAATTTAAAACTGCGTTCCTTTCAGTAAAAGTTACACAATTTAAATAATATATCCCATGGAGGATAAACTTATGATATGCATACTCCAGGCAATACAAACAGGTAATGAAAATCACTTGATTAATTTAGCTGTGTTTTAAATAATTGTATACTATTTATAATTATAATTTTCCGTAGGAAAAAAATCAGCAGAACCAGGGGTCACGATTTGAAGCTCCAGGGAGGAAGATTCAGAACCAATGTTAGGAAGTATTTCTTCACGGAGAGGGTGGTGGATGCCTGGAATGCCCTTCCGGAGGATGTGGTGAAGACCAGAACTGTGAAGGACTTCAAAGGGGTGTGGGATAAACACTGTGGATCCATAAAGTCAAGAGGCCGCCAATGAAGAGTGGATGACTCACCAGAATGATGGCTACTGCCTGGAGACAATACCCTTATTCAATAAACGTACACATGCTTACTGTGACTCCAACATCGTTCTAGCTTCAACAGCAAGAGGAAATGTGGAATAAAGGATCTGCACTCACAAAGGGGGGAGTAGCTGGCTTGTTACGGCGGTTACTACCCCAAACCAAATAAGCCTGTTACTTCTATTTCTATGCATATACAGCATAGTTCTCTGCTTCAACGGCAGGGGAGAAGAAAAAACTGATACTTCACGCATATCCAGCATAGCTCCCTGCTTCAACGGCAGGGGAGAAGAAAAAAGGGTTCACACTCACAAAGCGGGGAGTAGCTGGCTTGTTACGGCGGTTACTACCCCAAACCAAATGTGCCTGATACTTCACTTTCGATGCATATCCAACATGGCTCTCTGCTTCAACAGCATGGGAGAAGAATAAACTGATACCTCAAGCATATCCAGCATAGCTCCCTGCTTCAACGGCAGGGGAGAAGATAAACAACCAATAAGGGCTGTATAACATAGTCTGAGTAAAACAAATAAGCATGGGTGTAGCTTGCTTATTGCGGCGGTTACTACCCCTACTACCCCTAACTTATCAGCTAGATATTCACTTGGATGCAGCTCCATCACTGCTTTCTACATTAATGGTGGGGGTGGAAAGGAAATAGAACCAAGAGCTAAGAGAAACAGATAAGTATGAGAGAAAAAGTGTGTGAAGCTTGCTGGGCAGACTGGATGGGCCATTTGGTCTTCTTCTGCCGTCATTTCTATGTTTCTATGTTTCTATGTTTCTATAAATAAAATATTTTATTCTCCATCAGCATTATATCAAGAAATCTAGACAAAGATTGAGTATCATCTATCTTCTCTCATTAATCCCATGTAGACTAAGATAAAAAAATGTACATATATTTCCTTGCTTTTTTCTCAAACCCTCCCCCCCCCCATTTTTTTTTCTCTTCCTTTTTCTCTTGGTTAAACATTGACATCATAACTATATTTGATGTGACACGTTTTTATGTTATGTTTCGAATAAGCTTTTTTTAAAAAAATCATTTGAGTTTTTATTTGACTTTATAAATTGTGGGGTAGATTTTCAAAGGGTTACATGTGTAGGTTATGCGCGTAACCCCGAAAACCTACCCCAAACCCCCCCTGCGTGCGTCGAGCCTATCTTACATAGGCTCGTTGGCGCGCGCAAGCCCCGAGACACGCGTAAGTCCTGGGGCTTTCCTGGGGGGGAATGTCGGGGGCGTGTCACGATGACATGTCATCTGGGGCGTTACGGGGCGGGGTGTGGGTGTGGTTCCGGCCTGGGGGTGTTCCGGGGACATGGCCACTGCCTCCGGACCAGACCCCGGACCGGAACATGGCGCCCCGGTAGCCAGCCCGTGCGTGCGAGTTACGCCTACCTCGAGCAGGTGGAACTTCTGGAATAAAGGTAGGGGGGGGGTTTAGAAAGGGCGGGGGGTGGCTTAGGTAGGAGAAGGGAGGGGAAGGTGGGGGGAGGTGGAGGGAATGGGGGCTGGCTGCTCGGCTCGGCATGTGCAGGCTGCCGATTTTGCTCAGCCTTGCGCGCGCCGATCCAGGATTTTAACAGATACGCGCGGCTACGCGCATATCTATTAAAATCCCACATACTCTTGTTTGTGTCTGGTACGCGAACAAAAGTACGCGTGTGCGTAATTTTGTAAAATCTACCCCATGACTCTGTTTTTTTTATTATATGTAATAAATTTTATAAGAACCTATTAGCATATATTTTATTGCTTTTATAGGTTTAATGCGACTTGTAGATATGTATTGTCTAAATAGTATATTTAAACACGTTATATGATTATGTATTTTATTTATGTTGGTTATTCGTATTATTTAATATTTATAGCCCCTGATGCAGCCTCTTTCCAGGTGAAACTTGGCTAGAGTCGGGGCATTTGAGATTTGAATGTTCTCTACTGTATAAGCTTTGACTGTACAATAAATTATTCTGACAACTAAAATGGTCATTTTTTTTTTATCAGCTTCCTGACTCTAATAGACCATCTACCGCTTTGTATTTTGGCTCAAGCTGGGGTCTTGGCTCAAACTGGGGCAACCTACTGTGGCCTAGGCCTATACAAGGCTGAGGCTTCAGCCTAGGACTAGGCATTGAGACCACAAGCCTTGGCTTTGCATATGCCTAGACAGTGGTAGGTCGCTGTGCCTAGTTATTCTACCCTTCTTTTTTCTTGGTTATACTAGGTGTTTTGTCCCTTAAATAAAATGTAAAAAGAAAACAAATACAAGTTTCTTATTTGATCCCATCTCTTTTCTGGTTCTTTGTCATAGTCTTTTGTTGTACACCTCTAGATTTCTGGCCTAGTTCTCCCATCCTACTTCTTTCTTGTTTATATTTTGGTGTTTTGTACTCAAAATAAAATGTAAAAATAAGAAAATAGACATTTTTTTCTTCCCACCCCAACTCTTTTCTGGCTTTAGGCCTTTCTGTCTAACTCTGCCAATGTATCTGCCCTGCCAAGTCTTTTTCAGGTTCTTTCATGCTGCCTTGGAGAAATCTGACATTATGGGTACCATTTTGCTACATTGCAGTACCCTGGGAAATTAATGCCACTGTTGGTACTGCATTTGTTGCTTTTATGTTACCTTCTCTATTTTGGGCTGTTCCTATAGCTATTGTTGGTTCTAGCTGTCTTTCTCATGATGCCTGTGGAGTCTTGATGCCTTTATGCTGTTTGTAATACCCCTCCAGCATTTTATATTTTGGGGGTTTTGATACCTCTGTGTTGTTTGCAATATCATACCTGCATGATGCATCTTGAGAGTTTTGATGCCTTTTTACTGTTTTTGATATCCTTCCTGCACTCTAGGCCTTGGGGGTTTTAATGACTCTTTGCTGTTTGAGATAGCTCATCTGGGTATTGATGCTTCTGTTCTATGTGATTCCTTAGGGAATGTTTATGCTATTGTGTTTTTCTGTTTCTGTTGCTGCTCCATGCAACTCTTGGCATCTTTAAGTGATTCTACCTCTGCTCTAGCTATATTTAAAGCTGCTATCAAATTATCTTCCCTTTTGATATTTGTCAATGTTTTGTCTTAAGCTGAAGTTTTGCACACTTGCTGCTCCACTCATGGACAATTGGAACCTTTGTAACACTCTTGGTACCACTTTGCCCCTCTTGGTACCCTGAACTTTTGATACTATTCTTCTTCCTGCCTCTGCTCTTGCTGTTCATCCTGGGGCCTTACTTCCATTCTTCTTGCTGTATTGCTTTGTATTTACCATTTGTACTTTTAATCTCCACTGCCACTGCTGCTGCTCCAGGCCATTCTAGATACCTCTGGGTAGTCCCTGCCCTACTCCAGATGTCTTTGAGGTTTTTTTTTAAAACTCCCTTCCCTTATGCTACTTGCACTCTGTAATTATTGCTGGGCAATCAGATACTTTATGCAGACCTTATCCAGTTATCTTTATTGGTTTTATGCCTTCTTGCACATTTTTTCACTCTGATCTCTTGCAGTTCCTACAATTATTGGTCTTTTCCGGTATTTAGCCTTCAGTGGATACCACAGTAAAAAGAAAGGGCTGCAGAAGAAGAATTATGTCCTGGATTGCCTGAATCACAGAGAAGTCACCTTCGGTCAGTGGGATCCTAGGCTGCAGTGAAGAAATGGAGGAGGCAGATGATTCTGACAGGGCAGAAATTAGATTCAGCAAAGAGGAAGACCCTACTTCAAGTCTGAAGACCAGCCCCTTTGCCTAATGATGCCAAACAGAAATGATATGAGACCTCCTCCAGGGATTTCCTTTGGCTTCTCCCTGCCTAGGACTTTGTACTAATTTGTTAGGTGCTTTTTGCCTCTCATTTTGGGTGTTTTTACCACTGTAGGTAGTTGCTTTGATGTCTTCATGTAATTATTTCAGTTGTTTTTACCCACTATCACTGCTTTCTTCTACTTCATTGTGCCTTGTGTTGTTCATGCCACTCTTGGTGGCACTTTACTGCTTTTGTGAAGCCTTGGGGGGTGTTGTCTTGCTACTGTCCAAATTTTAGAGTTTCGGGGTACTCTGGTCACTCTTGTTGATGTTTTTCTCCTTTGATGGTGCCTTGGAGAACTCCTATCACTGCTGGTAGTATTTTACCCCAAAGAAAGTCCTTTTGGTGCCACATTGACATAGTCTGATTTTGTTGAAGTGTCTTCACTCATGTGATGATGTATTGTCTACCCACAATGGAAATTAATGAGAAATGAATTGGTAAAATAATGTTTATTTCATTTGAAATCAATCAAATTATTGATTGTGACTCACAAAACAAATAAATGAACTGAAACATTTTTTTCACTCTGTACAGTTATACTATATTTTCATCTGCCGCTTAAACTACTGTAACTTGTTCTTTATGTTTTGTGTTTCTCCATTGAATTCTATTCAAAATTCAGCTGCATGCTTTATTTATCTTCAACATCACTATGACAATATAACTTCTCTTCTCAAGTTGCTACACTGGCTCTCTGTCTACTTCATCATTCAGTTCATGCCCTTCTTATATGCCTATAAATGCATTTACTCTTCATTACCTCTTCTCTCTCCTTACATTTTTCCTTGTGAATTCCATTTATCCAGCAAGTTTCTCTTATCTGTACCCTTTTCCTCCAACATCAATTTTCCAACTCCGCACAATCCACTTTGATTTGCTGTATGCTACGAATAGACTTCCTGAGTCATTACACCATGCTTCATCTTTGGCTGTTTTCATATTCAGTTTAATAGTTCACCTTTTTGAAGCTGTTTTTAATCCTAAGTACTTCTCTATAATAAATACACTTCCCACAAACTCTTATTTTTCAGGCAAGCTCAGTCGACCAGGTACAGTCTTTTATGTGTATATATGTACAGTGCTGCACCATATCTAATAGTGCTTTAGAAATAATAAATAGTGGTAGTAGTATTTTTCAGGAACACTTCCTTGGGTTTCAGCCAGTTTGGCCCTGCTGTGCATAAAGGAGTCTTGCTTTTAGCACTTTCTGCTAATCTCTACTTCATTCTCTCTGTTCTCAGTTTCCTTATCATCCACCTGACCCAGCTCCTCACCCTATGGATATTCCTGTGACCTATGCTTTTCATTGCCTTATATTTCCTGCCCATTCCCTATTCTCAGTTCCTCACTATACATGGATTCCTGCTCTCTTTATCCCATCCCCTCAGTTCCTCACCACAGGTAGACCTTCCCATTCTTCTACATATAGGAGAAAGCACAAATATGACTGCCAGAGCTCTACTGCTGCTGCTCCCACACTTCAAGTGAGTCATATCTAATGCTCAATGTATGCTCTCTCTGTCTTACTCAGCCTTGGGATAAGAGAAAAGCTGGAAGAACTTAAAGGAGGATGTGTTTATGCTATGTGTGTGCTGCATAAAGAAGGACCCAGCTATCCATGCCCTGCATGCTACCAATTAATTCCCACACTTTGGAGCTCAAACTATAACTAGGAAGGAGAGACAAGTGAGATTATGCATGTGTTCAGAAAAGAGTGCACATTTAAAAGTGACACTTCAGATGCCTCTTGTTGCTGCAAGATGCTGAGAGCAGAGCACAGATGCTGGCCTAGACCTGAGACCAGGAAGTGGTAAGTTTTCTGTGGCACACCTGATCAGTACAGGGAAACACTGCCATGGACTAACACTAGGAAATTTTATTCCACTTCTGGCCATGTATTACATTTCCAGTATTAAGACATCACAAGCTAATTAGGGATGTGCAGCCACACTATATTTAAATCAGGTAATTTTTTTCATTTCAGGTCGTTTTTCATTTTTATTTGGTTCATTTAATGTTTATTTCAGTTTGGTAGAATAGATAAAGTGGCATACCGCCAAACTCAATAGGCACGGATCATCAGAAGTAAAAAGTAGCCTTATCTCAGAGGTCTGAAAAAGGATGATCTGCCACTTTTCTCATTTCCCACCTCCTCAATTTAAAATCCTGTCTCACCCCAGCATGTTCCCATCCAGAGACTTTGTAGTTGCAACTTCCCTTTATTAAAAATGTGTTTTGATAAAAATTGTTAAAATTAAAATATCACAATTATCATATTATCACATACATGCATAAGATTAGAACAGGAAAACACTAGTAATACCACATGCAAAAACCCATGGCAGGTCTACTGCAGCTTATTACATCAGCCTCTTAGCCAGTTAAATGGCACTGAATATTGGCCCCAAGGTATTCCTTTGGCTTTCTAAACACGAAGACGAGCAGGGCAATTTCAAAAGATTTTATTCAGGGAACTTAGTAGTTACACAGGTAAAATCAGGAACTGTAAATTTCCTTCTTTTATCTACTCTGCAGATAAAAGTACACAAGCTATGAAACATAAGAAACTCTTCTACCCATGCCACAAAGGGTCAGGGCCAGCAGCCCACCTTGCATCACCCCTCCCTTCTGTTGAATTTACAGTCTGCTGCTGTGTGTGTGTGGTGGGAGGGGGGGGTGAGTGGGAACCCCATCCTGACACACTATCCTTTCTCTTGCTGAATTAAAAAGATAAGCAGAGAATGGAAGATCTCAGGTCATCCTTCTTTGCCTTTGCAATTTAAAAATTGAAAAGAGGGACTACCAGGCCCTTTCCCTCTCTCCACCCTTCCTGCAGATCTCCCATCCTTGCAATCACATTCAAAAGATGGGTGTGGGGAGAGGGTGGCCTACCCACCCCACAGAGATTGTCCCTTCCACCTAAGCACTTGAAAAATTTGCACTATCACCCACCTCAGATTCTCCCATCTCACCCTGCTGAAGTGAGCCTTCCAATTCAGCATCCAGCTGTATTCTGACAATAAAGCCGAGAGAGTTATTGTCAGAGCCACTCTGGACTCTGAAATGGCAGGAGTCATGCTACAATCTTCCATCTGCATCCCTTCAACAGGTTTCAGGACTCAGTTTTGGAGGTGAGGAACCAGAGGGAGGTGGTAGGGTAAATCTTTATAGTGTCTGTAAGCCAGTGGGTATCCTAGAGAAGAAGGCTGTGACAGATATACCCCAAGGGCAGATGGCCTCTCTGTTCAACTTTAAAATTGTGATGGCAAGGAAGAGAGAAAACTGTGGGGCTGAGGGCTTACCTTCCATCTTCACCCTCTTATTTGCTCCCAGCTTATTTTTTTAATTCAGTGGGAAAGAGGGGGGATGATGACTTTTAAATGCCATAAGATGGAAAGAGAATCTGGGTGGGCAAATTTAAGGCTGATCTGGTGTACATTTTGTCATGCAAATTAGCCTGCTAGCATTGAAAATCAATGTTAGACACCTAACTTCTTTCCCGATCTTTCCCAGCCTCTGATCACACCTAAGCACCTAGCAAAAATAGGAACCTAAATTTAGTAACTCAAACCCAGGGGCCAACTTAAACACCTAACTTCAAAACCTGGGCATTTATATCCTTTGAAAATTGATCTCTTGCCATCACAGTGATGACATCTCACCCTTATCAGTTGGCCAGGTATTTATAGAGTTTTGTATGCTGTACAACTTAGCAGTGAGACATTTTTTGCTTGCTACTAAAAGCCAAACAATGGAAATTGAGAAATCTGATGAAAAGGATGAGGGCACTAATTTTATTTGTGTAGAAGCATTCTATTAATTAAAAACCTGAATGTCTGTTCTCTAGAAAAAGCAAGACCACCCCACACAGTAATACAAATGTGTTTCAGTGTCTACTGAATTCATTTCCTGAGGTTTGCAAGCATATAATTAGCTTTTCATTTCACCCAGAGCAAGTGCTATTGCAGTTGTTATGCAAATTTCATGCAAATGATTTAGTACATGTATGCATAATCTCAGTATTTTATAGTCTCATTTCTATATTAACAGTAGCCATTATCACACATGGAATAGAAAACTCCACGAACTAGTCTTCTACAATAAAACAAAAGCAAAATAGCTAAATATTAGTTTAACATTTTTGTTATTTTGCATATGTTTAGCGTATTTAACATAAATACATAAAAAATCTAACATTTTTTAATTTTGCAAGGAGACTGCTCATGTGCCTTCTTGTAGCAGTAGGAACTGCTGGCTCTTAAGAACATAAGAACTTGCCATACTAGGTCAGACCAAAGGTCCATCAAGCTCAGCATCCAGTTTCCACAGTGGCCAATCCAGGCTACAAGTATCTGGCAAGAACCCCAAAACTAAGTATATCCCATTCTACTGATTCTAGTAATAGCAGTGGTTATTTTCTAAGTAAACTTGATTAATAGCAAGTAATGGATTTCTCCTCCAAGAACTTATCCAAACCTTTTTTAAACCCAGCTACACTAACTGCACTAACCACATCCCCTGGCAACAAATTCCGGAGTTTAATTGTGCATTGAGTGAAAAAGAACTTTCTCCAATTAGTTTTAAATTTGCTATATGCTAACTTCATGGAGTGCCCCCTAGTCCTTCAATTAAAAGAGTAAATAACCGATCCACATTTACCCATCCTAGAACTCTCATGATTTTAAAGACCTCTATTATATCCCCCCTCAGCTGTCGCTTCTCCAAGCTAAACAGCCCTAACCTATTTAATCTTTCCTAATAGGGGAGTTGTTCCATCCCCTTTATCATTATGGTTGCCATTCTCTGTACCTCCTCCATCACAACTATATCTTTTTTTGAGATGCAGTGACCAGAATTATACATAGTATTCAAGGTGTAGTCTCACCATGGAGCGATACAGAGGCATTTTGACATTTTCCATTTTATTCACCATTCCCTTCCTAATAATTCCTAAGATTCTGTTTGCTTTTTTGACTGCTGCAGCACATTGGGGCCAATAATTTCAATGATTTATCCATTATGACACCTAGATCTGTTTCCTGGGTGGTAGCTCTTAACATTGAACCTAACATCATATAACTACAGCATGGGTTCTTTTTCCCTATATCCATCACCTTGCACTTATCCACATTAAATTTCATTGCTATTTGGATGTCAAATTTTCCAGTCTCACAAAGTCCTCCTGTAATTTATCACAATTTTCTAGAGATGTGAATCGGTACGGGACTCGTTTCCGGTATCGAGTTTATAGAACTGCGGGAAATCTTCGTTTCCCGCAGTTCTGAATGCTTTTTTTTCCGGCTGTCCCGAGCCGAAAAAAACCCCAAACCACCTCGCCCCTTTAAATTGAATTATTTAGAATCCCTCACCCTCCTGACCCTCCCCCCCCAAAAAAAAAAACTTTTCTAAAATACCTGGTGGTCCAGCGTGGGTTCCAGGAGCGATCTCCTGCTCTCGGGCCATTGGCTGCCAGTAAACAAAATTCCGCCAATGGTCCTTTGCCCTTACCATGTGACAGGGGCTATAGGTGCCATTGGCTGGCCCCTATCACATGGTAGGAGCAATGGAAGGCTGGCGCCATCTCAAAAAATGGTGCGGGCCATTCATTGCTCCTACCATGTGATAGGGGCTGGCCAATGGCACTGATTTTGATTAGAGGCAGCCGATGACCCGAGAGCGGAAGATTGCTCCCAGGACCCCCACTGGACCACCAGGTACTTTAGAAAAGTTTGAGGGGGGTGTCAGGAGGGTGGGAAATTCTAAATAATTCGATTTTAAGGGTCAGGGTGGGTTTGGGGGTTGTTTTTGTGTGCCCCTTCTTCCCACCCACCCCCAAAACGATAAGAAAACCCCATGAAAATTTCATGGGGTTTTCCTATCGCTTTCGGGGACTCCCTGATACATGATGGATGAGAAAATATTGTACGATATATTCATTCATCAGAAAAACGATTCACGTCCCTACAATGTTCTTGTGATTTAAATACTCTGAATAATTTTGTATCATCTGCCAATTTACCTCACTCGTTACATTCCTTTCCAGATCATTTAAAAATATATTGAAAAGCACAGGTCCCAGTACAGAACCCTGAGGCACTCCACTGCTCACCCCCTCCACTGAGAAAATTATCCATTTAATCCTACTCTATGTTTCCTGTCTTTTAACCAGTTTGTAATCCACAAAAGGACATTGCCACCTATCCCATGACCTTTTACTTTTCTTGGAAGCCTCTCATGAAGAACTTTGTCAAATGCCTTCTAAAAATCCAAATACACTACATCTACTGGTTCACCTTTATCTACATGTTTATTAACCCCTTCAAAAAAGCAAAGCATATTTGCAAGGTAAGGCTTGCCTTGTGTAAAGCCATGCTGACTTTGTTCCATTAAACCATGTCTTTCTATATGTTCTGTGATTTTGGTCTTTAGAACACTTTCCACTTTTTTTTCTGGCACTAAAGTCAGGCTAACTGGTCTATAGGTTCTTGGATTACCCCTGGAGCATTTTCTAAATATTGGGATTATATTAGCCACCCTCCAGTCTTCAGATACAATGGATGAATTTAATGATAACCCTGAGGTATATAACATCCAGTCCAGGCAATTTACTACTCTTTAGTTTGTCAATCAGGCCTACCATATCTTCTAGGTTCACCGTGATTTGGTTTACTCCATCTGAATAATTACCCATGAAATGTACTCCAGAACTAGTATTTCCCCAACATCCTCTTCAGTAAACACTGAAGCAAATAAATTGTTTAATCTTTCCACGATGGCCTTATCTTCTCTAAGTGCCCCTTTAACCCCTCAATCATCTAAAGGTCCAACAGGCTTTCTGTTTCAGATATATTTTAAAAAGTTTTTACTGTGAGTTTTTGCCTCTACGGCCAAGTTCTTTTCAAATTCTCTCTTAGCCAGTCGTATCAGTGTCTTACATTTAACATGCCAACGCTTATGATTTATCTTATTTTCTTCTGCTGGATCCTTCTTCCAATTTTTGAATGAAGATCTTTTGGCTAAAATAGCCTCTTTTACATCACCATTTAACCATGATGGTAATCATTTTGCCTTCTGAATGTCATAATTCTGTCTTTAACTTGTAACCAGGAATTTCCTTCCACCTTTCTTAATGTGTGGAATACCTCTGGACTGTGCTTCTAGGATGGTTATTTTTTTTAACAATGTCTATGCCTCTTGCATACTTTTTACCTTTGTAGCTGCTCCTTTCAGTTTTTTTTCTATTTTTCTCATTTTATCAAAGTTTCCCTTTTGAAAAATTAGCAGTAGGCCTGTGGATATGCCTACTGTCACCCTTCTAATCATTAATTCAAATTTGATCAAATTATGATCACTATTGCCAAGCGGCCCCACCACAGTTACGTCTCTCACTAAATCCTGTGCTCCAATGAGAATTAGATCTACAATTGCTCCCTCACTCATTGGTTCCTGAACCCATTGCTCCATAAAATTGTCATTTATTCCATCTAGGAACTTTATCTCTCTAGCATGCCCCAATGATACATTTACCCAGTTAATATTGGGGAAATTGAAATCTAGTGCAAAAATTGTGGAAATCAAAACATAATAAGTTTTAGCCTAAGAAGGTGTCAGCAAGCCTGACGTTATATGTCCTCATATGTCCTCATATGAGGACATATAACGTCAGGCTTGCTGACACCTTCTTAGGCTAAAACTTATTATGTTTTGATTTCCACAATTTTTGCACTAGATTACTTTTGTGGTTATCTATTGACTCCCAGTTTGTGTATTGTGGAAATTGAAATCTCCCATTATTACTGCACTACTAATTTGGTTAACTTCCCTAATTTTTCTTAGCATTTCACTGTCCATATCACCATCTTGGCCAGGTGGATGGTAGTATACTCTTAATACTATACTCTTCCCCAGCACACAAGGGATTTCTACCCATAAAGATTTGATTGTGCATTTAGTCTCAAGCAGGATCTTTATCTTGCTGGACTCTATGCCATCTAGACATAAAGCACCACCCCGCCTCCTAGATCTCCTCTCTGTCATCGTGATATAATTTGTACCCCGGTATAGCACTGTCCCATTGGTTATCCTCCTTCCACCATGTCTCTCGGATACCAATTAGGTCTATGTCATCATTCACTGCTATGCATTCTAATCTCCCATCTTACTTCTTAGACTTCTGGCATTAGCATACAAACATTTCAAAGTGTGTTTTTTGTTTGCATTTTCATTCTGTTTTTTAATTGTTAGGGATAAATTGGAATCATTTAGCTCAGATCAGTTTGTAATTACAGGTACTTGGACTATTTTTCTTATTGTTGGAAGCTCACTGTTGGGATGCCCTAATTCTAATGCATCATTAGTATCCTTTGAAGATACCTCCCTCTGAACCATGCACTGTTGAGCGACTGTCGGCTTTCCCCTTTGATCTAGTTTAAAAGCTGTTCTATCTCCTTATTAAAGGTTAGCAACAGCAGTCTGGTTCCACTCTGTTTAAGGTGGAGCCCATCCCTTCAGGAAAGACACCCCCTTCTTCAAAAGGTTACGCAGTTCCTTATTAAACTGAATCCCTCTTCCTTATACCATCATCTTATCCACATTGAGATTTGTCTGCCTCTAGGGACCTGCGTGCAGAGCATTTCAGAGAATGCTACCCTGGAGGTTCTGGATTTAAGCTTTCTACCTAAGAGCTTAAATTTGGCTTCCAGAATCTCCCTCCCTCATTTTCCTATGTCGTTGGTGCCCACATGTACCAAGACAACCGGCTCCTCCCCAGCACTGTCCAAAATCCTATCTAGGTGATGTATGAGATCTGCAACCTTTGCACCAGGTAAGCTTGTTACTAGGCAATCTTCATGCCCACCAGCCACCCTTCTGTCTACATTCAGAACACCTGCATAACCACAAAATCCTATCTTCATCGCAATTTGGCTTCCGTAAATTCTTCAGCATGGAAACTCTCCTAACACTGACACCATACTCAAGGATATTGACAAAGGGCAATCTTCCTCCTAGCAATACTCGACATCTATCTGCGTTCGACACCATCAGCCATAAAATCCTGCTAAACCAACTCTCTAACATTGGCATAACAGGTACAGCGCTACTCTGGTTTAAATCCTACCTTGAAAATAGACAATTCAAGGTCAAGCTGGGTAGCAACGAATCTGATCCTGTTAACCTTTCCCGAGGTGTTCCCCAAGGCTCTGCACTTTCCTCTACCCTCTTCAACATCTACATGTTACCCCTATGCAAACTCCTATCTGAACTAGGCATCACCCTTTTCATCTATGCGGACGATGTCCAAATCCTCATCTCCTTCACTGACTCTCTACCTAAAGCCTTGGAAATCTGGGACATCTGCCTTGCCTCAATCAATCAACTCCTCACTAGCATGCACCTAGCACTTAACCCCGCCAAAACAGAACTTCTTGTCATTTCTACAGATGTACACCCCTTGTCCCACACAGACTCCAATCCATCGTCCCCCACCTTTCCCCTCTCCCTACATATTTGAAACCTGGGCATTACCTTCAACAACCATCTGAACCTAAAAGCATTCATAAAATCCACCCTAAAAGAATGCTATTGCAAAATCCATGTTTTAAAGAATCTTAGATTTTTCCTACATCTCCATGACTTTAGAACTGTTCTTCAGACCTTAATTTTCTCCAAAATCGACTATTGCAACTCCTTCCTCCTAGGCCTCCCCGCCTCAACCATCAAACCCCTACAATTACTACAGAATGCCACAGCCAGAATACTCACCAATACACACAAGAAGGATCACATTACTCCCATCCTAAAGAGTCTCCACTGGCTCCCCATTTCCTCAAGAATTCGCTACAAAAGCCTCTCACTAATACACAAGACCCTTTACAATGAACACATACATTGGCTACAAAACTCCCTCCACTTCCATACATCCAACAGACCCACGCAAGCCGCCTATCAAGGAACACTCCACATACCATCCCCTAAATTAACACACCTCTCCTCCACAAGGGATTGAGCATTTTCGATAGCAGGGCCCTCAATATGGAACACAATGCCACCCGACCTGCGCATAGAACCATGCACACACAAGTTTAAAAAGAAATTGAAAACATGGCTTTTCAAGCAGGCCTTCGACTAAGCACCCTTCCCGCTCCCTGTTTTTTTTTTTTCCTGGTGCTTAAGCCTCCTTAGCAACAACCCCCTTATTTGGTCTTCCCCCTGAGAATTGCCTCTCCCCAGTCGCTCCTCACATTTTGTTCACTTCGCCCCCGTCTCCCCGTTACATTTATATGTCCTTTAGCTCTCACCCTTAAACATGTATAAATATATTTGCATTGTTTTGTCCAATTTTCGCAACCCCACATGCATCCAACCGCACCATATAAACTCGTAAACTCCTGCTATATTCTTGCGTTTTATTATCATTTACAGCTTATTTTATACTTAGACTTATTTTAACCCTACTCTCTTCAACTGTGCTCTATGTAAATAGTCTAATTTGTTCCAGTTATTATGCACTCTACCAATTTGTTCTATGTAAATGGTTTAATCTTAATAACTATGCTATTCCTTTAATCACAATGTTCTTTGTAAACCTATACTATATAACCACTATGTTCCTTGTAAACCGATACGATGTACAAACAGTAATCGGTATATAAAAACCACCAAATAAATAAATAAATAAATAAATAATTCCTAATAATCAAATCACCAACTATGACAGTTGACCTAACCCTTCCTTCCTAGGCAAAAGCACTGGGAGACACATCCTCGGTGTGAGAGGACAATGCACCACCTGGAAAGCAGGTCCTTCCTACAAGACCCTTTCCTGCTACACTAGGTTGATGCTCTTTGATCATGAGACCTTCTTCCTCCAAGGCAGCACCAGGGCTGCCAGTCTGAAGTTGGGACTTGGCTACTATGTCCCTGAACATCTTATCTATATACCTCTCTGATTGCCTCAGCTCCTCCAGATCTTCCACTCTAGTCTCCAGAGATCGAACTTGTTCTCTGAGAGACAGGAGCTCTTTGCATCAGATGCACATGTACAACTTCTCACCAGCGGGTAAAAAATCATACATGTACCACTCGATGCAAAAGACTGGGAGGCCCCCCTCTTGCTGCTGGACTGCTGCCTTCATCTCAAATTTGTTCTGTGCCTAGTTAAGTTTTAGGTTGCTGTGGGTGTAGGAATGTGTCTTATTAGGGTCCTTTAAATGTATTAGTGTATTAACTATATATCTGGTAGTGGCCTACAAGGGAATGATCAAACTCTTAATAAGTTGTGGGGAATTCATGAAGTAAAGTTATAGGGCTGATTTTTTTTTGTTTGATTGTTTGAAGGAACTAAAAAATAAAATTTCAGACCTATTAGTAAAAATGTGTAACCCTTCATTAAAATCATCCATTAAAATCATCTTATGTTCTTATGTTCTTACCTGAAGACTGGAGGATAGCAAATGTAACCCCAATATTTAAAAAGGGCTCCAGGGGTGATCCGGGAAACTACAGACTGGTTAGCCTGACTTCAGTGCCAGGAAAAATAGTGGAAAGTGTTCTAAACATCAAAATCACAGAACATATAGAAAGACATAGTTTAATGGAACAAAGTCAGCATGGCTTTACCCAGGGCAAGTCTTGCCTCACAAATCTGCTTCACTTTTTTGAAGGAGTTAATAAACATGTGGATAAAGGTGAACCAGTAGATGTAGTATACTTGGATTTTCAGAAGGTGTTTGACAAAGTTCCTCATGAGAGGCTTCTAGGAAAAGTAAAAAGTCATGGGATAGGTGGCAATGTCCTTTCATGGATTGCAAACTGGCTAAAAGACAGGAAACAGAGAGAGTAGGATCAAATGGACAATTTTCTCAGTGGAAGGGAGTGGACAGTGGAGTGCCTCAGGGATCTGTATTGGGACCCTTACTTTTCAATATATTTATAAATGATCTGGAAAGAAATACGACGAGTGAGATAATCAAATTTGCAGATGACACAAAATTGTTCGGAATAGTTAAATCACAAGCAGATTGTGATAAATTGCAGGAAGACCTTGTGAGACTGGAACATTGGGCATCCAAATGGCAGATGAAATTTAATGTGGATAAGTGCAAGGTGATGCATATAGGAAAAAATAACCCATGCTATAATTACACAATGTTGGGTTCCATATTAGGTGCTACAACCCAAGAAAGAGATCTAGGCATCATAGTGGATAACACATTGAAATCGTCGGTTCAGTGTGCTGCGGCAGTCAAAAAAGCAAACAGAATGTTGGGAATTATTAGAAAGGGAATGGTAAATAAAACGGAAAATGTCATAATGCCTCTGTATCGATCCATGATGAGACCACACCTTGAATACTGTGTACAATTCTGGTCGCCGCATCTCAAAAAAGATATAATTGCAATGGAGAAGGTACAAAATGATAAGGGGAATGGAACAGCTCCCCTATGAGGAAAGACTAAGAGGTTAGGACTTTTCAGCTTGGAGAGGGGGGATATGAATTGGATGTTTAAAATTATGAGAGGTCTAGAACAGGTAGATGTGAATCGGTTATTTACTCTTTCGGATAGTAGAAAGACTAGGGGGCACTCCATGAAGTTAGCATGGGGCACATTTAAAACTAATCGGAGAAAGTTCTTTTTTACTGAACGCACAATTAAACTCTGGAATTTGTTGCCAGAGGATGTAGTTAGTGCAGTTAGTATAGCTGTGTTTAAAAAAGGATTGAAAAGTTCTTGGAGGAGAAGTCCATTACCTGCTATTAAGTTCACTTAGAGAATAGCCACTGCCATTAGCAATGGTTACATGGAATAGACTTAGTTTTTGAGTACTTGCCAGGTTCTTATGGCCTATATTGGCCACTGTTGGAAACAGGATGCTGGGCTTGATGGACCCTTGGTCTGACCCAGTATGGCATTTTCTTATGTTCTTATGTTCTTGATACTGTGGGCCTCATTTCAAGACTCCACTCTCTCAAAATTACTGGTACAGTTTTAAATGGTTTACCTCTTATCTCACTCAACAAGCACAACAAATTAAAATAGGCAGTTCTGTTTCAGAATGGTACCCAGTTGATACCGGAGTGCCTTAAGGCTCATCCCTATCTGCCACTTTATTTAATTCACTATGCAGCCACAATGTCTAAGTAAATTTAGTGTACTGCCAGTGGGAGCACTCATGCTACAGGAGACAACAGTTGTCTGCCCTGTCTATCTCTATGAGGAAAATAAATCGAGTGAACATTCAGAAGTTTTGCCTATTATCAGGCAAAGTGTTTAGACTGCCATTTACCCTATGATTCTGATGGTTGAAACGGCTGCAGCTGCCATTTTGAAAACTTCATGTTCTGATCACTTTGCAGTGCATTCACTTAAAAGAAATAGCCTCTTGTAAATGACAGGATATACACACTCAGATATATTTTATTTATTTTATTTAACATTTATCTATACCGACCTTCAAGGTTGAATACCATATCAGGTCGGTTTACATCGAACAGGGGTAGATCAGTATAACGTAACATAACATAAGGAGCAAATTTTGTGGTAAGAGACAAGAGCAGAGAAGCAAAAAGTTACATAATAACAAGGACCTTGAACTTGGAAGCTGGTTCAGCTGGAAAAAGAGAAGCCTTAAGAAGGTATTAAATTAAGTACATTGTGATATGTCCAAACTAGTAAATGAGGTGAATATTGGCGGGGCGATATAAGAGAGTTTCAACACAGTTTGACTTGCTTCATCTCCTTTACCTATGACAGACATGCTGTGTGTTGTATAAGCATTAAGGTGTAGTGGAAACAGATTCCTGTTTGATTCCTATTTTGATGCTTCAATGGTGGGTGGGGGTGGGAGAAGGAGAATTGGATTCAGATGACAGCCAGCACTGAGCCCTGACTTTGTTCCAGAGCACTGATACACATAGATTAGGGAAAAGTGCAGGACTGCCTCTATGGCAGTCTAAAAGCAAAGCACGTTCAAGCAGCAATATTGTATTAACATAAGGTTTGGGGGAAAACCTGTTGGTCTTCCGAAGCCCGCACCATTTTTAAAGATGGCACCGGCCATCCAGTGCTCCCTCCATGTGACAGAGGCCGGCCAATGGCACGGATACCTTGTCACATGGTAAGGGCAAAGGGCCATCAGCGCCATTTTGATTAGTGGCAGCCGACGGCCCGAGAGCGGGAGATCACTCCCGAGACTCCCACTGGACCACCAGGTACCTGTGAAAAGTTTTTTTGGGGGGTCGGGAGGATGGGGGAAGCTAAGGGATTAGTTTCAAAGGGTCGGGGTGGGTTTAGGGGTTATTTTTGTGTGCCGTTTTTCCCGCCCTCCCCCAAAACTATAAGAGAACCCCACGAACAATATTGTGGGGTTTTCCTATTGGTTTCGGGGAGCCCCTGATTTCTGACGATTTTGAAAATATAGTACGATATTTTCAATCGTCCGAAATACGATTCACATCCCTATTCAGAAGAGACTCAGGAACGAGGTACAAGGCATTCAGAAGACTCAGGAAAGTACTGGGTTGAGACTGCAACGCAGTGCGCTCTACACAGTCCACCCATGGGACTGATCACGGACCATGCTGGACTCGAGGAGCCTCTAGACGAGAAGTGGAGCAATGAAAAGGGACATGTCTCAGAAGCTGTAGAAGCCTGCACCGAGGCATGCCCTACTCAGCTGCCAGTGGCTGGTTGCAGACCACGTTGATGGAACAGGTTATGGTAGAGTCTTTGGCATGGACGGAGCTAGAACAAGGGACTCCGTAGACCAGGGACAAGTACAGAAGCGGAAGTCTCCCAGAGGCTAGTGCTGCAGAAGTGAGGTAGGCCACCATGAAGTGCCCTACACAGCCCGCCCATGGGTCTGGTCGCGGACCACAACATGGCACACCAGGAAGAGTGGCACGAGGAATCAGGGGTTCAGGACAGCTGGACAGGATCACGGACATCAGGATCAGGAGAAACAACATCTGGACTGGATCATAGACATCAGGTATGGAGAACAAACATCTGTACTGGAACATAGAATACAGGATCAGGAGACAGACCTCCAGAGTGGATCACAGACATCAGGGACATCAGGCGGACATCTGGACTGGAACATGGACTTCAGGACAAGACGAGGAGCTCAAACAAAGAACAGGAAACACGGGATCTTGAAGAAGAGCTGGAACAAGGATGGCTCCTGGAGCAAAGGAAAGCAGGATCCCAGGAGCGTCTAACTCCTTGCGAAGGCAAAGCTGGAATGGACGCTGAGCCCTTTTGTAGGGCTGAAGAGGACAGCGCCCAGGGAGGGGTCAGCAGAGGGCCACACCTGGCTGGCCCTTGAAAAACAGGAGAGAGGCGCATGCCCATGCCTAAGGAAGCTGGTGAAGAGAGAGCTGGAAGCTGGTGGCGTCCTCAGCCACGTGGAAGGCCCGAGGAATCAAGGCAGGTAGCAGAGCAGCCCTGCCCAGAAGCTGGAGAAATGGCAGGCTGCAGGAGCGGCTTCCAGCTGCGAAGACTGAAGCAGGAAGGCTGTAGGAAGCTGCAGGCACTGGCAGGGTCAGCCTCCCTGCCGGGCAAGGACCTGGGCTGAAGCAGGCACCGGCAGGGACGGCTTCCCTGCAGGCTGAGGACCCCGGTAGAGACTGCAACACGCCAGGGAAGGCAGGAACGGCAGCAGAGGTCCTGACTGTGAGGGAAAGCTCTTGGCGAGTCAGCCCTGCCACGTAGAGCAAGCAGCAGCCAGGGAGGAGCCCGGACATAGCGGCACGAATGCCGTGGAGGGTAAGGCGTCAGCGGCCAGACTGGCCGCGAAGGTAAGGGAGCCTGCCTGCGAGGAGCGTGGGCAGGATCACAACACACCATATCTATCTATCTATCTATCTATCTATCTATCTATCTATCTATCTATCTATCTATGATACAGTGGGTAGAACATAAGGTTTAGTTGTACCTCGTCTCTGCCAGCATATTGGGAATAGCAAAGGGAGTGAAAAGCCAAGTTCTGCAACCGTACCTGGAAACTCCTGCAGCAAAGACAGAATGGAAGCATCAATGACACCACAGTCACTTTGACATCTTTCTGCCAAAGCACAGCATGCTATAAGTCAGTAGAAGCTAGCCTGTAGTTTAGCCTCAGTCTTAAAAACCTATTTCTGTACCCTAGATGCATGTCACCTTTTTCTGGAATACTCTATAACATTAGATTAATCTAGGTCACATCTTCCAAACTAATAAACTGTGTCTAGGGATCCGCAGCCCCTCACAATCAAGCTAAGTCTATTCATTTGTAGCAGTCATCAAACCCTAAAGCGGTACATAAACATTGGCATACCTGTCCTAGCAGAAAAACCTCTATCTCATATGCAGTGCATATGTCCTCCACAGATACCAAAATTTTTCTGCCCGACACAGGGAATATGCTAGGCCCAAAAATGCACCAGCCAATGTTACGTGTGCCACCTGCGGAAGTGCCACAGTGCAGTCCACCTTACTTTTCTCCATATCGGATCTCTTTTCCCTCCCCCTCCTTTCATCTCCTTTCTTTCTTATCCCATTCTGCGTTTATCCTCCTCCATCCCTGACCACTTTATCCCTCCTGCCTAAGATGTGTTCTTCATTTCCCTCCTCTGAGATCCCTTCTTTCCCCATCCGCAGATACCTTCGCCTCTAATAAAAAAATCAAATAAACTGGACACAAATGTCAGAAAATAACTTAATTTGTTAAAACATAAGAAAAAATACATTTTAATATGAGACTCTCTACCTGGGTAACATCAGGCTAGGTTGAGAGAACATTGCACAAATCTCATCTTTGAGTGAGTTTCCTCACTCTGAAGGTCATCAAATCTGCACAAGAGAGCACTGTTCCTTTCGTACGTCTCACTTTGAATGTCAAACTGGCCCCTAACCCAAATACCTAAACCTCACCTCTAGTTACTAGGTGGGCTTCCCATAGAGATATAAATACCTATCTAAGTGTTACTGCTTTGTGGCTAGGTTCATTCTCTCTCTCTCACTCTCAAGTAGGCCTTCAAGGAGCAAGTACCAGGTTCCAGGGAATGCTCTGAGAGAGAGTAACTCACTGATGTTGTAGGCAGCAAAGACTTCCTGGTAGAAGTGGTATTCAGTAGCAAGATATTATGTCCACTTTATTTCTTATTGACTGTAAAGCTTGTTGCTGATTTATTGTTTATTTTATTAACGTGCCACGGTATATTAAAAAAAAAAAATCTCTAAATAAATAAATAAATAAATACATAAATAAATAAGTCTGGGAATGAGGGCCCTTGAGGAACAAGTACTAGTTCCAGACTGCAACCTGAAAGGCAAAAGAGAAACAAGGCCCCCAAGGAGCAGGTACCCCTGGTCAGTCCATGGAGGCAGAGTAGCTTAGGTAGAGTAACCCTTGTCCGGTAAACCTTTGCTAACTCCATTCGTTAGCAATTTCAGAGATCTTAAATATCCAGTGCGGATGACATCATCTCAGGGGGACACCACTGTTGGTACTTCAGTCGGGGCCACGGCACGCACGCACCCTTAGGCTCCATGGAAATATGGTGGTGCGCAGCTTCTAGCCAGTCTGGGGACACAGGAGGAGGATGGCATGAGGAAACCGCAGCAGCCAAACTTCTCACAGGCAAAGAGGGAGTCACCAAAGTGGTATGGTGGGTGTAGTGGAGACGTCGGGCAGCGACGGTCACCACAGAATCCCCCTTCAAAGGGTGATTTCCTCTGCGGGTACCAGGCTTGGGTTTTGAAGAATGCACGAGGTGGAATTGATGAAGCATCTCTTTGTCCAGAATATTGGTCTGAGGCTCCCAAGAGTTTTCTTTGGGGCCTAAACCTTCCCACTTTAGAAGGTATTGCCTCTTTTTTTTGAACATCCAGGACCTCTTCGACTTTGAATTCTAAGTTGTCTTCTGCATTGAAGACAGGTGGAATTTGAGGTATGGGAGAAAATTTGCTGAGTATGAGTGGTTTCAGAAGTGAAACGTGGAAAGCTTTATGAATATCAGCAGCAGTGGAATGAGCTACTGGGACGTAATGATCTTCAGTGGAAGTGGCGGTGTTGGGGAACGTCTTTCAGCTTGATGAGGGGACTCCTTAAGTCTTCCACTAGACTTCTGAGAATGAAGTTGCCTTCTGCCCCTGAGTCCACCGGGGCAGGAGTCTGAACTGTAACCGGTCCTTAACTCAAAGAGACTGGAAGAGACAGTGGAGGAGAGGACGTGGTATGGCCTAAGAACGGTGCTCCTGCAGGACTTAGGCCCATCCATTTCCCGGATGAATGGAGCATGTAGACACATTATGGCCGGGCTGACCACAGTACATGCAAAGGCCGTGCTTCTTCCAAAGTCTTCTTTCTTTGGAAGACAAATGTCTATGACCAGGTTGCATCGGTTCATCTTTATCAGCAGCAAGAATTACTGGAACCATCCGAGGTGCAGATGTAGAACTACCCTGTTTCAACCCAGGTAACACATTAGGCCGGAGTTCCTTCACTTTGTCCCGGAGCTGGTGATCAATCCAAGTGGCCAAAGCTACTAATTTGTCCAGCGAGTCAGGTGTTTCACGAGCAGCCAGCTCGTCCTTTACACAGGTATCCAGGCCTCTGCAAAAGAGTGTCTTGAGACATTTGGGGTCTCAGCAAAGTTGTGCTGCAAGAGTTTTGAACTCGATGGCAAATTCAGCCAGTGATCTGCTGCCTTGCTTCAATTCCACCAAAGCAGAACTGGCTACAGCAGTTCGAGCAGGGTCATTGAAGACGGATTTAAACAAGTCCATAAATCCTTCTATGTCCTGCAAAATGTGGTCCTTGTGCTCCCACAAGGTAGATGCCCAAGACAAGGCCCTACCATCCAGGTATGAAAGGATGTAGGTAGTCTTGGAAAGAGCCGTAGGAAATAAAGATGGCTGTAAGGCAAAGTGTATGCAGCACTGGTTTAAGAAGCCCCAGGCCTTCTGAATTTCACCGGAGAAGTGGATTGGAGCCGCCAGTGGTACAGCAGTTTTTAAAGTTACCTCCTGTAACTGACCTTCATGGTTGGAAACTGTGCCTTGAACCTTCTGTGTGTATAGCTGATGAAATGCTGAAGTAAGTTTCTCCAAGGCATCTTGCTGCTCTACAATGCGCTGGGCCAGGCCCGGTATGGCCTGCAAGGCATTGAATTTTACCGGATCCATGGAGTTAGCAATTTGTTAGTGTTTGAGGTACTTGTGGGTGGATCCTTGGTGTTACCGCCAAATATTTTGTAAAATAACACAAACCTTGAAAAGAAACAAGTAAATAAATAAATAAATAAATCAAATAAATAAATACCTAGACTCTTACATAGAAATGATGGCAGAAAAGGACCAGGTTTATTGGTTAAGGACAGTAACAGCTGCATTAGCAAGTTACCCCACTCCTACTTGTTTTCCCAGACCTTAAACAATAGTGACCACGCCACCCTGGGAGATCCCGAAAGGGACCACCGATCAGGCTCAGAGTGTGGAGACAGACACACACTAGTTCTTTTATTAAACAGTATATTGAACCACCAGAGGTGGCAGTAGTGAGATGAATTGCCCGGCTGGGCTGTAGTCCCTCAGATACTGGAACAGCGATCCTGGATAACTGAGCTGTAGAGAACTGAATATAGTGAGTAGGCAGGGTATGCAGAGTTCAGGAACAGAACCTTGATGGTAACAATCACACAGTAGTTCTTGGAAGCAGCCCAGGAGCTGGAATGAAGTAGGCCCTCGAGGAGCGAGTACCTGGTTCCAGGGAAAGCTCTGAGAGAGAGATGGTAACTCACAGATGTAGTAGGCAGCGAAGGCTTCCTGGCAGAAGTGGTATTCAGTAGCAAGTCCAGGAACGAGGGCCCTTGAGGAGCAAGTACCAGTTCCAGACTGCGACCTGAAAGGCAAAAGAGAAACGAGGCCCCCAAGAAGCGAGTACCCCTGGTCAGTCTGTGGGGGCAGAATAGCTTAGGTAGAGTAACCCATGTCCGGTAAACCTTTGCTAACTCCATTCATTAGCGATTTCAGAGATCTTAAATATCTGGTGCGGATGACGTCATCTCAGGGGGACGCCCCTGAGGTTCGCGCCACTGCTGGTACTTCAGTCGGGGCAGCACCACACGCGTGCCCTTAGGCTCCATGGAAACATGGTGGTGTGCAGCATTTAGCCGGTCTGGGGACGCCGGAGGAGGACGGCATGAGGACGCCGCGGCAGCCAAACTTCTCATAGGCAAAGAGGAGGTTGCCAAAGTGGTAAGGTTGGCGTAGTGGAGGCTTCGGGCAGCGACGGTCGCAACACTCTCTCTCTCTCTCTCTCTCTCTCTCTCTCATAAATCCAGGCCTTAGTGAGGCACAAGAGAAGGCTTTTTCATAGTAGGCTAACTTCTGAGTGTGGAATGTGTCTGGCACTTATCTGGATAACTCTGAAAGCAACCACCTGGGGTTGAAGTAGAAGCATATTGCAATCCTACCTGAAAATTAATAAATTCAAGGTACTGTGATAGTTAGAATTGGGGGGAGAGGGAGGGGAAGAGAAGAGGGGCCTTCATTTGATATGAATCTTGATGAGATGGCAGAGAAAGAGGAAGGATGTCGCTGATACCTACTACTTTTATTTTTTATTCATACCTGGAGGGGTCAGCAGGCCACTTTTTTCACATTGACTGGGAGCAGGGATATGGGCCAATAAGCCCTTGGAATACTTTTTTTTTATATATATATATATATATATATATAGGCCTTTGCTACTTAACCAGCTATATTCTTTTGAACATAATCAGTTAAGGCTAAAGTTATCCAGCCACACAAAGCCAGAGAACATTTAACCCAACTGGCTATCTTTTGAATATCACTGGTTAGGTTAAAAGTTATCTGGCTAAATGTAGCTGGATAGTTTTAATCAGGGATAGTCAGCAGAATGTTTATCCTGCTAAATTGGGCTGGTTAAGTTATCAATTTTTTTATTTTTTTGAATATTGGCCTCCTCATGAATTACTTTGGCAACACAAGTAAAAATTGTCATGCCAATAAATAATTTATTGGAGCCTGTCACATTCTTTGCTAGTTTTCATTGGTAGAATGAAATCAATCAGAGAACCAAGAAAGAGAGCACGATTCATGCTAATACTGTATACAGCTTCAGCAGTTTATGAAATACTGTATTGCACAATTCATTGACAAATCATAAACTGAAAATGCTATGACTAGAAGACAAAGTGAGTTCTTTAAATACATTCCCTTCATTAGCAGTAGCCCAACACACAGTTCAGTTTTAAATGGACCAGATTTAATATTGTGGCACCCATAGGCAGAGGGCCGAGGATGGCAGTTTTCACTTCAGAAATCAGTACTCATCAGGGGAGTACCAGGTTTGGGCATCCTCAGAATTTGGCACCCTAGGCACGTTGCCTAAGTCAAAATTGGGTTCTGATTGGAAACAGTTTCACACAAGTCAGAAGTTAATATTTTAAAAAGGCTTATGCCCTGTAATCTGATCTTTGTTTTGTTGCATCAATTTTTGTTATGTCTGTTCTAGGGAAATTGTTTTGCATCATTCTTGAATGTGTAGCTTGCACATCGCCTAATGGCCTCAGCTTTAGGCGATTAATACTTTTTAACAAAGTAAAGTTAAAGTAAAAGAAGAATGAGAAAAAGATAAAAAGAAACTCATGCCTAAACAGAAACAAAAATAAAAGACAAAAAAGCGGCAGCTCCATGAGTAGTCCGGCTCATTTGGAATAATGGTGATTCTGTAGCTTTCTGAGACTTATAATACATAGGAAAAACATGAAAAAAACAGTTCTACTCTCCACTTTCTACTCTTGGAGGTAGGCTTATCAGTGCTTATATTTAGCAAGAATTTATGAAAGAAACCATTCTGCTTTATACCTTCATTTGCATGACAATTCTGTAAATGCTGTTTGAGCTTACACAGCTGAGATCTGACTGTGCTAAACCTAACTTCTTGCAAAACATTGAAGGGTTTATTTGAAGGCCTATGTGCACTGGAACTCAGTGAAAGTGCAATGTGTATTGAAGCTTAGTGGAAGCCCAATAGAGCTTTAAGAAACTGCAAGGAGAAACTGAAGTCCTGCAGTGCCTCACAAAAAGATTTCACTACTCTTCAGCTACAACTCTCCCTTCATGGGGATATGATTTGTTGCTGTATATAGAGCAGAGAACAGTTCCAGGAAAGAGATATTTTAATTCTATGTGGACAATAACATTCTTTTTCTACTGTGCTATTGTTCAAGATAGCTTGATTATTTTACAGAAGGGGCTAGGCATGCAAACTTCAATTTAATTCAGGAAGTATAGTTAACACAGTAGCATAAGAATGGCCAAGCTGAGTCCGACCAATTCTCTATCTAGACCAGTATCCTGTTTCTGACAGGAGCCCAAGAATCACCAGATGAAAACCAGAGTTCATCTAAAAATCCTCAGCAGGATAGCTATGTTAGTCTGGTGTAGCAAAAAATGAAAGGAGTCAGGTGCATCAACTAAGTGATCCCAGTAAATCTATAAAAATGTGAAGCCACTTGGTCTCCATAAAATTTCTAAAATCCATTTATATCCTTGTCTTTCAGAAATGTTTCCAGACTTTCTTGCCAGTAACCTGAGGCAAAATGGGCAATACAGTGTCTAATTTAGGGGCTCTGGAACACCACTTTCTCCAACATACAGTTATTTTCTGATCTTCTAGCACTCCCCCAACATAAGAACCCCATGAACTCCACTAACATAAGGTACCCACAAAAATATTAAGCAGTCTTTTGAGCTCCCCGCACCACCAACACCCCCTCACAAAAAAAGAAAAACAAATACAGAAAACGTCCTAGTAAGGTATAAGGGTACTGCCCCACATTTTCTCTTAGCTGCCTCTAATTTCCCAGTCTCTCCTTTTACTCCTTTCCTCAAATATTTATTTATTTATTTTACTCTTATATTTCGCCTTTCTTTATTTTACAACCCTTCTTTCATGTCTCCCTCCCTCCTCTTCAGTCTTTTACTCTTCACATGTTTCATCCCTTCATTCACTCCTGTCATCTTCCAAGTCTTTTCATTATGTCATTCCTACCCTGCTCATAGTATCATCTTTCCCCTTCTCTATTATCATCCCTTTTAGAATTTAGAATTTATTACAAATTCTAGCCCACAAATCTTGCCAAAAAGGTTTGCAATGGGTTACATAACATTCAAAATCAAATAGCATTAACATAGTAATAATGACGGCAGAAAAGACAAAATGGTCCATCTAGTCGACCCAGAAATTTGCTTCCAGATTACCCCATGTGTTCTGTTAAGAGTAGTAACTGCTGTTCCATGCAGGTTACCCCATGCTTTCTGTTAAGAATAATAATTCTTGCTGCGTGCAGGTTACCCCCATACAGAAATGTTATATCATCCCTTTCTTTAAAGTCTTCAGGGATCCGCAGTGTTTGTCTCATGCTCTTTTGAATTCATTAAATGTTCTCGTCTTCACCACTCCTTGTGGGAGAGCAATCCAGGCATCCACCACCCTCTCTGTGAAGAAATAGTTCCTGGTATTGGTTCTTAGTCATTCCCCTTGGAGTTTCATATTATGAACCCTAGATCTACTCTTTCCATTACAGCGGAAACGTTTTGAAGTTTGTGTATCATTGATACCTGTCAGGTATCTGAAAATCTGTATCAAATCTCCCATGCACATCCTTTCTTCCAGGGAACACATATTAAGATCTTTCAGCCTCTCTTCATAGGTATTCTGAAACAAACCAAACACCTTTTTGGTTGTATTCCTTTGGACAGTTTCCATCATGATTCTATCCTTTTTGAAATATGGTCTCGAGAAATGAACATAGTACTCCAGGTGAGGCCTCACCAAGGATCTATTCAAGGGCATTATCACTTCCCTTTTCCTGCTAGTTATGCAGCCCAGCATCTTTCTGGCTTCAGCACACCTTGTCACATTGCTTTGCAAACCAGATCACCAGACACAATAACACCAAGGTCCCTCTCCATGTCCATGCCCAATAATCTCCCCCCGCCCCCCATCACATATAGCTTTTTTGGATCTCCACACTCCAGGTCCATGACTCTGTACTTCTTGGCATTGAATCACAGCTGCCAAATCTTTGACTGTTCTTCAATTTTTTTTCAGATCACTGACAGGGGCTGACCAATGGCACCGGTAGCCCCTGTGACATAGTAAGGGCAAAGGCTATCGGCGCCATTTTGATTACTGGCAGCCGATGGCCCAAGTGCAGGAGATCGCTCCTGAACCCCCACTGGACCACCAGAGGCTTTTGGCAAGTCTTGAAGGACCCTCCTGACCCACACAAGACTTGCCAAAAGTCCAGCGGGGGTCCGGGAGCGACCTCCTGCACTCGGACCATCGGCTGTCAGTATTCAAAATGGCGCCGATGGCCTTTGCCCTTACTATGTCACAGGGGCTACCGGTGCCATTGGTCAGCCCCTGTCACATGGTAGGAGCACAAGATGGCATGGGCCATCCAGTGCTCCTATCATGTGACAGTGTCTGGCCCTTGTCACATGGTAGGAGCACAAGATGGCATGGGCCATCCAGTGCTCCTATCATGTGACAGCGTCCGGCCAATGGCACGGATACCCTGTCACATGGTAAGGGCAAAGGGCCATCGGCACCATTTTGATTAGTGGCAGCCAATGGCCCGGGAGCGGGAGATCGCTCCAGGGACCCCCACTGGACCACCAGGTACCTGTAAAAAGTTTTTTGGGGGGTCGGGAGGGTGGGGGAAGCTAAGGGAATAGTTTTAAAGGGTCGGTTAGGTTTAGGAGTTATTTTTATGTGCCGTTCTTCCCGCCCTCCCCCAAAACTATAAGAGAACACCCACGATCAATATCGTGGGGTTTTCCTATCGTTTTGGAGGAGCCCCCGATTTCTGACAATTTTGAAAATATTGTCCAATATTTTCAATCGATTCACATCCCTAATTGTTTCCTGTCAGTTAACCAGTTAGTAATCCACTTCCCCATCTTGGTGCCCACATCCAATCTTCTCATTTTATTCACGAGCCTCCTATGTGGGACCATATCAAAACATTTGCCAAAATCCAAGTAAATCTTATAGAGCACTCTTCCTTGATTCAGTTCTCTCATCAACCAATCAAAAATAATGATAAAAAGAAAACAAAAACATGAAAATTTAAAACAGTAACAAAATCATGATACCATGTCTGCCAATAATCAAAGGTACTGTATGGTAATAATTAGTCAGATGGATCCTTGAATGGCATACTAAATAAATAACTCTAATACTTTTTTGAAAGCTTTCTCGCAGCTAAATATCCCAAAGCTATTGGGTAGTGAATTCCAAAAAAGTGGGCCTGCCATTGAGAAATCCCTATCTCTTGTTCAAGTGTGCACATTTGTTTTTTTTAAATAGAATTTTGAGGAGAATCTTCCCTTTACATGTTTGGGGGGCATGGACAGGTTTATATAACCTGGCCTCAGCATTTTTTCAGGTGAGAGGGATGGATGGGGGGGGGGGCATGGGAGGCTTCGGGAGACCTGGTTTTTTCTTTTTTTTTTGGGGGGGAGAATGTTTATTTAGCTTTTTTTAACTAAATAAACAAAATAAACATTACAAAAAATGAAATTCATGGAAAACCAAACCCCCAAAAATGAAATGAAAAACAAAAAAAATGTTGCTTTCAAATTTGTACACAACCTTGCTTTCAGTTTTGGCAAGGTTCTTCTCTATCTAGATTACATAGATGTCACACGGTTACAGAGAAAAACATATTTTTACATGTGTGTGGGGAAAACAGCGACATCTGTTGGACAGATATGCAATACACGCTATCTACCTTGGGAAATGAAGCTGCTGTACTGCGCATGCGCAGGCGGGAGCGCACGTCAGGCACAGTGGGACCAACATGGCGCTGGGAGGAGCAGCAGCGGCGGACCAGCGGCGATATCGGGCGTGGTGGTTCGGCCGGCCGAACTTCGACACCTGGGAGCGGTGGCGATCTGGTACGGCTCACGTGCACGACAGGGAGGGACCCTTGCTGATCTCGCGTCTTCGGGAGTGGGCCACGCAGAACCGTACAAGAGGGAGAGGGATGGGGGGGGGGGGTGTCAGCTGGGAGGGCATTGCGAGCAGGAGGGGATCTGAGTCAGGTAAGGAGATTCAGAGAGGGTGTGCTGTCACTGACGAAAGGGTAGGGAGTAGGCGGGGAGAGGTGACAGTGATGGGAGGGAGAATGAAGGGGGCGGTGAGTGTCCGGGGAGAGACACAGAGGTGAGAGGTGAGTGTGAGGGGTGAGAGTTGGAGTGGGGACGGGGGAGTGAAGGGGGGGTTAGTGACCAAAGGGGGAGGAGTGAGTGTGAGGGGAGAGAGTTGGAGTGGGGACAGGGGAGTGAAGGGGATTAGTGACCAAAGGGGAAGGAGTGAGTGTGAGGAGAGACAGTTGGAGTGGGGACAGGGGAGGAAAGGGGGGGGGTGTGACCAAGGGGGAGGACGATGTGTGACTGAGGTATATGAGCAAGGGGAAGGGGGAGGAGGGGGAAAATTCTGACTCTGCCACTGCAACTCATGGCGGGCCACCACAACACAGAGGGGAGAGGTGAGTGTGAGGGGAGAGAGTTGGAGTGGGGACAGGGGAGGAAAAGGGAGGTGAGTGACCAAGGGGGAGGACGATGTGTGACTGAGGTATATGCGCAAGTGGAAGGGGGAGGGGGGAAAAGAACCTGACTCTGCCACTGCAACGCGTGGTGGGCCACTGCGACACAGAGGGGAGAGGTGAGTGTGAGGGGTGAGAGTTGGAGTGGGGACAGGGGAGTGAAGGGGGGGTTAGTGACCAAAGGGGGAGGGGTGAGTGTGAGGGGAGAGAGTTGGAGTGGGGACAGGGGAGGAAAGGGGGGGTAGTGACCAAGGGGGAAGACGATGTGAGACTGAGGTATATGAGCAAGGGGAAGGGGGAGGGGGGAAAGAACCTGACTCTGCCACTGCAACGCGTGGCGGGCCACTGCTAGTATATATATATATATATATTTTTTTTTTTTTTTGTTTTTTTTTTTGTTTTACCCAGACTGTGTTATTCAGCCCTTATTGGTTGTTTTTCTTCTCCCCTGCCGTTGAAGCAGGGAGCGATGCTGGATATGCGTGTAGTATCAGTTTTTCTTCTCCCCTGCCGTTGAAGCAGAGAGCTATGCTGGATATGCGTGAAGAAAAACTGATACTTCACGCATATCCAGCATAGCTCTCTGCTTCAACGGCAGGGGAGAAGAAAAACTGATACTACACGCATATCCAGCATAGCTCCCTGCTTCAACGGCAGGGGAGAAGAAAAACAACCAATAAGGGCTGAATAACACAGTCTGGGTAAAACAAATAAACATGGGTGTAGCTTGCTTATTGCGGCGGTTACTACCCCTACTACCCCTAACTAATCAAGCTTGATATTTCACTTGGTTGCAGCTCCATCACTGCTCTCTACATTAATGGTGGGGGTGGAAGAGAAATAGAACCAAAGAGCTAAGAGAAACAGATAAGTATGAGAAAAAAATGTGAAGCTTGCTGGGCAGACTGGATGGGCCGTTTGGTCTTCTTCTGCCGTCATTTCTATGTTTCTATGTTTCTATATATATATATATATATATACATACTTTATCAGGGGTGGATTGCAAGAAAATATTGGCCTGAAGGATTTTTTAAAACTGGCCCATGGGGTTTCTGATGCCCTCATGGACTTTCCATGCAGCACATATGTCAACAGCTCCTAAATGTATGCCAAGTCAACCCTGGAACCTGGCAGAATTGAGCCAAAATATCTCCAAAATAAACTTCATCTTTCCTAAATAACTAAGAAGATGCATACATTCTAGACCAGGGGTGAGTAGAGCTGCAGGCCCCGTTCAATCCATTCAAATTATTTGGGTCCTCTACACTTCTGCTTATATCTATTATAATATAGAGATATGTCCAGGATTCCCTGGTACGGCTCTTGAAGCAAATGACACTGCCAGCTAATGTTGGACACACACATGCTCAGTCACAAACAATTTTTAGATTGCAGAAACTTTATTGCCACATATACACTGACAACCACAAAGACACATACTCTTTTTCAGACACAAAGACACACCCACATACTCAGAGTGTTTGTGTAGCTGGTCAGAGAGAAAGATACCTACATAAACACTCTCTCTCTCACAAAGTGTGTTTAGGCATGTGTCTCTCACTCTCCCTGACACAGACACACAAATACTCTTTCTGACATGCTGTGGTTGTACTGCTGCTTATGTGCTCATACAGGGCTAGATTTTAAAAGCCCTGCGCGCGTAAATCCTGCCGGATTTACACGCGCAGGGCACTCGCATGCTGGCGCGCCTATTTTGCATAGGCCGCCGGCGCGTGCAAAGCCCCGGGACGCACGTAAGTCCCGGGGCATCGTAAAAGGGGCATGTCTGGGGGCGTGTCTGGGGGGCGTGTCTGGGGTCAGGGGTTGGTCTGGGGCGGGTCCAGGGGCGTGGTGACGGTTCAGGGGCGGGCCTGGAGGGCGGTCCCGAGTCCTCCGGCACTGCGGCCTGTGCCGGGGTATGCCGAGGCGGCGCGTGCAAGTTACTCCTGCTTCAAGCAGGCGTAACTTGCACAACAAAGGTGGGGGGGATTTAGGTAGGGCTGGGGGGTGGGGTAGATAGGGGAAGGGAGGGGAAGGTTGGGAGACGCGGAAGGAAAGTTCCCTCCGAGACCGCTCCGATTTCGGCGCCATTTTGAGTATTGGGATCGGACGGACGGCGTGAAAGGAGGTCGCTCCCGGACCCTTGCTGGACTTTTGGCAAGTCTTGTGGGGGTCAGGAGGCCCCCCCAAGCTGGCCAAAAGTTCCGGTTGGGTCCAACGAGGGTCCTGGAGCGACCTCTTGCCACATGACCTGTCATGTGGTAGGAGCACAAGATGGCGTCGGTGACCATGTGACAGGGGCTGACCAATGGCACCAGCAGCCCCTGTGACCCAGGCTATCGGCGCTGTGAGGAAACCGCAAACGAGTGCAGGGATGGCTTCCTGACTCCCCGCTGGACCACCAGGGAGTTTTGGTAAGTCTTGGGGGGGGGGGGGGTCAGGAGGGTGGGGGGTTGTAGTTAATTTAGTAGTAACGTATTTACAGATCGACAACTTATTGAATTCTCCATACTTCCGCATGAAACGGAATTAACCCCCCACGAATACCTATCGCGTACGCAACAAAAACGTTTTGCCTGCACATCTCTAGTATTTATTTATTTTGTTTGAGTAGAATTCTTTTTTTGCTTTGTGGATGAGTTTTTTGTATTCTGCTAGGTGTGCTATGTATGCGTTTAGTAGTGTGGTTGTTTTGTTGTTGTTCCTCCATGTTTTCTCTTTTTTTCTGAGTTTACGTTTGGCTGCTCTGATTTTGTCGTTGTACCATTGGTTCTGATGTTTTGTTTTGTTTTTTTATAGTTTTCTTGATCATGGGGTTTATCTTGTCTGCAATTGTTTTAGTGATGGTGAGCCAGGACGAAGTTGCATTCTCTGCATTAGATAGGTCTATGTTTGTTAGTTCTGTTTGTAACTTATTTTGGAGTGTTTCTATGCAAAATGGTGGTTGGTATGAGAAGGATTTAGGTGGGTTTTTTGTTGTAGTAAATTTACTGTTTGAATATAAATTGCAGTGGATTAAAAAGTGGTCCAACCAGGGTATCTTCATGGTTTTAGTTTGGTGGTTAATCCATATGTCAGTATTGATGAAGATGAGGTCTAGTGTGTGACCAGCTTTGTGCATTGGGCCAAAGATGATTTGATTAAGACCAAGTGATGAGGGTGCGTCAATGATTGAGGAACATATAGGAGAGTGGGGAAGGTATCTATATGTATGTTGAAGTCACCTAAGATGATTATGGGTTTGTTAATAGATATTTTGGTCAAGAAGAATTCAATAAGTGGTGAACAGTTCCGATCCAGAGTATTAGGGGGGCAGTATATAAGACAGATTTGTGGTTTTGGTGAGTCAAATAGTGCAATTTCTATTGGAGTGTAGTTGTTCATTGTGAGTAATTTCATTTGAAGGTTTTTTTTGATTAGTAGCAAAAGGCCTCCGCCTTTCTTTTTTGTTCTGGGGATTGAAAAAGATCTGTAGATATGGTTGTTGATTTGGATGATTAGTACTGTATCTGTGGTTTTTAACCATGTTTCTGTGATTGCTATGAAGTCCGGCTTGTCATCTTGAAGTAGGTCGTTTATGATGGGTATTTTCTTTATTATGGATTGTGCATTAACTAGCAGGAAAGAAAGTGCTAGGTAGGTGTTGTATGTTTTAGTGTTGTTGTGAATTAAGTTCGAGAGTTGGTATTTGTGGGGTTTTTTTGTTTTCCTGTTAGTGTCATTATGATGTTTATCTAAGATTAGATCCTTTCTTTGGTTCTTGCTGTGGTCAGGTGGATGAGGGTTAGCCATTTCTTTCGTAGTTTAGGAGGAAGGATTTGTGGTTTGGAGTGTTTAATAATGCTAGTGCTAAGGCTTGCACTAAGGGGTGCACAAAGGGGAATACACCTTTGTTGCGCCTCTTCTGCGTGCGACACATGGCGCATGATGCCTGGTGGTCATGCCTCGCTTATGGGTCGTGGCCTGGGCTGATGACATCAGGGGGGGCGGGCCTCCCGATCAGGCCTCTCGTTGCGGCTCCTGCCCTTCTCTTCTCCTTTCTTTTCACTTCTTTTTACTTTTGTAGGTGCCGGGCGCCTGCCACTGTGGTCCCTTGCGGTGCAGTTGCCATTGGTTGAGTGACTCCTGGTGGTCGTGCCTCACTTATGGATCGGCGCCTGGGCTGATGATGTCAGGGGGCAGGCTTCCGGATTGGGCCTCTCGTTGCGGCTCCTGCCCTTCTCTTCTCCTTTCTTTTCACTTCTTTTTACTTTTGTAGGTACAGGGCGCCTGCTGCTGTGGTCCCTTGCGGTGCAGTCGCCGTTGGTCGAGTGATACTTGAAAGGTTTTAATGATCCAAAGATAACGACAAACATTTTCTGTTGGAAAAAAAATCAGCAGAACCAGGGATCACAATTTGAAGCTCCAGGGAGGAAGACTCAGAACCAATGTCAGGAAATATTTCTTCACGGAGAGGGTGGTGGTTTAGCTTGCTTGTTACAGCGGTTACTACCCCAAATCAATTAAGCCTGATACTTCACTTGAAATACATATGCAGCACAGTTCACTGCTTCAATGGCAGGGGGGGGGGGGGATGAAGAAACATGGATTTATATTCAGACAACCAACAAGGACTGAATTGCACAAGCTGGGTAAACAAATAAGCATGGGAGTAGCTTGCGGTGGTTACTACCCCTAACTAATTAAGCTAGATCCTTCACTTAGATGCAGCTCCAGCACTGCTCTGTACATTAATGTCAGGGGTGGAAGGGAAATAGAACCAAAAGGTTACTAAGGGCCAAGAGTAACAGATAAGTATGAGAAAAAAAAACAAGTGTGAAAGCTTGTTGGGCAGACTGGATAGGCCGTTTGGTCTTCTTGTGCCATCAATTCTATGTTTCTGTGTTTCTATACTATTAATCAAGTTTACTTAGGGAATAGCTACTGCTATTAATTGCATCAGTAGCATGGGATCTTCTTAGTGTTTGGGAAATTGTCAGGTTCTTGTGTCCTGGTTTGGCCTCTGTTGGAAACAGGATGCTGAGCTTGATGGACCCTTGGTCTGACCCAGCATGGCAATTTCTTATGTTCTTATGTTCCTTATTATGGAGAATATTGTATTTTGTTTCTTAAGCTTTTCCTAAAGTGTTCCTCCCCCACCATATTGAGGTCTAAAGTGGCAATTTGAATATTTTTCTTTGTTCTATTATTGTGCAAATATTTCTGTTTTTTAATATGCCAATATTTCTATATTGAATATATCAAGTATATTTGATTTGAAAATTATAAATAAGAATTAAAAAAAAAAGAGAGATTATGCCCTGGCCAAGACTGGGGAGAGCCACTAACCCAAAGTAGCACAGTTCCAGATGGAATCCTGCTTTCTTTTGTGGAGTCAGTGTAGCCAGGGCTGCTTCAAGGGTGGTACCAACCAGAAAAATCTGCAAAAAATAAGACATGCAGCCATGTTATTGGAGCTATTGTAAAGCATGTCAGCCCTCAGAAAGCTTTAAGTAAACTGAATTACAATATAGTAAACCTCCCATACAAAAACAGAACTAACTGCCAGCACTCAAACAGTGACAACACTACTTATTAAAAGCCAGCACTGCAATTATTACACCAGGCCCTAAAACAATCATAAACCTGATATTAGGAAAACAGAAACAAACCAAGCTTAAGATCCCTACTGTTGCAACCGTCGCTGCCCAACGGCTTCTCTCGCCTACCTTTCTTTTTCGGTGACTCCTCCTGCTCCTTGTGTATGTCTGGCTGCCACTGTTGGAAACAGGATGCTGGGCTTGATGGACCCTTGGTCTGACCCAGTATGGCATTTTCTTATGTTCTTATGTACTCGTTCCTCGCTCCGTTCCAGGGCCAGTGCTACCTCCTACTTGGAACTGTTGCGTAAGTACTTGCCAACGAGTCTCTGCTCCCAAGGATCTGGTACCTGCTCCTCGAGGGCCAGCTTTCCCTATCTCGGGGCTTCTCCATACTGGGGACTCTGAGAATGTCTTATTATACTCATTCTCTCAGTTTTTCTCACTACAGCACTGCTACCGGAGACCGCTGTTCCAGTGCACTGAGGAATACTAGCCCAGCCGGGCTCCATTTTCTACTTACTACCACCACCTCTGGTGGCTTCATAAACTGTCTAAATAAAGATATAATACGTGTTTGTGTGTCCAGAGCTGAGCCTGACCTGTGGCCCCTCACGGGACTCCTCCCATGGGTGTGGTCAGCTGCCACAGTGTCCAAGGGACCACCCAAACCTTACAAAACATAACACCTACACAGACACTACATGCTAGCACACATGCAGAACACAGACAGACCCTCCACAAATACAGAATACAGAAAAAATAATATATAACTAGAAACATGCAACCCAAAACTGATTTAAAACTTAACAAGATAGACTCCGTATGCAGTACAACAATGGAAAAACAGAACCATCACCATTCCTCATTAAACATCGAACAATAAAATCAAGATATACAAACCATAAATCATAATAGTAAAAGCATACTTATAAAAAGAATAAAAATTTCAAAGCAGCTGATGAATAGAATATCCAATGATTAAAAACACATAACATTGTTTTTCAAAATTTTCCAAACATTTATAAAATATTTCAAAACAGCAGACAGATCAAATAACACCCAATAATTAAAACTAAGACTAAAAAAATTCCCCTGGTCTCCATATCTAGGAACATTAGACTCCAGTTCTGCTGAGATTGTCATGGATTAGTCAGAACAAACTTTCTCTTCTCTCCCATATATAAACATTCTCTAAGATATATGTTCATCCATATATAAACTCCCTTATATTCTATCATACACATTCTGACTGGCTCACACATGTTAACTGACTCATTCTTGCTCACTCACATGCTCACTGGTTTAAATAGTCTTCTTGCTCACACATATACTCATTGGCTCACTTGTTTTCTCTCTCACTCATTTACATGCTCACTGGCTCACTCACTCTTGCTCACACACATGCTCTGGAAACCTCAGCATAACTGACTGTATTATGTAATGCAACAGTGGAAAAGCAGAAACATCATCATTCTTCATAAAACATTAAGCAAAAAGTCCAGAAATATAAAACATCATTCACAATATTAAAACCATACTAATAAAGAGAATAAATATGTCAAGAAGGCAACAGCCAACAAACATCCAGTAATTAAAATGACTCCCATTTTTTCGATATTTCCCAAACACCAAATATTTCAAGCAGCAGACAGTATGGATTGGGGGAGGGGGGCTTCTCAATCTTTATCCTCTCCCCCTCTCATGTACACATGCTGTCACACATACATGCTATCTTTCACTCACATATATGCTGTCACATATACAGGCTCTCTTGCTCTCACATAGGGGCAGATTTTCAAAGGGTTACGCACGTAAATTATGCGTGTAACGCCGAAAACCCGCTCCTGCGCGCTGAGCCTATTTTGCATAGGCTCAGCGATGCATGCATGTCCTGGGGCTTGAAAAAAGGACTGGGTGTGGGCGGTCTGGGGAGGGGCGAGGGCATGGGCAGAGGCCTCTGAAGGCCTGCTAGGCTGGGGGATCTTGCGCTGGCTCTTGGCCAGCGCGCGCAACCTATGCCTGCCCAGAGGCAGGAGCAACTTAAATAATAAAGGTGGGGGGGGGATTTAGGTAGGGCTAGGGGCAGGTTAGATAGGGGAAGGGAGGGGAAGGTGCAGGGGAGGGGGGGGCCGAAAGGAAAGTTCCCTCTGGGGGGGAATGGAAAAAGCCATCGGGGCTCCCCTAGGGCTCGGCGCTTGCAAGGTGTACAAGTGTGCATTCCCTTGCACGCGCCGACCCCAGATTTTATAACATGCATGCGGCTGTGCGCCGGGTTGCCCGCACAAATCTATGCCCACACGTATGTTAGAAAATTTGGCCCACACTGTAAATAGAATTGAGTAGGTTTGGGACTTCCCCTGTGTTTGCTGGCAAAGCCTGCTACTCCCAAGAAACTCTGTATTACTTGCCTTTCTTGTTATAATAAAGATTTTTTTTCACAGATATCTTTGGGTCAGTACTGATTGAATGCATAACCGAACATTTTGGTTACCCCGACATGATCACAAGATAAGGGTAAGTTAGCGCTACCCAGACCACCGTGAGAGGGGTAAGTAATAGTGTTATATATGCTACGTATATTTCTGGTTTATGTTTAGTTATTTTAAGTTTCTTTTGCCTGTTGCTGTGTTTTATTTTCTTGTTTTGCTGTTATTATGAAACACTTTAAGAAAGATAGGATAAGTTCCACTGCGGAGCAGGACTCTACTGTCCCAGTATAACAAGTTATTACCTACCATAAGCCAAATGAGAAATTGATTCATACAATTCATGATAAATGGGTTAAGTGGGCGGAAGCAGATGCCTTCTTAGTTTGGCCAGCTGGAGGGTCATTCCAGACATCCCACTTATTGCAGATGTTACAATTTATACAGAATAGGTATAAAAATAAGGATAAGAGTTTAGCCAGTCATGTACAGGTACACAGCTGGTTTATTATGACTAAAACATATTTAGAAAATCAGAATAAGGTGCCTGTGGATGTTAAAATTGAGTCTAATGTGGAACATGAACTTCCACATGTTATACTAGTAGTTTGACTTTAGAACCCCCGAAGGATATCCTTCGGCCTCAGACTATTATGGTTTTGCAGTCATTACTATTATGGTTTTGCAGTCATTACCGTCTAATTCTGTAGCTCCTGATCCACCTATTACGGCAGTTGGATATAAATCTTTATATCCAGATGTTCCTCAAGTTGGCAAGGACGGAGTTGTAAGCACTCCTTGTCCTGCTGAGTGCCCTCCCCGACCCTTGGGTGTTTCAGGAGACTGCGTAGAGGGGAGTGATGAACAGGCGTGGTTTGATATTGCAGGACGAGTGAAATGTAGACCTGTAGAACCAGACTATGGGTTGGACGAGAAGATTAAGGGGACTGATACATGGGCAGCCGTGGGCTTGCAATCAGATAAAACAGTCATGTTTTTGTCAGGCAAATTTTCCCCATTTGAGAAAGGCATGACTTCATGTGAGCAAGGTATAGTGGTAGCGGCTGCTGCCAGGGAGAAAACACAACATCAGATTCCTTGTGCAGCTGTGTTTTAAATGCCTCTCACGATGCTGCCTTTTTGTTAAATTCTTCTCAGTTAATGTTGACAGCCCTGAGAACAGGAAAATATAAGGCCCTTTTAGTATCTTCTAATACCACTTTGACACCATGGGGAAAGAAACTGCCTCCTCAGGTTGCTCTGTTACAGGATATATTGAAGACGGAGATAGAGAAGGATCATGTGTGCCCTACAGCAGAAATGAAAGATGAGCTAATTATTTTATCAAACCCTATACCAGAAGGTTCTCCTTGGTTTGTTGATGCAGGAGGAGGACTAGGGCCTGGAACAGGGTTTGGTGCAGTATGTTTGGAATATGGGCAGGATCATGTGATACAAAGGGAATCCTTTAAAATTGCCTAACGAATGGTCATCACAAGAAGCAGAGTTATGTGATGTTACTTGGGCATGTACCAATCATTATATGTCAGTAGACAATCCAGATGCCCTGAAACCTGCTTTAACTGTATACACAGATTTTCATTATGTATATGCTTTGATTCATCATTATCGTAAGAAATCGCAAAGGAGAAGGATATTGTCTAGTTCAGGGACTTCCCTAGCTTCCTTATCTATGTGGGAGCGGTTGTTTACTGTATTGGCAGAATACTCTGTGGCTCAGATTCCAGTAAGCATAGTATGGGTTAAAGCATATCAACCTCCTGATACCTCATGGCAAGCCTATGTATTGGTAATTTCTTGGCAGACCAGGCAACGGGGATTACTGCTAGCACTAATGTTTTAGTTACAACTAGATACAAATACCCTGGCAATCAATGATATATCACAAAAATAGTCAAACAAAATATCATATGGTGACATATAGTTATTATAAATCTTTATTTTTCCAAAAATATTCTAGAAACAACCTTTTTTTTTAATTTCTAAATTCCAAAACAAACCCAAGGAATACGCACCTAGAAATCCCAACCCCTACTTACAAACCATTCATACTTCCATTCACACATATATTCTCTAAAAACATTTCTCAGATCTTTTCTTATATATTGGAATTTCGCAAATATTTCTTTCTTCTCCAAACCAATTTTTCAAGAGCGGAAAAAGATTCTTCTTATGCTGTAAAATGTTTCATCGCTACCAACGATCACACTCTCTTCTTCTGTGAATCCTTATAATATTTTTATACTCTCTTCATCCTCCCAACATGTTTCACCTTTACACGGGCTTCTTCAGGAGAACATAAAAAGATATTTCCTGCTGCTCACATATCTTCAATACATTCGCTTTTACAATATTCCCATATAGGTTTCACCTACAAGAATTAACATATTCAAATAAAATTTGCCCAAAAACAAAAACATTTTTCAAACAAATCCTTCTTCAATCAATATTTTACAATTATTACCTGTGCGTCCAAGAATCATTAGACACACTTATACAGATACATTCCTCGACTCCTGCTTTTCATTGCATCATGACCGGCTCCCGCGGGGTAACCACACTTGCGGAATATCCCGTGTCTCTTTTACATATTTTACCTATAATGAATTAAATCAAACGTTACCCACACTTCTCAACATTTAAGTTCCCAAAAACGGACTTGTATCTACACAAAATTGTGTGTGAAAATGAAAGAAACTTACCCTGCCAATTTCAAAAAGGAACGCCACCACTGCTACGGCGTCCTACTGGCATAGGCCAGTCAGCAGGAATCGCAAGTTCAGGATCAAGGGAGTATTACAGAAGCTCCTCCTGATATAGGAGATAGCTGCCCGGAGGAGGAAGAATTCATTAACAGAAAAAGTCCAGTGGAAATTATATATGATTTACAGCAGCAGTATACTCAGGATGAAAGACAAATGTGGGAAATGGCAGGAGCCATTCTTCAACCTTTTCCTAAGGATGATTGTTTACTTTATGTTAATCCTTCTGGGAAGCCATGTCTACCTTTAGCTGCTATGCATAAATTATTACCCTGTTTGCATTTACCTGCACACGCACCTGCTACACAGTTAAGTCAGCAATTACAAGACAAGTGGTGGGCCCCACAATTATCTCATATGTGTCATAGTTATGTACAAGCTTGTACGATATGTCAGACTGCAATACCACGTAGAGGAGTTAAGATACAATCAGGGACCATTCCAAAGCTTATGGGGCCTGGTCTTGAGTGGCATTGTGATTTCACAGATATGAGTGAAAGAATTGGCATGCGGTCTCTCTTGTTCTCACATAAACGCAGACCCTCACAGTCACATGCAGGCTGTCAAACTCTCTTGCTCTCTCATATATACACAGTCTCTCATGCATACACAGGCTTGCTTTCATATATATGCAGTCTCTCACACATATGCAGGCTCTCTCAATATCTTATACACAAGCAGGCTCTGATACACACATGCAGGCTTGCTCGCTCTCTCATGCACACATGTAAGCTCTCACTGTCTTGTACACATGAAGGCTCTCACACATACATGTGCAGGCAGTCTCATACATGCAAACATGTAGGCTCTCTCTCTCACTCCCTCACATACATACCCAGGCGCTCTCTCACACTCACAAACACAAGCATACACACCTACAGCTTTCAAGCCTTCTCCTTTCTTCTGGGCCTTGTCTTGCCTGCTGTTGGATGGCAGCACTGCTCTTCACTGCCAGAAGGGAGGTGGAAGGAGGCCACTGTAACTGCACTGCTTCTGCAAGGTTGGGGGGGAGGGTCGCATGGCCTCACAGGCTTCTCTCCCAGCCAGGGCAGGATGGGCTCTGTCGTGGCCCCTCATGGCTGTCTTCTGGTTGTGGCAGAACAGGATCTACTATTAACTCGCAGGCATCTCTGCTGCAGACCCACATGGCTGTCTTCAGACTGCAGCAGAAGCTTCTCAGGCCTCTCTGCACAGTTCCACAGCTTCCTGTTCAGGTCATAGCAGCCCCTCTTCTTTTCTTTGGCAGGGTACTGGAAGCTAATAAAAACACATGATGGGAGCAACCAGCCCATCGGGGGAGGCCCTATCCCCAATAGGCTAATCCTCCCCTGCACTTTATTCCTCCCATTTCTCTCCATCACTCTATCAGTTTACTATACATAGGCCTGGATTTTCCTATGTCGCACAGCTTAGTGAATCCTGTGGTAATTGGGGCGGGGAGGCGAAGGGAGGGGGCGGGCCTGCGAAAGCCGGCAGCGATTGCACCACCGCTGTGTTATCGCTGCCGGCTTTTGCACCCAATATGAAGACTCGTGACTGTGAAAGGTGGTGCTATTGGGCGTGCTACTGGCGGCGATAACAGGTCTTACCTTATCACCACCAGTGAAGTTACCGCCACGTCCGCCTCCTCGCCACCCCGACTCCTCCCCTTCCGGCCCCAACTCCAGCCTGACTCTGCCCCCAGCAACCTATTGCACGCGAAAAGTACCTTTTTGCGTGCGATAGGCTTACAAAATAGTAAAATGTTCATTCTATTTTACATTTGTTTGCTTATGTTACAGAATAACACAATTTATTTTATTTTTGAAAGCTTTTGAAACTGGAATCATCTGTCTACCTAAATTTCATACTTTATTGTATTTGGTTTTAACGTGTAAGCTTTTCAAGGTTGCCAAAAGCTGACACGTTAAAACCAAATGTAAGAGCATACTAAAATGTAAAGTACACATAGATAAATGATCACACTTTCAAAAGCTTTCAAAAATAAAATATATTGAGCTTGTCTGTAGCATATTAGAATGTATTTTATTTTTGAAATTTTTAAAACTGTAATCATACCTCTACTTGTACTTCATACTTTAGTTTGCTTTTTCATTTGGTTTTAACATGTGTCAACTTTTGAACATTATTTGTGAAGAATGCACTAAGAACTTATCAGTTTTTGCTCAGTCAGAAAAAAACTTTCTTTGTTGTATGATATTTGTGGAACTCTGATGAGGCTGAATTTCTTTTTTCCTCATATCTTTTCCTTTTTCATCCATAGTGATATCCTCTTCAAATATATGGTTTGAAAATAAAAAATATGTGGGAGTTGTTTTTACATTTTTTTTTAAATATTTACCCATGCACAGGATCATTTGCAAGAGCCAATAATGTGGATGCTTAAGGGAATTGCTCTTATGACCACGTATTCTTTTTCAGTTGCATGCTTTTCAGGGTTTTCCAGGAATTCAGTGATTCCCTTAGATTCTTATAGAGTCCCATAAGAACTTAGACAGAGCAGAAGTCAACGTTGCTTCATCATGAAAAGAAAAATTTGAATTGTTGAATTGTTTATTTTTTTTAATTAATTCTTATTTCTGGAATTTATAGATATTTTACTGATATTTGTTTGATATTTGTAGTGGAGCAATTTTGTACTTTTCTTTGTGATTACTTCTTTCTGAATTATTTTCAAGATTATGTACCTTGATTATTTCTAAAATGTATAAATAAAATATTTTATAATGTATAACCTAGACAAAAAGTGGCATGGGGAAATATAAAGAGACATTTAAATATCTTAGAGGTAACAAAGGAAAGGAGACTCTGAAATGAGAGGTCATGGATGAGGGTGAAAGAGAGTAAATTGAGGAGTACTCTAACGAAGTATTTTTTTCACAGAAAGTGTGGTGGATATATGGAACAGCTTCCCAGTGGAGGTGGGGTAGACAAGGACAACATCTGATTTCAAGAATGCATGGGTCTAACACAGGGGTTCTCTGAGAAGTGGTAAGGATTGTATGCTGAACAGTTGTGTGGATAGATAGACTAATAGGCCATATGAATGTTTTCTATAGTCATGTTTCTATGTTTCAATTTATAAAGAATGATGTAAGAATTGGTAATTCATACTGGGTTCTACCAGTATGTCATCATGCTCTTCATCCTATATCTGACAGTGACCAATCTGGGTCACTTGAAAGTACCCAGCAGATTCACATGGGGTGGTCCATTCTCTGCTGTTTACTCTAAAACGTAAGTGGTAACAATCCCCAAGTCTACCTGACTAATAATAATTAATGATTGTGTCCTTCTGAAATATGTCCAAATCCTTTTTAAACTCAGCTATGATACCAGCTTTGATCACATTCTTTGGTACCAAATTCAGCAGTTTGTGAGTTGTCATAGAGTGTCTTCTAGACCTAATATTATTTGAAAAAGTAAATAAACATTATTTTTCATTCATTTTTATTATTTATTCCAATGTACATTCTAGTTTACCAAATTCAAACTAAAAATGGACTACAAGTCCTGATAAAAACATGACAACATAATACCCATGTGAATTTACAGGCCATATTGATTACATTAACATTTCTAAACATGCATAAATATCATAAATAATATAACCCTAAAAATCTATCATATTCTACAAATAGCAGTAAACTTTTTTAGCAATCATGCAAATGCAGATAAAATACCAAAATGAGACCAATTTTAAGAAGACCATGTCTTTAGAAGCAATCTAAAAAGGAGGATTATTTCTTCCTGTCTATTTTTTTTTTTTTTGGAAAGTTTGTTCTATAACAGAAGAACAGCCAAGCAGAAGAGTTTATTTCAAATTGCCTCTAACTTGGATGCCTTCTGTGAAGGAATTTGAAGAAAATCCTCATTAGAGGAAGGCAAAGCACGACCTGGAACATAACTATTCAAGCAACATGCCAAATAATCTGGAGCAATACTATGCCAACATTTAGAAGCCATAGTCAAGGCTTAAACTTAATTCTAGCTGCAATTGGCAGCCAGTGAAACTTTCTTAATGAAGGCAAAATATGATCCTGCCAATCACAGCCTTAAAGTAGGTGGGCAGCTGAATTCTGAATCAGTTGCAATTAATTCATCTTATTTGCTGATATAACACATTACACTAGTTCATCTTACATCTATAGTCCATTAAGGTTGCCAGGACAATAGATATACAATGATTTAAATCAAATGTGTGACTCATATGTAACTGTCTCAAAAGGGAAAACATTTTTTTTGTAATGACTAATAAATGAAGTTCCAGGCTAAGATTAGCATCAATCACAATTTCTAAAGTGATCATTTCATCTTTCATTGGCAGGATAGCTCAAGGCTAAAGTTACAAAAAGATGGATTCTTAACCCACAAGACCTCACATTTCTGAAGATTCATTTCAATTTGTTTTGCAGCATCCACTCAGATAACTCAGAAAAGAAGAGGTTGAGTTTTTTTTTCACCTCTGCCCACCTAGAGCTCAGAGAAGAGTAGAGGTTCCATATGGAACTTTATCCCAGATTGCCTGAAAATATCTGTCACTAGCTTTGAATACAGTTTGAAAAGCAGCGGAGAAAGTAATGAGCCCTGAGCGACTCCATGAGGTAACATACACAGTTTTGATAAACATCCCCTCTATTTTAGCATACTGCATGCATCCAGCAAGAAACAAGTGTAACCTCTTCAATTCCAAATCTTTTATTCCTAAATTCCTCAGTCATTCAATCAAAATTGTATGGTCCACAATATTGAACGCTGAGCTCAAATCGAGCAGCACCGACAGTGAATTCGCATCTTTTTCAAAAGCCATTCGAACTTCATTAAAAATTGTAGACACTAATACTGATTCCATATTATGAAATGTCCTAAACCCTGATTTCAGACTATCCAACACAGTCACATCCTGAATGTAATCCTCTAATTAGGTAAATACAAGATCTTCCACAATTTTACCTAAAAAGTGTGGGTTAGAAATAGGTTTAGAATTCCTAAAGAATGTTGAATCTATTTTTTTTTTTGGCCAAGATTTAAAATCACCTTTTTCAAGTAATTTGGCATGAAACCATCCCTAAGAGAAACATTTATAATTTGATGTATAGAAACAACATTACCATATTTTAGCATCTTAATAATTCCAGAGGATTTCAGGGTCAAATTGAGATGCTCTGGGGCACAAAGATTTCAATATTACCCCAACCTCTTCTAAGTTAATCCCTACAAAACTAGTATATAGACCCAAGGCTTACTGTATTACATGGTCCCTCTGAAAATCCCCATCTTGCTGGAAAAATATATCATGCTAAGCACTGTATTTGTATTATACAACCAACTATATTGACACCAAATGTTGTATATAGCCCTTAACCTACCTTGCCATTTAGGTTTGCTGAAACTCCCTACACTAATGGTTAGATTTTCAAAATGTTGCACACGTGAAAAACGAGAGTAACCTTTGTTATGCAATGAAGTGCCAGGCCCAGTTAAATGGGCGGTCCTGGGGGTGAAGTGGGGTGGGGCTGGAGGCACCAGTACAGCAGCCATTTGCCGCTGTGATGGGGAAGTGCGCGCCAGCAGACTTCTGGCGCATGCAAGTTATTATTGCTCTGGAGGAGCAGCAACTTGAAAACCCCCCCAAAAAAGGTAAGGTAGAGTAGGATTAGGGGGAGGGGAGGAGAGGGGAAGAGGAAGGGAGGTTAGGGTAGGAGGTAGGGAACTAGGGAAGGCCGCGATGCATCGCCATGCAAATTTGCAGTACTTTACCCCCCCCCACCCACGCGCAGATTACAAAATTTGGTGCGTCCATATGTGCGTGCCGGGAAGAGTGCGCACCTATGAAAATCTATCTCTAAGTGAATATGTATCTTATCAAATACACTATATTGATATTTGCACTAATAATATGCCATATCTGATGAGTGCTAAATTTATTTCAACTCAGTTTGGACTACCTTGTTGGAAAAGCATGTCATAAATAAGGAATGATGATGATAAATGTATCTCCCTAAATGAACATAGAGACTGTACAGAGGAACTGAGGAAAGTCACAACTGAAACCCTCTCCAGCCACCATAATTTCCTGAGCTAGAACATTACTATCCATCACTTCAGAAATAGAATAAACATTGTAAGTACTAGTAGTAGCTTCTTAAAAAGAACTTCTAATGTCCTCAGTTTTTTTTTTTTAATGAAACAGTCCACAGAAACCTCCCAGTCTAATCCATACTCTTTTAAACTAGATTCTGTTAACATTTTGAACATTTTTCTTGGCTGATTTACTGATGATTAAATCTTCAATGCAAAATGATGCTTCTTAGCCTCGGTAATAGCAGAAATGATTTATTTATTTATTTAACATTTCTTATATTCTGTAGAGATGTGAATCGTGTCCTCGATCGTCTTAACGATCGATTTCGGCTGGGAGGGGGAGGGAATCGTATTGTTGCCGTTTGGGGGGGTAAAATATCGTGAAAAATCGTTAAAAATCGAAAAATCGTAAAATCGCAAAACCGGCACATTAAAACCCCCTAAAACCCACCCCGACCCTTTAAATTAATTCTCCCACCCAAATGACTTAAATAACCTGGGGGTCCAGCGGCGGTCCGGAACGGCAGCGGTCCGGAACGGGCTCCTGCTACTGAATCTTGTTGTCTTCAGCCGGCGCCATTTTCCAAAATGGCGCCGAAAAATGGCAGCGGCCATACACGAACACGATTGGACGGCAGGAGGTCCTTCCGGACCTCCGCTGGACTTTTGGCAAGTCTTGTGGGGGTCAGGAGGCCCCCCCCCCCAAGCTGGCCAAAAGTTCCTGGAGGTCCAGCGGGGGTCAGGGAACGATTTCCCGCCGCGAATCGTTTTCCGTACGGAAAATGGCGCCGGCAGGAGATCGACTGCAGGAGGTCGTTCAGCGAGGCGCCGGAACCCTCGCTGAACGACCTCCTGCAGTCGATCTCCTGCCGGCGCCATTTTCCGTACGGAAAACGATTTGCGGTGGGAAATTGCTCCCTGACCCCCGCTGGACCTCCAGGAACTTTTGGCCAGCTTGGGGGGGGCCTCCTGACCCCCACAAGACTTGCCAAAAGTCCAGCGGGGGTCCGGAAGGACCTCCTGCCGTCCAATCGTGTTCGTCTATGGCCGCCGCCATTTTTCGGCGCCATTTTGGAAAATGGCGCCGGCTGAAGACAACAAGATTCAGTAGCAGGAGCCCGTTCCGGACCGCTGCCGTTCCGGACCGCCGCTGGACCCCCAGGTTATTTAAGTCATTTGGGGGGGTTCGGGAGGGTGGGAGATTTAATTTAAAGGGTCGGGGGTGGGTTTTAGGGGGTTTTAGTGTGCCGGCTCACGAGTCTAACGATTTATAACGATAAATCGTTAGAATCTCTATTGTATTGTGTTCCATAACGGTTTAAGACGATATTAAAATTATCGGACGATAATTTTAATCGTCCTAAAACGATTCACATCCCTAATATTCTGTAATAATCTAGTTATGTTTAATGCAGAACAGTAAGTTATCAACTCCACCTTGTATTCCTGGAACTGCCTGACTTTCTCAGTCCTTTTCTGTCCTTCTAACTTTTCTCTTCAGCTCTCTTGACTTTTCAGGTGCTCATATAGTACCCTACCCACCATATAATTCAGCAACCCTGCTTGACAGGCTAGACCCAATGACTTTCTGGGTTGTATTGTACTACTACTGACCCCCAAGCCTGTCAGACTCACTGACTCCTGCTTTAGTGAGAGGAAATGACTCACCTGCAAAGACATCCTGATCTATTAGCTCACAAGGATCTGCTAAAATGTGTCCCGGGAGATTAAAAGGGAAAACTTTGCATATTAAAGGTCACTGAAAAGGCAGACACTGGAAAAAGAGAGATATATACTGACTTGAATTGCAAGCCTTTGTCTATTAAGGATAGCTAATTTGTGAAATAAGACAATATGAACATACATAGACACATCTATACACACACACACACACACACACACACACACACACGCACACATACACTCTTTCCCTCTCTTTCCCATCTGCTATGCAGTTTCTTTAATTATAAAGATTTATAGTTCACTTTTTTAGATGTTTATATCTGCCTTTATATATATATATATATTATACTATACTCACTGTCTCTGGGAAGTGGACCGGGACCATTATTGCTATATAGCACTCAAAGATTAAAGAATGTTCACTAAATAAGACTATACCATTCAAGCTCCTGATTAAAGCTCATTGGCTCTGCACTGTTTAATTTGAAAATGCACTGTTTGTTTTTCTTGTTAAGGAATTATTTGATGTCTCCTCCCCATTAGTCAGTATATCCTTTTATTATATGTTATCCTTTACAAATCTGTGACCATGTATTCCATCTTATGCTGAAAGAAATTACACTCTGTCAAACCTGAATATATATAGGATAGTAGCATGCTGATTCAATTGGTTGAGATGCCCCAAGAGGAAAGAATCTGGTAGAATGATACACAGGACTGAAACACAGAATGCAAAGAGGAAAGCAAGCTGTTTATTTGATTGTCTGAATTGCACCAAGAGGGATAAGTTTCAAAGACCAGAATCATACATAGGACTGAGAACACTGTGTGTGAAGAAGATAGTGGGGTGCTTGTTTGATTAGCTGAATTGCACCAAGAGGGAGACATTTCAAATACAGATTAATACACAGGATTCAAATATATGACAACCACTAAAAAGAAATGAAAATGCCAAAGCTAAGATTGGACAGATGTAACCTGACTCAGCAGCATGTACCCCCATTGTTTATTCTTGCATTTTTAGAAACACGAGTAAGAGTTCACCATAGAAGCTTAAGGAAGTTACTATTAACTAAAAATTGAGTCAATTCTTATAAAGATTAATTCAAACATGCTGTATAGGGAGATAAGTACCTTCTTCAATTTTGCTGATAACTTGCACTATAATGCCTGTATTTTGAGTGGACATTGTAAGTTGTTATTTTACATGCAAAAAGGAAAAATACTAAAAAAGAGATATAGAAGATATCATTGGTTAGATTTCAAAGTTATCTGGATATGCATAACTGGGTAACTTAGCTTAACTGGCTATATTCAAAGAATTTTTAGTTAATAGTAACTTCCTTAAGCCTCTATGGTGAACTGTTCTCTCAACCTAGCGTGATGTTACCCAAGTAGAGAGTCCATCAAGCTAGGTTGAGAGAACATTGCGCAAATCTCATTTTTGAGTGAGTTTCCTCACTCCGAAGGTCATCAAATCAAAAGAACATACGAACATAAGAAATCGCCATGCTGGGTCAGACCAAGGGTTGCGCATACTTAAGGAACCTCATCTTTATAAAGAGGATTCTGATTTCCTTCAAGACTGGAATGCCATATTAAACAAGTGCAGTCTAGATTTGATGATTTTAATCATAAAGACTGCACCAGACAAAAGATGCAGAGATGCAAACAGAAATTTCATCCATTAAAGAACAACTAGTGAATACCATGGATCATGTAGCCTACACTGAACAACTTAATAAGCTGAATGAGTCTATTGACAAATTACAATCAGAGATTAAAAAAGTGAAATTTTAGAAATTTTAGAGGGACGGACGAGATTATACCCAGAGGTATGTATACCCCTGGATGAGTGAAAAAGCTAAATCCAAAGCCAACAAAACCACCTTCGATTCTGGAAGTGATGATTCGTCAGGTGATGAAATTGTTCAGAGACCAACCACCAACCAGTCCAGGAAGGAGTCAAGTGGAGACAACCGTTTTTTAGGCCAAGGTCGGGGATATTGACGTCCGCCTTGGTCACGAGGAGTCAGTTGGCAGGACGACCCTCTGTACAACAACAGACAAACTCGATCTCAATCCTGTCAGAATCTTTGATATGTAATTTATCTTCAGTCACCCTCACTTCCATTGAATCACAAGTCTTGGAAAAAGGATTAACCTTTATTCCTTCTCTCAAAGCTGACTTATTTAAATTAGAGGTGGCACTCTTCAAGTTCGTTCGTTCCTTACACATCAAACATTTTTTTGTAGATCAATTTAGTGGACCTGACTTGTCTATTTTGAAGAACAAATCTACTTGGATGCCCCCGGGCCCTTTAGACCCCTTCATTGCCATTTTTCATCAAAGGACTGTATCAGATTTACGTGCAAGGTTTTCAAGCAAGCGGTCTTTCTCCAATATGACCAGACAAGAATGAAATCCCTCCGAGACAATCCAGATCTGATCATAAAACTTAATCAAATTGAATTTTTAACAGAGGTCTACAGAAATTAAATAATTCAGATTTTTAACTACCTCTACAAACCAATCCAACCGATGAATTGTCAAAGGAAATTGAATTCCTCCGAAACAGGATTTTTGACCTCTCAAAAAGCCATATTTTTGATGAAAAAATTTCCCAAGGTCCCAGTTTTTTATGTCCTGCCAAAAATACATAAAAATAACACACAACCTCCTAGGAGACCTATAGTGTCCAGTCGAGGCTCCTTGTTGGAACCTTTGTCCAAGTTTATAGGCTTCTTTTTGGCACCTTTTGTACCTTTTGTACCATTACAAGAATCCTATATCAGAGACTCACTATCAATGATACAGTTTCTGGAATCTTTTGATGCAGTCACATCTCATTTGATTATGGTTACACTCGATGTGGAGGCCCTATACACGAGTATTCCACAAGATGAAGCTATAGACATAGCCACACAATTTTTTGACGCACGTCCGTTGCCACAAACGATTCCCGCAGAATTCTTATGATCTCTATTACAGATAGCTCTAACTAAAAATGTTTTTGCTTTTGAGGGAACTTTCTACCAGCAAATCTGTGGAACAGCCATGGGGGTGACTATGGCCCCTGATTTAGCCAATTTATATATGGCAAATTTTGAAAAAAAATGGATTTACACAAATAATCCTTTCTTACAAACATCACAACATGGAAAAGATACATTGATGATATCTTTCTTTTGTGGTTGGGCACCAGTGACACTCTGTCTCTATTCTTAGATTGGCTTAATAGATGTAACAGCCATTTATATTTCACAGCAGAGATTCAGAATGATAGCATCCATTTTTTAGACATCTCCATCAACAAAACTCGTGGGAGATTTATCACCACTTTAAGAACATAAGAACATAAGAAATTGCCATGCTGGGTCAAGACCAAGGATCCATCAAGCCCAGCATCCTGTTTCCAAAAGAGGCCAAAACCAGGCCACAAGAACCTGGCAATTACCCAAACACTAAGAAGAACTCATGCTACTGATGCATTTAATAGCAGTGGCTATTCTCTAAGTATAATTGATTAATATCCATTAATGGACTTCTCCTCCAAGAACTTATCCAAACCTTTTTTGAACCCAGCTACACTAACTGCACTAACCACATCCTCTGGCAACAAATTCCAGAGCTTTATTGTGCGTTGAGTGAAAAATAATTTTCTCCGATTAGTCTTAAATGTGCTACTTGCTAACTTCATGGAATGCCCCCTAGTCCTTCTATTATTCGAAAATGTAAATAACCGAGTCACATCTACTTGTTCAAGACCTCTCATGAACTTAAAGACTTCTATCATATTCTCCCTCAGCTGTCTCTTCTCCAAGCTGAACAGCACTAACCTCTTCAGCCTTTCCTCATAGGGTAGCTGTTCCATCCCCTTTATCATTTTGGTTGCCCTTCTCTGTACCTTCTCCATCGCAACCATATCCTTTTTGAGATGCGGCGAACAGAATTGTATACAGTATTCAAGGTGCGGTCTCACCATGGAGCGATACAGAGGCATTATGACATTTTCCGTTCTATTAACCATTCACTTCCTAATAATTCCTAACATTCTACTTGCTTTTTTGACTGCTGCAGCACACTGAGCCGACAGTTTTAAAGTATTATCCACTATCATGCTTAGATCTTTTTCCTGGGTGGTAGCTCCTAATATGGAACCTAACATCGTGTAACTACAGCAAAGGTTATTTTTCCCTATATGCAACACCTTGCACTTGTCCACATTAAATTTCATCTGCCATTTGGATGCCCAATCTTCCAGTCTTGCAAGGTCCTCCTGTAATGTATCACAATCTGCTTGTGATTTAACTACTCTGAATAATTTTGTATCATCCGCAAATTTGATAACCTCACTCGTCATATTCCTTTCCAGATCATTTATATATATATTGAAAAGCACCGGTCCAAGTACAGATCCCTGAGGCACTCCACTGTTTACCCTTTTCCACTGAGAAAATTGACCATCTAATCCTACTCTGTTTCCTGTCTTTAAACCAGTTTGTAATCCACGAAAGGACATCGCCTCCTATCCCATGACTTTTTAGTTTTCGTAGAAGCCTCTCATGAGGGACTTTTTCAAACGCCTTCTGAAAATCCAAATACACTACATCTACCAGTTCACCTTTATCCACATGTTTATTAACCCCTTCAAAAAAATGAAGCAGATTTGTTAGGCAAGACTTCCCTTGGGTAAATCCATGTTGACTGTGTCCCATTAAATAATGTCTTTCTATATGCTCTACGATTTTGATCTTGAGAATAGTTTCCAGTATTTTTCCCGGCACTGAAGTCAGGCTCACTGGTCTATAGTTACCCTGATCGCCCCTGGAGCCTTTTTTAAATATTGGGGTTACATTGGCTACCCTCCAGCCTTCGGGAACAATGGATGATTTTAATGATAGGTTACAAATTTTAACTTATAGATCAGAAATTTCATTTTTTAGTTCCTTCAGTACCCTAGGATGCATACCATCCGGTCCAGGTGATTTGCTACTCTTTAGTTTGTCAATTTGACCTACTACATCTTCCAGGTTCACAGTGATTTTGTTCAGTTCGTCTGACTCATCACCCCTGAAAACCATCTCTGGAACTGGTATCTCTCCAACATCCTCATTAGTAAACACGGAGGCAAAAAATTCATTTAGTCTTTCTGCAATGGCCTTATCTTCCCTAAGAGCCCCTTTAACCCCTCTGTCATCTAATGGTCCAATCGACTCCCTCACAGGTTTCTTGCTTTGGATATATTTAAAAAAGTTTTTATTATGAGTTTTTGCCTCTATGGCCAACTTCATTTCAAATTCTCTCTTTGCCTGTCTTATCAATGTTTTACACTTACCTTGACAATGCTTATGTTTTATCCCATTTTCTTCAGATGGATCCTTCTTCCAATTTTTGAAGGATTTTTTTTGGCTAAAATAGCCTCTTTCACCTCACCTTTTAACCATGACGGTAATCGTTTTGCCTTCCTCCACCTTTCTTAATGCACGGAATACATATAGACTGCGCCTCTAGGATTGTATTTTTAAACAATGTCCAAGCCTGTTGAACACTTTTAACCTTTGCAGCTGCACCTTTCAGTTTTTTCTAACTATTTTCCTCATTTTATCAAAGTTTCCTTTTTTTAAAATTTAGTGTTAGAGCTGCAGATTTACTTATTATCTCCCTTCCATTTATTAGTTTAAATTTGATCATCTTATGATCACTGTTGCCAAGTGGCTTCACCACCGTTACTTCTCTCACCAATTCTTGCATTCCACTAAGAATTAAATCTAAAATATCTCCCTCTCTTGTTGGTTCCTGAACCAATTGTTCCATGAAGCAGTCATTTATTACATCCAGGAACTTTATGTCTCTAGCAAGTCCTGATGTTACATTTACCCAGACAATATTGGGGTAATTGAAATCTTAGTCAAAAAAGGGGAGTCATTGGTATACCACACAGATATAATCAGCAAAAAATTAGTGGAAACAAAAAAAAATTTGTATTATAGCCTAAAAGGTATCAGCAAGCCTGTCGTTGTGACACTTGAAAAGTGACCAACCGGTCTATACATCACCCACGTTCAAAAGTTCTTTTTACTGAAATATATTTTTTTAAATTTTTAAATTATTGTAAAATGTATTTATTATTTATTTATTTATTATTTTTATATACCGACATTCTTGACAAAAAATATCAAATCATATCAGTTTCCATATTAACTGAACAATCGCGGCTAAGGCGTTACATTGAAAACAAGTTGTTAGATAAAAAATAGTGTGTTAAGGCGTTACATTTAAACAATTTGACAGATAACGAATAACATTGTAAGTAGAACAGTCTTCAAAAAAACAAACAAATAGAGAATGTCTTCAAAAAGACAAACAAATAGCAAATATAAATAGGTCTTCAAAGAGAGAAACAAATAGCAAATATTGATAAGAAAAAAATAGCGAATATAAATAGGGCAGCAAAGTAGTGGTAATAGGCAATGCATAATTAAGACGTCTAAGGATGATGGGGAGTAGTGGGAGGAGGAAGGATAGACGGCATTAACTCGTTAAGATGAACATTCAAAGGTGTTTGAGGACGATAAGATGTCTCCCTGATGTCCAGTTAAGTCCTTCAAATATGTCTTCAAATATGCATTAGTGAAAGACTCTTCGCATTCTATTTGACCAGACCCAACATGGCCCGTGTTTCGCTGTGAAGCTTCTTCAGGGGCATGCAATGATATCAATAATGGCGAGTCACATCACTTTTACCATTTTGAAATGGACACAGCGTCTCAATGTCTCTTCGCCAGAAAGCAAAGGTGAAGAGACATTGAGACGCATTGAGACACTGAGACATTTGCTTTCTGGCGAAGAGACATTGAGACGCTGTGTCCATTTCAAAATGGTAAAAGTGATGTGACTCGCCATTATTGATATCATTGCATGCCCCTGAAGAAGCTTCACAGCGAAACACGGGCCGTGTTGGGTCTGGTCAAATGGGTCTGGTCAGATAGAATGCGACGAGTCTTTCACTAATGCATATTTGAAGACATTTTACAATAATTTAAAAATGTAAAAAATATATTTCATTAAAAAGAACTTTTGAAGGTGGGTGATGTATAGACCGGTTGGTCACTTTTCAAGTGTCACAACGACAGGCTTGCTGACACCTTTTAGGCTACAATATAAATTTATTTTGGTTTCCAGTAATTTTTTGCTGGTAATTGAAATCTCCCATTATTATTGCACTGCCAAATTGGTTTGCTTCCCTGATTTCTCTTAGCATTTCATCATCTGTCTGATCATTTTGTCCAGGTGAACGGTAGTATACTCCTATCACTATACTCTTACCCAAACACATTGGATTGCTACCCATATAGATTCTACTGAGCATTTACTCTCTTTTATAATCTTTATCCTGTTGGAATCTATACCTTCCTGGACATAAAGTGCAACACCCCCACCAAGTTGATCCTCCCTATCATTGCGATATAATTTGTACCCTGGTATAGCACTGTCCCATTGGTTATCCTCCTTCCACCAAGTCTCTGTGATGCCAATTATGTCAATCTCATCATTTTCTGCTATACACTCTAACTCTCCCATCTTACTTCTTAGACTTCTGGCATTGGCATACAGACATTTCAAAGTGTGGTTTTTGCTTGTTTTAACAACCTGCTTTTCAGTTGTTTGGGATAATTCGGAAATCATTAGCTTTGGTGATTTTTTACATATAGGCATATGAACTATGTTTGCTTTTAATGGAAACTCTCTGTTGGGATGCCCTAACTCAACTGTTTCATTAGTATCCTTCAAGGATACATTTCTCCGAACCATGCACTGCTGAGTGACTGTCGGCTTTCCCCCTTGTTCTAGTTTAAAAGCTGCTCTATCTCCTTTTTGAAAGTTAGTGCCAGCAGCTTGGTTCCACTCTGGTTAAGGTGGAGCCCATCCTTTCGGAAAAGTCTCCCCTTTCCCCAAAAGTTTCTCCAATTCCTTACAAAGCTGAATCCCTCTTCCTTGCACCATCGTCTCATCCACGCATAGAAACTCTGAGGCTCTGCCTGCCTCTGGGGACCTGCACGTGGAACAGGAAGCATTTCAGAGAATGCCACCCTGGAGGTTCTGGATTTCAGATTCCTACCTAAAATCCTAAATTTGGCTTCCAGAACCTCTCTCCCACATTTTCCTATGTCGTTGGTGCCCACATGTACCACGACAGCCGGCTCCTACCCAGCACTGTCTATAATCCTATCTAGATGACGCGTGAGATCTGCCACCTTCACACCAGGCAGGCAAGTTACCAGGTGGTCCTCACGTCCACCAGCCACCCTGCTATCTACATTTCTAATAATCGAATCACCAACTATGGTGGCCGGCCTAACCCTTCCCTCCTGGGCAGTAGCCCTGGGAGATTTGTCCTCAGTGCGAGAGGACAATACATCAACTGGAGAGCAGGTCCTTGCTACAGGATCACTTCCTGCTACACCAGGGTGATGTTCTCCTACTGGGAGACCTTTCTGATCCAAGGCAGCACTGGGGCTGCCAGAATGGATTTGGGACTTGGCTACTATGTCCCTGAAGGTCTCGTCAATGTACCTCTCTGTCTCCCTCAGCTCCTCCAAGTCTGCTACTCTAGCCTCCAGAGATTGGACTTGTTCCCTGAGAGCCAGGAGCTCTTTGCACCACCCTGCTATCTACATTAATTTATATTGAAAACCAGTTTCAAGCAACATGTTTTTGCATTTTGCTAGAGCACACCCTCGTAGTCTCAAAGAAAATTTGCCAGTTAGTCAATTTTTTCGGATCCGTCAGCTTTGTACCTCCACAGCGGACTTTAAACTTCAAGCACACCTTTTGAGTGCAAGATTTCAGGCAAGAGGTTACCCTGTACACTGTATTAAAAGAGCTTATACGCGAGCCAAGTTTGCACATAGAGATTGGTTATTTTTACATCAAACTGATGAACATTCAGACATTCTCACCTGCGTGCTTCCCTTTTCTTCTATGACGCACCAAATGAAGAATAGTTCGCGCGGGCTATTTAATCTTTTCAATCTGCTGCAATCAGTCTCTGTCCCGCGTTTACGAATATACTACTGAGAGACCTGGTGTCCGAATGGAAGAGGTTGGTGCTGCGATGACATTAAGTCAAGTGATCCATTTACCTGTCCCATAACATAAGTTGATTGGTTTGTTGTTTTCCTCCTTCTTTTAAAGATGTTTTACCCCTGATGAAGCTGCAAGTTGTGCAGCAAAATACCGGCCACTGTCGGGAGATCGTTTACTTACACAAACGGGACATTGGGACATTGGTTACAACCTTCAAACACCTGTTATCACGGGAGTAAATTTAAATACATTCAAGTTACAAAACAAGCTTTTCCAGGCTGAACAGCCACCAATAGAGATCATCAGGCTTTATAGCCGGGTAAGAGCCGCAAATGAAGAAAAGACCAGACGGTTCAACCTTGTCAGATTGAACATGTTGTCAGGCTTGCAGATGCGTCTTTTACCATAAACATTGTTCTCTTTATCTACACACTCAAGTCTCTTCGCAGAGCCACAAGCGATTTTTAAGTGATATCGGTGGTGCCTTTTGTGTTTTGATCTTTAGAATCTTTACAGCAGAAGCTGCAGGAGAATATCTTAGATAATTTTAGGTATTTACAATTCAGATTAGAATTTTTCATAGAATCATAATGATCACGTTGGAAAATCTTACAGGACTGGTTTGACCTAGAGGACCTACTTTGTCATCATTTGCATGGTTCTTACAGGTTGCCTTTTATAGAATAAATGGACACAGGAATTATATATTCAATTTTCTTTGGAATCTTTTATTGTCTCTTTTTTCATCACATAAGTACAATCACAAAGAATATGCAGATACGAGAGATACTATTTAAAATGTTATCCCAAGCTTATGAATCACAGAGACAGGCCTATCTGGCGGGGCTAACAGTATCTGATTTATGTCTGAAAGGTATTATTGCTGAGGGTACTCTGGTTCAAGAGTTTTGGGCTTATGGTAAAATTCAAAAGTTTGGGAGGCAAGTGTATCATTGCCTTTTAATGCTTCTGTTGCATTCTTTGGAATCCTGTCCACTGGTGGGTGTCAGCTGGCGATACAGAATTTGTTGATTGCAAAAATGTTCCTCTTGGCTAAAATAGCAATTCTTTACCATTGGAGAGAAGAGTCTGAGTCTTCCTTTGCATACTGGAGAAATACTGTCCATAATCTCTTGGTAATGGAACTTTTAGTTAGAAAGTCAAGGTCTCCTAGAGGAAAGCAGAAAATATTATATACCTGGATGCCATATATATCGTCTTTACCATCATACGCTCAAAGTATGTCTTGAAAAAGTATTACGTTTATGACCCAATGAAATTTAAATGATTAACTGATGGACTGTTGCTGTTCTATATGGAGGGAGATTGAAGGGGACTTTGGGTTTATTCCTGTAATCTGTGCTTGGTGTGCTTAGAATAAAAGAAACAAAGCTCAATTATTATTATGTTTTGTAATGTATATTTTGCATACATTTAAAATGTAATAAACAGATTTAAACATAAAGGGAATTGGCATTACTGTTGTTTAGGGATGTGCAGCAGGGACGGATTTGTCCAATTCGGTATTCGTATTCGTGGGGAGCCAAATCCGTTGCATCCGTTCTCGGGGGACCCCGATCCGTTCATTAGTTACGTATGTATTCGTTTCCCAAAAAACCCCATCCCAACCTTTTAAATTAAATTAACTACAACCCCCCACCCTCATGACCCGCCCAAGACTTACCAAAAGTCCCTGGTGGTCCAGCAACGGTCCTGGCGTGATCTCCTGCACTCGGGCTGTCTGCTGCCAGTATTCAAAATGGCGCCGATAGCCTTTGCCCTCACTATGTCACAGGGGCTACCGGTGCCATTGGTCAGCCCCTGTCATATGGTAGGAGCAATGGACGGCCAGTGCCATCTTGTGCTCCTACTATGTGACAGGGGCAGACCAATGGTACCGATAGCCCCTGTGACATAGTGAGGGCAAAGGCTATCGGTGCCATTTTGAATACCGGCAGCCGAAGGCCCGAGTGCAGGAGATAGCTCCAGGACCCCCACTGGACTACCAGGGACTTTTGGCAAGTCTTGGGGGGTTTATTCGTTAGATACGTTGTATTCATGGGGGTTCACCATACGTTTTGTGACCCCACGAATACAATGAATAGGAACATATACATTGCGTATTGCCAATACATCGAAAATGAATGCACACCCCTACTGTTGTTAGAGTTTGAAGATTTTTAGGAGTTGGGGGTCAAACTTTGACAATCAGGATCTGAGTTTGCTGTATATTGGAAGGCCTCAAGAGATCATTTTTGGAGACTGAGAGAATTTTTGGAATCTGATTTGTCTTACCTGAAGGCTTCATCACCCTTCCAAGAGAGACTAAACTCCAGTTTATTTGATCCTCTATGGTTAGTTAACAGTAGAGACAAGTAATTTTGCAAGAATTTTGCTTTTTCAAAATACATTTTTTGTGGCTCATGATTGAAGAAGAACTAGAGCTTCCCACCCTTTATAAAAAAAAAAGGGTCCTAAAACACTGATTCAGCTATTAGAAGGAGAGCAGGAAGAAGGCTGGTTATGGATAAGGATACTGCTGCTTTTTTTACCTATTTTCCTGTTACATTTTACTATTTTTGCAATATAGATCTGGATTGCATTTTTCAAGCTGCAATAATAAACCAGTTTTATGTTGAACACCATCAAAAGACACTGGCAGTGCTTCTTTAGCTTTCTCAAAATGGTCTACCCTTAAACCACAGTGAGTACTCAGTAAATTTTCTGAAAGGACTGTTAAGAGGAAGATTATTGTTGGACACATCCCTTACTGCACTAAGTGCCCTGAAGTCATACCATCTCCCCACTGGGGAAGCCCTATCCATCCAGAGACTTATTGGTTCATAATGGAAATGGGAAAATAAAAGATAGGTTTGGGTCATTTATGTTCCAACCCTGAGAAAATAGAAGTCCTTTATTCAGTCTTACAACAAAGAGGGACTTACAGTTGGAAATGATTGTGCATTCTATTAATGAGACATCTCAGCAGGCAGGCATAGAATGTGAGCAACTGAAAGATATTTTTCTTTATCTAGGTGTTGTTTTGTTTACTTCTGCATGTTCTACCATCTTGGGTAGAAGACAACACAAGTTTCTTAGTTCCTTCTCACTGTTGTGCTTCTGACAGGTGGATCCTTTGTCCGAGGTAGAGTTGACACTACCTGAGAGAGTAAACCCTCTAAGGTCCCTACTATCGGAAGGCGAGGCTGAACTGATGCAGGGGCCAACTGGAGCTTTACCAATACCAGCCCCGTTCCCTGCAGGTTGAGCCTTTGGGTGCGTGGAGCCGTCTGGACTTAGGTGGACTCCCGAGAAGACAGTAGAAAGGTCGATGTTCAGTCTGAATTTGGAAGCCTGAGTGAGGTCGGAAGCCGGTCCATGAGTCAAAGCCAGAGGAATGGTCATAAGCCAGTCCAGGAGTCAAAGCCAGAAGATTCGTCAAAGGAGGAAAGGAGCGGGAGCTGGGACCAGGCAGGAAGACAGGAGCAGGCCCGAGGAGGGTAGGCAGCAGAGCCCAGGACACAGGAACAGGAACTCGGAAGCAGGAACTCAGAACCAACACAGCACCAGAAGTCAAGAAACCAAAGCAAGGTCTGAGGAGCAGACCTTTCCTTAAATGGAGAACTGCAAGGAGGAGTCCCAGGGAGGAACCACAACAATTTCCTGTCTTGGCCCCTTTAAATACAAGAGATCAGCCATGCATGCACACAGCTCTAGGGAGGCCCGGTAGGGGAGGAGCCAGCAACAGGAAAGAAGGCAGTCCAGAGATGCAGCCAACATCAGCGGCGGCTGGAACGGACGTGAGAGGGATGTTGGGGATGGTTGCCTGCTGCTGCCAGTGCTTCAGGGATGGCCTGACCATGCCGGTGAGTGGTCGGCCCCGGTTGCGGACCGCTGCGGCCAGCAGCCATAACACTCACATCCTACCGTTCTCATGGCTAGTCACAAAGTTCTGTAATAACCTACATTGCCACTGATACAAGTGCAAACATCTGGCTTCAGATCCTCTGCATAGCCTTCCAGACAGTCTGAACTATGTGAGCGCCTGTATTTGCAGAGCCAGCTTTTAGTTGATTCTGCTATTGCAGCCTTATAGATAAACATAGTTGTTTGATTGCCTTGATCTCCACTACTAACATTTCATATTAACCATCTTGCTTTTCATTTTGACAGCCCCAACACTCAAGCTTGAATCAGTTTTGTTCAATGCTATAAAACACTTAAACACATACTTTATCCTGCCCCTTCACCAAGGATTCAATGATCTTAACTCATTCTCTTTTAAACTCTTAGAGATCAATATCCAGGGACTTGTAGGTACATAATTTGTTCTGGATATTCAGTGGGACATATGTGCACAAATCTCCCTCTAAAATCAGATAAAGTAATGCCTATTTTCCAACCAGACTTGTGCACATAACATTAGCCAGAGAACCCTCAATATTACCCACTTACCCAATATTACCCAACTTACCCACCTCAGACCCAGCTAACTTTAGACCCATAGCAAACCTCCCGTTGATTGCCAAAGTTATGGAGAAAGTTGTAAACAAACAACTTACAGAATATCTTGACGAAAACAACATCCTCACCTCAAACCAATTTGGCTTTCGTAAGTCTATGAATACCGAATCATTATTAACATCACTATCAGACACTATCATTTTCAACCTAGAAAAGGGCCAACCTTGCCTCCTCGCTCTCCTGGATCTTTCATCAGCGTTTGATACCGTTAACCACTCATGCCTTCTGCAACGCCTAATAGACATCGGCATTACAGGAGCAGCTTTTAACTGGTTCAAATCGTTTTTGGAGAACAGAACATACAAGGTCAAGATAAATAACAAAGAGTCCCACACCATCAAATCCAAAAGGGGGGTACCACAAGGATCATCCCTCTCCCCGACTCTCTTCAATATTTATCTACTCCCACTCTGTCAACTTCTCACTAACCTTAAGCTAAGACATTACCTATACGCGGATGATATTCAAATCCTCATCCCTATAGAAGATTCCATTCACAAAGCCATATCATTCTGGAATAAATGTCTGTCAGCTATCAACAATCTACTCACCAGCCTCAACTTGGTTCTAAACAAAAACAAAACTGAAATCCTCATTATAACACCAGATAACTATACCCCCTCCTCACATTCTAACACTAATCAACATCCGGACACCGCAGGGCTCTCCACCACGCAACAAGTTAGAGACCTGGGAGTCATCATAGACAACAGACTCAGTCTCAACAAATTCGTCAACAACACAACAAAAGAATGTTTCTTTAAACTTCAAACATTAAAGAAACTCAAACCTCTCCTCCTATACAGAGACTTCCGCATGGTTTTACAAGCCATCATACTCCCAAAGCTAGATTACTGTAACTCTCTCCTCCTAGGCCTACCAGCATGCACCATCAAACCACTTCAGATGGTCCTGAATGCCTCTGCAAGAATTCTATCAAATGCCAAAAAGAGAGATCATATCACCCCAATTCTCCACCATCTCCACTGGCTTCCGATTAAATACAGGATCCAGTTCAAGTCTTTAATGATGATACATAAGGCCTTACACAACATCGCACCTCTCAACCTAACATTTCAAATTCAATTACACACATCTGTGAAACCAACCAGAAGCGCCTATCAGAACAGACTAATCACACAACCGGCGAAATCCGTTCTGAGGAAACGTGCATTATCCACAGCGGGCCCTTCACTTTGGAACTCGCTCCCTCCAGACCTTCGTTTGGAACCATGCCACTCTACATTTAAAGGGAAACTTAAGACTTGGCTTTTCAAACAAGCTTTCCCCTAGAGCCAAGAACTCGAATAAAAGTCTTTTTCAAGCCCACAACGAGTTATTCAGATCTATTATTTTCTTCCTTTTTTCAATCAGAAATTTACACATGCTGACTTCAATGTAAAATCTTGTTTACTTAGTTCTTGTTCAATGTAAAACTTCTTTTTTATTCTGTTCTATGTAAACCGCTATTTGTAGCGATAGTTACTGTTCTTTGTGAACCGGGGTGATATGTATATTATACAGGAACCTCCGGTATATAAATTATTTAAATAAATAAATAAATATGTGTGGCCACTGGTTAAAACTTAGCTCTCCCATAGAAAAACTTTGTTTATGTGCCTTTTGTATGGATAAATTTTGTATGCACAAAACGTTGTGAGTACACAATTTATGAAGTTAGTGGTAGGTGATGAGGGTGTGGCAATATTAAAAACTCAGCATTTTTGCTCATAAACTAAAGTTACCTGTACAAAAGCTTTTTAATAGCAACTTCTTACTTTTTTAGGACTCAATATTAAAAGAAATTTGTCTAAGAAAGTTATATGAATAAGACTTTTCCGGCTAACTTACAAGGGAAATTCATCAGCATGGCTATAGTGCTGAATATCCCCAAATAAATTGCTAGTTAATAAGATAAGTTTTATCTGGCTAACTTTAGACCTGTTATTGATCAGGTCTAATTTATCTGGTTAAGTTAACTGGATATCAGCACTTCTCCTGCTAGGTTAACTGGATATATAACTCTTCCCAGAAATGCCTATCACTTAGCTGGGTAAGTACTTATCCAGTTAAGCAATTATCCAGCTAGTTGTCAACCACTGAATGGAACCAGAAATTCAGCTACAGTCACTTATCCTGATAACTAGTTACTAGGGACATGCATTCGTTCAGGACAAATTAGGCAATTTCAACGAAATTGCCTAATTTGTCATGGTTTGGGGACCCTGAAACCTCAACAAATTTTTCCAGAAATTTCAGGAAAATTTTGTTTTCGGTTAGTGTGCACTAACGTAAAAATGTTAGTGTGCACTAACGGGTGTTAGTGCGCACTAACCCGAAATTCAGGTTCCCCCCGAATTTCAAAGGCCCAAACCATGGGAAATACGATATTTCCTGTGGCGGGCTGAAAACGAAGCCCAAACCAAAAGGTTTGGGCTTTGCACATTACTACTAGTTACTTATTTGCCTAAGTAGCCCTGAATATCGACATTGTAGCCTCCACCACCCATCCCAGGAGGGTATTCCATGCATTTACCATCTTTTCAGTGAAAGAATATTTCCAAATATTGCTCTTCAGCTTTCTGTTCAGAATCTTGTACCATGTTCCCTTGTTCTAGAACTTTATTTTTCTGGAAGCAGGTTCACTTCTTGTTCATTATTAATACCTTTCAGATAATAATATCATATCTCTCCAGTCTCTCCACCTTTCTAACATATGCATGTTAATATTTCACATTTTATAGGGTTTATGATGTTCACCACATACCATTTTGGTAACCCTTTTCTGGATTATCTCAACTCTGTCTAGAACTTTCTGGAGATAGGACCTCCAGATTTGAACAAAATACTTCAGGTGAGGTCTCACTAATGACCTGTTCAATGACATAATTACTAAGAATGTGTATTCATTTTCAATCTTTTCAGTGGTTTATCTGCATTAATTGTTCCTTAGCATAATATTCAATTTAATGCATGCAAAATAGGATTTATATGCATAAATTTCTGAAACAAACATGGAAAAACATTGAAAAAATGTAAAATGAAGAAACTGAACAGAAAATGTTTGGTGTGCATATGAGTATTCTTCTTTTTTTTTCTGCTAGTTATAATTCTCCTTCTGCATTCTATGTTATAATGTAAACCGAGTTGATCAGTAATTCTGTTATTGGAAAGTTGGTATATAAAAATGCTAAATAAATAAATAAATAAATTATCTTTCTTGGTCTGGGCATCACTTAGACACCTTTTCTCTACCTTGAAATCATCAGATTTCTTCATTCTAAGATCTTGCTTCATGAGCATCAGTGTTATGGTGTAGTGCTCTTTTTTATTTCTATTTCCAAAATTGATAACACTGCATTGTTTTTGATTGAAGAAGCAATAATTTCATTTCGATTTTTGTTTCACTTTTGGAGGCTATTATACCCATGAATTTCATTTTGTTTAAAGTTTATTTTCATTATTTAATTTTAAGAAATCAAAATAAACATTAAAAAAAGAAAAAAAAAAGGCTTCTATTCACTTCCACCACCCATCCTTCCCAACCAAAAAAAAATTCCAGGGCCAGGATTCTCCCCAGTCCTCAATTATCTGGTTAGGGGGTTTCAACACTTAGGCTTAAGCCCAGGCTGAAGCTTCAGCCTTATGTAGTCCTAAACCACAGTAAGTTGCTATGACCTTTAGGCTTAGAGGTCTGGTCTTGATATTGGGGTCTAGGCCTAGGCCAAGATCCAGGCCTGGTTTTGGTGCCTAGTCCAAGGCAGGGTCCTGATGCCTATGCCTTGGCCTGGGTCTAGGCTCAATGCCGGGGCATGATCTGATGCCTGGCTTTCAGCCTAAGCCAGGGCCTGTGCCTAGACCAGATGCTGGGGCTGGGTCCAGAGGACAGGTCCCAATTTATGGGGCTCTGCCTAGGCTACAGAATAGGCCCAGATTGGATGCTGGGGCCTGGTCTAGAAATGTCTGGTTTTTGTCCAGACCCAGGTCCAACACCAGGACCGAACATAAAGGCCAGGTCCCAATACCTGAACCTAAGTTTGTGCCCTGGCCTGAGACTGGAACCCAGCAAAAAGGCTGGCTCCTGATACCTTGGCCTCAGCCTAGGCACTGGAGGTCCTCTTTGTCTCAGTCTATCTTCAAATAACACCTTCCATTGTGGATGCACAGGAGTTAAATTACTTCTGTTCATCCTCCTCAATGGAGTGCACCATTTTTGTGTACAACAGTTGAATTAAGAGCTGTACACATCCCCAGTGGATGATGTCATTTGACGATAGAAGAAAGTACAAGACAAAGAGGTCCTCAGATGCCTATGCCTGATCCTAGAGCGAGGCCCCTATGTCATGCATGTGCTTTGGCCGAGGCCCCAAGATCATGCTTAGACCCAGGCCCCCCCATGTATGGGGACCCAATTTCCAAACTGGCCCTGGTGTTGGACCTAGGCCTAAGCCTAGGACCCAGCTTTTGGACTGGGCCCCAGCATTATGCCTAGCCTCTGATCTGGGCCTAATCCAATGCCCTGGTGGATGGACCCATTTTTAAGCCTGGGTACCAACATCAGGCCTGGATTTGGGCCAAGATCCAGGTGTCAGGAACAGGCCTTGACATAGTGTTAGATTCACAATAGATAAGGTAAGTGGGATTTCATGAAATATCCTTGGCCTGGTTCTTTACTCAGGTCTCGGCATCATGCTTGCATGTAGGCCATGACCCCTGCGTCGGGCCACAGCATTTGCCTAGGCAAGGCCCCGGCTTCTAGCCTAGGCCTGGGCCAATACACTGGCATGACGCTCAGGCATAGGCTGGGGCCCCTGCTTTTGGTCTTGGCCTATTCCCTATGGGGCAGATTTTAAAAGCCCTATGCACCTAAATCCAGTTGAAAAAAGGGGCGGGGTGTGGGCGGTCCGGGGCATGGGCATGACCAGAGGCCTCCATAGGGCCTCTAGGCTGGGGATCGTGTGCTGGCACTTGGCAGGTGCGCGCAACCTACGCCTGCCCATAGGCAGACGCAACTTGTAAAACAAAGGTATGGGGGGGTTAGGTAGGGCTGGGGGGCGGGTTAGGTAGGGGAAGGGAGGGGAAGGTGGGGGGGGGCAGAAGGAAAGGGGAAGTTGGGGGGGGAGCAGAAGGGAAGTTCCCTTCGAGGCCGCTCTGAATTCGGAGTGGCCTTGGAAGGAACAGGGAAAGCCATCAGGGCTCACCTAGGGCTCGGCGCGTGCAAGGTGCACAAGTGTGCACAGTCTTGTGCATGCTGACCCCGGATTTTATAACATGAGTGCGACTGTGCGCGCACAAATCTACGCCTGCGCATACCTCTTAAAATCCGGCCCTATATGAGGCTCCAGCTTTAGACCTATGCCTAGGCCCAGCAGGTGATGTTTTCTTTCCCAATTTTGAAAACAGGAAAACATTGAGACAATTTTATCAGAATTTAAATCATTCCATTTTGAAAACAACCCGGTATTAAATAGGAAATTGTGTCTCATTTCCTGTTTTGTTTCTCCCAAATACCTATCCCTATCAAACATTCAACTATGCTTCCAGCTTTCTTAAACTGCTTCTCATTCCATCTACTCCCTCAAATATTGTACACTATATTGCACATCTTAGCATTATTTGTAAAATACAGATTTGTCCTCCTTATATCTCCACAATATCACTTACAAAGATATTACACAGGACTGGCCCTGGAACCAATTCCTGAGGCTCTCCAGTCATCACCTTCATTTCTTTAGAGTGAATGTCATTTACTGCCATGCTTTGTCTTCTATTCTTCAAGAAGTCTCTTATATATTTCACCACCATGTGGCCCACGTTCAGGCTGTTCATTTTATTTATGATCCTCCATTACAGAACATTTTCAAAAATTTTGATGAAATCCAAGTACACCACTTCAATGGCTCACCACCAATCCAATTTGTGGTCACCCAATCAAAAGAAAAATTGATGGCACTCATCTGACATAATGTCCTGGTAAACTGATGTATTTTGAGTCCATCATATTCAGGATGCTTCCTTATCGTTTCCTTCAGAAGAGTCAGCATTAATTTTCCTATCACTGAAGTCAGATCTTCAATTTCCAACCTTTATCCATTTGTATCATCCTTTCATTATGCACAACTTTGAAATCACTCAGTAGGTTTGGGAGTGGGTGTTACATTGGTCTGCCTAGTGTGCAAAGGTCTATAGACTCTTGTAACACTGCCCTCCCCCAAACAAATCACCATGAGTTGAAAGGGCCCCTCTTACAGTTAGGCCGATACAGAAAGAAACGCGGGAGAGCAGACGAGTGCTTGCTCTCCCGGCGCGCGCAGGCCAGTATCCTGGGCGCGCGATCCAGTAAAGAAAAATATGCTAATTAGGGATGCGGCTGTCAGCAGGTTTGACAGCCGATGCTCAAATTTTACGGCGTCGGTTCTCAAGCCCGCTGAAAGCCACGGGTTGGAAACCGGACGCCGGCAAAATTGAGCGTCCGGTTTTCAACCCGCGAGCCGATTTTAAATTTTATTTTTTATTATTTTAAATTATTTTTTACTTTTGGGACCTCCAACTTAATATTGCCATGATATTAAGTCGGATGGTGTACAGAAAAGCAGTTTTTACTGCTTTTCTGTACACTTTCCCGGTGCCAGCAGAAATGAACGCCTACCTTTGGGTAGGTGCTAATTTCTGAAAGTAAAATGTGCTGCTTGGCTGCACATTTTACTTACTGAATCGCTCGGGAATAACTAACAGGGGCATCAACATGCATTTGCATGTTGCAGGCACTATTAGTTTGGGGGGGGGTTGGCGCGCGTTTTTGACGCGCTATTACCCCTTACTGAATAAGGGGTAAAGCTAGTGCGCCGAAAACACGCATCCAAATGCAGGTTAACAGTGCGATCTGCCGGAGTGCACTGTACTGTATCAGCCCGTGTGTGAGGAGCAGCATGTTATCAACAACATGGATTAAATGTCCATGTGAGGGGTTGGAAACCTGGACTTTTCAGTGCCTGCAAGGGCAGAGAATAAATGTTCTGTTCAAATTCTGGAATATTATTCTTAGAACTAGCAACTCTGCTAACAGAGAAACATAGCAGCCAAGAGGTTTAAGGTACATATAATCTGAATTCATTTTTATTGGTTATGTTAGTCCATAGAGCCCAGTGTATCTCTGGCATTACCTTCACCTCATTTCTAGCAAGCCTTCTGTCACTCCCTTTGGGGCCAATACAAAACAGTGCGCTTAGCCGAGCGAACTGTTTAACCCGCAGTTGGACATGTGTTGTGTAGGCGTGTCCACAGTCCCTTATGCTATAAGGGGACTGGTGCCTCCACAACGTGCGCTCAATGCACCGCAAAACTAATAGTGTCCATCACATTTAAAAGCTTGTCGAGGAGGCTATTAGTTATTTACTCCACGTGCAAAACAAAATGTGCATCCAATCTACACATTTTTTACACTCAGAAATTAACGCCTGCCCAGAGCAGCCGTTAATTTCTGAGCACCCCAAAAAGTTGGATATTAAGTCAGAGGAATGAAAAGTTTAAAAGATTTAAAAAAAAAAAAAAATTAGAAAAACAAAGAGTGCTGGTGGTCAGATTAGAGAAACGGACTCTCAGTTAACCAGCGACCATTTCCCTAACTCATGGCTGTGTGCTGGTTAGGGAAACATGCCAATAAATTTAGCATCTGTTTTTTTAACCCATGGACAGCCTACCTCTCCTAGGTGCCCACTGTAAAGGAGGCGCTAGGGGTGTGCAATCAATCCTAGCGCCTCCTTGGCAGCACGACCCCTAATTTAAATATTCCGTGCACCCCCAGGAAAGGTGCCTGGGTGCGTGTTGGGAAAGTGCACTTTTTTTGCATCAGCCCCTTTTCTTCATGACTTCCACCGGAAGGCATCCACAAATTACTTCTTGCTTAAATCTTAACCAAGGCAGTGCAGCATAGCATAGTAATGTGGATCTCATATCCAAATGCACTAGATCATCTGTGCCCACACAGTAAATCAAAACAAAAGTGCAAGGTTAGAGTGACTGGTCAATGTATTTACTGTTTTTTCATTCTCTCATTTTTAACAATGCAATCTAAAAATCATTTCATACAGATCTTCAACAGTCTCATGTCACCAAGTGCAAAAATTAAGCAAAATTAATTGCACACATCACTGTAGATCACACAAGCATTTAAACAACCTTAAGTCTTAGTGCAAAATTGATTTGGATGCATTCATAAATCATGCAAACATTTAAACATATTTTTGTGATTTATATGTGTGTGCAAATCAGTTTTGTTAAACTTTTGCACTTGAAGATTTCAGATATTTAAATGCTTGTGTGATCTACAATGGGGTCGATGACTGAATCCAGATTTTAAGGAAAGGTTGATCCACTCCTGTTTTTATCCTCATTACATGCAGGGACTTGTAGTTTTGACTTCCCTTAGAAAAGCAAGACTGCAAGTCCCTGCAAGCAGTAGGGTAAAACCAGGACTGCATCTCTCTGACCTGGAAATCTGGAGCCAGCTGGTAGCCCTAATTTTCAGTGAATGAACCAAACCAAACTGAAAATACTTTACCTGTATATCTTCACTGTGCAGACACTTTGTACTGGTTGAAAATCTGTAATAGCCATGTTTCGTAAAAGTACGCATTGTAACCCCTAATACAGTACCTGAATGTAATTTACTCTGATGTGCCGAAAGAAAGAATATAAATCAAATTAATAAATTAATTATTGTGTCTGAATAAATTCTATTGTAGCCTTTCATAATTACCTCCTTTATTAGGACCACATGGGCACATATTTTGGCCACATAGTAACATACACAGTTTGAAACTTATGAGCAGTATTTATTTATTTATTTATTGAAGGGTGTAGTGCCTATTGTCAAGACATCAGCCATAGCTTCAGTCCTGTCATTCATCTGTCATATACACATAATTTAATTAGCTTGAAAATACTAAAACATCTCAAAAAGGAAAATATATCTTGAATTCAGTCACCTCATTCTTGGATTAGGAAAGGTTGGAGTTTCTAGTTGCAACTCTTATGGAGTTACCTTCGGACATTCTCAGTGGGGAAGCAAAGTGTTAGGTTGATGTGATTGCCTAGGAATCTTGGACAGAAGCCTTTTTTTTAAGGTTGTCTGGATGCTAACTTTAGGATTGAAGCTGAAAATCACCAAAATATAGCCAAAATCATACATTGCCCCATATCCTGTTATGATCCCTATATGTTTCCTATATAAATATCAAATTTTGCTTAACCCACTTTAGGGTTTATAATTTCCTGGCATTCACCTGGACAGGTAGCATTCTTCCTGCATAAAAAAGTTTGGCTATCATTACCCATAATTAATGAACTATCAGCCCCATACAGTATAGTGCGCTCTGGCAGAGCGCACCGTTAACCCGCGTTTGGACGCACGCTTTCAACGCACTAGCTTTACCCCTTATTCAGTAAGGGGTAATAACGCATCGAAAACACGCGTCCAACCCTCCGAAACTAATAGCGCCTGCAACTTGCAAATGCATGTCAATGGCCCTATTAGCTATTCCCGCATGATTCAGTAAGTAAAATGTGCAGCCAAGCTGCACATTTTACTTTCAGAAATTAGCGCCTACCCAAAGGTAGGAGTTAATTTCTGCCAGCACCAGGAAAGTGCACAGAAAAGCAGTAAAAACTGATTTTATGTACACCCTCCGACTTAATATCATGGCAATATTAAGTCGGAGGTTCCAAAAGTTAAAAATAATAAAAAAAAAAAAAAATTAAAATCGGCCCGCGGCTCGCGGGTTGAAAACCGGACGCTCAATTTTGCCAGTGTCCGGTTTCCGAACCCGTGGCTGTCAGCGGGTTTGAGAACTGACGTCAGCAAAATTGAGCGTCAGCTGTCAAACACGCTGATAGCCACGGCTCCTGTCAAAAAGAGGCGCTAGGGACGTGCTAGTGTCCCTAGTGCCACTTTTTACCGCGGGCCCTAATTTGAATATTTTTTTTTACTGAATCGTGTGCACAGGGGCTACCAGTGCCATTGGTTGGTCCCTGTCACATGGTAGGAGCACAAGATGGCGCCGGCCATCCATTGCTCCTACCATGTGACAGGGGCCGACCAATGGCACCGGTAGCCCCTGTGACATAGTAAGGGAAAAGGCTATCGGTGTCATTTTGAATACCGGCAGCCAATGACCCAAGTGCAGGAGAATGCTCCACGACCCCCGCTGGACCGCTAGGGACTTTTGGCAAGTCTTGGGGGGTCACGAGGGTGGGGGGTTGTAGTTAATTAAATTTAAAGGATTGGGATGTTTTTTTTTTTTACTTTAATAGGAAACGAATACCATATATAAATATTGGACGAATCAGATGTAATGGATTTGGGTCCCGATGAATACAAATACCAAATTGAACGTATCCATCCCTGCTGCACATCCCTAGAAGACAAGGCTTTTTTTGAAAGGCCTTTTTGAGAGTTTGAAAGGCTGCTTTGGCTTCTTCGGACCATTGGGATGGATTGGCCCCTTTTTTGGTCATGGCCGTGAGTGGTGCAGTCAAGATGGAATAATGTTTGATGAATGTATGGTAGTAGTTCGTGAAGCCGAGAAAACGGCGTAAGGCTTTTAACCCTGTAGGTTGTGGCCACTCTTGGATGCTTTTCATCTTTTGGGGATCCATTTGAAAGCCATCTTTGGACACACTGTACCCTAGAAAAGGTACAGATTCCTGATGAAAAGCACATTTCTTGAGCTTCGCGTAGAGGTGGTTGTCTCATAATCTTTGAAGTACCTTTACCACATCTGTCTGATACATCTGTAGGTCTTGAGAGAAGATCAGGATGTCATCTAAGTATACCACCACGCACTGGTACAGTATGTCTTGCAGAATTTCATTTATCATATTCTGAAACACCGCTGTTGCATTTGACAAGCCGAAGGGCACTTAAAGTGTTCGTCACAGGTGTTAAAGTTTGTTTTCCACTCATCCCCAAGACAGATTCGGACCAGGTTGTAGGCCTCTTTCAAATCCAGCTTGGTAAAGATTTTAGTGCCCTGAAGTCTGTCAAACAACTCGGTTATCAGTTGTAGAGAGTAACAATCCTTGATGGTAGTTTCGTTGAGACCTCTGTAATCAATACAAGGGCAAAGGGAACCATCCTTCTTTCCAACAAAAAAAAACAAAAAACCATGCCTGCCGGGGACTTAGAGGGCCTGATAAATCCTTTTTGCAAATGTTCTTGGATATAGGCTGACATGGCCTCAGTCTCTGATAACGAGAGGGGGTAAACCCTTCCCTTGGGCGGTTCTGAGTTAGGCTTGAGATTTATTGCACAATCAAAGGTTCTGTGTGGAGGTAGAATGTCCGCTGCTTGCTTGGAGAAATCGTCCTGAAAAGATGCATATTGCGGCGGTAGGCCAGGTAGCAATGGAGTAGTTGACATACATGGTAAAGGTATGTCTCTTGATAGACATCGGTCGTGGCAGCCAGATCCCCACTGTGAAATTTCCATAGTAGTCCAATTGAACTGGGGCGTGTGCTCCTGCAGTCAAGGCAGACCAAGTACTATGGGGTGAATGGCTTTCTTGAGGACTAGGAAGGAGATGGTCTCGGAATGTAAGGCCCCAGTGCGAAGGCATATGGACTGCATGATCAAGGAGACTTCTCCAGATAGTGGTTCACTATGTATAGATAACAGCAGGAGCAGAGTAGTGGGAATTCGCAGATATTCCACTAGCCTTTTTAAGATGAAATTTCCTCCAGCACCTGAATCTATAAGTGTGAGTATCTGAAACTCAAGACTTCCGGAGATGAGAGAGACAGGGAGAGATATTGAAGGAGAGAGTGTAGTCAGACCTAGGAACTGTCCTCCAGTGGATCCTAGGTCTGCCAGTTTCCTGGATAGATAGGGCAAGTCTGGACAACATGGCTGGATTGACCGCAGTACATACAAAGGCCCATGCGTTTGCGAAACCGTCTCTCCTTAGAGGTTAAATGGCTGCAGCCTAACTGCATGGGTTTGTCCTCTTCACTCGGTGCAGCAAGTTGGTTAGAAGCCATGATGCATGATCCTAGGGTGGTTACCTCCCGAGGTGTGCTTCTTGGGACTCTTGATCTCCTTGGCCTGGTCACGTATCCTGTGAGCAACTCTCCCAGCTAAATCATTGAGAGATTCCAGGGTGTCTGATAAGTCATGAGCCGCTAGATCATCTTTTATATGGGAGTTGAGGCCTCTAGGAATATAGCACATAGACATCCCAAGTCCCAGTGAAGTTCAGATGATAGTGTTTTATATTCAATAACGTAGTCCGGTAAAGGCTTGCTTCCTTGTTGAAGGTGTAGAAGAGTAGACCCTGCTATGGTCTGACGAGCGGGGTCATCAAACACAGACTTGAATAGGTTGAGGAAACTAGGCAGGTCGTTGCGGTCCCAGAGAGGTGAAGCCCAGGCCAGGGCTCTTCCATCGTGTAGCAATAGGATATAAGTAGTCTTGGAAACAGCAGTGGGAAAGTAATTTGGTTGCATACAACATTGATTAATAAAGCTTCTACACCTCAGGGCATCACCAGAGAAGCGTGTAGAAGCTGGTAGTGGTACAGTGGTAAGAACAGCAACCACTTGTGAAGAGGGTTCTTTTTCCGGAGCCGTCAGTGCATTCAGTCAGGCGTTCAACTGTTACCCGGGTAGAGAGTAGAGATGTGAATCGTGTCCTCGATCGTCTTAACGATTGATTTCTGCTGGGAGGGGGAGGGAATCGTATTGTTGCCGTTTGTGTGTGTAAAGTATCGTCATAATCGTTAAAATCGTGAGCCGGCACACTAAAACCCCCTAAAACCCACCCCCGACCCTTTAAATTAAATCCCCCACCCTCCCGAACCCCCCCCCAAATGCATTAAATTACCTGGGAGTCCTCCGTAGCGGCGGTCCGTGGCTAAATTGGGGGAAGGGGGAGAGCACGAAAACCGGCACACTAGATCGTGAGGTCTTCAGCCGGCGCCATTTTTCAAAATGGCCACCGCAAAATGGCGGCGGCCATAGACGAAAACGATTCGACGCAAGAGGTCGTTCCGGACCCCCGCTGGACTTTTGGCAAGTCTTGTGGGGATCAGGAGGCCCCCCCAAGCTGGCCAAAAGTTCCTGGGGGTCCAGCGGGGGTCAAGGAGCGATTTCCTTCCGCGAATCGTTTTCCGTACGGAAAATGGCGCTGGCAGGAGATCGACTGCAGGAGGTCGTTCAGCGAGGTCCGGAACCCTCGCGAGATTTCCGGACCTCGCTGAACGACCTCCTGCAGTCGATCTCCTGCCGGCGCCATTTTCCGTACGGACAATGGCGCTGGCCATACGCGTATGGCCGGCGCCATTTTCCGTACGGAAAACGATTCGCGGCAGGAAATCGCTCCTTGACCCCCGCTGGACCCCCAGGAACTTTTGGCCAGCTTGGTGGGGGCTCCTGATCCCCACAAGACTTGCCAAAAGTCCAGCGGGGGTCCGGAACAACCTCTTGCGTCGAATCGTTTTTGTCTATGGCCGCCGCCATTTTGCGGCGGCCATTTTGAAAAATGGCGCCAGCTGAAGACCTCACGATCTAGTGTGCCGGTTTTCGTGCTCTCCCCCTTCCCCCGATTTAGCCACGGACCGCCGCTACGGAGGACTCCCAGGTAATTTAATGCATGGGGGGGGGGGTTCGGGAGGGTGGGGGATTTAATTTAAAGTGTCGGGGGTGGGTTTTAGGGGGTTTTAGTGTGCCGGTTTTCCTGCCCTCCCCCTTCCCCCGATTTACGATTTTTTGACGATAAATCGGGGGAATTGGTATTGTATTGTGGCCCTAACGATTTTTGACGATTTAAAATATATCGGACGATATTTTAAATCGTCAAAAAACGATTCACATCCCTAGTAGAGAGTCCATCAAGCTAGGTTGAGAGAATATTGCACAGATCTCATCTTTGGGTGAGTTTACTCACTCTGAAAGTCATCAAATCTTCACAAGAGTGCTCTGTTCTGTTTGTACGTCACACTCTGCATCTCAAAGTGGCCCCTAACCCCTAAACTAATACCTAAACCTCACCTTGAATAGCTAGGTCAGCCTCCTGTAGAGGTATAAATAGTACCTACCTAGTATGAGGGCCTTATAGCTAGGTGCTCTCTCTCTCCCTCTCTCTCTCTCTCCCCAGCAGCTTAAAATACTGAAAATGCTATTTGCAAAATCATTGCAAAGTGCAATAAAGCCATATCGCACAGCATTAACGCAAATGAAAAAGGTGTAGTTAAAACTGTGTGATATGGCTTCACAAATTGCAAAGCTACCCCACATGGCCAGAAATCCTGCCCCAAACTCCTCTTCTTTTCTTAATTTGCATCGCACCGAGCATTGTGGTGTTTTCCCATGCATTAAAGGCATTTTTGCATGCATTTAAGGTGCTTTTCGAATGTGAAAATGCCTTATCGCATGCGAAAATGCCATATAGCACTTTGATGAATGACCCCCATAGTTACTTTAAAAATACCTCATTATGTCCATATGTGCTAACCTGCCCCAATACACCCTTAACACGCCCCTTTTTACATGTGTATTTTTTTCTCACATTCACGTATATACACTCGTATGTGGCCCCTTTGAAAAATATGCATTGCATATGCACAAGCCATATACATGCACTTATGCGTGTGAGCGAAAAAAAAGTTTACCTTTAGTTATTCATCAAGAGAATGATTGTTTGAAATTTAGAAAACAGGTGAAAACCTGGCTGTTTTAAAATCATATTTTACAAGTGTTGTGTGGCAATGTCAATCAATTTGTTTATGTTTTATCTTGTGTTCTACTGATTTTCTTTATTCTCTGCTTTCATTGCCATTGTCCAGGAAACAGTATATAAGAGATTTTATATACTGTAAATAAATATATATGTTTTTGTTTTTTTTTATGCATGTAAGCCTTTGCAAATTCACCAGAATAAATCAGCAAAGAAGCTGTCTAATCAGACTGCCAAGCTGGTTTACTATGGAATCCTGAAATGAGCTGAGCTGTCAGGTAATTTAAAAAGCTGCCAAAGCAGAGTGTCATTAGGTCAGGAAAGTTAATGCAACTTGGAATATTCATACAAGTTAAATTGAGCTCACTCATTTCCTTCAGTAAAGAATCAGAAGTGAAGCAGAAGAAAATCTTCTTTGCTTAAAAAAATTCTAAAATAAAAGAGAGAAAAAATGTCACCATGTTGAACTGAGCTTTTGAGTAGCAGGAGTAGAGCAATAGAGCAAGTGCATGTGGCAAAGAAAGCTAGTGAAAAGCAAAGATAGGTAAAATGGCTTTGTGTCTATCTGAGAGCTAAAGGAAGTGAATGTTCAAAAGCAACATAGTAAAGAGCATAATTTTATAACTTTTGGGGTGGGGTAAAGTCTGTGGCTCTCTTTCACATACAGACTATCCCAAATTTTTTCTGGACTTAATCCACATCAGTTTGTTTTAAAAATTTGCAGCAGAGTGCAACACACAAACCAACTTATACAAAGTTTCACCTGCTCTATTGAGGGTAAAGCTTGTGCGAACCAACTTATGTGCATTATTTTTAAAATAAAAAAGGCTGATTCTTTTACAAGCTACCTGTCTTTCACCCCCAAAATCAAGCTCTTGTCAGGACAGCCGACTGCCCTCACTCACATACCCATCCAATGGCCTGCATGTAGCTATGCATCCTGCTATTTCTGATAGTTTCCATACTTCTCTCTCCTACCCTATCGGCCTCTTCCCAGACAAGGTGCCCCGATGAGGGAGTCTACCCATTACCAATCCCAGAACCTAGCAAAGGGCTTTATTTGTCTATCCTCTTCCCCTGCTGCAGCAGGCTTTTTCTTCATTATAAAAAAGAATGGCAGTCTCTGATCCTGTATTGAATACAGGGGTCTCAATGCTATTACAAAAAAAATAAATTTGATACACTTTCCCTCTGATCACAGAACTTTATGAACATTTACAAGGAGCTAAAGTCTTCACCAAATTGGAGGAGCAAATAATCTTATTTGCATCAGGGAGGGTGACAAATGGATAACAGTGCACAATACAAACAATGGGCATTATGAATACCTCATCATACCATTTGGACTTTGCAGTTTCCCTGCATATTTCAGAATATAGTGAATGAGATTTTCCAGGATCTCTTGAAATCCCATGTAATCTTATATCTCATCGACATACTCATCTAGTTCCAGTCTTGAGACTTCCATCGGGAGTATGTTAGAAAGGTTCTACAACACCTACAGGACCATCATCTTTATGCAAAACTCGAGAAATGCCTTTTCAAGCACTAAGAGCTTCTTTGCTGGGTTATATCATTTCTCAAACTGGCTTCCATATGGATTCTGCTAAATAGAAGGCCATCTTAGAAAGGCCCTAGGCAGTCAGTGTTTGAACACTACAGCATTCCTCAGGATTCATCAACTATTACCGCCAATTAATTCCTGGGTACTCTATGCTAGTGGTGCCCCTCACTGCCTTGACCAGAAAGGGTGCTGATACTGATGTTGGACTTCAAAAGCTATTGATGCCTTCAAGGCTCTCAAGCTTGCCTTCTCTCAAGAAGCTTGTCTTCAACATCCAGACCCTGCCCACCCCTTTAGTCTTGGAGATAGATGCCTCTACCCTTGTGGTACGGGCTGTCTTCAGTCAACATAGTGACCAAGAGAGCCTCCTGCCATGCTCCTTCTTCTCTAAAATGTTTGCTTTGGCAGAGAGAAATTACACTATTGGGGACTGCAAACGCCTTGTGGTGAAATTGGCTTTGTAAGTGTGGCAGCAAGTCTTAGAGTGTGACAAACATCAGATCACGATCTACACTGACCACAAGAATTTAAAATACCTGCAACAGGCACAACAGCTCAATCCCAGTCAGGCTTACTGGTCCCTTTTCTTTAACTGGATCAATTTTAAACTCCACTATTCCTGCCAAGGTGTTACCATCCAAAAGCTATCCCTGTGATTAAGGCTTTATGACACTCTCTCTCTCAATTACTCTTTGGGTAATTGCCAGGTTCTTGTGGCCTGGTTTTGGCCTCTGTTGGAAACAGGATGCTGGGCTTGATGGACCCTTGGTCTGACCCAGCATGGCAATTTATTATGTTCTTATGTTCTCTCAAACCAGACACATAGAGGAGGTGAAATCTAAATCATGACATATAGCTTTGTTGAGCTATGCCCTTACAGTAAGGACACTCAGTGGAGTTCTGTCTAGACTTTATATCCTTATACCTTGGAGCTCTACTGAGGCTGCTGATAGGGTAGCTAAAATGCCCAAAGGCCACAGGACTATGCAAGACAGAGCTGAAAATCCTGAAGGCCACAGTACTAGGCAAGACAGAGCTGGAAGGCCCAGAGGCCATAGAGCAATACAAGCTAGAAAAGGGCCAACCAGGGAGCAGAGTAGACTCGATGACAAGGCAGGAGTTATTACAAGAGGCAGGGCTAAACAGTCCAAGCCCTGCTGAGTCATGAACCCATGGAGACTATGGCTGGAGCGAGAGCAGGTATAGCTCCATGGGAATCTCTGGTGGCAGGGAGGCTGCATAGCAGCCTGGATCCTAACACAAGGACCAAAATATTAAATTGAATTTGAGATGCAGTTTGGAGCTAATGAAGGAAATTGAACAGCACCTCAGGGGATGTACATCTAGTGTTGCAATGTGATGGAAGGGAGCACTAGGGGTTGTTCCCCAGTGAGTGACGAGATGTGTGTGCCCTTGCGGTGAGATGGGCCTCATCTGGGAATGGAGCAAGACCAGACCTCTGTCGACCTGCACAACCTCGGTGAGACCAACCACACAAGGTTGGCATCTGAGTAGTCCTCTGACCACTAAAAGCACTTTCGGACCTGCTGCTGGGTACAGGATGGATGATGGCCCCACAAGGAATCAGGGAACAGCAGACGGACATCAGGACAGAAGGAATCTGGACAACTCCAAGTAACGATGTCTTGGATGGAGCCTCGGGACCCAGCATGATCGACACACCTGACAGATCAGTAGATGGAGGATGAAACCTCTGACCCAACGTGGAAGACACAACAGAAGGAATCAGCCTTCTTCAGCCCAACCAAACAGAGGTTGGGCTGAAGAAGGCCACTAGGGTTCCATCCAGAACCTGGAATGAGACGAGGACATCAGGACATGACAGACGAGGAGGATCTTCGGCCCAGTGGGATGGAGGAATCTCACCAACGCCCTACACAACCCAGCGAGGGTGATCGTGAACCACTGGGCCACTGCGCACCCTACCAACCCAGCCGGGCTAGTTGCGGACCACACAGGGACGGGATAGCAGAGTCACAGAAGACCTCTTGATGAGGAACCTCAGCAACATGGACGAAGACATCAGGACACATAAGGAACAGCAGGACTTGGAGACATCAGGAGCAGCAGGACTTGGAGACAAGATGAGACGAGACGAGAGGCCAGGAAGAACGACAAGGGATCCCAAGTAGACAAAGGAAGCCTGGCAGGAGCAGAGAGCAGGAAGTCCAGGAAAAGACTAGCTCCTTGCAAAGGCAAAGCATGAATGACTGCAGGGCCCTTTTATAGGGCTGAAGGAGGAAGATGCCCAGGGAGGAGTTCCAGGTGGAGCCAGAGGGGCCACTCCCTACTGGCCCTTTAAAAGACTGAAGGAGGCATGGTCCCATGCCTAAAGAGGCTGGAACAGGAAGACTGCAGGACCCTGGACAGAGGCCATGCTGCCACTGAGGAGAGGAGGAGCCGGAGCAGGCCTAGTCCAGGCCCAACGTCGGAGCGGCGGCATCTTCTGAGCCGCGAAGGAGGAACAAGGGTGACTCCCTGCCGCTGCAGAGCTGGGACTGAAGGCCCATCCCCACGGAGGGGGTCAGGAAGCATTGGTGGCCTCTGGGCCGCAATAGGAGGACACGTGGGTGGCTCCTGCTGCGAAGGGGAACCCCGGTACGGCTCCTGCCGCGCAGGCAAGTGTTGCGCCCATCAGTTGCAGATGGCTGCGACCTTTGCTGCTCACCTCAATTTGCCCCGTAGCTCCGATTCTGGCTAAGATGGCCGCCTCTGCCTCTGCACGCTGACCTCCCTGGCTTTCCTAGTGTGACCTAGGGCACGCGTGCATGCACGCCTTCCTCCTTCTTGTTTACGTCATGGCGGGAACCTTGGAGGCATCCCCTCACATGACGTCACTGCCTATATGTATTTAAACCTACCGGACTTTCCTACCTACGAGTTAGAAAGGATTCCATCTTGCTCAATTCCTTTCTCTGTGATGCCTTACCTTGCTGTTCCTGCGTTCCAGACTGAGTGACTCAGGTACCCGCTCCTCAGAGGCCTTGCTGCACTCAGGGCTATCTGTTCCTCGGAGAGCCTTATCTTCCTATCTCACCTTCTCCAGCTAAGTGAGTTCTCTCGCTGCTTCCGTAGATGACCCTGTACTGTTCCTGCTTCGGGTCTCCGCTGCTGCTACAACGAATTCTCTACTACAACATCTCGGAGTGAGTTCAAGACCTGCTCTACATTACTGCTTCCATCTTGCTGTGTGGATCCTTGGGTTACCTCGCTCTGCGGACCACTACTGGATCCACGCTGTCACTTATCTCCGGCTTACCCCGTGCTGCAGACCACTACTGGAGCTATCTTGCACAAAGCCTACCAAGAAGCAAGTATTCCCTGGGTTACCCCACTCTGCAGACCACTACTGGAGAATCCATCCCAGGTCTTCCAACTCCAGGACTGAGTTTGCAAACCCGCTCCTCGGGTTTCTCTTTGCTGTATAATAAATATTCTCTGACTCCTGTGTCCATCACTGCTGAGACCCCGCCTGTCGTGGATAGTCCCCACAGAGCCCCTCCCTGTGAGTGGAGTCAGCTCACTCCATGACCCAAGGGCCCACAAACCAAGTTCAAGCATAACAGCAAGATGGCGGCCTCTGGGCCATGGAGATAAGAGTCTGCCCATAGCTCCGGCTGCGGGCAGCATCGCAACATCTAGGATATCCTTGAACTACTCAAGCATAGCTTTTTGGACTATATGTATGCCATATTATTTTGTAACAGTCATTTACATGCATAAAACCATATTTTAAAGACATAAATGGCTTTGAAATTAACGCACACTGTAAGGTAGATTTTGCACTGTACCTTGCGTCTACCTTCCATTATCATGTGCATTTCTCACCTGTCAGTACAGTTGTCATTCACAACAATTATTCCATTATTAGTAAAATATTTGCATTCATTAATCATTATTTCGATCATTTATATTTAACTCAACAATACAGCCATCAAAATCTTTCTATTCCATTGGCATCTAACCTACTACGTACATACTGTGCCAACTATCAATGGTCCTTCTGCCATCCCTTTTCAGTGAATAATTAAGAACATTTGATTAGAATTTTTGACATTTTGCTGGTCATTGTCTACACATACTTTCTTTTTTTCTTTGATTCTTGCAACCCATCTTTGTCCTTCCTGTATTTGCTGACATAGCTATAAAAAAAGCCTGCCTCCTTGTTTATCCTCTTTAGCTATCTTTTCTTATATCTATGATTATGAATACCTTTGCTGTTTCCCTTAGCTTTTCAATATAATATTTCATGTTCTCTTTCAGAGATACCCGGTAACTGACTTTTTCTCCTTAGGGAACCATATTGGTCTTTTTAGTACTGCCGACATCTCCCAATATTCCTGGCTATGCTATAGTCAGCTAAGTTAAAGCTAATTTTCAGTTAGGTAGTAGATCAAAATTAGCTGAAACTTAGAGGTCAACGCATTAAATTGCGAGAGTTTGTAAATACAATTGTATATACAAAATATGGGGAATATTGTTTGTAATTGCATTTGCTAGTTTCTACAAGTTACCACTTTTGTGCATGCTATTTTTTGCTTGTCAACCTGTTTGTAAAATTTATGCAAAATTACTAGGGAGTTGAGAACTAATGCAAATCAGTTCATTAAAGATTCAACGTTAGTAAAATGTTGTCCAAAATTTTCACAACCTGACATTTTTGCAAAAAATGTAACTACATTTTAGGGAAATATAGTTAACTCTTTTTTTGCGATAAATTCTGCAATTGCATACAGACTTTAATGCAAGAAAAATATGCAAATCTATTATCGGAGTATTTAAATGACTTGGCCCTGTGAGAAAAACGTCTTGCATGATAGCTCATTTTGGTCTGCTAGCTGGCAATAACACGGTAAGGTAAGTTTTCCATGGCTTTCCCTCCCTTGCCCTGCCTGAGCCTTGAAGTCATCTCAGATTCTTCTAATTTTTTCCCTCTTCTCACCAAGACTTTCAACTCAATTTAGACCCCTCTCCCTGGCCCTCTCCAAACCCCAGGAATTTTAGTCTTCCTCATTTCCCCTAGCCTATCTCACATTCTCCCCCTATTGTCAGAGTGATGTATGCTTACCTCCTCCATTCTCTTACATTCCAAATTCTGCCTTAAGAGGCACTTGTGAAATTGCCTCCTACCTGCAAGGGAAACAGCAAAGGTATTCGTAATCATTTCTTCACGGAAAGGGTGGTGGATGCCTGGAATGCCCTTCCGGAGGAAGTGGTGAAGTCTAAAACTGTGAAAGACTTCAAAGGGGCGTGGGATAAACACTGTGGATCCATCAAGTCTAGTGGGCATAAATATAGAGGAGGTGGTAAAACACTGCACGGAGCGGCAGTAGCCACAGAGGCATTCACGGAGCGGGATGCCAGTGGCAAGTAGTTGTTCCACCTTCAGGCAGCAAAATACTGCACGGAGCGGCAGTAGCCACAGAGGCATTCACGGAGCGGGATGCCAGTGGTTTGTGTTCCACCTTCACGGAGCGGAAGGTTGGAGGGCTGCCATCTCCAAAAAAACAAAAAACAAAAAAACAAAAACAAAAAAACAAAAAACAAAAAACAAACAAGCAAAACAGAGGTGGGTAAGAGTATGGGGCAGGGGTGTGGCCGTTTATTGTGGCAGTTGCTACCCCTGATTGAACTGGATGTTCATTGGGATGCGGATACGGCACTGCTCTCTGCATTGGTGGAGGGGTGGAAGGGAATTGGGGCCGGAGGGTGCTGGAAGCCAATAGTGACGGGGGAGGGGGAGAAAAAAAAGAGGTGGGGGGGAAGATAAAAAAAAAATGGATAAACTGCGTAGCTTGCTGGGCAGACTGGATGGGCCGTTTGGTCTTCTTCTGCCGTCATTTCTATGTTTCTATGTTTCTATGTTTAATCATACATATAAGAAAAGATAACTAAAGAAGATAAACAAGGAGGCAAGGCTTTTTTATCACTGGAGCAGAAAGAAGATAAACACAACTCCTCCTACCTCAAAAGAGGGTGGCAGTGGGACTAGTGGGATGAAGGGAGGGGAAGGATCTGAGATAAATTCATGCCTCAGAAAGGGGAGAGAGGGAGGTGCCTAGAAACTGCAAGCATTTGCACCACCTCAAAGGATGGTTCAAATCCATGCATTAAGGCCTCCCCATGTTGAACCATCTTGCCTGACAGTCAAGATGGTTCATTTTCAAATGGAAATTTCCTGAAGAGATTCATTTGAAAATTCAGGTGGTGTGCACAATACTGGTATTTTTACGGCCATCTATGTAGCAGAAAGTATATTTGGTGATTTGAAGATTCCTTCCCCTGCTTAACTTCACACCTTTTCCCTTGTGGGCAAAAGTGAGCTGTGAAAAAGCACACATATAGTATTTTTACCCAGACACATTTTTACTCACATACATAATGTTGTGTTCCTCAGCAATGGATGGCCACGACCGCGGTCCCCTACCTCGCTGTGGCAGCTCCCGACATAACTGCTGAGCCGGTGCCCGTCGCTTCGGCACGGGTCCCCGGTCTGACCGCCGGGTGGGGAGCCGTCCCTGCTCCCCCCTCGCGGCATCCCTGCAGCCTTTCCTCTGCAGAGGAAATCCAATATGGCCGCCACCATCTTTAGGCACGAGGCCGCGCCTCCTCATTAGAATTAAAGGGACCTGATCCCTTTAACCATCTACAGCTGTTCCCTATGAGCCAGAGCAGAGGAAGTATAAAAGGAGACTTCCTCTGCTCATTCCTCGACTTGGCAACGTCTCTTGTAGCGCTGTTTAAGTCTGCTTGCTTTGGTGAGTCTTCTTGCGCTTTGGATTTGAAGGGATGTGAAGGCCAAAAAAATGTTGTTTTGCGTTGTGTTGTGTCATTTGGGAGTTGATTTTCATTTTTATTAATGATTTTCAATTTTTTTTAATTTTACATGATAGAAGAAAAAACACAGGAAGGACTATATTCAGACACAGTCCTGCATAAACTAATCTTGCTAACTTTGGAGGTATATTCAATAGTGAAACCACACTACTGAATATTGCCTGCTTTCTTAAAATTAGTCAGCTAGCTATAACTGCAATGCAAAATGTATGCAAAATTCAATATTGAGTGTTCCAGTGGGAGGAGATTGGGCAGAGTTTATGGAAATGAGAGTCTACTAGCAAAGAATGTGATAGAGTAATGCACACTAATGCGGGACTTAATACCAGAAATTACTGCACTTTTTTTTGCAGTATGGTGAAAAAAACCTTTTATTGCACTGCTGCGGTATTATCATGGTGATTACTGTGTGCGATAAAAAGAGGTATTTTATCAAACACACCTACCAGTCCCTCCTGGGCCAATAAAAACACCTATACTTACTGGTCCAGCTTCCTAAACCCATAAAATGTGTAGCAAGTTTATTTATTTATTTGAGGGTTTTTCTATACCGACATTCGTTTTGTAACATCATATCGGTTTCCATTTAACATGATGTAGCAACAAAACTTTACAATTGAAACTACAGCACAATGTAATTAATAAACAAGGTAGTTAATAAACAGGGTAAATAATAAACAATTGGATAAACTAGTTGACCATGGCAAATACTAACCATTAAACAAAGAATAAAATACAAGTACGGGATGCAAGTGCGAAGTGCAGGAGACATGAAAAACAGTAGACAGTTCAAGAGGGCGACCATAGATTGGCGACTACTGCTTTATGCGAGTGGTGGTAATTCAGGAGAAAGCTTGCATGAAGAGCCATGTTTTAAGTTTTTGTTTACATTTTTTTGGGCATGATTCCTGACGTAGGTCAGGTGGCATAGCGTTCCAGGTTGTTGGCCCTGCAATGGACATGGCACGTTCTTTAGTCATGGCAAGGAGTGTAGTTTTGTGAGACGGCATATGTAAGATGGCAGCACGTTGGGATCTAGGTGGTCTGGTGGGTTTGTGGAAGTACAAGGCATTACTAGTTGGGGATACTGGAAGCTTTGGCAGGCTCACTGCAGACAACAACAAGAGAAACAATAGCAACCTCAAGAATAGGCAAGAATAGGCAAGCTCTCCTAGAGGAGTCCCTGCACTGGAGGCCAGACCACTGGCCCTGCAGGGTCAGGGCCCATGGCAGCACCTGGCACACAGGCGGCCATGGCAGAAGAGATACAGAGAGTGAATATTTCCTCCCTGACATCATTGCTGGGCATGCCAGAGGATTATATTTATTTATTTATTTATTTGTGTTTTTCTATACCGGCATTCACGGAAGTTCGTATCATGTCGGTTTACATAAAACAAGGGGTGAACAATACATTATAACGTACATAACTAAAACATAAGAGTATACATTACATAATAATAACAAGTGCATGGAAGAAAAAGTTACAATAAAACAGGGGTTATTCTAACTGGGAATAGAGTAAGAGGAAAGATAAAAGTTTAACAAGAAGTAAACGTTGTAGTGATTGGTTGGTAGTGTCTGGTTCAGTTTAAAAGGAGATGCTCAGTTATTATATGGGTATTATCTCCAGGTAGTAGCCGTCATTCCTGCGAGCCACCCACTCTTCATTCACGTCCTCTAGACTTTATGGATCCACAGTGTTATCCTCCTTCCACCAGGTTTCTGTGATGCCAATTTTGTCAATCTCATCATTTACTGCTATACACTCTCCCATCTTACTTCTTAGACTTCTGGCATTGGCATACAGACATTTCAAAGTGTGTTTTTTCTTTGTATTAACAACCTGCTTTTCAGTTCTTAGAGATAATTTTGAAATCTTTAGCTCAGGTGATTTTTTACATATAGGCACATGGACTACATTTTCTTTTATTGGAACCTCTCTGTTGGGATGCCCTATCTTTCCTGTTTCATTAGTATCCTTCAAGGATACATTTCTCCGAACCATGCACTGCTGAGTGACTGTCGGCTTTCCCCCTTGTTCTAGTTTAAAAGCTGCTCTATCTCCTTTTTAAAAGTTAGTGCCAGCAGCTTGTTTCCACTCTGGTTAAGGTGGAGCCCATCCTTTCGGAAAAGTCTCCCCCTTCCCCCAAAATTTCCCCAGTTCCTTGTTGTTGCGTCCGTCGGTTGCAGATGGCTGCGACCTCTCTGCCTTACCTCTTTATCTCCTCTTTCACTCTCCTTGGGCAAGATGGCTGCATCCGGTGCCGAGTGCCGGGGGTCTCGGCCTTTCCAAACTAACATGGGCATCCCAGTCCGCCATGCTCACTCCCGTGGCCACCTAGGGTACGAGTGCACACATCTCCTACGCTCAAATATACGTATTGACGGGAACCTCGGGTGCCGCCCCACCACATGACATCAGTACCTCCGGGTATATCTAGCCTCCGCTCCGCTACCACCTTGAATTAGCAAAGACTTCGGTTTAGCTACTCTGACCACTCTAAGCTGCACGCTCTAGACACCCGCTCCTCAGGGGTCTCTCACTTCCAACTAACCTTTGGGGTCCTCACTAACTAAGACAACTGCTCCTCAGGGGTCTTTCTCTCTCTTCTACATTTCAGGATATTGGACTATCGGGTAGGGATGTGAATCGTTTTAGGACGATTAAAATTATCGTCCGATAATTTTAATATCGTCTTAAACCGTTATGGAACACAATACAATAGAGATTCTAACGATTTATAATGATAAATCGTGAGCCGGCACACTAGAACCCCCCCTCAATGACTTAAATAACCTGCGGGTCCAGCGGCGGTCCGGAACGGCAGCGGTCCGGAACGGGCTCCTGCTACTGAATCTTGTTGTCTTCAGCCGGCGCCATTTTCCAAAATGGCGCCGAAAAATGGCGGCGGCCATAGACGAACACGATTGGACGGCAGGAGGTCCTTCCGAACCCCCGCTGGACTTTTGGCAAGTCTTGTGGGGCTCAGGAGGCCCCCCCCAAGCTGGCCAAAAGTTCCTGGAGGTCCAGCGGGGGTCAGGGAGCGATTTCACGCCGCAAATCGTTTTCGTACGGAAAATGGCGCCGGCAGGAGATCGACTGCAGGAGGTCGTTCAGCGAGGGTTCCGGCGCCTCGCTGAATGACCTCCTGCAGTCGATCTCCTGCCGGCGCCATTTTCCGTACGAAAACGATTCGCGGGGGGAAATCGCTCCCTGACCCCCGCTGGACCTGCAGGAACTTTTGGCCAGCTTGGGGGGGGCCTCCTGACCCCACAAGACTTGCCAAAAGTCCAGCGGGGGTCCGGAAGGACCTCCTGCCGTCCAATCGTGTTCGTCTATGGCCGCCGCCATTTTTCGGCGCCATTTTGGAAAATGGCGCCGGCTGAAGACAACAAGATTCAGTAGCAGGAGCCCATTCCGGACCGCTGCCGTTCCGGACCGCCGCTGGACCCGCAGGTTATTTAAGTCATTTGGGGGGGGGGGGTTCGGGAGGGTGGGGGATTTAATTTAAAGGGTCGGGGGTGGGTTTTAGGGGGTTTTAATGTGCCGGTTTTGCGATTTTACGTTTTTTTGATTTTTCACGATTTTTCACGATATTTTACCCCCCCAAACGGCAACAATACGATTCCCTCCCCCTCCCAGCCGAAATCGATCGTTAAGACGATTGAGGACACGATTCACATCCCTACTATCGGGTACTCGCTCCTCGAGGGCCTGTCTGCCATTATATCCTGCAACACGAACCTTTGGTCCAACCATTCTACCTCCAGGAAGACGCCTTCACTCCTGTGAATACCTCTATGATCCAGAACTCCAGCTCCACCCACCAGCCGCAGCATTACCCGCACTGCGGGCTCCCTTCTATCGTGATCATCTGGGTGAGACTATACATCTGAGCCTGTTGAACGTACTGCACTTCATAGATCAGTGCCTTACCTTCCTGCTTTCACCATCTACTAGGGGTGTGCATCCGTTTTCCACATATTTGTGATCCGCAACGTATTTTGTCCTACGTATTTTGTCCTACGTGTCCCCTGTGACATAGTGAGGGCAAAGGCGATCGGCGCCATTTTGAATACTGGCAGCAGATCGCCTTTGCCCTCACTATGTCACAGGGGCCGACCGTCGGTACCTGTGACATAGTGAGGGCAAAAGCGATCGGCGCCATTTTGAGTCCTGGAATCGGACGGCCGGCATGCAGGAGGTCGCTTCCGGACCCCCGCTGGACTTTTGGCAAGTCTTGTGGGGGTCAGGAGGCCCTCCCAAGCTGGCCAAAAGTCCCTGGGGGTCCAACGGGGGTCCTGGAGCAACCTCCTGCACATCGGCTGTCCGATGCCAGGACTCAAAATGGCGCCAATTGCCTTTGCCCATACTATGTCACAAGGGCTACCAGTGCCATTGGTCAGCCCCTGTCACATGGTAGGAGCACAAGATGGCGCCAGTGACCATGTGACAGGTGCTGACCAATGCCAGCGGTAGCCCCTGTGACACAGGCTATCGGCGCCATGATGAAACTGGCAAACGAGGGTGTGAGAGTGCAGGGGATGGCTTCTGGACTCCCCACTGGACCACCAGAGAGTTTTGGTAAGTCTTGGGGGGGGTCAGGAGGGTGGGGGGGTTGTAGTTAATTTTAATTTTAGCTGGGACACGAATATAACTCGCCGTATTAAAGCATTGGGGCGCCATACGGCCAAATGCAATGCATTTGCTCCCCGACGAATCCAAATCACGAATGCAACGTATGACGTCCCTCTGCACATCCCTACCATCTACCAACAGCAGTACAATAAAGCCTTAATCCATACTGTGCTGCTATCTGAGTTCAGCCTATCGCAGTGATTCCCCACTGGGCCCCTCCCCATGGGCGGAGTCATCTCCATTGCGACCAAGGGTCCACAATGCCACAAACACAACAGTTATCACATTGCTTTGCCACCTTCAGAGAGTGAGAAACTATTAATCCAAGGTCCCTCAACCAGTCCTCTCATCACATACAGCTATTTTGGATGGCTGCATCCCAGATGTAAACTCCATACTTCTTGGAATTTAATCCCAGTTGCCAAGTTTTTGATAAATCACTTTTCATTCAATCTCTACTCATTCAGGCATTGCCCACTCTGTTGCAGATCTAAGTATCATTTGCCAATAGACAGACTTTACCTTCTATCCCTTCTGCAATGTCACTCGCAAAGATATTGAACAGAACTGGTCCCAAAACTGATCCCTGTGGCACTCCAGATAATACCATTTGTTCTTCAGAATAGGTTCCACTTACAATTAGACACTGTCTCCTGTCAGTCAACCAGTTTGTAATCCAGTCCACCACCTTAGTGCCTACTCCCAAGCTTTTCATTTTATTTACATATCTCCTATGTGGGACTGTATCATAGAAGGCTTGTAAATAGAATGAAAATCTTGGGAGTGTCTAGTTTTTATTCTTCATATTACATTGAAAATATACATGTGCACACTGCACAGTATCATGATAATAATGCAAATATAGGGGCAGATTTTCAAAGGGTTACATGCGTAAGATATGCACGTAACCCCCGAAAAGCTGCCCCTTCCACCCCCTGCGCATGCCAAGCCTATCTTGCATAGGCTCGGAGGCGCGCGCAAGCACCGGGACATGCGTAAGTCCCGGGGCTTTCCTGGGGGGGGGCGTGTCAGGGGTGTGTCACGGTCGACGCATCATCGGGGGGCATTCCGGGAGCAGGGTCATGGATGTGGTTCTGGCCCGGGGGCGTTCCGGGGCTGTGGCCGTGGCCTCCGGACCAGCCCCTGGACCGGAACATGGTGCACTGGCAGGTAGGGGGGAATTAGTTAGGGCTGGAGGGTGGGTTAGATATGGGAAGGGAGGGGAAGGGGGGGGGCTGGAAGGAAAGTTCTCTCCAAGGCTGCTCTGATTTTGGAGCGGCCTCGGAGGGAACGGAGGATGGCTGCGCGGCTCGGCGCGCGCAGGCTGCCGATTTTGCGCAGCCTTGCGCGTGCCGACCCTGTATTTGATAACATGCACACATTAGTAAGAAACCAAGGGCAGTGTTCCAAAAAAACCAAAAATGCCAAACAACCTAACTTGATTTTCTATTGCTGTCTGAGGAATAGTAGATGAAGAACAGAGAAAGAGACAGAGACAAGCAGACTGACAGACAGAATGAGGAAGAGCCCCAGGAAAGAAGCACAAAGAAGAGGCCTTTGTGGCCATCAGACCCCATCCCACTGGTAGCTGAAGAAAGAAGAGAGAAGTTTGAGCAGCCACTGGTCGAGAAAGAAAAGAGTTTGAGCAGCCACTGGTAGAGAAAGAAGTTTGAGCAGCCACTGGTAGAGAAAGAAAAGAGAGGCCAGTGTGGCATCTGGTGGACACCATCGCACTGATGCACAAGATAAGCATAGAAGTGCTAGCCTTGTGAGTTTTAAAAACTGCAGATCCAGAACGTGAGGAGGAGCAGCAGAATTGGCTCATTTCCTCTTTCCGCAATAAGGCATGATCACCAGCAGTGAAAGAGTAATAGATGCCCCAGTGGGGCTGTCAGTGAAAAGGAGACTGCCTGTATTTTGTGTATGTGTGAATGGGATCCTGCCTGGATTGTGTGTATGTGTGAATGGGAGCCTGTGTGGGTTGTGTATTTGTGTGGAAGCCATCTGGGTTGTATGTATATGTTTGTGTATGTGTGTGTGTGTGTGTGTGTGTGTGTGTGTGTGTTAATAGGAACCTGCCTGCATTGTGTGTGTGAGTGTCTATGAATGGGAGCCTGCCTAGATTATGTATGAAGAAAGTTAGAGGCACACCATTAATCCATGACAATCTCAAGGTGACTGGAATTCTAAAGGTTTCAGGTATGGAGAGTGGGGATTTTTCCAACCATAATAATTTAAATTATTGTTATACTCTGCCTCTGCTGAGTTGTTACATTCATATTTTTCTGTACTTACGTTATGAGTTAAAACTTTGGTTCTTGTATGAATTTGTTACAATGTAAACCGGGGTGAAGGCACTCAGCGATACTTCGGTATAAAAAAGAATTTAAATAAGTAAATAAAATAAAATTATTGGGTGTTTGATGTATCTGCTATTTTGAAATATTTTTGTTGTTTGAAATTGTTTTTAAACTTTTTATATTAGTACTTAGTTACTGGATGTTATTCTATTCATCATATTCTATCATATCCCTCCTCAGCCGTCTCTTCTCCAAGCTGAAAAGTCCTAACTTATTTATTCTTTCCTCATAGCGGAGCTGTTCCATTCCACTTATCATTTTGGTAGCCCTTCTCTGTACCTTCTCCATCGCAATTATATCTTTTTTGAGATGCGGCAACCAGAATTGTACACAGTATTCAAGGTGCGGTCTCACCATGGAGCAATACAGGGGCATTATGACATTTTCCGTTTTATTCACCATTCCCTTTCTAATAATTCCCAACATTCTGTTTGCTTTTTTGACTGCCGCAGCACACTGAACTGAGGATTTCAATGTGTTATCCACTATGACGCCTAGATCCCTTTCTTCGGTAGTAGCAACTAATATAGAACCTAACATTGTGTAACTATAGCATGGGTTATTTTTCCCTATATGCATCACCTTGCACTTATCCACATTAAATTTCATCTGCCATTTGGATGCCCAATTTTCCAGTCTCACAAGGTCTTCCTGCAATTTATCACAATCTGCTTGTGATTTATCACAATCTGCTAGGGATGTGAATCGTGTCCTCGATCGTCTTAACGATCGATTTCGGCTGGGAGGGGGAGGGAATCGTATTGTTGCCGTTTGTGTGTGTAAAGTATCGTCATAATCGTTAAAATCGTGAGCCGGCACACTAAAACCCCTAAAACCCACCCCCGACCCTTTAAATTAAAACCCCCCCTCCCGAACCCCCCCCAAATGCCTTAAATTACCTGGTGGTCCAGCGGCACACTAAAACCCCCTAAAACCCACCCCCGACCCTTTAAATTAAATCCCCCACCCCCAAATGCATTAAATTACCTGGGAGTCCTCCGTAGCGGCGGTCCGTGGCTAAATCGGGGGAAGGGGGAGAGCACGAAAACCGGCACACTAGATCGTGAGGTCTTCAGCCGGCGCCATTTTTCAAAATGGCGCCGGCTGAAGATTTCCGGACCTCGCTGAACGACCTCCTGCAGTCGATCTCCTGCCGGCGCCATTTTCCGTACAGACAATGGCGCCGGCCATACGCGTATGGCCGGCGCCATTTTCCGTACGGAAAACGATTCGCGGCAGGAAATCGCTCCTTGACCCCCGCTGGACCCCCAGGAACTTTTGGCCAGCTTGGGGGGGCCTCCTGACCCCCACAAGACTTGCCAAAAGTCCAGCGGGGGTCCGGAATGACCTCTTGAGTCGAATCGTTTTCGTCTATGGCCGCCGCCATTTTGCGGCAGCCATTTTGAAAAATGGCGCCGGCTGAAGACCTCACGATCTAGTGTGCCGGTTTTCGTGCTCTCCCCCTTCCCCCGATTTAGCCACGGACCGCCGCTACGGAGGACTCCCAGGTAATTTAATGCATTTCGGGGGGGTTCGGGAGGGTGGGGGATTTAATTTAAAGGGTCGGGGGTGGGTTTTAGGGGGTTTTAGTGTGCCGGTTTTCCTGCCCTCCCCCTTCCCCCGATTTACGATTTTTTGACGATAAATCGGGGGAATTGGTATTGTATCGTGGCCCTAACGATTTTTGACTATTTAAAATATATCGGACGATATTTTAAATCGTCAAAAAACGATTCACATCCCTACAATCTGCTTGTCCTCCTTCCACCATGTCTCTGAGATGCCAATTAAGTCTATGTCATCATTTTCTGCTATACATTCTAATTCTCCCATCTTACTTCTTAGACGTCTGGCATTAGCATACAAACATTTCAAAGTTTGTTTTTTTGTTTGTATTTTCATTCTGCTTTTTAATTGATAGGGATAAGTTAGAATCTTTTAGCTCAGGTGAGTTTTTAGTAACAGGCACATGGACTACTTTTCTTATTGTTGGAACCTCACTGTCGGGATGCCCTAATTCTAATGCATCATTAGTATCCTTTGAAGATACCTCTCTCCGAACCATGCACTGCTGAGAGACTGTCGGCTTTCCCCTTTGTTCTAGTTTAAAAGCTGCTTTATCTTCTTTTTAAAGGTTAGTGTCAGCAGTCTGGTTCCACCCTGGTTAAGGTGGAGCCCATCCCTTCGGAAGAGACTCCCCCTTCCCCAAAAGGTTCCCCAGTTCCTAACAAAACTGAATCCCACTTCCTTGCACCATCATCTCATCCACACATTGAGACTCTGGAGCTATTCTGCCTCTGGTGACCTGCGTGTGGAACAGGGATCATTTCAGAGAATGCTACCCTGGAGGTTCTGGATTTAAGTTTTCTACCTAAGAGCCTAAATTTGGCTTCCAAAACCTCCCTCCCACATTTTCCTATGTCGTTGGTGCCCACATGTACCACGACAGCCGGCTCCTCCCCAGCACTGTCTAAAATCCTATCTGGGTGAAGTGTGAGGTCCGCCACCTTCGCACCAGGTAGGCATGTTACCAGGCGATCCTCATGCCCACTAGCCACCCAGCTGTCTACATTCCTAATAATTGAATCACCAACTATGACGGCCGACCTAACCCTTCCCTCCTGGACAGTAGGCCTTGGGGAGATATCCTCAGTACAAAAGGACAGTCCATTACCTGGAGAGCAGGTCCTTGCTACAGGATCCATTCCTGCTACACCACGTTGATGCTCTCCAATCATGAGACCTTCTTCCTCCAAGGCAGCACCAGGGCTGCCAGTCTGAATTTGGGACTTGGCTACTATGTCCCTGAAGGTCTCATCAATATACCTCTCTGTCTGCCTCAGCTCCTCCAGGTCTGCCACTCTAACCTCCAGAGATCAGAGTCATTCTCTGAGAGCCAGAAGCTCTTTGCATCACATGCACATGTACAACTTCTCACCGGTGGGTAAAAAATCATATATGTGACACTCGATGCAAAAGACTGGGAAGCCCCCCTCTTGCTGCTGGACTGCTGCCTTCATCTCAATTTTGATCAGTTCCTAGTTAAGTTTTAGGTTGCTCTGGGAGTAGGAATGTGTCTAATTAATGTCCTTTAAATGCATTAGTGAATTCACTATATGTCTGGTAGTGGCCTACAGGGGTCTGATTAAAACTCTCAATAAAGTTGTTGTTGTTGTTGTTGTTATTTGTTGTTTTTTTTGTGAAAGTGGAACCTGCCTATAAATTAAAGGATGAGCTAGGGGTAGGTGGGCAAGGGGTGGGAGGGTTGGGAAATACAAACAGTCTAACTTCAGTTAGTCAGCCAGAGTGACTCACTGCTCTCTTGATTAACAAATGTTGGTACCTATTTGAACCAAATCACACTACCTCAACACCTTTCCAAGTTGAGTAATTGAACTGAACTTTTAAACCTTTTTACTTAGGTATACTCTGCTCCTAGCTTATTTCTAGCTTCTGGCTACTTTTTGGGATTTTCTTTTTTTGTTTTTGTATTTTTTTTAAATACAAACAGTTCTGCTTACTAGCTGCCTTACTGACTTTTAAAAAATAAACACACTACCTACTGCTTACTAGCTGCCTTATTGACTGACTATTTAAAAATACAAACAGTCTAACATGTTTATTCACTGCCTTGCTGAATATTAAAAGCACAAACACACAAACACACTAAATAATATTCCCAAATATTTAACTTTGCCCCAATACTTTTAAAAAAGACAATGTCCCAAGCAAAAACTTACTGATTCCTTTCAGCCACCAGCAAGGTGATCTTCTCCTCTCAGTGCTCCCACTGGAATGTAATTGAGGATAGGGGTGCAAGGAGGGGGCATTGTAATGCTTTCAAAAAAAAACTGAATGAAGCCCTGGGAAAGAGGGGGCCAGGAGATCACATTGTTTTTTGTATTTTTTATGTTTTAATCTGAACAAGTACAGAAGAAAAAGGGAGCCAGGGGATCAGGTCAGTCCCTTAAAAAAAAATATCTGAATGAACTGTGAGAGTAATGGGGGCTGAAGTTAAGAGGTTTTTTATTTTTATTTTTTAAATCTAATGAAGTGTATGGATGGAAGGGGCTAGGATGGGTATTTTTTGTAGTTCTTTAGCACTGGAAAAGATAGCTGAGCATTTGCAGGTCAGATTTGGGCCTTTTGTTGCAGAAGCTGGATTTGACTGGTCAAGTTAGGCAATAGGGAAACAGTGTTCTTTGATTTCATTGCAAAGCCCTAGAAAAAGAAAATGCAAGTTTCACCCCACCTATTTTCTGGTTCTTCATGTTATTGTACCCCTCTACAATCCCAGCCTACTTTTTACTCCCTGCTTCTTTGTTGATTATACTGAGTTGTTTTGCCACCAGTAAAAAAAAAAAGTTTGAAAAAAATAAATACAAGTTTCTTCTCCCACTCCATCACTTTTCTGGTTCTCTACCTCAGAGATGCATTTTAAGACTTGAGTGAGTGTGCACATCTGCATGTGTTTGCTGGCTCGTGCACATGGATGCACAATTTTATAACATACATGTGTATATGTGTGTATACGTGCACCTGTTTATAAAATTGGCTATACTCATGTACATGTGCGCACGACTTTATATTCATGCATACATGTGCTCACAAATTCTGCCTCGATCACCTACCGGGGGGGGGGGGGGGGTGCTGTAGAAGATACAAGCTCCAATGCAATTACTTGTTTCCCCAGTTCATTCCCAGTTCACTCCAGTAAAGGAGAGAGCTTCCTAATAAACCCCCTAGCTAACGTGCCTCCCTTTTACCATATTATCCCTGCCCCTTAAAACCCTGCTATCTAGCCTAGTTTTTATTTTATTACTTACACACTGTTCATAGGAGAGGAAAAGTTACATGATGGGGGACCCTGGTGTGTGACTGTACATGTAAATACTTACATGCAGACTTCATGTTGCAGACTCGGCCCATCCATGACCCGCCCATTCCACGTCCCTTCTTTGAACGTTATAACTTTTGCGTATATCAGGAAATTCACACATACACATGCAGTTTTTAAAATTCATGCAGCATGTCCGAACAAGTCGCATACTTATCTCCCAGCTTTTGCACATATAGGGCTTTTAAAATCCTCCAGTTATTGTTTTGTTTACATCGCTAGGAACCCAACCTCATTCTCCTACTCTTCTTCTTTCTTGGTTATATTGGGATGTGTTGTCCCCAAAAACCCTCAGTTAAAGAAAGAAATGTAGGCAGGAGAGACATTTCACATATTCTGAATATGGTAAAGGTTTCATTGTGAAGAAAGATCTAATGCAACACCACAAAATAAATTAAGGGAAAGCCACATTGATTGTGACAAAAGTTTCAATAAGAAGCAAATTTCAAAAGAAACTCAAAATTCTACCTAGCAGCAAGATCAATATCAAGTAGGGAATGTAATAAAAGCTTATGTTAGAAAAGCAATATTAATGGCACACCATTCTCTTTTACTAATCCTGACAAGTGGCAAGTGCTTCAACAGGAAGTCTGACATCTTCATGCCACTCTGTCTGCTAGCTATACCCCTCATGCTACATCTTGGTGGACTTTCTACAACTCAACCATACTGTCATTGACAGACTTTATACCTTGTGGTTCTTTTTGCAACTTTGCCTTGCTGCCATATCCCATACTCTACACCTTGAGGTGTTCTTGTCATTGTGGAGGGAAGTGGGGGTGTTTTGTAATTCTCATGGTGCTTTGGTCTTCTGATGCCACTTTTGTTCTGCTTCATCCTATTAATGTTTGAAGTTTTTCCTGACAACTTTTCTGCTTGCTTCTGCCTTCACAGTGACTTAGAATTTGATAGATAACACCCTTGGGGCCACTTTGCTCTTACATTGCTTTTGAAAGTTCATGCCACTGTTTGTGCCCTCTTTTGAAGCCATATATGTAAATTTTAAAACCCATATGTACACCAAAGTTGGGAGATATGCACATACATTGGCCCAGTGTGCGGTGCACAGATTTTAAGATGTGCCCGGCTACACGCGTGGTATATGAGTATAATTTTATTCATGAAAGGGGAATGACATAGGCATGGTCTGGGTGTGGCATGGGAGAGGAATGGGTGTTCCAGGAAATATGAATGAAATCTGTGCGTAAGTATTTATGCACACCAGCGCGTGCCGAGGGCCCTATTTGTGTAATTTTACTTCTGCTATGGATGACATGTAAGTCATGAAACAAAAAAAATGGGCTATTCAGCGGGGTTATAAGAGTCAGGGCTAATAGGGAAACGGGAAGCAGTGCTCTCTTTACTGGGGCAAACTGGATACAAACTGGGTAAACAGGTAATTACATCAGCGCAAGTATCTACTAAAATTGTCCCCACTTACACGGTCAAGGCGGTATTTGAAAGTTGATGCGTGCATCAATGTAAAATTGTGCACTCATATTTGCATGTTTAGCCAATTTTATACCATGCATGCATATACTCGTGTATAGTATAAAATCACCACATCCATGTGTGTGAGCCAGAAATGTGAATTATGTGCTCCCACATGCAGGTCTTAAAATTCACACATTGGCGTATTATTATTTCCCCTCAATCTTCTGCTTTGTGCCTATGATAGTTCCTTGGAGAACTTCTGTCATTAGTAGTATCCCTTTTTCTACTTCACAATGCATTAGGGTATTCAAGCCATTTTTGGTGCCAAGTTGACATGGTTTTGATGTGTTGGCATGCCTTTACCCTTCTGATGATGTCTACCTACCAGTTTTATTAGAATTGATGAGAAAACCTCTATTTTGGAAAACAAAATTGGATTCAGTGCTTCTCTAGTAGACTTTAATAGTAAAGAAACTAATGTACAACATGAATAATCAATTATTTTATTGCTTAAAATTAATGAAAGGAACAAAACAAACATTTTTCCTCTGCACACCACTAATAGGAAACAAACATGTTGTTTCTGAGAAACAAGTTTGCTTCATGTGAGCAAGGTTAAGAAATGCAGTTGTACAAGATCTGATAGAGGTTACTAGAAAAGAAAAAATCCTGTTTTCCAATAGTTAAGATTGCTATAGTCATTGCTACCTGTTTCAGCAAGTCAATACCATTGTCCCTCATGTAGTCATTCTCACAAGAAGTTCAAAGAAAAACATTTTTAATCTGGCTATTATTTTTACACGGTAAATACTAGAGATGTGCATTTGGGAGAAACAAAATAAAAATATCCTATTTAATTTAATTTTGTTCTAAAAAAAAACCAATTGAAAATCCTGCAAAACTTTGTAAATTTTCAGATTTCATTTTGAAAACAAACACATAAAAAGTTATCTGTTGAGCCTAGAACCAGGTCCAAAGCTGGGGCTTAACCTAGGGAATAGCCAGAGGCCCAAAGCAGGGGCCTTGACCTACACCCAAGCACAGTGCTGGGGCCTGGGTCTAGGCCTGAGGCCTGGGACTTGCATAGGCATAGACCAAACCTGATGCTGAGAAACTGCCAGGCCTGTACTTACCTGATCCATCAGAGATCTGATGTCATGGCACAGGTGCAGGCCTGATGCCAGGACCCAGCTCAAAGGCCAGGTTCCAATACCTGGATCTCAGCCTAGCCCAAGGTCCAGATCCAGGCCCAACACTAGACTGCGATCGAGAGGCTGAGTCCCTCAGCATGGACCCAGATCCAGTGCCAGGGCCTGGTCCAGAGACTGGGTCCCAACACCAGAGCCTCAGCATGAACCTGGGACCAGCACAGAGGCTGGGTCCAGATGCTTTGCCTCAACTTAGGCCAAGGCCAAGGCCCTATGCCATGGATTTGCATAGTGCCTAGCCTGAGGACATGGTGGCCTGGCCTATTAAAGACTGAGAGTTCTGTCTGAGCCTCGGCTGCATCCATGCATCCCCCAGACCGGATATTTGGAGACCGAGGAGGATCTTCGTTCTGGCATGTTTTCAGGTGGGAGGGATGGGTAGTGGGTATAATTGCCCTTGAGAGACCTCATGTAATTTTTTTCTGCATTTTTTATTTTTTTTTTACATTTGTTTTGTTTTATAAAGTAATGAAATTGAAATAAATATTAAACAAAATGAATTTCATGGAAAAACACACCCCAATAACAAAATTAGAAATTAAAACCAAATTTTTACTCTTTGGCACCCCTACTAATACTTATTATTTTAGCATTTTTCATTCCATAAAAAATCATTGTTAAATATAGTTTAGAAGTAGCACAGCTTATTTCCAGGAAAAAAAAAAATACAGTCAGGCATAACAAGTAAGGCGTGCAGAACAGCTTATTAATTGTAAAATGGAGTAACACAGCTTATGATACAACTCACAAGGTAGGGAATTTCTTGAAAGTGAATTACCCTTCAAGAAGGGTAGTTAACTTTCCACCCACTAATACACCTGCCAATGATCATGGAGAACCCAGTCCAACTCCCCTTGGACAGTGCTGTTAAAGGAGTAGTAACCTTTGAGAGAACTGCTCACCTCAACCTGTCAATTATGCATGGACCCAAATTAAAATCTTCCTCACTCACTCCCCCTCACTTCCCCCCAGTGAAGGCTTGCCCCCCAGGTAAAAACTCTTGTCATCATACTATTTACTAAATTATAATGCTTAGAGTGGCTCCCTAGCACCCTTATCACCCCGGTCTCATTCTCCTCTACTAATATGTTTCCACATGTTCAAATGGTACAGGAGTGATCCCCAGTCACCCCTGCCTTGCTAGATCCATAATCCAAAATGGCATCAGCTGACCCATAGCTCCCCTTTGCCTCTCACACATAAGACAGAAAGGATCCATGGTTCAGCTAGCATCATTTTGGATTATGTACCTGCCAGGCTGGAGCAACTGCACATTGCTTCTACACCATTTGAACCCATGGAAAAAACACTAGTATGGGGGAAAGTTTTCCGGGGATGTGGGTGCTGGTGACCATGCTGAGTCTGGTGGGTATTAGTCAATAATAGGTGGGAGTGGAATTTTGAGCCTGGGTAGGTGTCCCTGGGGTGGGAGAAATGACATGTAAAGGTACAGGAGGTGTCAAAGGCAATGATGAGGACAAGTATTTTGATGCTTATTACTCCTTTAACAGTACAGACTGGGAGTACTGGGACTGTGTATTATCATAGTGGGCAACAAGAATACGTGTTAGCCCTAACAATGTGCAATCACGGCTTTTATTAAACTACAGTACTCAGGTACTGCAAATTAATAGTGAACCCCCTGAAAGTCACTATTAATGTGTACTATTAACAGCTGGGAACATGACATTTTACTACAAAATATTAAATATTTCCCTGAATTTGACATAATTTAGGTATCACAGCAACAAGAAACTCTCTTTTAAAAAATGTCTCCAATTCACCCCTCTAAACTTCGCCTTTAACGTTTTTGCAATATTGCATGCTTGCTCCTATGTAGTTGTTTGTTCCATTTTATTTAGATTCATATTAAAGGGAATTGCTAAGAGAAACCAAAGAATTAAACATGAATACCTCTTCAAGAATGAAGTAAGTCAAAGCAAAATGATGTATTTGCATAATTATTTTAACTGTCAACTGTTTTAGCTATAAGAATGTATAAGTATTTTAATATCATACATTTTGCAATCTCTGTCAAACACCTACACTCCACTGTTCCACCCTGTGTGTCAGCTCTTATCTTTACCTACATCCCTTATTACCACAGCACTTTGGAAAGGCCTCACTAATCTCAAAACATTTTGTTTCCTGTCTCATTTCTCACCTCAGTTGCTAAGCTTCCTATCTCTACCTACTGTACATACCCTGCTACAAAATTCAATTTTTGCCCATAGCCTTCTACTATCATTTCTTGGTCTATGAGTTCCTAATTCTCACACTGCAGTCTTTTCCTGAAATATCATCTGTTGCACTGTCTTCTATAAGATCTTCAGATACCTGAACCATATATTTCAAAACCACATTTTTCACTTACTGTATATAACTGTGAAATGTATCTTGCTTTTCTGTTTACAAATTAATATATTATTAGTCTGTTACTATAGGGTAGTCTCTATAGTGTAAGGGAGGATTGAATTATCCCCCCCTTTTTTTTTTTTGTTATAAATTCTTTTATATTTCAGCAGAATTCTGAAGTTCAGCATCACATACCAAATGTGTATTACCTGAACAACATCAAATAAACACCATTAAGTACAATGTGATCAAACAAAAATAACTCGTGCTCAGTTCTTGCCCTTTTTCTTTTAATATCTTAACCCTACCTGTTCATTTTAAACTTAACCACACCCCTAATTTTGAACCCCAATCTATATACTTCTAGAATGTTTCCCCATCCCATTGCCCATCACCGTAACACACACCCAACCATCTTTACCTTTCTTACAATATTCAGCACACCTCCCTCATCCACACATCATACACTCCATGTGATATGCACATTTCTTTAATACATAATAGAATGGTTTCTTTTTTTACTACTTGCTACTTCAGACCTGAGACTTCACATCATTGCCTGACATGTCAATAGGTGAAAGGACAGCTACACTACTAAGCCTTCTTTTTATTTTTATTTTTTTGGTTGTTTTTTCCAAGAAGTCATATAGTGTAGGGAGTTTATTCTTTGCTTTTTTTGTGTAGGTAACATCATAGAACATCATCCATATCTGAATGTATTCATTTCAAGCTGTTCATTGATGATACAGAACATCAATTCTCTCTACTGACATGGAACTTTAACTCCTACACATGGTTCCACCAAAGCTAATATGTCCTCCCTAAAAGTTGTTAACTTGGTGCAAGTCAATAGTTTATGTATTAGAGTGCCATGTTCCAAACTGCAGTGAGAGCATAACGGTGAATTTAACAACTTCATATGACAATCACTGACATCGTCAATGTAGGCAACATTTAAAATTGTGTACTTAATTTCTTTCAGGCTTCTATCAATATTGTAGCTGTGTAACAAACGAATACACCTCTGGATCTTACTTTCTGTTATTCTGCTCTAATATATACTGAGACCTGAAACTGTAGAGGAAATAAAGTGTTTTTTTACAAAAATTATACCAGAATGAGATTGAATTCTGGCCTTGACATAAATCTGTGTCTCCGTGGTGAAACTGTAATCCTTAATAATCTCTGCTTGTGACCAGATTAATGACTGTACATCATATCTCACTTGTAGGAAAGCAAAAGATTTTCAGTCTACCAAACCAAATTGTATATTCTCCATTAACCTGAGCAACTAGGAGTGTCCAATAGGGATGTGTGTGGCCAAAATTTTCATTTTGGTTCATTTTTTTTGTTTTTAGGCCACTGTGGCCCAAATTTCATTTTGGGGGAGAAAAGTGGGGTTTTTTGGTTGAAATTTGTTTTATTCATTTTGGAAAATAGTGTTCACTTTTGTATATAGGAGGTACTATTATTCAAAACAAATAAAAGCAACATTTTGGGGGAAGGGATGTTTGGGTCCATTTTTTATCTGTTTCAAAATAAATGAAACACAATGAAAATTGACATTTTTGTTTCAGATTACCATTACTTTTTTTTTTTTTTAATTAAGTATGCATAACCAGGCATTCTGTACACATTTATCCTCCTTTTAATGTGACAATATTGTTTCTCCACAAAAAAATCATGGTTTTTCCATTTTTAAAATCATTTGGTTCTGTTAATCATACCCACAGTACCTTTCATGACATATATACCTTTCTCATTTCCCTCAGCTAAGCATTTGTTGCTGCCTTCATTTGTCAAGTCTCTCAAATACACTTCCATCTCCATTTACTACTCAATGCTAAAATTTAATCAGCCATGCATATAAGGTCACGAAGGATGTGAATTCATTTGAAATGCATGAGAAAAGAGCAATAAATGAGACCATGAGGTGTGAGAAAAGGGCAAGTAGACAGGACAGAGGACCAATCAAAGTGCAGCTGCCCTGCTCTGAAAGATGTACCTTGGTTGTCTTGTTATCACTCAATCTTGCTGCCATATCCTCAACTCTGCTAGGATTCTTGATGCCACTCTGCCTTGCTGCTATTCCACTTCTACTTCCACATAAACTACACTTTCTAGGTATTGTTTCCCCTTGTTCTTGATTCTATACCACTTATGCTATACATTGGGGGGTCTCACTGCCACAATGCCTTGCCACCATAACCCGATATACCACCTTGGAGATCTTGAAACCATTTAGCCTTGATCTCTTATCCAAGACTCTACACCTTGGGGTCTTGCTGACACTCTTCCTTACTGCCTTGCTCCTGATGCTATACCTTGGAAATCTTGCTGACATTTTTCTTTGTTGCCATCCTTGCCCTTCAGGGGCATACGATGACTGATGAGGTGGTTGGCACATCAGAAAATTTGCTGCTACCATTTGAGCATCCTTCTCAGCCACATCCCCAGCCTGACATTATTAATAAAGGCCAGGTCAAAAACGTCTCCTTTGTCATTCTAACATGTGCAACATTGAGCCAGCCTTTGATGATGATGTCGGGTGGTAGGAGGTAATTCATACTGCTGGCAGTCCTAAGCAGGAACAGAGCTTTACTTTATCCATAATGGGTGCTGGCAGTCAGGAATGGTTCAAGGCAATCTGCTTCCTGAAGTGAGTGATGAGATGGGATAAGGTGCCCCCATCCTTCCCTGCCCCTGCTAAGGTACCCAGAAGAGATACAGTCTCCAAGAGACAGGCCCTCACCAATTCACCAAACAAATAAAAAATCTGGTGTCAACTAAGTAGCAGCCACACAAACAACTTCCTCTGCCAGAAACATTTTGAAGTAACAAAATTCTTTAAAAAAAGACATCTAGAACTTATATAGAAAACCTACCAAATCTTAACAAACTCCCAGGACTCAAACAACAGCAACTGCACCTGGGAGGAAGTGACACTGCAAATATAAATCTAGGTCCTAAAACATTAACATACCTTTTACCGGAAAAAAACAGAACAAGTCAGGCATTAAATGCCAGCAGAATCCCTCACCACAGTGTCTCTCTCTCTCTCTCTCTTTCTCTTTCACTCTCTCACACACACACACACACAGTTACACACACCACAAATTGACCTTTACCTAATACAAAATAACGGTCCCCAAATTAAAACAGAAAAATGCAGACAAAACCTGAAATTGAAACCCCAAGAAGCTCAACACTGCATGCAATGCAACATCAATGCATTTCCTCCTGAATTGAGCAAAATGCAAAGATAAATGCACATTCCTAAACCTGACATTTTCTATTCTCTAAAAACTGAAAATAAATTATGTTCTACCATTGTCTGGGCATTTTATTATTGTGATTGAGTTGGTCCTAGTCTCTCTCTTCAGACTTCTCCATGCCACTTTCCATTTCTTCTCTCCTTCCCTTCCTTCCCTACATCTGTCAGACATTAATCTTTCCCTTTTATCTTTTTTTCTCTCTCTCTCTTCTTTGCCTTCCTATCCATTCATAAGTAAATTTCACCCCTCTTCTCCTCCCCTCTACCTTTTCTGCCCTCATTCTCCCTTTTCACCTCAGATACCTACCAGTTTTCCAAGTCAATCTCCCTCTCTTACCCCAACTCCCCTGTAGCCCTTCCATTCCCCCCATTGCTCACTCCTTTTCCAGCATCCAATTCCTCTTTTTCTTTCATTCATTACCTATCTCCCATTTCCACCACCCTATGTGGTGGATGCCTGGAATGCCCATCCAGAGGAGATGGTGAAGACAAAAGCAAAGAATTCAAAGGGGCATGGAATAAATACGGTGCTCTCTATGTCCTCATCATTCTGTGCTCTCATCCCCTCACCAGCTCCTGCGCCTTTCTTTCACTCATTCTTTCCCTGCCTCTAGCCCATTCTTTTGTCTCTTACCCCCAACCAACTTCCTATTACCCCTCTTTCACCACCTTCCCAGTTCCACTCTCACTCTCTATCATCTCCTTCATAGACTCATCCCTTTGCTCACATCCCTCCACAGCCCCACCCCAATCCTTTCCACTGCCATTCACCTCTCTCCAGTCCTCCAGGCCATTCACATCACCTTTCAATCCTTCCCCACCCTTCAGCTCTATTCTGTTACCTCCATCTCACACCCTTATATTGCACCCCTCCCAACCCAGTACCTGCTTCCCATTTCACGCTGCTCTCCCCCTCAATCCCATTCTTTCCCTACTCTGTCCCTTCTCCCCCTCTACCCCAACCAGCACCTCTAAGCTGCTTGGCCACAGCTTAATTATGTTCTTATGCTCTTATTTCATTTGCAGTACCACAGTGAAACATCCCCTGTTTGAACTGTGGGGCTCTGTGTCTGTGGCGCCCCGCATGATTCAAACATCTGTTGTTAGAACTGCACAGAACCACACAGTTATAACAGCAAATATTTGTACCATGCAGGCCTCCATAGATATAGAGCTTCACGGTGTATTTTTTCACTGCAGGGATGTAGGAATGAGGAGGCCCTCATATTTGAGCTGCGGAATGACAGAAGTGCCGGTTGTGAAATGGGAAGAATAGGTCTTTGGGGAACACAGAGGAAAACAAGAGGCAGAGACTGGTAGGGGAGGTGACAGCATCTCTAGACAGTGGTGCATGGCACACACTTTTTTAAAGTTGGTGGTGCCTGTGCCCCTGTGCTGTCACTCTTCCTATCTGCTATTCCATTTATGTTGCACACTGGGTGGGTCTTGCTGCCCCTCTTCTTTGCTGCTATATCCTCATGCTACACCTTGGGGGCCTTGCTGCCACTATGCCTTGTGTTTATACCCTTCATGTTACTCCTTGGGGGTTTTCCTGCCAGTCTTCCTTTGCTGCCATTGCCATACCCTAAGTCTTGCTGCCACTCTTCCTTGCTGCTATATCCCTTAAGCTATACCTTGGGTGTCTTGATGCCACTCTGCCTTGTAGCTATACCCCTGATGTAATACATTGGGGATCTTGCTGCCACTCTGCCTTGTTGCCCTACAAGATACTCTACACTTTTGGGTGTTCTTGCTATTGTGATTGGCCAATTCTAGGATCCATAATGCCCCCATGCACTAACTTAGCTACCCCCGGCCCCTAGTACTCCCCATACACTAACATACCTACCCCTAGCTCCTGATAACCCCCATTCACTAACATACCTACCCCTAGCTCCTGATAACCCCCATTCACTAAAATACTCAACCCAGACCCGAGTCCCCCCATGCGCCAATGTACCTACTCCTGCCTTCTAGTACCCTCATGTACTAATGCACCTTCCCCTACTACTTACTCCACTTGGGTGGTATTCTCTCATGTTGAAAGTCTGGCACAAGGTGCACTAGTCTAGTCTGTTGAGATGCAGATTGTGCCTCACAACAGTATGGGTAAACAAATTCCATTCTCTTTCCACCACTAGTTGTGCCAAACAGGCAACGACCCTGGTGGTAAAATTGGGTTGCCACGCTGGTGGAGGATACATGACTGGGCATGTCAGGATGAAAAGGAAGTTCCACCCTCATGGAAGCATGCATTAACTTCTGTGTATGTTTGTGTGTGATTCGTGCACATATGCATGCATATTTATGTGCATCCGTGCACACAAATGGCACAGCACACTGAGCACAGTTGTGTGCATTTTGAAAGTTGTGCACACATCTGCATCCATGATACAAATGGTATCTTTTGTTTGAGCACTCATGGGCTTGATCATACATGTTTGAAAGTTATCCTTCCATTGTTTGGCTATTTTGTTGTTTGTATTATTCCTGGTTTATATTGAAAATATTTGTTTCTATTTGATGATTGATTGGACAATTGTGATTGTTTCAGACAATTAATTGTTGTATATTATGGTGATTCACCTAGAGCCCTTGGCTGGACAGGCAGTTTTAAAATGTAAAAGATAAGTTAATAATTAAATTAGGGCTACTGGTTTTAAATTTCAGTGTTATGCTGATGACCTACTAATCCATTGCACAGTTGACAGTAATGTAGCTACTGCAGTTAGGAATATTAATAGCTGTTTGTGTCAAGTGTCTAACTGGATAAGAATGAATAGAGTAACATTAAATGCTAGGGATGTGCATTTGTTTTAAAATGAATGGTAATCCTATTTGTCTCAGGCATTTAATTTTTATAGAAGGTAAAGTTTGTCTATGGAAGGTAAAGTTTATCTATATGCGAATGATACTAAAACCTGCAAGAGAGTTGACAAGCCTGAAGGAATAGAGAGAATGAAAAGTGATTTAAGAAAGCTTGAAGAGTGGTCGAAGATTTGGCAGCTAGGAGTCTTTGCCAAGAAGTGCAGAATCATGCATCTGGGTAATCCAAATGAGTTGTATGTGATGGGGGGTGAAAGAATGATGTGCACAGACCAAGAGAGGGATCTTGGAGTGATAGTGTCTGCTGATCTGAAGATGGTGAAGCACTGTGACAAGGCAATAGCTAATGCCAGATGAATGCTGGGCTGCAGAGAGAGAGAGAGAGAAAGTAAAAGGAGGTGATAAAGCACTTGTACAGGTCCTTGGTGAAGCCTCGCCTGGAGTATTGTGTTCTAGGGATGTGAATCGTTTTTTGACGATTTAAAATATCGTCCGATATATTTTAAATCGTCAAAATCGTTAGGGCCACGATACAATACCAATTCCCCCGATTTATTGTCAAAAAATCATAAATCGGGGGAAGGGGGAGGGCAGGAAAACCGGCACACTAAAACACCCTAAAACCCACCCCGACCCTTTAAATTAAATCCCCCACCCTCCCGAACCCCCCCCCCAAATCGCTTAAATTACCTGGGGGTCCAGCAGCGGTCCAGAACGGCCTCCTGCAATTGAATTGTGTTGTCTTCAGCCGGCGCCATTCTGCGCCGCCATTTTGCAAAATGGCAACGCAAAATGGCGGCGGCCATAGACCAACACGATTCGACTGCAGGAGGTCGTTCCGGACCCCCGCTGGACTTTTGGCAAGTCTTGTGGGGGTCAGGAGGCCCCCCCAAGCTGGCCAAAAGACCCTGGGTGTCCAGCGGGGGTCCGGGAGCGATCTCCTGCCGTGAATCGTTTTCCATACGGAAAATGGCGCCGGCAGGAGATCGACTGCAGGAGGTCATTCAGCGGGGGTCCGGAACCCCCGCTGAACCCCCGCTGAACGACCTCCTGCAGTCGATCTCCTGCCGGCGCCATTTTCCATACGGAAAACGATTTGCGGCAGGAAATCGCTCCCGGACCCCCGCTGGACCCCCAGGGACTTTTGGCCAGCTTAGGGGGGCCTCCTGACCCCCACAAGACTTGCCAAAAGTCCAGCGGGGGTCTGGAACGACCTCCTGCAGTCGAATCGTGTTGGTCTATGGCCGCCGCCATTTTGCGCCGCCATTTTGCAAAATGGTGGTGCAGAATGGCGCCAGCTGAAGACAACACAATTCAATTGCAGGAGGCCGTTCCGGACCGCCGCTGGACCCCCGGGTAATTTAAGGCATTTGGGTGGGGGATTTAATTTAAAGGGTCGGGGGTGGGTTTTAGGGTGTTTTAGTGTGCCGGTTTTCCTGCCCTCCCCCTTCCCCCGATTTAGCTATGGACCGCCGCTGGACCCCCAGGTAATTTAAGGCATTTGAGGGGGGTTAGGGAGGGTGGGGGATTTAATTTAAAGGGTCGGGGGTGGGTTTTAGGGTGTTTTAGTGTGCCGGTTTTCCTGCCCTCCCCCTTCCCCCGATTTAGCTATGGACCGCCGCTGGACCCCCAGGTAATTTAAGGCATTTGGGGGGGGATCGGGAGGGTGGGGGATTTAATTTAAAGGGTCGGGGTGGGTTTTAGGGGGTTTTAGTGTGCCGGTTCACGATTTTAACGATTTTCACGATACTCTAAACACCCAAACGGCGACGATACGATTCCCTCCCCCTCCCAGCCGAAATCGATCGTTAAGACGATCGAGGACACGATTCACATCTCTATTGTGTTCAGTTCTGGAGCCCTTATCTCAAAAAGGATAGAGACAGGATGAAGGCAGTTCAGAGAAGGGTGACAAAAATGGGATTTGTATTGGAAGACCTTGATGAAAGTCTGAAGGATATGAATATGTATACCCTTGAAGAAAGGATGTGCAGGAGAGATATGATACAGACCTTCAGATACCTAAAAGGTTTTAATGATGCATGAACTTCAAACCTTTTCCATTGAAAAGAAAACAATAACATTAGAGGCCACAAAATGAAACTTCGGGGGGGGGGGGGGGGGGGGGGGGGGTGACTCAGAACAAATGTCAGGAAATATTTCTTCAAAATCAAAAAAATCCAAATCGTTTTATGCACAAGTTTTTCGGTCAATGGATACAAACTATAAGATTGACCCAGTGATTTATGATGGTCACTTTTTGAGACATGATTGATAAGTGTCATTTTGAATAGTCCTTTCTCATTTTTCTAAAAGCAAGTTATATTTGATTTTTTAGGAAATATTTCTTTACAAAGAAGGTGGTGGATGCCTGGAATGCCCTTCCAGAGGAGATGGTGAAGACAAAAGCAAAGAATTCAAAGAGGCATGGAATAAATACTGTGATCTCTATATTCTAGAGGACAGAATTGAGATAAGCTTGCAGGGGGTTAACTTGCTGGCACTGCGTTTACTACTCTTACCAGAAGACATGGAGCTTACTACCCTTAACCAATATGCTTTGATGTTTTTAATGCAACTGCAACATTGCTCCCAACTTAGACGGTGGGGGTGGGGGGAGGGAAAAGAGGAGTCAGAGTCAGATGACTACCGAGGTCCCTAACTTCTTCGGTCTTGGATACTGATGTGCAGACATAAGAGAAAAAACACAGGACTACTCCTATACCCTAATCCATAAGCAAAGCACATCAAGCAGCAGTGTTTGAATTTTCAAGAAAGCTCATTACCCAGTAAAACATGTTGCTAGCTGCAATTTTTATGGGTTTTCATTGAGATTAGGGGATAACTGCATGGAACAGCAGTTACTACCTTAGGAAGATTGCTGGGCAGACTGAATGGATGATTTGGTCCTTTTCTGCCATCATTCCTATGTTTCTATGTTTGTTTTACCCTGAAATATATGCAAAATAACCCCAAAAATACCCTAATTTATTTTATTCATATGTTTCAAAAAATATTGCATGCCAGTTGTAAATAGTATATATTATTATCCTAAATGGTTCCTGTTTAATTGTAAACCGATACGATGTGTGAACGGCTATCGGTATAAAAAAGACATTTAATAAATAAATAATAAATAAATAAATACATATAAAAGATATTTGTGGATCAGTGAGATAAAAATTTTATAACTAACTAAATAAAATATCCCTTAAAATAAAAAAAAATAAAAAATAAAAAATTATCCAAAAATGAATATAACAAACCAAAATTATAAATGTCACAAAATATAGAAATTTTTGGGATCACCAACTCTGAAGTATCATTGGCTGACAGTCAACTCTGCCTGGATAAGATTCCCTTGTTTCCAAAAGGCCAAGTTAAATGTCAGGGTTTTTTTTTTATTGATCCTGCACTTGCCTTCTTTCACTCTCATATCTCATTAGTCTGCTAAAAGACATGGTTTACATTGTGCTTTGTTTTCTGAAGTATTTTTTTTTCTGAATAATTGAAAACTGTAATAAAATTACATGTTCCATGTAAAATTACATGTTCCATGTAAACCGGCCTGATATGAATCCCATTCATGAAGGCCGGTATAGAAATGTTTTAAATAAATAAATAAATAAATTATTAGATTATTGTAATTTTGTGCTTCTGTGTTTACTTTTAAAAATCATTTGCTATCTTGCAGTTGATTCAGAGTTCAGTGGCTCATATTTTTACAGGCACTCACATCAGGGATCATATTATTTCAATGTTTTCCAAATGTCATTGGTTACTTTTGATATTTAAATCTGGATTTAAGATTATCTGCTTTACATTTAAGATTTTTCACAGCAGGACCCTTGAAATTTTTGTGGGGAAAGTTAGTAAATATGTCTTGGAGAGGTGGTTATGCTCTACATAAAAGAGGGTTTTTTTTATTGTTCCATGTTTTTAAATATATATATATGAGAAAAGTAGAGGAATTATCTTTAGTTGTATAATCCCTTCTTTCAGGAATGTTCTGCTGAAGAAATGTATTTAATTTGTCACTTATTTAAAATTTTTCTAGCCCATGATTTCCAATATAATTGTTGAATGCAATCACAATAAAAACATCAAAGGCAACAATTCTATATGTTAAAAAAGTAAACAAGAGTAAGAGGAAAAGGAAAACACTCTGGTTTTCTAAGAAGGTGGCTGAAAAAATAAAGGCAAATGAAAAGCATTCAAGAAGCGTAAAGGAGCCCAAAAAAAGGAACACAGGAAAGATTATCTGTTAAGACTAAGGGAGAAAAAGGAAGAAATAAGTAAAGCAAAAGGATATGGCCAAAAAGGGAAAGCGAGGAGAGAAAACATTTTTCAGATGTCTCAGTGAAAGAAGGGAGGTCAGAAGTGGTATAGTCTAATTGAAAGGTGACAAGAATCAATGTGTAGAGAATAACAGAGAATTAGCAGAAATATTAAGCAAGACCCTAGATGAAGATATGAGTGGCAGCCAATGGCCCGAGAACGGGAGATCACTCCCGGGACCACCACTGGACCACCAGGTAATTTTAAAATGTTTTAGGGGGATCGGGAGGGTGGGGGAAGCTAAGGGGTCATTTTTAAAGGGTCGGGTGGGGTTTTTTTTTATCGGGCCATCGGCGCCATTTTTGAGTGGCAGCCAAAATGGCGCCGATGGCCCGAGAGAAGGAGATCGGTCCCCGCGCCCCCACTGGACCACCAGGTACTCGTAAAAGGTTTTGGGGGGGGTTCAGGAGGGTGGGGGAAGGTAAGGGGTCAATTTTAAAGGGTCAGGCCTCACTAAAAAAAAATTAACGATGTGAATCGGAACAGATTCCAATTCACATCTCCACCAATTAGATTTTTTTCTCCCTCCAGCTGAACCCGATCGTTAAGACGATCAGGCACACGATTCACATCCCTAAATTAAGTAGAAGATATGTTCAACTGAATATTCTGATAAAGTTATCCAATTAACTTTACCAAGATAGCATAACTGCTTGTAAAATTACTGAATATGGGCCTTTATGGAATAAATGTTCAAAGAACCGCTGCGAGGAAATATAACTGGCTAATTTTAGATAGTTATATTTATAGAAGTTTTTAGCTGAACATAGTAGACTAGGATCTCAGCTGAAAATGTTTCTAAATCTAGCAGGGGTTACCTGCTTAAATGCAGTTGATTAGTGCTGAAATCATAAAACCACAATGGGAAAGTCATAAGTCCACTGTGAGAAAGCCCATGGAACTGCCTTTATTTGATTGGATGCAATTTTCTATCTTGTAAATTTAGGAGGGTTGTCTTTAATTAATCAGTGGGGAGACAGTTTTTAAGAGCAGAGGGTTTTTTTCAAGAACTCCCAAAGATAGCCTATTAAATATTTTGAAAACAGACCCAAAAGGTACCATTATTTTGGAGGAAAGTAGATCATAGATTGAGCAAGACCAGTAACAGCATAAATAGGCAAACACAAAACTTATTAAAGTGAATATTAGAGCCAGGTGCGAATAAAAATTGGGAGATCGGCACGCATGTAGCACATGCGTGTGTCTATCCAATTTTATAAGCCTCCCACATGAGTGTTCAAGTCCAGATGTGTGAATATCTTGCAAATGAGAAAAAAGGAGAAAAATATGGGCATCATGTGCACAGGGCGTGGGCATTCTAGGGTGGGGGCAAGTACATACATGGCTGGGCATATGCCCAGGTATATTTCAGCCTAAAATTTCATCTGCTATGGAAGAGGTGTAGTGACAATAAAAATATTTCTAGACATCTAGGAAGTATTTGAGGAATCTGAGATAACTGGTAGGAGTTAGGATTTAGAACCAGGTGGTTTGGAGGACATAGCTGTAGACTGGAAAAACTGGTGGATGAACTGGAGAAACTGTTAATGGCGTGGAGATGCGCCTGTTATAAAATTACATCACTTGAGCAGCTGAAATTCAACACTATGCGGCTGTGCGTGCACATTTGTAAAATTAGGAATGCACATATAGAGGCGGATTTTAAAAGGCCCGCGCGCGTAAATCTTTCCGGATTTACGCGCGCAGGGCACTCGCGTGCCGGCGCACCTATTTTGCATAGGCCGCTGGCGCGCGTAAAGCCCCGGGATGCGTGTAAGTCCCGGGGCGTTCAAAAAGGGGTGGGAGGGGGCGTGTCTGGGGGCGTTCCCGAAACGACGCGGCGTTTCGGGGGTGTGCCGCAGGATTTCGGGGGCAGGCCCAGGGGCATGGCGCCGGCCCGGGGGTGTGGTCGAGGCCTCCGGACCAGCCCCCAGGACTGGAGGACGGAGCGGGGCTGCCGGCTTTCAGCAGGCGTAACTTTGCCGACAAAGGTAGGGGAGGGGTTTAGATAGGGCCGGGGGGGGGGGTGGGTTAGGTAGGGGAAGGGAGGAGAAGGTGGGTGGAGGGCGAAGGAAAGTTCCCTCCGAGGCCGCTCCGAAATCGGAGCGGCCTCGGAGGGAACAGGCAGCGTGCGCTGGGCTCGGCACACGCAGGTTGCACAAATGTGCACCCCCTTGCGCGTGCCGACCCCGGATTTTATAAGATACGTGCGGCTACGCGCGTATCTTTTAAAATCCAGCGTACTTTTGTTCGCGCCTGGTGCGCGAACAAAAGTACGCGATCGCGCAAGTATTTAAAATCTACCCCATACTCATCAGGGCTATTTTATAACATTCCCACATATGTGTGCACAGGATATACAATTGCCACTTATCTGGCCGCACAACCATAAGCACATGTATACAGTGCCTGTGCACCCATCTGAAAGATACGGTCCTTGAGCAGAGCAAGGGGGTCATTTTCTATCAGTATCGCACACAAAAAGGGGCGGAGTCAGGGCGGAGGAGGAGAAGTCAGGGCGGCGTCGGGCAGACGCGGCGCTAACTTCGCTGGTGGCGATAAGGCAAGACCCATTATTGCCGCCAGTAGCGTGACCAAGAGTGCCACCTTTCACAGTGGTGCTATTGGGTGCGAAAGCCGGTAGCGATAACACCGCGGTGGTGCAATCGGTGCCGACTTTCGCAGGCGTGCCCCCCCTCCCCCGCTTCGCCTCCCCCCCGGTCCCCCGTTATTGTGGAATTCAGTAAAGCTGTGCGCCGATAGAAAATCCAGTCCCAAATGGTTCTTTCCAGGTAACATATTCTGTGAGGAAAATTGTAAAAGTATGAAATGAGCATTAATTATGGAATGTATGAAGAAGTCGGCCTCATATGTGCTGAGAAGATTTAAAAGCTGCCAAGATATGTGCATATCTCCTGCAACCCACACATCTCAAAAGGAGCGGGCTTTGGGTGTTTCAGGGTGTGAACCAAAGATGTGCGTGTAAGTACTGTCCCGACCCAGTGCATGCCTAGGCCCCTTGCCGTGCAACTTTACTTCTGCTATGGATGGCACGTAAATTAAAATTTAAAAAAAAACTAGGCAGTTCTGTGGAGGTTTAAAGGTCAGGGCTAACAGGGGGAAGCAAAGGCTTTCAAACCAGGGGGGATCGGAGAATCTATCTCTTAACTGGGTGAACTGGGAGTGAACGGGTAGAAGCGGGATTTGCATGCACATACCCATGTAAAATTTGGCCCACGTCTGTGACCAGGCTATTTTATAATGTGTGCATATGCACAAGTGAGTTATGAAATGTACGCATGCCAGGGTGCGGGCTGATGTAAGCCCGCCAATATGCACATGTGTGCCTGATTGAAAGTTACCGTCCCTGTTTCTATTCTTTTTTTCTAGAAGTCAGTGGAAAAAAACATGAGTGAGAGGTTAGGTAAAAGAAATAAGTGTCTTTGTTTTTGGTTTTGATTTAAAAGTTACTCCAATTCCAGTGCTCACTGGCACCAGATTTTTACATTTTTAATTATTTTTCAAAATTTCATAAATTTCTTAATTTTCTTTTTATCCAGATAGTATTGTCCTCCTTCTTTTACCTGTCATTAATAATTTGCTGTAATAATTTAAATCCATAGGGGCGGATTTTAAAATGGTTACGTGCGTACATCCTCAGTATATACGCCCGTAACCGCTCCTGCGTGCGCTGAGCCTATTTTGCATAGGCCCGGTGATGCGCGCAAGCCCCGGGACGCGAGTATGTCCCGGGGCTTTGTGAAAGGGGCGGGGTGGGGGCGGGACCGAGGCCTCTGGCACAGTGACATAAATAACAATATAAAGGTAGGGGGGGATTTAGGTAGGGCTGGGGGGTGGGTTAGATAGGGGAAGGGAGGGGAAGGTGGGGGGCGGAAGGAAAGTTTCCTCTGAGGCCGCTCCGATTTCGGAGCAGCCTCGGAGGGAACAGGGAAAGCCATCGGGGCTCCCCTAGGGCTCAGCGCGCGCAAGGTGCACTAGTGTGCACCCCCTTGTGCACGCCAGCCCCAGATTTTATAACAGCGCACGGCCATTTTACAATATACACATGTACAAGACACATGTACACATGTACAAGACACATATACACATGTACAAGATACACAACTTAGCTTCAAATCCCACATCAAATCGCTCCTAAAAGGGGGCTTCTATAAACTCCAAACCCTCAAAAAACTTAAGCCTCTCCTCCACGCACATGACTTCCGCACTGTTATGCAAACCACTATACTATCAAAACTTGACTATTGCAACTCACTGCTAATAGGCCTTCCAGCTTCCACAATCAAACCCCTCCAAATCTTACAAAATGCCATGGCTCGCATCCTTACAAACTCAAGAAAGACTGATCATATTACTCCCATATTACAAAACCTCCACTGGCTACCAATCACCTATCGCTCTCAATACAAAACACTCACTATCATACATAACACGATATATAAAAATAACTCCCCCTGGATCGAAGATATGCCACACTTCCACCAGGCCAACCGTCCTACCAGAAACTCCCTTGCGGGCACCCTCCACACCCCTTCACTCAAAATTGCTCACCTCACAAACACCAGAGCGAGAGCCTTCTCCATCGCCGGCCCCACCCTTTGGAACTCCCTCCCCACTGAGCTCCGACTAGAACCTTCACTTAATCAATTCAAAAAAGGAATCAAGACCTGGTTATTTAAACAGGCCTATCCCAACGCCTCTCAACCCTAGCATTTGACTTCTCCTCAACACTCATTATTTCCCTCTCCCTAGTACAGTGTCCCCCGCCCCCCTACACACCCTCCCTCCCTCACCACCCCATCCATATTATGGCTTCCTGATATTCAGTCACCACCTCTCCTTCCCATCGCCACCCCCTGCCCCCTTGTACAGTTCCTACCCCACCCCGCCTCCCCTATGCGCTTCATCCCCCACCCCCGCGCTACCCCCCACTTTGTCGTCTCTTGTATATAATTAATTTATGTCCAACCTGGTTAACCACATGTAATCTCATTTAATAACTGTGGCGCCCGTTGGCTCTACAGTAAAGTTGTCACCTTTTAACTTCCTATCCTTCCTCCATCTATCATTGTAATTTCCTTTCTCAGTTGTCTGTAAACCGACATGATGTTTTTTTTTTTACGAATGCCGGTATATAAAAGTTATAAATAAATAAAAATAAATAAAATAAATAAATGTATATGTGCATACGTTATAAAATAGGTTGAATTTGTGAACGTGTGTGCTATTTTAAGTGGGCATGCACATGTGCATGCAAATTTTGCTTTCACCACAAGTGAGGGGATTTTAAAGGGGGCATATGTCCACATCATTGCCAGTTTTACCAGTTCCTCCCCAGTTTGCCCTTGTAAGGGGTAGCATTTCCAAACCTCTTAACTATTTTATTTATTGATTTAAAAACTTTTATATAGTGCTTATACAATAGGAGTGGGTCTAAATGGTTCACAATGTTAGCCCGACCTTTAAAATCCTGTTGATCAATTTATTTTTAATTTTTTTTTATTTATGACTTTCACACCATCCATACTAGAAGTAAAGTTATGTGGCAGGGGACCCTGACATGCACTTGTGTGTGAAACTATTTATGCATGGTTTCATTGTGAAATCCAGGAATGCCCATGCCCATGCCCTACCCAGACCACACCTATTCCCCTTTTTTGAGACTTTTAATTTTGGCGTGTAGCGGTAGATACATGCATTCTTGGAGGCTTACTTTTTCTTTTCTATTTATGCATTTCCAAAACATATACAAGACATAAATCTTGAAAGAAAATAACAGGCAATTGAAATAAGAAATACAAATTTCTGAGAGCAATAAATCCTCAAAACATAGGGGTAGATTTTCAAACCGCACGAATTGGCATACTTTTGCTGGCGCATCAGGCGCAAGCAAAAGTACGCGGGATTTTAGTAGATACGCGCGTAGCCGCGCGTATCCGCTAAAATCCTGGATCGGCGCGCGCAAGGCTATCGATTCTGTATAGCTGGCGCACGCCAAGCCGCGCAGCCTACCCCCGTTCCCTCCCCTCACCTTCCCCTCCCTTCCCTTACCTAACCCACCCGCCCAGCCCTGTCTAACCCACCCCCCTTACCTTTGTTGGGGGATTTACGCCTCCCGGAGGGAGACGTAAATCCCCGCGTGCCATCGGGCCGCTAGCGTGCCGGGACGCGACCTGGGGGCGGGTACGGAGGGCGCGGCCATGCCCCCGGACCGCCCCGGGCCATAACGATGCCCCCGGGCCCGCCCCCAAAACGCTGCCGACACGCCCCCAAAACGCCGCGCCGACCGGGCCCGCCCCCGACACGCCCACGACACGCCCCCCTCGCCAAACCCCGGGACTTACGCGAGTCCCGGGGTCTGCGCGCGCTGGTAGGCCTATTGAACATAGGCGCACCGGCGCGCAGGGCCCTGCTCGCCTAAATCCGCCCGGATTTAGGCGGATTTAGGCGAGCAGGGCTCTGAAAATCCGCCCCATAATCTTTTCCATTTCCAATCAAAATTATCAAGGTGGGGAGATCCAATACACAACCCTAATGGCCTGATTTTAAAAGGGCTTCAAGCATAAGAATAGGGTAGTTACATGCGTGGATGGGCCTTGCGTGCATCATGCACATTTTTGGAAAGGCCTGGCCATGTGCATAAACCTCGTTATGAGCTGAAGTGCCAGGTTTCTCCAAAGGGGTGGGCTGGGGGGCCATGGTCTGAGTGGGGTGGAGTGGGGCAGGCTGGGACAGAACCATTATCCGCTGTCCCAGGGAAGCACGCGCTGGAGGCCAACACATGGAGTCTACTATTGCTCTGAGGGAGCAGCAAGGTAAAAAAATAAAAAAACTTCTAATATTTGGGTAGAAGGGTAGTTGTCAGGGAGAAGAGGGGAAAAGGTAGGAAGGTTAGATAGGGGTATAGGGAAGTTCCCTCCCAGTCTGCGCCTTAATTGGGAGGACTGGTAGGAAACTGGGGAAGCCCTATTCGCATTGCCGCGCATTGATTTCTAAAATTCACACCCTGCGCGTGCGAGTCACGGGCTGCCCACACTAGCACGTGTAGATTTTAAAATCTGCATGCATATGTGTGTGGGGCCATTGGATTTTATAATATGTGCATGCTGGTGGGCGCATGTTATAAAATCGGCATGCCATGTGTGCGCACTGGAACTGCGCATACATGGGTCTTAAAATTGATGCCTACGTTTTATAATGACATTAAACAAAGAAAGATCAATATTTAAGCAGAACTAATACATATCAGAGAACTGGTTAAAGCAATTCAAGAATGGGATCTTCCAGAGGAGCCAATAATCAATGTTTTATCACTTGAAAATGTGGTCAATTATGGGGGGGATATAAAAAATGTAAGAATTATTTTGGAATTTAGCGATACATTTACAGGGAACTTAAGCATTATTTATGTAAATGGTAGAGGATTTTTTACTCATTTTGTATATGACATTGAAAAATGTTTGTTGTGGCTAACTTCATGATAACTATTATTTAAGTATAATGCCTGCAGTCATTTTTTGAATAGTGCATATGCAAATTGAAAATTTTGATATATGTTTTTTGATATTGTGTATGCTTTTTTCATAAAAAATTTTAAATTGTGTTCAAATAAAAAACTTTTTGTGAGATATAAAATGATGCAATAGTGTTCATTTTTTTGTAATTAGATATTGTTTAATTCATTGAACACTTTATATATTTTATATTGCCTTTTCTTCTTTTCTCACTATAAGAAATTTCTTAAAGATACACTCATGTGACATAAAATTATAAGAATATGTAAAATTAAGTTGTAACTTATCTCTTATGTCTATCAGTAGCCTCATCGCTACTTTTAATGTTAAAGGTTTAATACCCCTGTTCTATGTGAACTGATATGATATGATCAGCTTCAAGAATACTGGTATAGAAAAGAATTAAATAAATAAATAAATAAATAAATAAATAAATGCATGCATAAATATATCAGCCTTTACATGCATATTTTGACCTTATATTTAAAGGAGGAAAACAGAACTTAAACTTAAATTATTACATTAAAGAATCTTGATTTACAAATCATCAATCATCATAAAATTCATGAAAGACAAAGCATAACCACAACAAAAAGTATACAAGGTTAGTACAATATACCATTTCAAAAACACACCAATCATTAAAACTATAAGAACACAAGAACATAAGAACATAAGAAATTGCCATGCTGGGTCAGACCAAGGGTCCATCAAGCCCAGCCCAGTCCATCAAGCCCAGCCCAAAAAAAGCCACAAGAACCTGGCAATTATCCAAACACTAAGAAGATCCCATGTCACTGATGCAATCAATAGCAGTGGCTATTCCCTAAGTAAACTTGATTAATAGCCGTTAATGGACTTCTCCTCCAAGAACTTATCCAAACATTTTTTGAACCCAGTTACACTAACTGCACTAACCACATCCTCTGGCAACAAATTCCAGAGCTTTATTGTGCGTTGAGTGAAAAAGAATTTTCTCCAATTAGTCTTAAATGTGCTACTTGCTAACTTCATGGAATGCCCCCTAGTCCTTCTATTATTTGAAAGAGTAAATAACCGAGTCACATCTACTCGTTCAAGACCTCTTATGATCTTAAAGACCTCTATCATATCCCCCCTCAGCCGACTCTTCTCTAAGCTGAACAGCCCTAACCTCTTCAGCCCTTCCTCATAGGGGAGCTGTTCCATCCCCTTTATCATTTTGTTTGCCCTTCTCTGTACCTTCTCCATCGCAACTATATCTTTTTTGAGATGTGGTGACCAGAATTGTACACAGTATTCAAGGTGCAGTCTCACCATGGAGTGATACAGAAGCATTATGACATTTTCTGTTTTATTAACCATTTTCTTCCTAATAATTCCTAACATTCTGTTTGCTTTTTTGACTGCTGCAGCACACTGAGCCGACGACAAAAAAGGAATACAGATTAAATATTATAAAATAATTATATACTGATATTTAATGTGAGATTTCCTTTCAAATTATTATTTGAAAATCAATTGCAACTATGGAGAATACAACCATATCAAAGTGCATGTGAGTGGCATCTTAAAATGGTGATGGGCTCCAAGCATTCCCTTTTCATGGCTTTTCTGCCCAGCCTGCAATTGCAACCTAAGCTTAAGGCAGGAAATAATTCTTGCTGGGCTCGTGCGACAAGATGGATAGGAGATAGGATTGGGAACAAAGGAAGAGCTAGAATGCTCATATCTGGGGGAGTACTACATCCCTACCCTTGTCATTCATTTATTTTATGTATGGTTCAGCCTGTATTGTTGAACAATGTAGTCTAGTAACCATTTTCTAGTCTAATCTATTATATAGCTTTGTATGTCTGTCATAGCTGGACAGATAACCAAGCCAAAGGATAGATTCTGGGCTGTATAAGGGGCAGTTTCTCTAGCCTATAAGTTTTTTGTGCTGCTATCAAAATCCGTTTATGGTACTCCCTTTTAGTTCTGGGTATGGACTGCATTTGACTATAGAAGAGGGTTTTTTTTTTCCACTTGCAAACATGGTGGTGTGGAAAGCTTGTTTTGGGTGTATTGATCACTGGGAACCAAGGAGTAATAATTGGAGACTTGTGGCAATGTTAAAAAAGAAATAGCATGGTTTAAAGCTTTGAAATGTAACAAAGAAATAGGACCACCCTGTGTTATGTTTGTTCCAATTAGAGGGACTAATGTAACCCACTATAGAGAAATTAACAGATCATCAAACAGCCCATGAATGGTTTCATGGAGATCTTCTGTCAGCTGAACCAAGTTAACTGGAATCAGTATGGGGTGGGTATGATGATTTGCGGTTATTATTAAGTTTATATCTCTATCTATCTATCTATCTATCTATCTATCTATCTATCTATCTATAAGATATATAAACGTTCCCACACATAAGGACAGGTAGGCTTAGGCCTGGATTTATCAAAATGCGGTAAATATCGCATGCGATGGGAAAAGGGGCGTGTTTTATGGTAATAGGGAGTTTATCACAATTTTCACTAATACCTATGCGAAGAGCTAAGTTACCACAAATTGTGATAACTTTTTCACACTTTCCCCCTCATTTATCAAAATGCACGAAGGCGTTTTAGCATGTGTTAAGGGCTTATTGCATGTGAAAAAGCCTTTAACGCATGCGATAGTATCATATTATATGGTGCGATGCAAATCTGAAAAAGAGGAGGAGTTAGGGATAGGAGAGAGAGCCTAGCCATAATGCCCTGACCCTAGAAACCTATTTATATCTCTATGGGAGGCCCACCTAGTAACTCGAGGTGAGGTTAAGGTATTATTGTAGGGGGTTAGGGGCCACTTTGACATTCAATGTGAGATGTACGAACAGAACAGTGCTCTCTTGTGAACGTTTGATGACCCTCGGAGGGAATAAACATTGCACAAATCTCATCTTTGGATGAGTTTCCTCACTCTGAGGGTCATCAAATGTTCACAAGAGAGCACTGTTCTGTTCGTATGTCTCACATTGAATGTCAAAGTGGCCCCTAACCCCCTACACAAATACCTAAACCTCACCTCAAGGTTTAGGTATTTATATCCCCATAGGGATATAAATACCTATCTAGGGTCAGGGCATCATGGCCTCTGTCTCTCTCTCTCATATAGTTAGGTGGATGCTCTGGGAGCTTCAAAACACATCACAATGGGTGATTAGTTACCACACAATTTTCACATGTGATAAGCCCTTAACACATTTTGATAAATGAGGGGGGTTAGGCACATATTATAAATGTGTATACAAGCTCATGCTAGTATGCAGAAATGCATGCAAACTAACCCAAGCATGTAGAACTCACAAAAGTACACACAAGCTCCTATATGTGCACACACAGGCTGATTGTCTAGTTTTTACTTCATAGGGAAAAAGGACACTCTTTGATTCTTTTCAATGGTGGGTGAAATATTCTGGAGTCAGAGTTCAAAGTTGTCCAAAGACTACACAGTCAGCAGCTCCTATTACTTCTTCTGCTTCTGCTTTCAGGAAGAAAAAGACATGCACTGAATCTTCACCTGGTTCCAAAAGACCATTGTAAGACCACAAAACTATAACTCAGATGGGTCAGGTTTAACATAGTGGCCATCAAGATGATGTTCTTGGCCAGCAGGGCCTCAAAGATGGACTAATCTGACAGTAAGAAATCTTTGGATACTGCTGCTACCACTGAGACTGAGATTTCTAGTTTGCAGAGATAGGTATTGTTAGAAAGGGTAAGAAGCAGTAGTACCTAAAAAGATAGGAAATTGGAGGAACTTCAGTGACTGATTAGGAAAAGGTACAAGAGTGGCATGAGACATTGTAAGTCATCATCACTCAAGGCTGGTGCCAGACTTGATGGAAAAGCTGGTCTTTTTGAAAATCAATTGGATTTGTTTGGGTGGCAAGAAGACTAAAAGACCCTCAAAGGGAGCAGTCCTTCTCAAGTTTTCAAGCCATTTGGATTCATTTTACTCTTAGGAATCTTCAGAGTCTGAGTCAGAAGGGGAGTTAGGTTTATCAATGCCTTTGTTTGTGATAGTTGTGACAGCTCTAGAGGCCCAAAGTGCAGAATTAAGAGGTATGTTTGGTGTTACCTAAATTAGAGACATAGAAATATGATGACAAGAGAAAAACCATATGGGCTAACTAGACTGCCCATCCACATCAACACAAAGGGAGGCTAGGAAATGATCACGAGCAGGAAGAAATAATTACAGCAGACTGGAGGAGGAACCCCTGTCCCATTGTCCTGATGGCCACTGAGGAGTAACTAATCCAACATCTGAGACCCAATGTATTTGAGGGCATGGATGAGGTCCTGGACACAAGTCAAGCTATCAGGACTGGTAAGTGACATGACAATAAAACATGCAGAGTGCTATAGATGTAAATACTTTTTGCATAGTATGCTCACATGTAATGCTATAATTATGAATATTAGGGGTGTGCATTCGGATTGACCGCATTAGTAAAACGCAACTCATATTTTTTTTTTACTTAAAAAATTGATTCGACATAAACGATCGGATTTCCCACATATCGAACATAGATATGTTCGATATGTGGGAAATCGCGATTGTTGAGCCAAAATAAAAATATAAACCCCCTCACCCTCCTTAATCCCCCCCCCGACTTACCACAACTCCCTGGTGATGGAGCGAGGAGTGAGGACGTCATTTCTGCAATCCTTGGCGAGAAGCATGTGACGTCGGTGGCACGTCGAGTGACGCGGCGTCACGTGATTCCCGGCTCGTTCGCGCCGGACGGCTCGTTCGGCCCAAAAAGAACTTTTGGCCAGCTTGGGGGGGCCTCCTGACCCCCCCAAGCTGGCCAAAAGTTCTTTTTGGGCCGAACGAGCCGTCCGGCGCGAACTTGCCGGGAATCACGTGACGTCGGCGTCACGTGATTCCCGGCTCGTTCGCGCCGGACGGCTCGTTCGGCCCAAAAAGAACTTTTGGCCAGCTTGGGGGGGTCAGGAGGCCCCCCCAAGCTGGCCAAAAGTTCTTTTTGGGCCGAACGAGCCGTCCGGCGCGAACGAGCCGGGAATCACGTGACGTCGGCGTCACGTGATTCCCGGCTCGTTCGCGCCGGACGGCTCGTTCGGCCCAAAAAGAACTTTTGGCCAGCTTGGGGGGGTCAGGAGGCCCCCCCAAGCTGGCCAAAAGTTCTTTTTGGGCCGAACGAGCCGTCCGGCGCGAACGAGCCGGGAATCACGTGACGCCGCGTCACTCGACGTGCCACCGACGTCACATGCTTCTCGCCAAGGATTGCAGAAATGACGTCCTCACTCCTCGCTCGATCACCAGGGAGTTGTGGTAAGTCTGGGGGGGGGATTAAGGAGGGTGAGGGGGTTTAAATTTTTTTTTTGCACATATGTACATATACCCAACTCATTGGATTTTTTTTATGTCCATATTGGCCGCAAGTGGGACCCCCTTTCGGACATAAAAAATATGAACATAAAATTTTGCTCTGCACATCCCTAATGAATATCCTATGCAAAATTGTACACTTGCACTTCTTATTCTTTAAACTTATGTTTTCATCTTTGTTTACATAGGTACCTGCCATGAAGACCTAGGTCCCAGTTCTGAAGCTTCTGGTCCCAGTCGATCCCAGAAGGTCCTTCCAGTACCATGACAAATGAATGCACAGACACAGTGGATGGAGGAGGAAGAGTCAGTTGAACAGGAACCTGAGCAGCAGCAGCAGCCTGAGGAGCAGCAGAATTGGACACCATCTTAAACCTCTATACCTTTATGGATGATGCTGATCTATGATTGAAAGACATTCCTGTACCAGAAGAACCAGCCAGCTCCAGCACTCCACTTGTCATGCAGCAATATATATCAGACACATAGGAACCACAACATGTAAGTCTAGCAGTGCCACTATTGGAACCTGAGCTAAGGCTTCTGCTTATGCAGCCATAGTGCCATCTAAGCTGAGCACATGAGCAATCGCTCATTCATTTCAGAGCATCACTCTCAGGTTTTAAATAGTTGCTCACATTCATTTTTCTTTGTGCTACATACAGAAATTCAACACTAATACAGGTGCTCAAGAATGGTTGGTTTAGAAAAAGAAATTATTGCTCACATGAAAAACATTTTCACACATCTAGTCACTCCTTGGAGTGAGCATTGTCCGCAGTCCTACTCCTAGCAGCACAAGCAGGGGAAGAGAGAGGGCTCCATTCAGTATTGGACAGTTTCCAAAGGATGCATGGGATGCACTTGGCAAAATTATGAGCAAAGATGATCCAAATGAGGAGAGTTCAGAAGAGCATACAGGGGCCATGCTTCAAGAGAACTTGACTAATTGACAGGGATAAAATATGCTAGTGGCAGCCTTTGATCATGTAAATTATACATTGCTCCAGTTAATCCAGCTGCTGCCACAGTCTGCCCCATTCCTTTGCCCTCATCCCAAGATTCACCATTCTTCACAGCAGTCAACATTTGTCAGGATGGGCCAAGGGACAGGTTCAAGAAGGAATGCTATCACTGCTCAGAAAGAAGCCTCATGCTGGTAAAGGTTATTTATTTATTAACTTTTATATACTGATAGCCGTTTACACATCGTATCGGGTCATAATAAACATTGTGCCAGTAAATTATGGCATAACAACTACATGGAACGATTGGCAACAATAGCATAACAGTCGTAAAACAAATAAAAGGAATGGATGGATAAAGATTAAGGAAGATAAGGGCGGGGGGTAAAAATATGATGGGAGGAACTATATACAGGTTGGGCAGATGTATAGGACATAACTTAGAGAGGGGATAAATATGTGATAGGGGGAACTATGTACAAGTTGGGCAAATGGTTCCTAAAGTTGGGGGGGGGGGGGGGGGAAACTAGCCTTAAAAGTGAGTACTGCAACTTCCTACAGAGCCTGTCCAGTCCTCACTGTCCTGTGCCATCCACATGGAAAAGAGTTTGGTCCACATAGCCTGAAGAGTCCCTGTACCAATTAAATTGGAGATTATTGAGCATCTTCTGTCTGAAGAGTCCCTGTGCCATCCAGATGGGAGAGTGTTGGGTCAGTTTTGTCTGAAGACTCCCTATGCTGGCCTAATAGAGGAGTGGTAGGTCCGTCCTGCCTGAAGAATTCCTATGCTGGGCTGCTGACCTGGATGGTCTTGTATGTGCCAGCATTGTACTCCAGCTTCATGTATATGACTTCCTTTATGCTCTGCTCATACTTCTACCTCTATGCTGTTGCCTCCATGCTGGTATCTCATCATCCTGCTGCCTCCATGGTAGTGTCTCATCTCATTATCCTGCTGAGTTCTCATTTCTTTCTCCTGCTGTCTCATCTTATCATCTAGTTGCCTCCATGCTACCGTCTTATTATCCTCCTGCCTCCATGGCCTGGTCTCATTGTCCTCCTGCCTCCATGGTCCAGTCTCTGCATCCTCCTTCCTGCATGTCCTGGTATCATCATCCTCCTGCCTCCATGCTGCATACTCCAGTCATGGGCCTGCTGCCTGCTATGTCACCTATGCTGCCATGGTCCAATTATGTGCACTCTTTCACCATGTATTGTCTGGGCTTTTTTTTGTGATTTTTATTTTATTTATTTATCGAGTTTTATATACAGTCATTCGGTTTCGCCATCACAACAGTTTACAAAGTTTTGATGTTTAACAGAGTTTCCAAAAGATTCATGTGATTGTTAACATAGAAATTGTCGGTTTTATAAACGTAAAACTCACATTGTTGTGGTGACATCATCTTTAACATTACATTATATTAACATTACATTACATTAACATTACAACTGTACTAAAGATTTTGAGTTGCCACTTCCACTTTCAGTACACTTTGCTGTAATCATCTTAACGCTAGCAGTCATCACTCAATGCTTGCTGTGTCCGTCTAGATACCCCTATACCTCCTAATCTTCTTGTGTTAGCCTTTTTCCCTGTCTCATATTAATCACTCTGAGACCGATGTTGGTTGAATAAGGCCGCAGCTTTATTTTGAACATTATATCATCAAAACCCTTCCTGGGTTCCCGGGCCAGTCCTCCGTGTCACTCGCCACCCGCCGTGGAAACCGAGCAAGGCAGCATTAATCCTTTTGGCCCCCCGCCTTGTCCTCCAGCAAGGGGGCACCGCCCATCAGCACTTTCGACTCCGTCAACTTTTTGCGCTTCCCCAGCGCTACGCGGCTACCCAGCTGTCTTTCGCTACCTCCGGCACCACTTGCCATAGGCCCCAACCGGCCCGGGTTACCGCCCTCCCGCCGAGCTGCGACAATGTCCCCCATACATTGCAACATGGTTAAATCAGAAACTAACATAAATTTTCTACCTATTCCATACATATACCTATTATAACTTGTAACTCCAAATATCGTCATTTTAAAAATTATGATGCTCCTGTTCTCGTCTTCGTCCTGTAGGGTGGGTGGGTGGGTTTTCATCAGGAGGGATCCAAAAAGGATCGCCCCCCGGGGTGCCGCGGCCCTTTAAAGGGCCAGCGATGTCATCAATTCTTCCCGTTGCTTCCTTTGCACGTCATAGCCCTGGGTGGGGCTATGATGCTGCTGTTCATTTTTCCTAGGAGAAGGGTGGAAGGGGCGTGCGCGCCCACCGAGGGAGTGTGCTCCTGCTCCCCCTCCCCCTCCTTCTCTCCGTCCAAACCTGGGGATGGCGCTTCGGTTAAGGGTGGGCTCATTCTTGGTGAGTCCCACCTATTAACGCTAGCAGTCATCACTCAATGCTTGCTTTGTCCGTCGAGATACCCCTATACCTCCTAATCTTCTTGTGTTAGCCTTTTTCCCTGTCTCATATTAATCACTCTGAGACCGATGTTGGTTGAATAAGGCCGTAGCTTTATTTTGTACATTATATCATCAAAACCCTTCCTGGGTACCCGGGCCAATCCTCCGTGTCACTCGCCACCTGCTGTGGAAACCGAGCAAGGCAGCATTAATCCTTTTGGCCCCCCGCCTTGTCCTCCAGCAAGGGGGCTCCACCCATCAGCACTTTCGACTCGGTCACCTTTTTGCGCTTCCCCAGCGCTATGCGGCTACCCATCCGTCTTTCGCTACCTCCGGCACCACTTGCCATAGGCCCCAACCGGCCCGGGTTACCGCCAAGGCATGAGGTAGGGAATACCCTTGCCTCGTGTTCCCCCAATAACTCATTAAGCTGCGGCCTCTGTGTTCTGCCTCTGTTATGCCAGGTCTCTATGGCTTCCTGTATGACATTATTAAAGATGTCATAACCAATGTCTGACTGGTGGACCCCATCTTGCCTGAGAAGGCCTGGGCACTCTACCTCGGCCCATCGGTGACTAATCTGTTCTCCTCCCCTCTCCTGTATCCATTTCCCAATTTGCCTATTTACTTTCCTCCTACCCCTATTCCATAATTTTGTGTCTTTCAACTTTGTACGAGGGATTATTTCCGACCAGAATATTGCTATTTGTGGGAATATTTCCATAATCGTAATAATGTCCCATTTTGCTGCTTGTATCAGTTGCTTGCATGTGGACGGTCCTAAATCGTTGCCACCCAGATGTATTACCAGCAGTTCAGGCGCTGCTCTCGAATCACTCATGTGCCGCAATAAAGGTATTAATTGTTCCCAACGCATACCTGGTTTACCTATCCAGGTGATGTGCCATCCACGTGATGGTCCAATGAAACAAACCGGAAGGTGGTCCCACGTAGCCAAGGCAAAAAAACAGAGGGGACTACCTTACACCGTGGAAAGACTTTTATTAGAATTGCCCGACTCAAAATACAAGCTGAGTTTCGCCAAAAGGCTGCATCAGGGGCTAAAACAATCAAGAACAATAGATATTACCACAAACAAGCTCTATATTAAAAATTATAAACAATCTGCTAGAAAATGGATGATTGCTCATCTCTATGTAACTCTGCCATAATAGTCTACACTCATAATATTCATATATAACATACATATTTAAATCATAAATGTGCAACGTGACCCATTCACTCTATTTTAGTAGTAGTAGGTTTAAAATAGAGTGAATGGGTCACGTTGCACATTTATGATTTAAATATGTATGTTATATATGAATATTATGAGTGTAGACTATTATGGCAGAGTTACATTGAGATGAGCAATCATCCATTTTCTAGCAGATTGTTTATAATTTTTAATATAGAGCTTGTTTGTGGTAATATCTATTGTTCTTGATTGTTTTAGCCCCTGATGCAGCCTTTTGGCGAAACTCAGCTTGTATTTTGAGTCGGGCAATTCTAATAAAAGTCTTTCCACGGTGTAAGGTAGTCCCCTCTGTTTTTTTGCCATCCACGTGATGCCAGCCCTAGATGCTGCCCATATGTTCTTTCCTTTGCCCGTTTTGTGGCCCAATGCACATAGGAGTGACCCATGATCCACGTCAAATGCCGTGTCACCCGTAAATCTGTGAAAATACAATACAATCAAATGCTCCAGGTTACCCAATGTTTACCTTGTCAAGACGGACATATGTATTAACTGCGTTGGAGCACCACTGTTCAATTCTTTTTATTGTGGACGTTTGTAGACTGGCTTGTGCTGCACTTGTTGCCGCCCCAATTCTAAATGAATGTGTCGTGAATTTTTTAATATCCAGCTTCATTTTTTGGATTGAAGCTTTTAACACTGCTGCAAACTGGTACTTGGTGAGCGGTGTACCATCCTTGTGTATCAGCAAGTGTACGCCTTTGTCGGGTTTCAACCGTAGATACCTCTGCAAGTTGTATATGGGACAAGTCTCGCACCCCTCTACCCGTTTCAATAACAACTTAGCTCCTTTTCCTTCTTGATCTGTTTTTGATTTTTGAAATGTTATGGTTAGTGTGTCTGTCGTCAGCGTCACATTATTTAGTAGTAACCCACTCTGGCCGTGGTCCTCTTTGTTGGCGGCCACCAGCTCACTCACCCACATTGCCCCGAAGAATGCGAGTGAAAAGGCCAGGCGAAATAGTTCCCGCTCGAAATCCGAGGAACATATGGAAGCGAGGATCGTCCAGAGTGATCACAACATGTCATGCGTGATGGAATGTCTTCTGTCGCTAATATGGCCCACTTTCTTTGCCCTCCCGGCCATCATCTTCTTCACCATGAAGGACTTGGTTGGATCCCCCCAGCCCTTCACCTTAAAGAAAAATGCCATCCCTGCCAAGTGTGTTGTTACAGCATTTTTCGATACTCTTCCTTCTTTCGAAGTGGCTATGTACTTGATGATCATGTCATCGCTGCCCGGTCCTTGTCTCCATCCATTCTCTCTGATGAATGTAATCATGTTATCATATCCTCTGCAATAGGCCTTCCATGTGGCTGGTGCGACTGATCTGCGCACTAGGTCCATGGTGGTCTCCGACCAATCCTCCATAAGTGTGTGGGCATGACTGTCCATGTTTCCTCTGCAGTTGGGACCTGTTTGAAAAACAAATGCCATTTAGCTCGAGACAGGGCATCCGCTGCACCGTTGCTTACCCCAGGAATATGCCTAGCTCGTATCATAATGTTATTATGTAAAGCCATCAGCACCACCTCCCTGAGAAGATTGACCACTCTTGGGCATTTTGCTGACTGTGTATTCAATACTTGGACCACTGCTTTGTTGTTGCACCAAAAAATGACCTGCTTATTCCTCAGTCTGTCGCTCCATAGCACCAGAGTGACCAGAATGGGGAACAACTCCAAGAATTTTATGTTCTTCATGAGGCCACTGTCTCTCCACTCTGTTGGCCACAGTTCTGCACACCAAGCCTGCTGGCAGATGGCGCAGAATCCCCAGCCACCCAATGCGTCTGTGTATATTTCTAAGTCTCTGTTGGACAGCGGAGCTTCCTGAATAACGGACACTCCGTTGAAGTCTTGCAGGAATTCCTTCCAAATCTTTAGGTCTTCTCGTATTTCCTTCGATATTCTGAGGAAATGGTGTGGGCGTGTTATCCATGTAGTTGCTGATGCCAATCTACGCATAAATGCCCTTCCCATAGGGATGACCCTACATGCAAAGTTCAGCCTTCCCAGTATAGATTGTGCCATCTGCAATGTAATCTTCTTTTTTAACATAGTCTGCTGTATTCCTATGTGCAGTTTTCTTACTTTTTCCTCCGGCAATTTTGCCATCATTCTGGTGGAGTCCAGCTTGATACCTAGAAATGATAATATAGTTGTTGGACCTTCCGTTTTTTCATGCGCAAGCGGAACTCCGAAATCATTAGCGACCTCCTGAAATTCTCTCAGCAAGTAGTGGCATGTATTTGCGCCTTTTGGCCCGACGAATAAGAAGTCATCCAGATAATGTATCATGTTTTCTGAATTTGTCTTCTGTGCGGTGACCCAGTGCAAGAATGAGCTGAACATTTCCAAGTACGCGCAGGATATGGATCATCCCATTGGCATACACTTATCAAAGTAGATTTTTCCTTTGAATGTAAACCCCAACAGGGGAAAACTGTCCGGATGTACTGCAGGAGTCTGAAAGCAGATTCAATGTCAGATTTTGCCATCAATGCGCCCTCTCCACATGTCCTGAGCAGGGCCATAGCCGAGTCGAATGATGTGTATTGAACTGTGCATTCTGCCTGGGGTAGCATATCATTGACTGAGGATCCCGGGGGATATGATAAGTTTTGGATAAGATGGTATTTTCCTTCTTCATTTTTGGGGATCACTGCCAGTGGTGATAGGCACATATTCTTGAATGGTTGTTCCTGGAATGGACCTGCCATTCTCCCGAGTGCCAATTCCTTCTCAACTTTTTCCTGGACTAAGTCTGCGTGTCTATTTGCCGATTGTGCATTGCTAATCTTTGTGTTCTTGATGTGACCTTGTATTGGTATAATAAATCCATCCCGAAATCCTTGTGTTAGCTTCTCCGCTTTTTGTCGGTTCGGATAAACTTTTAGCCAGGGTTGCATCTTTTCCAAGTTGATGGGCGAGCACGCCTTCTTGAAGTGTTTCTTCTCAATTCACTTTAGGCTTACTCCCCGACACTGTCTTCTTGGGGCATCTGATCAAAGGATGTTGCGCTGCGCACCCAGAACACACATGTTTGAATTTACATTCCTGAAACGTACATGTCGCCCTGTTATATCTCCAACAAGTGTTGTCCTGTGATTGTGGCAGTCTTGTGGAATATCTGGTAGGTGATGGTCTTCTGGAACTTCGTGGGTGATCCGCGGTTTTTCGGGTCATTTGCTGCATCCACAAGCTAACATCCTGAGTGCCCCATGTCATAAATTTGTTTTCTTCCATCTTATCCCTGAATTTTTCGTCGTAATTCAGCCAAGCCCAGTTGTCATAATCTTTATATGCTTGCATGATGTTCACCACATATGTTAGCATGGGTCCGTATTGTGACGGGTCATGGCGCCCCACTATGCTCATCATGTGCAGGAAAGCGGTGATCCAGTTGGCGATGGTCTTGGGGATTTGTTGCTCTTTTTCCCCCGATGTAGCCCTTTCCATTGATTTTTTCCGATCAGCAGCTTTGCGTCTCCCCTGTAATATGCTGAAAATGTCAATGTACTTCCTTTTTATTATTCACTTTCTCAGTCGTCTCGGTACTGCCTCCCATGGTTCTGATAAGGTTTTTAGTGCGGGTAGACCTCTGGCTGTCTTGTCTTCTATTTTGTTCGCTGCCGGTGTATCGCTATTGGTGTCTGAATCAGACGAGGAGGTGGAGGAGGTGCTGTCAGAGCTGTGGCTCGACTTTCACCTGCGCTTCACCTTGCGCTTCTTGTCACCCGCCGCAATGGCTTTCTCGGGTGTCTTTCACCCTTTTTCCCCACTCTTATCCCCGTACTCACCCGCGTTATGATCTCCCATCCGCTGTGTACTCTCTTCTTGATTGTGTCGTACTGTCTCATCAGTGCTCTGCTTGCCCTGTAGTTCTTCTTTATCTCTCTGCGCCTCCTCGCCGTCTGACTGTCTCACAGGTGCCGTATTTGCATTGGAGGGAGCTGACTCCCCTTCTTTGTCTCCGTTCGGTGTAACCAGCCTCCTCTCTCTGTTCTGCATTGGTGCATTCTGAGCTTGTCCACATTGTTGAGTTGGTGCGTGTTGATTTTCGTATGCCCCTTGTGGCATAGGCGGCCATGTCCACCACGGCAGTTGGAAGAAAGGGTGGTTATTTATTCCTCCATAAGGCCCGCTCTCCCATGGCCTCCCGGTGTTCCATGCAGGGTATGGGCCTTGCGCTCTGGGTGCCCACGGTGGTCTTGAATACCAGTTGGCGCTGTCCGTGTTCGGCCAAGGTGGACACATTCGGTTACTACTTCCTGCTATTGCCTGGATACCATCTGCTTGCGGCTGTTGGCCTTCGTTAGCACTGTGCTGTGCTGTATCCTGTGTCACCGCATTACCGAGGGATTGCTGCTGCGGTGGCGCTGTCGTGTTTCCCTCTGCTCTTCTGCCTTCTTCCGTGCTATGAGCGGGCACCACTGGCCTTTCTTGATTGTCTCTGGGACCCACATTCTCGCCGAGTTGTAGCTCTTCTCTGTTCATGTCTGCTCTGCTCGCTGTTCTTCTTTTTCCACTGGTGTGCATCTGTCCCGCTTCTTGACTCTTCCCTCTTTTTTGTCCTGTTTTCGCTGAGCATCCTGTGCATGGTCACAGATTCGTCCGCTCTGCTCTCCCTCTGGCGGATTCCAAGGCGGTACTATCATGACCAGATGACATATTAATTTATTACTGTATCCTGTGAATGACATGTAATATTTATTTATTTATTCTATTTATTTATTTAAAGTTTTTTGTATACCGACATTCGTTAAGAAAACATCACATCGGTTTAATATGTTAATAACCTCCTCATAAGCATATATAAGTGGTGTGCTAGGGGAAAATTCCCCCCTTTTTTTTTTTTTGCGCCGCATTTTCCAACATGGCCCTGTGATCAGGGCTCCATTACTGACCCTCCAAGTGACCCACAGCATTCCAGTTCAGCAGTGCCCCCTCATCACCCAGCAGGGAAACCCAAGGGAATTATGGGTGGGGGGGGGGGTGAAGCGTAAGCTCCCTGCCCTAAATCATGCACCATCAACCCACCTAGGCCGGACTGGACTAGACCATCACGCCCAGGGTGGGAAACCATCATCCCGGCTATCCACTTATTATATTAGGTTTTTTTTTTTAAACTTCCTGGTCCTTGCCGCATCTGCCTCCCACATATCATCTCGAGGCTCGCAGCCAGCCAATCTAACAGTTACCCAGCAGTTAATCCCCCTAGTGGCGGCGGGCCGCTTCCTGCAGGTTCCCCATGTAGAGGGGAGGGGGGGTTTGCGGGGTGCCTACCAGCTATCTGGTGCCCTGCCAGCCCATTCCTTCTTTTTTTTTTTTTTTAATATAAATCTGTTAGGTGACTGGGCTCCGATTTGGTCCCCATACTTTTTTTTTTTGGGAAAAATAATATCGCTCTGCCATGGGGGGGGGGGGGGGGTGAACGGGAGGGAGGCTGGGTTGGCGAGAGCTGGCCGCGAGAGGGGCATGCCGATGACGTGAGCCAGAGGCCCAACCAGGGGAGGAGCAGCTGGAACGGGAACGGCGCCAGGCGGGGGAGTGGGGGTTTCGATCGGGCCCGCCGTGCCAGTTTTGCCGGCAGGCATGTGATCAGCAAGGGAGCAAGGGCTGACCGGGGGGTGCTATCGCGTGACGTGGGGGGCAACAGAGGGGCTCAGCCAGGCCGATTGAGCCCTGTGGATGCAGGGAATTAGGGGGCGGAGAGCCAGTGCTTTGTGGGGGCCGCCACGAGGCATGTGTTGCTTCGGGCGTACCGGCCGGGGCTGCCGTGGCAGAATTAGGGTGCCGGGCGGGAGGAGACAGTAAATACCCCTCACACGGTGTGGGGTGAATTGAGGCCTCACAGGGGCAGGGCATTGGGTCATGGGGTTGGGGGGGAATGTGGATGCGGCATACCTTTCAGGGTGCTCCGACCAGGCTCCCTTGTGCTGTTGCCCGCTTGCTACTGCCACGTCTTCATCGGGTCGTCGGGAGGGATCCAAAAAGGATTGCCTCCCAGGTGCCGCGGCCCTTTAAAGGGCCAGCGACATCATCAATTCTTCCCGACACTTCCTTTGCACGTCATAGCCCTGCGCAGGGCTATGACGCTGCTGTTCATTTTTCCTAGGAGAAGGGTGGAGGGGGCATGCGCTCCCACTGAGGGAGTGCGTTCCTGTGCCCCCTCCCCTCCTTCTCTCCGTACAAACCTGGGGACGGCGCTTCGGTTAAGGGTGGGCTCATTCTAGGTGAGTCCCATCTATTTTTGTCAGAGGTTAAGAATCATTTTCTGTATATGTCCTCTTCGGATTTGTGACTATGTATGTAGATGTTTATAACCAAAAGGTTTGTCATTTATTAATGTCACAATGTCATGTGATATTTTATATCTTGTCTTTGCATTATATTTTCTTGCTTTGCATTTGTGACTACAAATGTTTTTTTAATAAAATGGTGTGGTCAAAATTTCTTGTGTGGTTTTTGGCTTAATGGTTATGATGTTTGTTGGTTTGAGACCCACATGACCTTGCATGCTTGAGTACCACTGGACATTCCAACTTTGAAAATATCTTACATGCAAGACCATTTGACCCAGGCCTTAAAATGGCTAGTAGTACAATTTACACTAGGGATTTTCCAGTAACAGGAAGTTCAAAGATAGTTCAAGAGGTGTAGAGGTTTAAGAGGTGTAGACATTTATCTGAGTGACCATAAAGTTTCTTCCCATAAAGAAACTCACCTAAAGATGAGATTTGAGCAATGTTCTCTCAACCTAGCTTGATGGACTCTATACTTGGGTAACATCAAGCTAGGCTGAGAGAACATTGCACAAATCTCATTTTGGATAAGTTTCCTCACGCCGAAGGTCATCAAATCTTCACAAGGGAGCACTGTTCTGTTTGTACATCTCATTTTGAATGTCAAAGTGGCCCCTAACCCCTACACTAATACCTAAACCTCACCTCAAGTTACTAAGTCGGCCTCCTATAGACATATAAATACCTACCTAGGATGAGGGCATTATGGCTAGTCTCTCCCCCTCTCTCTCTCTCTCTCTCTAGTGGTTGTAGAAGGTCACTGAGTTACAATAATGAAAAAGGTGTAGTTAAAATACACATTAAAGCCATAAAATATAGCTTTGCAAAATTGTTAACTCATTCACAAATCACACTCCTCCCTTTTTTCTGATTTGCATCGCACCATGCGTTATGGTGCTTTCGCAGGTGTTAAGGCATTTTTGCATGTGTAAAGGGGCTTAACGCATGCGAAAATACCTTATAGCAATTTGATAAATGACCTTATAAGTTAGTTAGATAACTAGCAATGGAAGACTTATCTGTCTATCCTGCTATGTACACTTTTTAAGACTTATCCGGATAAGTAAAAAATGATTTGGATAAGTGGCAGACATCTGTTAAGCGGGGAAGGGCAGAGCAAGGCAGAACACGTCTAGGGTGCCTAATCCCCTTACACCGGCCCTGCTTCTTATCACATAGAAGATTTGAAAGTCCATGTAGATGCAGTACAAGACTTAAGTAAAATCTGCACTACATTGGATGGCTTCCTTCATAGGGAGATAAAGAACAGAAAGATTATTTATGGCAAAATAACCTGAGACAATTTCATTTTTCTCATAAATCTAATGTTGTTTCCTTCATAATGTACAAGATTTTGCAACTTTCCCTTCTATTAGAAAAGTTTTCTCAGACTGGGGTCATAATGAAGTCTCCTTCAACATGTTAAAGTTCATGTTAAGTTCTCTCTCCTGCAATCCTTTTGGTTTCTTATGCTTTTGAGACTGACAAATAATCAATATTGAGATTTCTCTTAGAAATAAAGATGTCAGGTTTCTTGGCTGTAAGACACAGGTATTTCCTGAAGTCTGGTGAGCTAGACAGACCAGAAGGAAAACTTTTTTATTGCTGTACATTTCAAAGCTAACAATTTAGAAAGTGCATTTTTGCTTAAATTTCCTAGTAAATATGTCATTAAGTGTTAGGGTATAACTATGTCTTTTACAGATCTTGAGCAATTAGACTCATTTATTAAGGCTAGATCCAGTTCACAGCCAGGAATATCTTCACTCCTCTGTGGTTTGAGATTTATTTTTTGACCATTACAGGGAATAGAGTAAATATATTTTAGTAATTCCCACTTCTATTGTGTTTAAACAGCATTCTTTATTCTTTCTTATTGGTTAATTGATTATTTCTTCGGGTGATCATATTTTCAGAAAACTAAGCCTTCTCTTTTTATCCTATTTTGGAAAACGTTTTTAATAGTATCTATTTTTCCTTCTATAAAGCTTTTTTAAATTGTTTGCATTGGCTCTTTAGGTATTTTCCACTGGCAATTTGTTTTCTGATTGAATTTTGTGATACATTCATTATGGGGTTGATTTTAAAACAAGCGCGCAGACGTCTATGTGCAAGCCCCATGCATGTTATAATATATGGTTCCTGCAAGCAAATGTGCGCCAGATTTTAATATTTGCATGTGCATGTGTGGGTGGGTCATGGCTGACACGCGCAGGGGGGAATTAAAAAAAACAACACAAAGCAATGCGAGTAGGCCTTCCCCAGTTTCCTCTCAGCCCGCTCCAATTAAGGAAAGGACTGGGAGGGAACTTTCCTATGCCTATAACTACCCTTCCTACCTTTTCCCCCCTCCTCCCTGACCCCTAACCCCTACTTAGCTAGTATATTTTTTTTTGTTTTAATACTTATGTTGTCTGTTCAGAAGCTTACACCTTAATGCAGGGAGCTGTCTCACCCATCACCATTCTCCCCACCCCCCCACCCCCACACACCATTCACTGGCTGGTATATGGGGGAGGAGAGGGGTGACTGGCCAGGCAGTTCCCCATATACCAGCCAGTGAATGGTGTGTGGGTGTTGGGGGGCAGGATCGTGACAGGTGAGACAGCTTCCTGCATTAATGTGTGAGCTTCTGAACAGACAGCTGTCCTTCAGAGACCAGGGAACTGCCTGACCCATCACCCCCTCCCCTCCCCCATATAATGCAGGGAGCTGTCTCACCCATCACGATCCTCCCCCCCACACCCACACAACATTCACTGCCTAGTATATGGGGGAGGGGAGGGGGTGACGGGCCAGACAGTTCCCCCGTCTCTGAAGGACAGCTGACAAAAATGGTGAGAAAACTGTGGCCAGGTTGTCAGGCTCTGTGTTAAACTTTTTTTTTCACTAAAGTAGCATAAAATAAAATGAAGTACTTTGTGTGTTAAACTTTTTATTTCCCCTATTGTAACTTAACTTAAAATGAAATAAAGTACTTCATTTAATATTATTTTAATATTTTATGGTACTTTAGTGAAAAAAAAACTAAATAAATTTAGTGAAAAACAAATTTGACTGTGGTCACAGTTTTCTATTTCTGTTATGTAAACTCGATTTACTTTACATAAAATAACTATATAACTAACTATATACTATAGAAAAACTAAAACAAAACCTTTTTTACTTACAATGGTACAACTTGACAGACAAAGAGCACACTCAGACAGTCTACACTCTGCTCTCTGCTGCTGTCACTGCTGGTGTTGTCTCTGGCTGCGATTCTGGAAAAGTTACTGTGCATTGAAGAATAAAATGGCCCCAGGGGACATCATCGAGCATGTGCAGATTAATGTGCACTAAGTCAAATTAGTGCACACTAACGCTTACATAGTGTGCACTGATGGGCAGCACACACTAATTCAAATCACCGTGCACTAAACCATGATTAATGCGTACTGACTAATGATTAGTGCGCACTACGTCTGGATGGGAAGTTAGTTATGGCTCTACATTTCCATTGGTTGTCTTCAAGGTGGAGAGAACCAATGGGAACACAGAACCATATCTCTAACTAACTCCTCATGAATTGATACTTTTTAATTTTTAAGTAGCATTTTTTTAGTGAGCACTAACATTAGTTACAGCGCACTACTACCTTCTTAGTGCACTGTAAGTTCTATTAGGGTGCACTAACGGGCCTTAATGCGCATTAACAACTAGCTAGCATGCACTATATCATTTGGTGTACTGCGCACTAATATGGATATAGTGCGCACTAACTGGTTGGTAGTGTGCAGTAAGGCCCATTAGTGTGCACTAACGCAATTCATTAAAAATTGCTGGGAAAAAAAAAACGAACCACGGGAAAATGAAATTTCCCATGGAGCACCTGATCCAAAGCCTGAACCGAAATGTTTAAATGAAGCACATCTCTAGTGGGAACCATCATCCAATATTTTGGATAAATCCTTACTCCAGCATTTCCATCGCACACACCCCGGCAAGCCGGGTCCTTCTGTGAGGGGGCATAAGATGGGTAATGTTGCAGCTCCCAGCTGCGGCAGGCCTTGGCCGGTTCCCCCTGCCTTCTCCACTCTCGGCCATCGCAGCAGCCTGGCACGGCATGCCCCACTCCACGGCAGGCTGACTGCGGCCTTACACGTGGCTGCGAACGCCGTCCTCCTCCATCCGGCGGGGCTCTCCCTAGGCGCATGCACGTGGGAGGCTTCGCCCTTTAAAGGGGAAGTGGTAGGAAACCTCGGCCCGGCCCCAGGAGATGACGTCACATTGGAGGGGTATTTAAACACCACAGCAGTCTCCAGCTCTTTGCCTTTGCAACAGGTTGTCTCCTCAGAGTGCTAATTGCTGTTCCAGATGTCTCTACTACTTGTTCTTGACTTGATCCTGATCCTGGTTCCATTCCTTCTTCTGCTTCAGTCCTTGAGTTCCTGAGTCCTGCCCTGGCATCCCAGTTCCTGCCTTGCTGCCTGTGCCTTCATTCCTGTCTCCGTTCCTCTCCTCGATCCTCAGTTCCTGTGACACTGTCCTCGGCTTGATCTCGGGTTTGACCTCGGCTTGTCTTCTCGTCTCTGCTTGCCTGCTGCCCGTCTCAACCCTTGGCCTGGTACTTTGCTTTTGCTTGCCTGCTGCCTGCCTCAGACCTTCGGATTGGACCCCGTTCCACATCTTCGCTGCCATCCCAGACCCAGACCTCTGATCCTATCTTCATCCTCAGCTTCATCGTCTTCAATGAGGCACCCACACCTAAGGCCTGCCAGCCCCGGGGTCTGGCAGGCCTTAGGTGTGGGTGCCTCATTGAATCTGGGGGGAACAAGAGCTGGTGTAGGTGAAGGCCCTGCCAGGTTTTCCTCACCAGCTCCACCTACCGGTGATGAGAGCCATAGAGGGCAATCCCTCAGTGGTAACATTATCACTCGTCCTGGCCCAAGGGTCCACAGCCATAACATTCCACGGATTGCCTATATGGACTTTGATTCTGCTTTGCCTGACCACGTTGTTAACTCTCTCCAAGCCCGAACCTCTGCTTTGCCTAACCACTCCGCTGACTCTCTCCAAGCCCGGACCTCTGCTTTGCCGGACTACTCCGTTGCCTCTCTCTAGCCCAAACCTCTGCCTTGCCCAACTACGTTTGACTATCTCCGTGATCAAACCTCAGCCTTGCTTGCCACTGCTTCCAGATAGCCACCAGCCCTGACTCAAGCTTGTTCCACAACACCTCTTCAGCCTATGTGCTGGACTTGGCCTATTCATGCTTAGGCCTGCTTTTGCTTGGGCGCCCCCTGTCTGACTTTTTTCCTTTGGCCCCTGGGTCTCCAGGATACTACCTCATTCAGTACGAGACTGTACCAATTCTCTCCTGCTGCCTCTGGGCTGACCTTGATCTCTCCATCAATGACTACATACTGAGGCCCACCTAAGTCCAGCCAGCCCCGGTACCCAAGGGCTCAACCCATGGGGAACGAGGGCTGGTATTGGTGAAGCGCCAGCCGGCCTCTGTTCATCAGCCCACGTTGCCTGCCAGTGGTGGGGACCCGTAGGTCCCTACCTATGGGTTGCATCAACCCCACCTCAGCCCAATGGTCCACCTCTGGCACAACAATAACAGCTTCGCCTCTATCAAAGGCTTGAAGCAGAAAATCTAAAACTGACTGATGAAGGGTTTCTATACTCTGACCCTTCCTAAATCCACATTGATATTGATGCAGTACTGATTTTCTAAAAGAAAGTCAGAGAATTATGAATAAACAACATTTTCAAATAATTTACCCATGGTTAGTAAATTAGAAATGGGATGATAAGGGAAGATCTTTAAGAAAGCTTCGTTTTTTCAATACTGGTTTGATAAATGCTTGCTTAAATTCTGATGGAACAAGACCCTCTTTTAATGATGATTATTCAAGGTGGCAAAGATTGCTCCAAAAACATCTTTTAAACTATAGATAATGGAGAATGGACTTGAGTCAAGAGGTCAAAATGAGTTTTTAATTTGACTCATTTTTTTCTCCCTTAGTAACACCAACCTCCTCAAATGAGTTCCAAATAGCCAGCGATTCAATTGTGGATATAGAGGGACTGAAAAGTTGAATCAATGAGAATGGCTGTTGAGCAATCTGGTCACATATAGAAGTGACTTTATTTTTTAAATCACTTGCATAGTCTTCTGATGAAAAACTGCATGAGATCATTTCTTTAGTAGCATGTTCATTAATCAATTTTACTATACCAAATAAATCAGATGGCTGGTTCAGAAAATACTGCATATGCGAGGTATAATATTTTTTTCTGACTGCTTGAAACGCTTGTTTATATTCCTGTCCATCAAAGAGAAATGATTGACAGGTAGACCAGACCTATTTTCCTCCAAGCCCTCTCATGACACTTCATTATTCTTTTGTATTGAACCAATGAACTGTGATATCAAGGTACTCTGCAATTTGTAGGACTCCTCCATCTCTGTACTAGTTATGTATTTTTATCATAAATAATTCCTAAGGTTTCAATCAACAAAGTAGTCATACTAACGGGGAGGCAGAACTCAAAAGATCTTTAACTGTTAACCATTCAGTCTTAAAACCATCTAAATCTGTAGATGATCTCACCTACTGCTGTACTAAATTATTATCACATTTAATTCCTTTCCTAATAATGGAAACTTGCCACTTTTTGAAATAATGACTATAAACCAAAAATCTTCAATTACTAAAATCCACCATAGAGAGGGAAAAAGAAAGAGTCAGAAAAAAAAAATAAATAAAAGCAAATAATAAAGCATCCAACTCTTGATAAAACTTCATTGTTTTAATGAACAGGAAACACAAAAGGAATTCTAAACTGAAAAGTCACCAACACCTTTAGAAATACAACTTGTAACAGGTCCAGCAGGGCACTTACTTAAAAAAGGAAAGTTGTGCAGGCTCAAAAAACACATATTTACTTGCTTATCTAATCACATATTTGAATAGAAACTTTAGGAGAAAAGTAGCTCCAATTCAACCACTCTTGGCAATAACAGCAAAAACTGCTTCTACTTCTGCATGTCTTTATTTATAACAGGTAAATCTTGACCTTCATTTTTTCAAATAGTTTATATAAAAAAACAAAACACCTCTGTATACTATCATGATCAGATTCCAACTCAGAGTTCCCTTTCAATGTAACAGTGTTTACATAAATAACCCCAGAAGAAGGGATCCAAAATGGCGCCGCAGAGCAGTTAGTGGGAGTCTTGGTGTTTTTTCATTCCCTGGTTGATCTATTTTGAATGCCACATACAGCCCGGAAGCTTCAGGTGAAGGAGAAGGTTGACCCCGCAGTCCTCTCATGAACCCCTATTTCGGGCCCTATGGACTCCCATGTCCAGCGAGCGAGATCGGAAGCATTGTCTATGGGGGAGGTGGCAGAAGGAGAACTATCGGCCTCTCCCCCGCACCTATCAACATCCTTATCCCCAATCTTTAGGGCTCCACTGGCAAACCCGGCAGCCTCCAGAGCCCGGCGGGAGCCGACAGCAGGGGCGCCAGCCGAAGATGCAAATGCCTCCCGACTCCGTGCAGGGTTGGATCACCTGGTGAAGCCTGGAGGGGAGGCCGGAGTTGGCCCCAGTGTGGGTAGTGCTGGCTCATTGATGGCAGAAGGAAATCAGAAACAGCTTGAACAAATAACAACTATGGATTCGAACCCGCTAAGCAAGATTGATGTGCCCACTCTGGTAAGACCAAGTCTAATTACTTTGGATACAATTTGGGAAGCCATTGTGAATTTGGGAACTTCTATGGCATTGTAGTTTAATCCAATAATGGATAAAGTTAATAATATTGAGGACAGAGTTGACATGTTGGAGAATTCAAATACTTCCCTCTTAAAAGAATCTGGAGATTTAAAACAAGATATACTAAAATGGAAACCTATTCAGTATACTCTAATAAAAGAAAATCAATAGCTTCATACTAAAACTGAAAACCTGGAGAATATAATAAAAGGGAAGAATCTCTGTTTTATTAAATTTCCCAAGCTCCCATATATGCCACCGAAGGACATGTTTAGAAAATATCTCTTAGAGATTCTTAAAGTCCCAGAGGCGGCTATACCACCACTATCTAAATCATATTATTTGCCTCCATTTAAGAAGCAAGAAACCCAAGAGAAGCAAGATGGAGTTCAGGAGATGGATTACTTAATTCCTAATCTGCACATATCTCAGTTATTGGAAACATCAGATAGTGAAATGGTGGAGGCAGCCACAATGGTGGTTACCTTTACACTAAAACCTTATCGGGACTGGGTTTTGAGTTTATTCTTTAAACATCATTCTGAAGAATTTCTCCACTTAAAAGTTAGAGTTTATCCAGATGTTACTAAATAAACGCAGAGTTTTGCAGATAGGGGCCCTGTTCATCTTGAAATATCCCTGTAAATGGAATGTAAATATAAGGGTCTTTCATATGTCTTTTTTCTCCTTCTCAACTTTTTTCCTAAGTGATAAAGTAACTGTGCAAAGTAGTGAGAACTGATACTATAGATTTGTTCAGCCTCCTGTGCGATGAGTGCCTTATAAAATATAGTATACTCGCTGTTTAAATACTGTTCTTTCCTTAAATTCCCTTTGGGAAATTTTTCTTCAATTTGATATTTTTTGTAATTGGATCCCATATTGTGGACTTGTAGAATTGAAGAAGTATGTATTTAATTTCCTATTTTATACATAAATATGTTATTTCCTGTTCTTCTTTCTTTTTCTGATCAAGATTGTTTTCTTAAAAATTTGTAGTAAACTCTATAAATAAAGAATAAAAAAAAAAAATTCCCCCAGAATCCTTTAGAAAAGCCATAAGGTCAAAACTACCAGATGGTATAGAATAAAGAGCCGCATAAGGTACACACAATGGGTGATGTTTAAGTATTTTCTCAACTAAATAGCAAATCACACATATATAATAAGAGAAATGTACAATGTTTATTATCACAACACTTTAAATTATTCTGGAAATGTGTCCTAAAATACATATACACTCACACATCCATACCTTAAAAACATCACACAAAATACAGAGAAGTAATCAGCCAAAAGACCATAAGGCCTATACAACAATACTTTCCAATAGACAATTACAAAATCATATATCAGTGCTCCTTGTGGTTTTTATATGACCACTTACAACTCTATACCCGACTTTCACCCATGTTTAATTTTCAATATAAAACTAAAGCACTGAGATATGGCTGTATATCATGAAAGATCTCTTGAATGTTTCTTCATATGGCAGACTTCCCTGTATATACTTCCTCACTTCTGAGCAGTGCTTCATGTAACTATTGTAGTTAAACCCCTTTCTTCCCTTCCGGGTAATACTTCATGTTGTCACTGTGGCATGACCCCGACAAGCGGTCCTTGTTTCACTACCATCTGCTTCCTCAGGAGGATGATAACCACAATAGCGTTTGTAATCCAATTTTTCCCCAGACCATCGACACAAAATATGCCAAATGTTACCACCGAATGTCTCTTAATTCTCCCAAATCGGCTTATGTCCATTCGAAGAAAATCATCTATTCATGAAGTATAATCAAAACCTGGTCAATATGCTCAAAACCCGAATCACTTAGACTATATCTGCTTTTTGATGCTTATAATTCAACCAAACGATACACACTGCTTTGGTGAAGCACTGAATCAGGAAAATTAATCAGCTGAAAGTTTTTTTGCTTCAAAATATTCTCAGTATTCTCCCACTTGCTATGTAATATCAATGTATCCTTTATATCAGTATTGTTATCCCTTTGAACTTTCCCAATATCCAGCTTGACAGTGGCCAGTCTCTGAGTGATATCAGTCTTAACTCCATATTGAATAGTAAATTGAGCAAATTGTCCCGATAGGGACTTACTCAACTTCTCACCTGCAAACCAAAGAGCTTCCAGAGTAAATGTCTCAGGCTTAGGAAGCAAGAAAAACCACTCTGCCAAATTGGAAAATCCATCTTCCAAACTTTGCTGAGGAGATCTGCAATTTTTATATTCCACTTTTCATATTTTTTTAAGCATATTGGGGTGGATTTTCAAAGGGTTACGCGTGTATATTATGCACGTAACCTCAAAAACCAGCTCCTGCACACACTGAGCCTATTTTGCATAGGCTCGGCGACGCGCGCAAGCCCCAGGATGCGCATATGTCCCAGGGCTTGAAAAAAGGGGTGGGGCGGGAGCAGTCTGGGGCATGGTCAGAGGCCTCTGAAGGCCAGCTAGGCCAGGGAATTGTGCACCGGCACTTGGCCGGTGGGTGCAACTTACGCCTGCCCAGAGGCAGGTGCAATTTAAATAATAAAGGTAGGGGGGGATTTAGGTAGAGCTGGGGGGGAGGGTTAGATAGGGGAAGAGAGGGGAAGGTGTGGGGGGGGGGGGGGGCAAAAGGAAAGTTCCCTCCAAGGCCGCTCCGATTGCCTCAGATACAAAATTAGGGGGTCATTTATCATAGTGCTATATGGCATTTTCACATGCGTAAAGGTGTTTTTGCATGGACTCTCTACCTGAGTAACATCAAGCTAGGTTGAGAGAACATTGCACAAATCTCATCTTTGGGTGAGTTTTCTCACTCCGAAGGTCATCAAATCTTTACAAGAGACCACTGTTCTGTTCGTATGTCTCAGTTTAATGACAAAGTGGCCCCTAACCCCCTATACTAATACCTAAACCTCACCTCGAGTTACTAGGTGGGCCTACCATAGGGATACAAATACATATCTAGGGAGAAGACATCATGGCTAGTCTCTCTCTCTCTCTCTCTCTCTCTCTCTCTCTCTCTCTCTCTCTCTCTCTCTCTCTCTCTCTCTCTCTCTCTCAACAGTGGTTGAATGCAGGAAATACATCAGGTCTAGCACTTATTGCAAATTCTGAAAAGGTTATTGCAATTTGCACTAACTTAGCTCTTTGCACAGGTAATTAGTGCAAATTGCAATAAACTGTATATTAACATAAACCACACCCCTTTTGCTATCACATACGATACTTATCACATTTTGATAAATCCAGGCCTCAGTTTGTTAGCAAACGAAGGGCAGGCTAAATACCAGGATGTAATGACATCACTCGGAGGGGATGCCCCTGAGGTTCCCACCATGACGTGGATAAAGACATAGGTGGCATGCGCAAGCGCACCCTAGAAGGCCCTCAGGATAATCATGGTGAGCACCGTTGCCATTCTGGGGACGCCGGAGAGAGCAGCATGATGACGCGGCAGCAGCCATCTTCCCAAGGCTTGAGGAGAGAGAAGGAAGAAAGGTGAGGCATAGAGGTCGAAGCCATCTGAGACCAACAGATGCAACACTTTATTAATGGAAGACTTTTTAGGTAGTCTGTTTGATTGTCAACTTTCAGATCCTATGTTTGTTTTATTGTTTAAAAAAATCACCTTTATTTAATTTCAGTTCATTGTGGAAATCAATTAGGAAACTTTGTAAGAGTAGAAATAACTTCCACAGTTTGGTGCCATGTGGTGGGAATGATTCATATTATGCAGCCACTTTGAGAAAGACTTTGCAGTAGTAGATTTCATAAAACAATTTTCCTGCACCTGTATTTTATAGTAGATGCTCTGATGGCGCAGGCTGGAATAGGCTTTTATGTTAGTGAGGTGACTCAGAGGTAAAATGGTCAATTGAGTGAATTGTTGTAAATTGTGGTGGACATGTTTGTGTGGTAAGAGAGAAAGCCTCTTAATTTGACCCCTTCAGAGATCTACAATATATAAAGCTGTCATCTTGGGATTGATGGCTGATTAAATTAGAAGCCAAGGCAGAAGAGAACCAGGCACTGGTTGTGCAGCTTCACAATTCAGGCACTCAGTATATGTCCTAAAGAGTCTTTATTTATTTATTTATGTATTTATTTATGTATTTATTTATTTATTTGCTTGAAAATTCCTTATCACCTTCCTGATACATCTCTCTTAAGGTAAGACTTGAAACTACATATATTTGTGCATTGCAGCATGGAAGTTGTAAGATACCACATCACAAAATGTAAATCTGTGTAGCCAACAGTAGTACATGTTTTAAGGTGATGTCAGCAGGTCACATGTTAGTGTTCTGCATTTTGTAAAGAGATCATGTTGTATATGGTAGTGCTTTCTTTGAAAGCTAAATTGCTTACAACAGTGGCAGAAACAGCTGGGTTGGAAGTAGGATTGTGAATTAAGTAAAAATCAGTGTTTATCTAACATGTAAATGTAAATTGTGAAAAAAAGTTATTGCAGGTGTAGAAGTAAACTGCAATATGTTAGAGTTATACATGCAAATTGTTTGCAGTGTTAGTGATGTTTCTTTGACAGAGTGTTAACAAAGCAGAGTGAGAGCATGTGATAGAAAAATAACATAACCAACCTGCAATGTGAATCATCAAAGGAATTTGTTTGGAGTAGCTGTTTTGGAATACAGATAAATAGGCAGGCAAGGGATGAAAAAAAATACCCTGACTCCTGAGGGAATTGCTGACAGCAGCAGCAACATCTGAGTGGAATCAGGATTTTGGACTAGGTAAAACCTGGAGTTTATCTAACGTGAAAAAGTAAATTGTAGCTGGAAGCATGTTAGAGTTCTAAAAGGAAAATGCAGTGTGTTACAACTCATTTCTGAAAGTCTTCTTAATTTTCACTTATAGAATGTAATCAGATTCCCTCCTACCATCAATGATTCCAAAATTAAAATGGTGCCATTGTTATTCTGACCCAGATGCCAAAGCATGTGGTCCTAGAAACACTTATCTTGAGGAATGATGAGGGATAGAGTTAAGGAGATCTAGAAGAAACATTTTAGTTTATTTGTGCTTAGGGTGTTGGGAGCAAGATTATGAGATACAAACTACGTCCTTTTTGTTTCTGAGGAAGGGGAGGACGGACACTTTATAGTTTGGAGAGGTCCAGGAGTCACTTTTGTCTTTTTTGGGGGTTGGGGAGAGTCAGAGTCTGGAAGCCTAGACATTTTCAGGAGGTTGAGTGAGTATTTATGAGCCCCGAGGACAAATAACTTTTGGGGCTTAAGGGTGGGGAACTGAGGATATGTTTGGCTGGAAGACCTCTTGTGTTTCGTGGGGATGGATAATGGGATCAGGAAGGCCCAATGCCCCATTTTTTCTCAGTGGGAGAGGGGTGGATCCATAAGGTCCAAGTTCATGATGACAACTAAGGCTGAGGTATAATTAACACAACTAATACCGAACAGTTATGTTAAGCCTCTTATTATTAATGATAGATATAGTACTTAAGGTGGCTGCCTGCAATTTGTTTTCTGATTTTGTATAAACACATATTTATCTTGGGCATTGACACTAAAGCCCACTAGTGCAAAGGCCCCATAGTCTATTTTCTTTTTTGATGCAAAATTGAAAATAGTTAAACATTGTTTTTTTGCTTTGGCAGAAGGGTACATATAGCTTGATCAGAGAAAGGAGTTCTGTTAACTGATGATGGCTGAATTTTATACAGTTTCTCCTAATGTTAAGAAATTTAAGCTCAATTTAAACAGTAATGATTTTCAACAGTGAAGCAGTTTTAGCAGGTTTTAGCAGAAAAGAAACACAAAATAATTACTCTGACTGTAATTAGATGACAGATTTCATTTACCCTTTAATTATTGTAAAGAGCTTTAACAAAAGATGAGTGGTTTTCAATTTAGTTTTGCAAATTTTGAATTAGCAGACAATTTAAAAGTGTATCAATATTTTCAAAGATCAAAGGTTTATACTGTCATTTCATATTAAATTTATAAGCATTTTAGTTTCTAGAAAACTTTATAAACTAATATTTTTAAAATCTAGAGACTGTGGTTTTTTTCTTGTGAACCCTTTGAGAGAGAAATAGAGAAATCAAGCTTCAGCTTCTTGATATTGCTTGTAGAAAAAAATTCTTAGCGTTTTGTAAATCTTTCTTTTATATGCTCTTATAAGTAAAACTATGGTTCTATGGTAGATTAATTCCTCCCTTTCACCCCCAAACACTTACCAAGTTTCCTGTTATATAAAGATTGCTACTTGATTGGGGCTGGAAACTTCTGATGTCTTCATTTAGAAAAAGTAGTACCTACTTCACTTTGGGGCGGATTTTAAAAGGCCCACGCGCACCGGTGTGCCTATTTTGCATAGGCCGCCGGCGCGCGTAAAGCCCCGGGACGCGCGTAAGTCCCGGGGCTTTCGAAAAGGGGAGGGAGGGGCGTGTCCGAGGGTGTTCCCGAAACGACACGGCATTTCGGGGGCGGGCCTGGGGGTGTGGCGCCGGCCCAGGGGCGTGGTCGAGGCCTCCGGACCAGCCCACGGGACAGGAGGACGGAATGGGGCTGCCGGCGACGCGCGCAAAATTACGCCTGCTGAAAGGTAAGGGGGGGGGGTTTAGATAGGGCCGGGGGGGGTGGGTTAGGTAGGGGAAGGGAGGGGAAGGTGGGGGGAGGGTGAAGAAAAGTTCCTTCCGAGGCCGCTCCGACATCAGAGCGGCCTTGGAGGGAACATGCAGCTCGCGCTGGGCTCGGCGTGTGCAGGTTGCACAAATGTGCACCCCCTTGCGCGCGCCGACCCCGGATTTTATAAGATACGCGTGGCTACGTGCGTATCTTATAAAATCCAGTGTACTTTTGTTCGCGCCTGGTGAGCGAACAAAAGTACACCCTCGCGTATTTTTTAAAAATCTGCCCCTTTGGGTATTGTCAGAGTAAGTGACAGAGTAAGTTATGAGATGAGTAGAATAGTGCAGGGCAAATTCTGTGGGGTTCCGATATCCAGAAATACCTTGTTGAAGTCTCAAAGTTGCCCTATCTGTGTTCAGCACTTCAGGTTCTACAAAGAAACTATAAGGTTGAATTTTCAAAGGATGTAGGCCTGCTAAAGTGGCATAGATGCGCGTAAGTTAAGCATTCGTGTGCAATCTGTATTTTCTAAATGGATCACATTGGCGCGTATATCCGCCTTCACGAGCAAAAGTACCTGTGAAAAAAGTGGACATATTAGGGGCATGCTGGAGCATGGTTTACAAGTACACTTGTTAAATCACTATTTTATAAAACTCTGACTTATGAACATCAACACTACAGCTATTTTACATGCCAAGTTCAAACTTGCATGAGCTTTTTCAACTCGGTATTTGGCGAGCTGGCTTCTCTGGGTGAATGGACAGACAGCTGTTTAGCAGGTAAGAATGAGTGTGAATGAAGCAGACTTGGCAATACTGGGGGTGGGAGTGATTGGTGAAAAATTGAACTTCATAATGACTTGAATAGGCTTATTGATACGCATGGCACAGTGGTGGAGGAGGGAGAAAGAAAAAAGGAGGAGGAGAAGAAGGGAGAGAAGGAGGTATCCCTTATAGAGGGTATTCAGGACTAGGGCACAGTTTTAGATGTCAGAGAACAAGTCATGCACAGGTTCAGATTCAACAAGGAAGGTATACTGTACCTTTGCCAGCAGTTAAAGCAGAACCTGCTCCCTTTCACCCACAAGGACATGCCTTACCAGTACACATCATGGTCACTACCACCCTGGCACCTTTGTCCTCCGACATCTTCCAGACACCACTAGGAAATAATTTGTTGATGGGTCAATGTTGCTTCCATCTGTGTTCAGAACTTCAGGTTTTACAAGGAAACTATAAGACTTTGGGATGAATTTTCAAAGGATGTATGTCTGCTAAAATGGCAATCCATATTTTCTAAATGGGTCATATATGCAGTATGCACATATATGGAATAAGCCAGTCTGCCACCTTCATATGTACCAAGCAGATCCTGACTGCATATCTCAGAAAAATACAACACTATATCTCTTTCTCCAGAATAGACGCAACAACTATGAATAATGATTGATAGGAATGTGCTATCATTTTTAATAACATAGTCAATGTTAATGATATTGAACATACTTTCAATATACATGCTACGGGGCTTTTCTCTTTACACTGCTGTGAGGCCCTCTGAGCTTAGGCAAGTTGCTCTACTACCTCCACCAGCTGACTCAGATTGGCTTTGAACCTGCTAAGTTCCTCCATCATCCTCAGCACAGCATGGACCATAGCTGCCTGAGGCCCTGCCTACTGTGTGCTCCAGTCACTGACTCAGCATCTGCAGGCAAAGGGGTGCAGAGCCGATCATGGTGGAAGATCACCAGCTAGGTCATCATTTTACTTGGCCACCGATGTCTGGGCGTCATCAAGACCAGTGTCCAAAGGTCAAATGGCAGTATGGGGAGAAGGCCCTACTGGGAAGGGGAGAGGGTGGCTCTATTGGCCTGGTTCCTTCTGTGGGGGGAAAGAGTTGTTTCTGACTGCTGCAGGGACCACTTCTGGGTCTAGTAGTAGAGTCTGCTGCTCCCTTGCATAATTTTAAAATCGTCATTAATCAGTAAGGGACTCGATACAATAGGAATTCCCTCGATTTATCGTGAAAAATCGTTAAATCGAGTACGGGAATTATTTGGGGGGAGGGCGGGAAAACCGGCACACCAAAACAACCCCTAAACCCACCCCGACCCTTTAAAACCAATCCTTTACCCTCCCCCACCCTCCCGAACCCCCCAAAATGTTAAATTACCTGGTGGTCCACCTCAATGTCAATATTTAAAACCCCGCAAACACCATTGGTGTGATAAAGATTAGCAACGCAAACACCATCAGTGTGACAAAGATTAACAACAATGATCAAGGTACCTAATGATTTTTAAAGCCTTAGATTTACTGGCTTATTGACACGATAGCTACAATTATACAGCTACGTCTGAAGGTACACTCTTGATCATACTCAGAATTCTCCTACATAGCATGTCTTTCTTTTTTTGGCTTTTTTAAATCCGCATGGTGCGTGTGGGTCTGAGTCACGCACATCTCCCAGTTTTGGTGCATGCAAGCCTTTGAAAATTGACCGATAAGTATGCAATTCTCGTTGCATTTGAAAAAAAAAAGTAAAGTGGTGCTAGAAAAGGTAGAGAAAAAGACAAGGAAAAAGATAAAGAGAATAGAACAGCTCTGCTTTGAGAAAAGGCTAGGAGAAGAGATGATTGAGAGGTGATATGACAGATTTCTATGAAATCATGACTAGAGTGCAATATACAAACAGGGGAAGTTTATTTACCCTTTCGCACTTTTGTTAAATGGTAAAGTTTCACCCTTGTTTCTTGTGAACCAGCATGATGGGACCACCGTCTTGAATGTTGGTATATAAAAAACTTAAATAAATAAATAAAAATAAAATAAAGCAAGCATGTAATAGATTTAAAATAAATCAGAAAGTATTTTTTTACTCAATAAACAATCAAGTTATGGAATTTGTTACCAGAGAACATAATCAAAGCAACTAGTATTGATTATGTGTTTGAAAGGGGTTTGGACAAGTTCCTGGAGGAAACGTCCATAAAACATTAGCCATGTAGATCTGGAAAATCCACCACTTTTCTCTGGGAGTCAACAATAAGGAATGAATCAACACTGGGTTCTACTGTTTATAGCGACTTGGCTTGGCCACTGACAGAGATATAATGTTGGGCTTGGTTTATCTTGGGTCTGACTCAACATGACATATTTAAGTTCTTATATATTTAACTAGCTTGGTTTACTATGGCTTTTCTCCCATTTGTAACTATAAGAAATAATGTTCTTGTTCTTGTTCCTGTTTCTCTGTTCTGGTTCCTGTTCTTGTTCTTGTTCCTGTTTCTCTGATCCATTGCCACTCGCCTATTCTATATTTTTATTGTTTATTCTCGCTGCTAAATTTTACTTTATCGGTCTCTGATCTCCCGCTTATTATTAGACTTGCCATTAACTATGGAATTTGATTATCATTGGTTGAATTGTTTTTGTTATTAATTTGTTCTTAATTGATTCATATTATGTCCACTTTATTTCTTATTGACTGTAAAGCTTGTTGCTGATTTATTGTTTATTGTAAACCGAGGTGATGTTATTAACGTGCCGTGGTATATAAAAAATCTCTAAATTAAATAAAATAAATAAATAAATGTTAGTAGATCAGGATTTAAGGGCCCCACCCTATTCCCCCAGAATAAATCCCACTACCACCACCATCACTATTCCCCAATTTGTGAGGCAAATTATCCTATTATAAACCTCTGTGTGAATTGCATTTCAGCAGAAAACTGTAATTCTTACAATTAAAACAATGAAGTATTCCAGGTTTAGATCCAGATTATTTTTAATTATGGCCCCTGTATTATAGAATAGACTTCCTTCTGAAGTGAGGTTAGAACCTAATTTCTTGGCTTTCCATAAGTAGGTGGCCCTTCCCATGAATTGTTGGCAGATATGGCTTACATGGTTTTTTTCTATGACTTTTGTTAGATGTGGCTATTAGGTAAATTTTATCTGGTAGTTAGATGTTGTTTATTTGTGTGTCATCTAGTCTTTCTGCTATTTGAAAGAATAAACAACCAATGAAAGTTTACTCATTCCATATATATTATAGATCTCCATCAGATATCACCTCATCGATAAGAACATTAAAAAAAACCCCATAAAACTTGCCATACTGGGTCAGACCAAGGGTCCATCAAGTCCAGTATTCTGTTTCCAACAATGGCCCAGCCAGGTCACAAGTACCTGGCAGGATCCCAAGGGTTAGATAGATTACAAGCTGCTTATCCCAAGAATAAGCAATGCATTTCTGCAACTCTATTGTAATAATTTTTAATGGACTTTTCCTCCAGGAACTTGTTCAAACCTTTTTTAAAGGCAGCTATACTAATATCTTTCACCACATCCTCTGGCAACAAATTCCAGAGCTTAATTATAGGTTGAGTAAAAAAATATTTTCTCTTGTTAGTTTTAAATGTATTACCTAGTAACTTCATTGTGTGTCCCCTGGTCTTTGTACTTTTCAAAAGAGTAAACAACTGATTAATGTTTACTCGTTCCATTCCACTCATTATTTTATAGACCTCTATCATATCTCCCCTCAGGCATCTCTTCTCTAAGCTGAAGAGGCCTAACCTCTTTAGCATTTCTTTATAGGGGAGTGTTCCATCCACTTTATTGTTTTGGTTGCCCTTCTCTGTAACTTTTCTAATTCTGCTATATCTTTTAGAGATGTGATGACCAGAACTGCACACAATGCTCAAGATGAAGTTGCACCATGAAGTGATACAGAGGCATTATATTCTTTGTTTTATTCTCCATTCCTTTCCTAATAATCCCTAAGCATTCTATTTGCTTTCTTGGCTGCTGCTGCATACTGAGCAGAAGATTTCAACATATTTTTAACAATGATCCTTTTCCTGAATGGTGGTTCTGCTGGCCACGCCTCCCTTTAACAGCGTCATCGAGGGACGACGCTGATTTAAAAGCTTGCGGCAACGCTGGAGGGGCAAATCCTTGCCTGGTCCTCCATTGCACTTGCCTGCTGGAGCAGCGCCTTTTCAACACTATCAGAGCTACCTAACATCTCTTGAGGAACTTTACAACCCCGCGCTACTTCACCTGTCAGTTTCGCTGGCCATGCCCCCTTTAACAGCATCATCGAGGGGTGACACTGATTTAAAGCTCATGGCGAAGCCGGTGGTGTTGCACACCATGGTGTCGCGTGATGAAGGAGCGAGACAAAGGGGCACGCCCCTTTGTTAGTCCCTGAGTAAGTTCCAGAGTGAAAACTATCCCATCGGTGACTCAACATGGAAATTATGACCATGACTAGTCATGGTAGATACGGTAAAATGACAAAATATCAAAGGAGACGATATATGCAATCAAAAATCAGTAGATCTTTTTAAAAATAATAACACCTATTCTGACGTTATCTTCTATAATATTGCCTGTGCTAACCTTCCTATATTGTAATGCACAATCTATTAGGCAAAAAGCTCCCATATTTGAGATCTGTTAAATGAAAAAAAAAACCAGATTGTTTTTTAATAACAGAATCCTGGATATCCCAATCAGATACCATAATTGTAAATAGTATATGTCCAAGTAATTATAATGCTTTCTCAGTTTCACGAGTTGGCCATAGAGGTGGAAGTGTGTTAGCCTATATAAAATCTTCTCTTAACCCAATAAGAAAACTGATATCCAGTATAGATCCTTTTGAGTTTCTAATTCTGTCAACCAAATTTTTGAACCTTGTTTTAATATATTGTCTGCCAAAAAATGTAAATACACACCTATCAAAATTTTTAGAAATTATTTCTTATCTAACTTTAAACCTTAATGAGACAATTTTAGTTGATGATTTCAACTTGCAAGTAAACAGCGAGTCCCCTTCTATTACTGTCACATCTTTTCTAGAGGCCATGTCTGGATTAGGTTGGCAACAATTAATCTCTGAACCTACACATATCAAAGGTAATACCGTAGATTTAGTTTTTTTACAATCTCTCTTACATTAATATATCATCTGCTGATCTAAAAAATCTAATTGTTCCCTGGTCAGACCATCACTTGATTTCTTTCCCAGTTACTATCAGGGAAAACAAAGGTTCAAAAAACCCTGTTAAACAAATAAAAAAAAAGGAAAGCCATACCTCCTGATGTTTTTATAAATGAATTTGCATTGAATTTACTTTCAACATTAGCAGAAAATGTAGATAAATCTGTGGATGATTGGAATCATTCTATTGTTAAGACATTAGATACTGTTGCTCATTTTAAAATAACAACTCAAAAAAAAATCAAATGAAACCTAATCTTCCATGGTATAATAGTAAAATACGGCATTTGAAAACATCTCTCAGAAAAAAGGAACGTATTTGGATGAAACATAAGAATACTAATGAAAAAAATGATTTTTATAGCACTCTAAGAATATACAGGAAAGAAGTTAATCAAGCAAGGAAATGTTATTACGCAAATAAAATCGCCTTGGCAAAAAATAATTCTGTTACACTATTTAATATAGTAAAATCTCTAACAACACCTTGTTTAACAGTAAATTTGGAAATAAACAATGACATCTGTGAACAAATTGCAAACTTCAAAAAAAAATATATATAACTCAGGAATTCTCTACTCTACCTTACTCCAATTACAAACATAAAACTGTAATAGCTGAATGGACGGAATTTCACATCACTACAGCTATAGCTATTCAAAAGATTATAAGTAAACAGAAGGTATCAAATTCCCCAATAAACTCCTGTTCTGGCACTCTGTTTAAAAACATTGCCGATATCTGTTCTGATCATTTATGCCAGATAATTAACCAATCTTTAAAATGAGGGAAATTCCCAGATCTACTTAAACAAACATCAATACTGCCCATTTTAAAGAATAAACATCTTCACTTATGGATTTTTCTAACCTCAGACAATAGCATCATTATCCTCACTAGCAAAAACTTTGGAGTCAGTTGTTTTATACCAATTAAAAGATTATTTAGCCCAAACCAACATGGGTTTAGAAAGGGGCACTCCACTGAGACCCTTCTTTTATCTTCTTTTGATACTTTTCTAAGAGGTTCGACTCATATACTGACTTCATTATGATATTCTTAGACATTTCGGTAGCGTTTGATACGCTGGACCACAACATTTTGATTTCCGATCTCCAATCCATAGGAATTCACTCTATATTAAATTGGTTTGAAAGTTTTCTTATCAATCACACCTGTCAAATCAACATCGGTTCCTGTTCTTCACAATTTTTCACTCAGTCAACAGGTGTACCCCAGGGATCATCATTATCCCCCATATTATTCAATATATATCTTCTACCTCTTTGTCAAATCTTATCATCATTAAATGTGCAATATAAAATCTACGCAGATTATATTCAGCTATTTGTTCCCTATAAATCATCTTGGTTTGAGACTTTCTCTTTGATTCAACTCTATATCAAAACTATAGAACAATGGATGGCCCATAATCGCTTAAAATTGAACACAAAAATAAAACCTCTCACAACACTGGAATGAACCATGTTCAGATGGATTTTATCAGTCGGTGAAAGGTAGACTCAGGCAGCGATGTGTCTCATATCCCAACTAAAGAGAATACCAAAGCATCACAGTTTTACAGCTGCTGAACAGAACATGGTACAAAGGAATCAGAGCTCTAGTGCTGCCATAGACTTGAGGGATTCTTCTTTGACTTCCCACCCGTGGCCTCTGGTGGGAAGTCAAAAGAAATTGCCATGATGGGTCAGACCAAGAAATTGCCATGATGGGTCAGACCAAGGGTACATCAAGCCCAGCATCCTATTTCCAACAGAGGCCAAACCAGGCCAGAAGAACCTGGCAAGTACAAAAATGCCAAAAAGATCCCATGCTACTGATACAATTAATAGCAGTGGCTATAGCCTAAGTAAACTTGATTAATAGCAGTTAATGGACTTCTCCAAGAACTTATCTAAACCTTTTTTGAACCTAGCTACACTAACTTCACAAACCACATCCTCTGGCAACAAATTCCAGAGCTTAATTGTGCATTGAGTGAAAAATAATTTTCTCCGATTAGTCTTAAATGTGCTACTTGTAACTTCATGGAATACCCCCTAGTCCTTCTATTATCCAAAAGTGTAAATAACTGATTCTATCCTCTATCATATCCCCCTTCAGCCGTTTCTTCTCCAAGCTAACAGCCGTAACCTCTTCAGATTTTCCTCATAAGGGAGCTGTTCCATTTACTTTATCATTTTGGCTGCCCTTCTCTGTACCTTCTCCATCGCAACTGTATTCTTTTTGAGATGAAGCGACCAGAAGTGCACACAGTATTCAAGGTGTGGTCTCACCATGGAGAGATACAGAGGCATTATGACATTTTCTGTTTTATTAACCATTCCCTTCCTAATATTTCATAACATTGTGTTTGCTTTTTTGACTTCTGCAGCACACTGAGCTGACGATCAACATGGCTATAGAGAGGCCCCTGAGATTTGGACATCGGTTGACTCTTTTCTACCAGGGCCTAATATTTTTGGGTCAGGTGGCTCACCTCTGTCTTGCAGCTTTGCTTCTGAGAGGAGACAACTGAGAAGGAGGGGATATTCTAAAGCATTTTATTCCATCTTTTACATCCTTGACGTATGTGCAAATTTGGAGGATCTTTGAGTCCTGGTCTGTTGCGCTGATGGAGTGCAGCCTCAGCCTGTTCAGGCTATGGTGTCACATATTTTGGCTTTCGAGAGAGAGAGAGAGAGAGAGAGAGAGAGAGAGAGAGAGAGAGAGAGAGAGAGAGAGAGAGAGAGAGAGAGAGAGAGAGAGAGAGAGACTGCCTTACTATAGTGCCTATGCCCTATATAGGTATTTCAATCCCTATGGGAGGGCTACCTACTAACTCGGGGTGGGGATTAGGTATGAGCGTCGGGGGTTGTTTATCGGCTTGGGCGCAGCCGATAAACAAAACCGTGATCTGGCCGGACGAAAAAAAAAACCACGATGTGAATTGGAACCGGAATCCGAACCGATTCCAGTTCCGATTCACATCTCTACAAGAAACGGTACACCCCTTCGGCATACATTTGTCAAAGTAGTATGAACCCCGAAAGTGGAAGTCTAAAATGGTAAAACTGTCAGGGTGCACAGGGAGCAATCTAAATGTGGATTTGATGTCTGCCTTTGCCATTAGTGCCCCTTCTCCGCAACATCGTCAAAAGAGGTGTACTGCACCATACACACCTCCTCTGGCAGACCATCATTCACTGAACCCCCTGTTGTAAACAGCATTCCCAAGCTCACAAGGAGCAGCATGAGATTCGTACACTAGTCTCCCTGCTTTAGAGCCAGCTGTTTTAGACACTAGGCTACATAGGAAGTTTGTCTATCTTTTACTCTACTTTAGTTAAGTTATGTCATTGGTTTCCAATCCTGTCCTAAAAGATTAAGCCTTTACCCCATAAAAAGAATCAACTCCTTTGGACTCAGTAAATTTGTGGATATATCCGGCCAATGGCACAGATACCCTGTCACATGGTAAGGGCACCTGTGTATCGTGTGCGGCGAAACAGCCGCAGTGTTAGCGTGGCTGCTAGCGCGGCTAATAACTACAACTCCAACCTCGCGTTATGGACTGCGCTACGGGCCAGAAAAGGAGTATCGCCATCCACGATACCTCCAGACAGCCTGTTTCAGGCTGAGAGAGAGAGAGAGAGAGAGAGAGAGAGAGAGAGCCGATAAACAAAAAACCCACCCCGACCCTTTAAAACTAATCCCTTAGCTTCTCCCACCCTCATGACCCCCCAAAAACATTTTACAGGTACCTGGTGGTTCAGTGAGGGTCCCAGGAGCGATCTCCCGCTCTCGGGCCGTCGGCTGCCACTAATAAAAATGGCGCCGATGGCCTTTGCCCTTACCATGTGACAGGGTATCCATGCCATTGGCCGGCCAATGTCACACGGCAGTGTAAGTCAACTTGTAAAAATTCAATGAACAAGATTCAATAATATAACTGTTTTTATACTTTGAGTACCAATACGATAAGACCATATATCAAAGTTACAAAACTTTTTCTTTAAGATGTGACCAAGCAAAACTACATTTCAATAAACTAACTGGATGACATACCTTTTTAAACTTGTATGCGTCTTACCGCAAGTAGTGTTGAATGACAGCGGTTTTGGCGGGCTATTTCAAGGGAATCCAAATGAAGCCGGAAATGACGCTGATAACCCTAAAAGGAATAAAGTCTGACGTAAGCAGCAGGAAATGACTTATATAGCCAATTTAGGCTGGTGGTGGAATTAGTTGATTGCAGAACTGTGTATCAAATTGGCAGCCACCGGAAATGATGTAGATACCCAAATTAGGAGTAGCTGGTCCCGATGATGTGGATGACCAAATAAGGACAGATATCAATCTCTGTAGTAAACCGGAGCACCCGAAATGGATAATGACTGCAAGTAAAGTTACAAAATTGAATACCATTCAACGGCTAAGTTTAGCCCATTGGGCTGCATGGTGTTTAATGAATGAATCCATTTTTGTTCTCTTAAATTTAAAATAAATTGAGGATCATATTATTCATAACACAGCGAATGATATTGTGCAATTCTTTATCACGTGAAAGAAATATTTTCACAACTCAGCTAATTTTGCATCACTTAAAAAAACTAAAAATGACCGATGATTAAATATTATGGCAAGAATTGATGTGCAAATTTGCACACTGAATAATGTGTACCTACAGAACACAGTGTGCCCATATATGATGGTCATTCATAATTCTGAATTAATATTTGGGGTTGATATTAATTATGGTATGCTAGTTTTTTTAAAAATTAGATTTCATCTTCACTACTACCATATTGAGAATATTATCATCAAGTGACACTATTTCTACTTGTGAAGTTGTTTGGTTAAAAATATCACATTCTTGGAGCTATTCCCGATATTGGTGGCCATCACAGTTTGGGATCATAAGCTATACAACAAAAAGATCATATTCTGATCAGATAATCTGGCAGTAGTGACCATCATTAACAAGCAGGCTGCACGTTGCTCCAAAGTGGCGGAATTACTGAGGGAAGTGGTACTCCAGAGCTTGCGATTAAACATGACGATACGAGCCAAGCATGTGCCAGGCATCCATAATCAGGTGGCAGATGCACTATCCAGGGCTAAGTGGGATCTCTTTCATCAACAGGTACCAGATGCAGATGAAGAAGGAGTCCCAATACCGAACCGATTATGGCGGATTGGAAAGATACAGAATGGGGACTGCTGAGGGCATCTGTTGATCCTGCGACAATGAAAGCCTACTGCAAGGGATTTGCTATAGTGCAGGCATTCTTACAGGGGCAAGGATGGAAAGTGGGAAGGATAGAGGGAAGGCACATAGGGAGGTTCGTGTTGCGACTGTCGCTGATCAACATCCTAACTCCGCCCTCTTTACCTCTGTGGCGACTCCCTCCAGGTCTGTTGAACGGCTGGCTGCCGCGGCATCTCCTTGCCATCTCTCTCCGGTATCCCCGGACTGGCTCAACGTTGCAGATCCGCCATGTTGCCTGAAGACCTAGGGCGCGTGCGCACGCACACTCTGATTGAAGTACCACATTGAAGGCCACAGCTCTGGTTCCATTCCCAAGGAGCCCTTCTGCCTGTCTGCCTCAACCTCCCTCGCCTGGGATGACCGCCCCCCCAACCAGGTCCCTCCCATAAATATGCCTTGAGCTGCCTCGTTTCCCCTTCCCCCCCGTAGAAGCTTGGATAGGCGAAAAGGATTGCACTGGCTCGTCTCTCTCTTCCCAATTATCCTTTGAATTTACTCCCCTCAGGTCTAGCAGCTCCTAACTCACGGCCTAGAGTGCTCTGAGACCCCATCCCTTAATACCCCAGCCACCAGCCTTAACGCACCTTTTGTCTCCCACCCAGGCCAAAGCCCCTCCCCCACTGGGTCCATCCCTCCTGGCCATCACGGCTACTTGCCTGCACATGTGGCTCCTTACAAGCTCCTGGCTGTCCCACCCTCCCACTGTGGATCGGGATGACCCCAGTTCCATGCCCCCGGCCATCAGAGCTACCTGCACGTGGGGCCTCCTCCTGGCTGTCCCACCCTCATATTGTGTTCTGGATCGGGCTGTAAGGCCACAACCTGCAATCCTACCACACTCCTGCCAACGTGGGGGGCTCATCCCGCAATCCCTGCCTCCTCTCGATGTGCGCTGGAGCTGGGGGCGTGGCCTAGCCTCACGCCATCGTGCTCTCGCGCACACCTCTCCTCCCCCTTTTGACGGGACGCCGTCCTCGGTAGGGGAGGGGGCGGCACATCAGTTAACGGTGGGCTCTGGCCATTTGGCTCAAGCCCCCCATATAGATGGCTAAATGGCTTTTTAAAACTGCCCTCATAAATTTTAAACCAGATACACGCATGAGTTATATTAATCTTCAAAGAGATAGTATGCACATACTCACTATTAGAAAATTATTTCACCAAAAGTACCCACACACGTTCATATCTGTTAATTTGTGCAATGATTTTCTTCTGGGAAAACCTATGTACAAACTTTGAAAAATGCAAATGCATATAAGTATAATCATGTCCCCAGACCTGTCTCCAGGAATGCCTCTGCTCACTGCAAGTATACGTACTGAGTACATTTTCAATGGGGTTTCACATGTAAAAATAGCATGTATGAACAATGAACATGAGTGGCCTGTATTCATGCACCTACTATTTTATAAGAATTGAAAGTACGCGTGTCTTTGGTTTTGAATGCACATTTTACCAGTACAAAAATGTGGTGGATTAGGAGGATATAAGAGAAAGGGGGATATGAAGCAGACCTTTAAATACCTGAAAGGTATTAATTAATGAGGCCTGCTGTAGAATTGGGCATCAGAATATGAAGCTCCAAGAGGCCAGACTCAGGAACAACATGAGGAAATATTTCTTCATGGAAAGGGTGGTGGATGCATGGAATACCCTCCCTGAAAAGGTGTTGAAGACAAGAACTGTAATGGAGTTCTAAAAAGCTTGGTATAAATACACAGGATGCCTAGTGGCTAAAGGAAAGAAATGAAAAGAAGGCATAACCTGAATTGGGGTAACTTCCATGGAGTGGTAACAGAAGGCATGGGGAATACCTCAAGTTATTATCCATACAAAAAAAAAAAGATTTAAATACAAATTAAAAAAAAATAAAACTCGCTGGGCAGACTGGATGGACCACTTGAGTCTTTTTTTCTGCCATCATTTACTATGTTACTAGGTCCTGGTGGTGAATAGGAATTCTGATGTTAGTCTGTAGAAATAGGTGAAACACAATGTGGGTGTTCAAAAAGAAACTTTACTTTGATTAGCAGAAATTAAATAAATGTCCAGCCAATGTGTTACTTGACTTACTTCACATGTGTGTTTAATCTGAGTCATACAGAGGGAACTCTCTCTTCTTCCTTCTGTACAGACGTCCTTTTCACTATTCTCTGGGAGCAGCTCATTTTCTTGTCTTTGGGGCAAGGGCCCAGCCAGGAGAGGAAAACCTAGTGAGGGAAGCTCCCAAAATCCCCCAAAACGTCTCATATCTGCAGTCCAACAGAGTCCCAGATGCTCCCAGCTTGTTTCCTGTGATCCCTGCAGTGGAGATCTGGTTGGGGTCTCCAATTTATTTTGAAATAGTTTCTTCCGGACTCCTTCTGTATTTGAACTCTTAGGGGAAAAGGTCCTTTCCTGGATACCAGCAGGACATTTACAGCTCAGCCTCACACTGAGGAGGGGTGATGCAAAAACCTCCTCACTAATTGGTAGATTTAAAACAAAAACTCACAGGCATGGATACGGCTATTTTATAACATGCATGCATCGGCATGCACATGATATAAAATAGGATTCCCAAAGGCACATGTGTGTGCGGGAGGGAGGGCTATTCCGCACACGGTGGGGATTTTTAAATTATGCACAGTGAAGCGACTTGCCTTTTTCCAAGTTCTCCACACCTATGCCTGGCCTTCCTACCTTTTCCCCTTTCCTCCCTGACACCTAAACCCTTCTTAACTTTTCTAATTTTTTTTGGTTCTTTACTGACGTGCTCTAAGGAGCAGATGTAAATTTTGCGAGCCTGCCAGCTGCCGCCACACTTCCCCAGGACAGTGTCTAATGTTGCTGTCCCAGCCCACCCCCATTCCACCCCTCCCCCGCCCTCTGGCCTGCCCCTTCCTTCTAGCCTAGCACTTCGGCACATAATGTGGGTTACGCGCGTGGTCGGGCCCTTTTGAAAATACTCGTGGTGCACGCAGGGCCCAGCCACACACGTAACCCCTGAATTTTACTCATGCTGGCCTTTAAAACTTTACCTGACATAGCGCAACTTTGCACAAAAATCCAAAACTTTGCCACTGGGTGAGGAGTCACTGTATTCCTCTCACTGAATGGAAAGGAATAATTAAGTCTTCTCCCTCATGTCCTTTAATTACGGGGGTTGCCTCACCAGCAGGAACATGAGTACACCTGAGCACAACCACATTTGGAAAAAACTTCTTACTAATGTTTTTATTTACTTTCAGGAAGGGATAGCCCCTACCATGCAAGAGGGGCAATGGGAAAAAAACTATCTCCAAATACAAAAACCATAAAAGGAGCAAAAAGCAGTTCCACTCTCATGAAAAACCAAACTGAACTGACCACACTCAGCAAGGCTCTGACCCTCCCCCCTCCTTTCTGGACAAGGACTGAACCATTGCAGGCATCCTCAGGGGAAGGTGGGGCTGGAAATGGTCTTTCCATCACCTACAGGGATCTATGGCCACTGAGGCCCGCTAGTGAGAGGCCAAGAGTTCCCCACAGATGTATGTAATTTTCTGTTTTATTTTGTTTGGAATTTTATGAAAGCTTAAAAAGTGTAATTAGCCCTGCACATAAAGTAGAAACAGCAGAGTATAACAAAATTAAATAAGTAAATAAAATGAACTCCCACACTAAATTTTCTTTCTTTTGTTGTCCCTGCTGCCTAGGACAAGCGATGCCTAGTCAGCAGGCTCAGATTGTGTCATGGTGGTTGTGGCAATGCTCTGGCATCTATAATCATTTGGCCCCAGAGGCAGTTGCTTAACTGGCTATGCCTAAATCCTGGATCTAACCACATGAGTTGGAAGCTGAAGAAATCTTTTCTGCCTTAAAAAATTATATCTCCCTTGTTTTCATACTCAGTGCCTGCCTAATATATTAACTAAACCCATTGCCAGTTCAGCACCTTTAATACAGAGGAGCAGTTGTTGCTACCATCAGCCCGGTGTATGAATTTCCCACTTTCTATGACTCTGTGTAAGGTAGGGATGTGCAGACAAAAAGTTTATGTTCATAAGTCCATAAGTCGAAAAGGGGGGTCAATTTCGGTCAATATGGACATATGGAGAATTCCATAAGTTGAGTCTATGTCCATACATGCACCGGTTCCCTAAATAAAAATTTAAACCCCTCACCCTCCTTAATCCCCCCCCAAGACTTACCAAAATTCCCTGGTGGTCCAGCGGGGAGTCAGGAAGCCATTCCTCTATTCCTTTGCGAGGAGCACGTGACGTCCGCGTCACGTCGGAGTGACGTGGCCGTCACGTGGTCCACTGTGGTTCCGCTCCCGGACCCCTCGTTGGATACAAACGGAACTTTTGGCCAGCTTGGGGGGGCCTCCTGACTTCCCCAAGCTGGCCAAAAGTTCCGTTTGTGTCCAACGAGGGGTCCGGGAGCGGAACCACAGTGGACCACGTGACGGCCGCGTCACTCCGACGTGACGCGGACGTCACGTGCTCCTTGCAAAGGAATAGAGGAATGGCTTCCTGACTCCCCGCTGGACCACCAGGGAGTTTTGGTAAGTCTTGGGGGGGGGATTAAGGAGGGTGAGGGGTTTAAATTTTTATTTAGGATCAACGATCGCGATTTCCAAAGTATTCAACATAGCTATGTTGAATACGTTGGAAATCCGATCGTTTTCGCCTCATCACTTTTTTAAGTTAAAAAAAAAAAGTAGCGTTTTACATATAAGTTCAAAATGAACTGTGAAGGACTTCAAAGGGGCGTGGGATAAACACTGTGGATCCATAAAGTCAAGAGGCCGCCAATGAAGAGTGGGTGACTCGCCAGAATGATGGCTACTGCCTGGAGACAATACCCTTAGTCAATAAACATACACATGGTTACTGTGACTCCAACATCACTCTAAGATTCAACAGCAAGAGGAAATGTGGAAAAAAGGATTTGCACTCACAAAGACGGGAGTAGCTGGCTTGTTACGGCGGTTACTACCCCAAACCAAATATCCAAATTACTACCTCCACCTTCCTCTATTCCTGATGCCTTTCAACTAGCTTGATCACTCCATTCTTATACTTCACTTTCAATGCATATCCAGCATAGTTCTCTGCTTCAACAGCAGGGGAAAAGAAAAACTGTTACTTCACACATCCAGCAGAGCTCTCTGCTTAAACGGCAGGGGAGAAGAAAAAAGGGTTCGCACTCACAAAGCGGGGAGTAGCTGGCTTGTTACGGCGGTTACTACCCCAAACCAAATGTACCTGATACTTCACTCTCGACGCATATCCAGCATGGCTCTCTACTTCAACGGCATGGGAGAAAGACTGATACATCACGAATTTCCAGCATAGCTCTCTGCTTCAACGGCAGGGGAAAAGAAAAACTGATACTTCACGCATATCCAGCATAACTTCAACGGCAGGGGAGAAGAAAAAAGGATTCACACTCACAAAGCGGGGAGTAGCTGGCTTGTCACGGCGGTTACTACCCCAAACCAAATGTGCCTGATACTTCACTTTCGATGCATATCCAGCATAGCTCTCTGCTTCAACGGCAGGGGAGAAGAAAAAAAACTGATACCTCACGCATATCCAGCATAGCTCCCTGCTTCAACGGCAGGGGAGAAGATAAACAACCAATAAGGGCTGTATAACATAATCTGGGTAAAAACAAATAAGCATGGGTGTAGCTTGCTTATTGCGGCGGTTACTACTCCTACTACCTCTAACTAATCAAGCTAGATATTTCACTTGGATACAGCTCCTCCACCGCTCTCTACATTAATGGCGGGGGTGGAAGGGAATTAGAACCAAGAGCTAAGAGAAACAGATAAGTATGGGAGAAGAAATGAGGGAAGCTTGCTGGGCAGACTGGATGGGCCATTTGGTCTTCTTCTGCCGTCATTTCTATGTTTCTATGTTTCTATGTTTCTATGAATGCACACCCCTAGTGTAAGGCCAGTTCAACATCTTCATGATCTCTTAAACAGGATTCATAAACTCTCTCTGCCCCTGTAACTGGATCAGGAGGTAACAACATAGGCAAACATACATTTTACTATACTTTAATACCATAATCATTTTTAGCATATTTCCCTATTTTTACTTTTTGTTTTTACCTCCTAGTAATAGTGGGCTGGAACATCTGAAAGCTGGTAAAGTCTGGTTAGCATGTGAATGTTGGAACTGTTATAGAGTGGTGTCTGTTTATCTATTGTTAGTTTTTCCTTTAAATTCCAATAACACTAATGTTAGATGATCCCTAATCAGTGTTAGTATTCTGTTCCCGTGGTGTTTGCAGACAGCCCCCTAGGGAGGTAAGTTGATATTTTGACTATGGAAGCCCTTACCAGCCATGATGATGCATAAGACAGATGAGCACAAGAGACAGTGCTGCTGTGAATTCTGAATAAAATCCAGTTTGTGAACACAGTGTTGAGGCTATAAGCTATTACACTGGCAACAACAATAAACAAGAAAGAGATGAAAAATAAGAAACTGCCAGAATTACAAATTATGGAACAATAACTGAGTTTGATGACACCAATGAGTGGACTGGATAAGTGGGCCACTTGGAACATTTATTTAAAGCAAATAAAATCACTGATAATGACCAACAAATTAACTATTTTCCTCACAGTCTGTGTTTAGAAGACCTTCTTAACAAATCATAACCACATTCTTCAAGTTATGTCTGACATGAAAAACCTGAAAAAAATATGTGACTTGGTGCAGAATCATGTTAATGCGTGGTCCTCTGCTATTGTTAATACTTTTAAGGTTCATGGCACTTGTTAGTGGAGTCCATTGCTGCTTATCAGGACCAGTTCCTCCATCAAGTTAACTAAGTAATTGCCTAGGCTGCAAAGTTTTGGGGGTATCAATACACCCCAGATGCTACCTACCCACTTTTAAGGCCAGGCATCACAAGAGAGAAGGGAATCGATGCTGGGTAGATGGAGATATAGAACAAGCTGAGTAGATGGAAGAGATGTGTAGAGAGGGTGTTGGGTAGGTGAAGGTGGTGTGGAGAGAGACAAATAGGATTCTGGTCAGCTAGGTTGTGGAGAGAAAGGATGCTGAGCACTGCAAAAAAGGGGTTAAAGATTGAGGTTATGTTGCAATACTGATCAGGGAACAAAGGGGAAAAAGAGGAGGATGCTGGAGGGAGAAGATGAGAGGAGATATTCTGGACAGGGGTTAGAGAGAAAGGTTGCTCGGCATTATGGACAGGGAGCAAAGGGAGAGGGATGAAGGTCTTAGCAGAAGATGGGGAGAAAAGTTAGTGATAGATGCTAAATGGAATGAGAGAACAGGATGTTGTGCTAGTACCACCACTGATAAGTAGATTTATAAAGGGGAGTGTGTGAGATTGAAGTTCCCCTGATGTCACCTAATTCCCTTGCATCCCCTGCTGCTTATGAGACATAACTGATCTACTTGGCTGAGTTTTCTGACTTTGGTGATACTCTTGACAGACAAATGTAGTGAAATGTGTTAAAGATGAAAGCAATCAATGTCATCTGCTGGTAGAGCCTGGAGACATTTTATAAAAGCAATGGAGATAGCTCTGGCTCTAGAAATAGTTTCAAGGCAGACTAATTTCTTACAAGCCTCTATCAGATCCAAGAAAGCTCTTGTTTATCATGTGACATGACTCTGGTATCCTTCTGTCTTTTCATAATTGAATCCATGTCAGGATCCAAATGATTTTTGGTGGGATCCCACTTCCAGAATAAGCAAGAACCAGAAGGGACCAGCATGGATGCTGTTTCTGCTTTGGGAGCATCAATAACCTCCAGTCCTGAAGATGTTGAGAGAAATAATGCAGGCACTGCCACAAAAGCAGGCATCCAGAAGACCAGAAAGAATCTGTACCTGAGGAAAATGTATATTAGAGGAATACTCTGACAGATCTATACTCCCCCCCACCCCCATCTTGGTTCCTGTTGCTATTGATGGCCACCTACTAGAAATGGAGCTGGATACTGGTGCAGCATTCTCAGTACTGTTACAGAAATTGTTTTGGTAGGTCTAGCCTCCAGAGAAAATACCATGATGGCAGCCAGTGACACTATATCTTTGCATATACATAGGAAAGCCCATACCTTTGGAACAAACCTCCAGGGTGATTGTATGATTAAGGAACCAATAATAGCAGCACCAGTTACCATTTCTTTTAGTGCAGAACTGAGGCCAAAGACTCCTAGAGTAGATCTGACTTCATATTTTAGATCTGGACCGCTAAAAAATGAGTTGTCTTAGCCCAGTGGTACTGGACAATGTATTGCAGAAGTGTGCACTGGTACTTGTTCCTGTATTAAGTACTCTAAAAAGGAGTTAAAGCCCACTTTGTAGTAAACACAAACATTTAATCTGATTCTTCCAGTGTTGCATGATACCTTATGCATTCCAGGCAAAGATGGCTACTAAGATGCTCAATTTAAAGAAGGAAGGCATCTTAGAACTAATGAAGTTTTCATGGAACACTACCCCAATTGTTCCAGTCATGAAGACTGAATTGTCATTGAAGATTTGTGGATAATATAAAGTCACACTAAACAAGGTAGTATAAAGGTATACCTGTGATATACCCTTATAAGATAGGCAATTAACTGTTTCCCTTTTTTCTGATATATCCTGTAAGATAGAAAATGTCTCTGTGTATGTCATTATGTCTGAAGTTAGAAGCAAATAGGGTGGAATGAGTGAGTAATATAGAACTGATTTTAACTGCTTTAGATATCATACAAAAATATATTATATAGTAGGCTATGAATTGCCAGCATGAGATATTGACAAGGAAGAACATAAGACCTATATTTAAACATATAACTGAAGATATAAAACTCAGGAAAGTACTATAGACTTTTTTTTAAACAGTTCATGATTAGAGATGTGCAGTTTTTTTTGTGTTGTTTTTTCCTTGGATTTCATTTTAAAATGGTATGTTGGAGTTTTCTTAATTTTTCACTAATTTTGAGGGTAGTGCAAATTAAGTACTATTAGCACAAACTAAATCCAAATTAGTACACACTAAGTCCAGTTAGTGCTCACTAACACAAAACTGAAAATAAATAAAATTGCAGCATTTTTTCTTTCACTCCATGGTTCCAATGAAATAAAACAAAATCAATAATACCATTGGCATTGTCTATTTAATTTTAAGTGATTGCACATTCCTAGTAATAATCACCAAATAAGGTCTGACATTTGTAGCTTTTTCATCCAAATCAGACTTGAAATGAACTCTAACCAATTGACTATAAATTGCTGACATTGCAGTGTGCCTCTGATAGTTATAAGACTAAGTCATCCTTTATGAGATATCTGGAAGGCCAATTAATCAGAAGTCTATGAGCTGGCTAACCAATGAAAAAGGCATAGCACCTGACATCAGCCAATAAGCTCTTCCTACAATGACTGCATACAAAGCCATCTGTACAGAAGCTTAAAGCAGGAAGATTGCAACAGGAGACATGAAATGCTGAGAACCAAATACATCATAGGGGATCCTGGCAGCACAGCGATTTGCCTTGCAAAGGAAGTCTTCAATATGTCAATGATGTCTGAAGCAACTGTAATTCAACCAATAGAAAACTTAGATGGGGTTAGTTTTTCTGTTTAGGATTATCTGGCCAGCTACACAGGGTAAGCAGTAAGTGTGGTCAAATTGTACAATAAAACCTTAGATGATCCCATTACTGTTCCTTCTTTAATTTGAATACAATATAATGGGGGCTCAGGAAGGTTCCCTAAGGGCCCCAGCTTACAGTATATATGGATGACAAGTGCAGACTAGAAAATGCTGCAGGCGGTCCTTAAGAAATTAAAAGAGGAAGGACTGATAAAAATGAGGTATCTTCTAAGTATGCTGGCACAAAAGGGGTTAGAATATATCAGTAGAAAGATTGTGATAAAGGCAGAAATATTTCAGGTGCATTTAAATAAGATAATACAGAGATACATGTCTACAAACTTCCTATTTCAAGTACTAGATAGGCAAGCTATGAATATACAATTATAAATCATACTTTGAAATGTCTATATATAAAATGCAGAAGTCTTACAATTAAGAATGGAAATTTAGAATTCATTGCACTGAATGATGGTGTAGACATAACAGGCATCTCAGATACCTGTTGGAAGGATGATAACAATTTTAAATAGGACAATATGATACCAGAGTTCAAATTATATCAAATTGATAGGCCAGATCAAATTGGTGGAGGGGTATCACTTTATGATAAGGATGTTATAGATCAAACAAAATAAAAATGCTGCAGTAATATGCAATGAATGATCGTAAGTAACTTTAAAACAAGTGTGTGAGTACGCATACAGAGGAATTTTAAATTATGCAGGCTTACAATTTAAAATACATACCTTGCATGTATGTATGTTCCTAATTTTAAGCAGTTACATGTGCAAATGTAGTTTGCATATATTTCTTAGGACTTTATTGGCTTTAATACACACATGTAATCAGATGTTAATGCCCGTGTGAAGGACAATCGCTGTTTAGTCCACCAGTTTGCCCAGCTTAATGCTATGTCATCCAGACTCCTCTGGTTCTTCAGCCTGCACTCCACCCATTTTACCCTGTAGTTTTAGACCTAAAAATAAAATTTTGCAGACTCACACCTCATTATTTTTGCAGACTCACACTGGATTTAAAATATGGATTTGCACTCAAAAACTTTGGGCCCATCCTAGAACACCTCTGACATGCCCTAACTCTACCCCTTTCTGTTGTACATTTGGTTGCTTGTGCACAAGCAATTATTTTATTATTCACCGTTACAGACAGAAATTCCAAATGTGATGGGGAAAAGAATAGCTAAAGGCATATACATCCATCATGGGAAGGATGAAAAGAAAGACAGTGAAATGCTAACAGAAATTAAGAAAGCTAACAAATTTGGCAACACAATAATAATGGGGAACACAATTATCGTTGAGTTAGATCTGACACTTGTTTTTGACAAACTTTTGACAGCTGAATCAAAAAATGACCCCAGTTTTTCTCTATCATGTCAACTTTTTAAGGTACAGGATACCCTCCCTTTGTCCCAAAAATTATACAAAATGTACATACAAAGGAAATAAAAGAAAAAATTACCTGAATATACTGTTTATTTAGAGTTATTTTATTCATACAAAGGCTATATATTGTTATTGTAAGTCACATTGTGTACATGTAGTAAAGTTCTGCTACCAAACATACATAGCAAGGTAAAAATTTACACTTATAGCTTTTCCGGCAGTGTTCAATCTGTGGACAATCTTGCCTGTTGCTCCAACAATAGTCAGCATCATATGTATATCCCATCTACCCTGATATTGTGCCTCCATGACCTTCAAATCTTGGTGGAATCATTCACCTTGCTCATCACTGACTGAACCAAGGTTTTTCGGGAAGTCAGCAAGATGGCTATGCAGAAAATACACCCTGATGCTCATGTTGCAATGAAGCATTTTGAAGCTCTCCAAGAGTTTCTGGACAATTTTGGTGTAATTCTGTGCTCTTGTATTTCCAAGAAAGTCCTTGACAAGGTTTTTGAATGATAACCAAGCATTTATTTTTGGAGTTCTGACATTGTCCTGATGAAATGTTCATCTTTAATGAGCTGTCAAATCTATGGACCATCAAACACACCGGCGTTTATCTTTTCAAATGACAGGCTAGGAAATGCCAAAATGAGATACTGAAACAGTCTCCTTCAGTTGGCAAAGCTTTAACAAATTGCTTCATGAGACCCAGTTTTATGTGCAGAGGTGGGAATATAATGTTCTTTCTGTCAACAAGTGGCTCATGTAGAATGTTTGGATCACCAGGTTTGAGGTCAGATCTTGGAGGCCAAGATCTGACCTCATCGGTATATCTGACCTCATCGGTATATAAAAGCTCTTAAATAAAAATAAATAAATAAGAAGTGCGGCCTTTGCATGTACTGTGGCCAGCCCGGCCATGATGTCTTTACATGCTCCATTCGTCCGAAAGCATGGATGGGACAAAGTCCTACAGGAAGACTATTCTTAGACCTTACTGTGCCCTCTCTTATGCTCTATCTCCCAGTCTCCTTGACCTACGAACCAGTCACGGTTCAGACTCCTGCCCTGGTGGACTCGGGGGCAGGAGGCAACATCATTCTCAGAAGTCTAGTGGAATATTTGAGGATCCCCCTCATCAAGTTGAAAAACCCACTACGATTATCCTCCATTCATGGTGAGCCCTTACCGGGAGATGTGTCTTGCCAAATCGAATCAGTTACTCTCCGCACCGGAGCTCTTCATACGGAATCACTCTCCTTCTTCGTACTGGAAAAGGCTGTGCATTCTATCGTCCTGGGTTAGCCTGGTTGCAAGTACACCAACCCCAATTTGACTGGGCATCTCTGGATCTCTCCCACTGGGGCCCAGAATGTCATGGAAAATCCCTTAAGGAGATATTGCCTATTATTGGCATGCTTGTGACTCCAGCAGAACTGGGACTGCCGCTCCAGTATACCCCCTTCGGGGATATCTTCTATAAAGAAGTAGTTGAAATTCTTCCTCCAAAGGAGCCCTATGATTGTGCCATATGACAGTAGTCTAAAACTGAGCTTCCGAAAGGACAGGTGCACTCTTTCTCAGCATTTGAGAATAAAGCTACATCGGAAGACATTGAAAAAAATCTCCAGAAGGACTTTATCTCACCAGCTGAGTCGCCCGCTGGTGCGGACACTTGTTTTGGGGGAAAGAAAGAAATACACTAACCAGTGAATGTGCTTCAATATCTCAAGTCGAAGGCAATACACTAACCAAGGAATGTTCTTCAATATCTCAAGATGAAGACAATACACTAACCAGTGAACGTTCTTCAGTATCTCCAGATGAAGAGGATACTACTCCTAGTGAACTATCCTCTATATCTCAAGACTCGTTTATCACCAATACAGAAGACGAATTAGAACTCAAAATCACAGAAATTCTGGATATTCGTAAAAGAGGCAAGACTTTTGAATACCTTCTAAATTGGGAGGGTTTCGGCTCTGAAGTGATTTCTTGGGAGCCTCAGACCAATATCTTGGACAAAGAGATGCTTCATCAGTTCCACCTTGCGCATCCTTCAAAACCTAAGCCTGGTACCTGAAGAGGAAATCGCCCTTTGAAGTGGGGTACTGTTGTGTTCGTCAGTTCCCAATGCCCTTTCTCCACCCTCCTTACCTCTTTGGTGCTTCCCTCATCGTCCGTGGGAAGATTGGCTGCTGTGGCATCCTTCTGCCGAGGTCCTCCAGCATCCCCGGACCAGCTAGATGCTGCAACCCGCCATGTTTCCTGGAGGCCTAGGGGCGTGTGCGCGGCGCGGCCCCGACTGAAGTACCAGTGATGGCATGAACTTGGGGGCGTCCCCCGAAGATGATGTCACCCGCGACGGATATTTAAGGTCTTAGATTTTTCTAACACATCGAGTTAGCAAGGAATGACTACAGACTCGCTTCGACTTTCCAAGCTACTCTGCCTCTTTGAGTTAGCAAGGGTTACTCTACCTAAGCTACTCTGCCTCTTCGGACTTACTAGGGGTACCCACTCCTCAGGGGCCTCGCTTTCTCCTTTGTTTTTCAGGTGACAGTCTGGAACCGGTACTCGCTCCTCGAGGGCCCTCATTCCCAGACTTACTCGTTACTCTCTTCTGCCTGGAAGTCATCACTGACAACTACATCAGTGAATTACCATCGCTCTCTCAGAGCTTTCCCTGGAACCAGGAACTCACTCCTTGAGGGCCTATACATTCCAGCTCTTGGGCTTCTATGAGACATTGGTGAGTGTTACCATCTAGTTCAGCGCATGAACTCTGCATACCCTGCCTACTCACTATATTTCAGTTTCTCTACAGCTCAGTCTCCAGTGATCGCTGTTCCAGTATCTGAGGGACTATTTATTTATTTATTTATTTATTTATAACTTTTATATACCGGCATTCGTAAAAAAAAACCATCATGTCGGTTTACAGACAACTGAGAAAGGAAATTACAATGATAGATGGAGGAAGGATAGGAAGTTAAAAGGTGGCAGTAGTGAGCTGGAATGCCCAGCCGGGCATTCCAGCTCACTACTGCCACCTCTGGTGGTTCAGTATACTGTCTAATAAAAGAACTAGTATGTGTCTGTCTCCATACTCTGAGCCTGACCGGTGGTCCCTCTCAGGATCTTCCCCCTGGGGCGTGGTCATCTGCCACTAGTCCAAGGATCCACCCACAACTCTCCTAAATAACATCAGATTTCTAACTCCCAAGCAGAATGTTAACTCCGAACCGAACAGCTTCAAAATGGTCTGCGGAGGCCATTTCTGCTTTTGAGAAATTAAAGTCTCCCTTTTCCATTGAACCATGCTTGCGGCATCCTGACCGCAACAAGCCATTTATCGTAGAGGCTGACGCTTCGGATGTTGGTGTGGGGGCTGTATTGAGCCAAACTGGAGACTCCAAATCCTTACGTCCCTGCACTTTCTTCTCATGACGTTTCTCCCCGGCAGAGAAGAACTATGGGATCGGAGATAAAGAGCTCTTGGCTATTAAGCTAGCATTTGAGGAATGGCGGCCTTGGCTCGAAGGCACTCAACATCAAATAACCATATTCACGGGCCATAAAAATCTAGAGTATCTACGCCATGCGCAAGGTCTTAACCACAGACAAGCCAGATGGTCCTTATTCTTCAATCGTTTTGACTTTGTGCTCAAATATCGCCCCAGAGACAGAAATACCAGATCTGATGCCTTGCCAAGCTCCTTTCTCTCGGAGGATGTACCTGAAGAACATCAGCACATAATTGACCCGCAGAGAGTCATCTTGGTGACTACACATTCTGTGCCCGCTGGTAAGACCATCGTGCCTAAACACCTCAGGAAGAAAGTGCTCTTTTGGGTGCACAATTCCAAGCTGGCTGGCCATCCTAGTCAATGCCGCACCCTGCTCAAGATCCAGAAGATCTATTGGTGGCCTACTATCAAGAAAGATACCCTATCCTGCGTGGCATCTTGTACCAACTGTGCCAAACACAAACCTGCTTCTGGCCAACCGTGGGGATTGCTGCAACCACTGCCAGTTCCAGAACAGCCCTAGTCACACATCGCTGCTGACTTTGTAGTTGATTTACCCCTTTTTGGAGGAATGAATACCATCTGGGTAACAGTTGATTGCTTCAGCAAGATGGCCCATTTCGTGGCGCTGCCTGGCTTACCTTCAGCCTTGGAGCTGGTGAAGCTCTTCATATCGCACATTTTTCGCCTTCATAGCCTACCAAGACACATTGTTTCAGACCGAGGAGCTCAATTCACGGCAGGATTCTGGAGGGCCTTGTGCAAGTTATTTGACATCTCTCTAGATTACACTTCAACCTATCATCCGCAATCAAATGGCCAAACAGAACGGATGTATAGAACCTTAAAACAGTTCATTCGAGCCTATGTGAGTTGCTGTCAGAATAACTGGGCTGAACTATTGCCTTGGGCTGAATTCACCATCAATTCTCATCCAGCAACTTCAACTGGATCAACACCTTTTGAAGTGGTATATGGACGCTCTCCAACACCGCCACTTCCACTGAAGCTCTCAGTGACGTCTCCAGCAGCTCAATCTACTGCTGATGAAATCCATAACCTGTGGACTCAGACAAAAGACATGCTAGTTAAAGTGAGTGACTGTGCTAAGAAGTTTTATGATGCTCACCATTCTCAAGCGCCTGTCTTCAAATCCGGTGACAAAGTCTGGTTATCCACCAAATCTCTCAGATTGAAGTTACCCTCCACTCGTTTTGCTCCTCGCTATGTTGCACCATTCCCAATCCTCCAATGTCTTGGCAATATCACTTACAGCCTGAAGCTACCACCCGGACTAAACATCCACAATGCTTTTCATGTTTCGCTCTTGAAACCTCTCATACTCAGTGAATTATCTTTCAAGACTTAGGAACCACCTGCTAACAACGCAGAAGATGACCTAGAATTTAAGGTCGAAGAGATTCTTGATGTCCGAAGATGAGGCAAAACACTTGAATACCTTCTTTCTTGGGAAGGTTTCAGCCCCGAAGAAAACTCTTGGGAGCCTCAGGCTAACATCCTTGATAAAGAGATGCTATGTCAATTTCATCTCACGCATCTTTTGAAGCCTAAACCTGGTACCCGCAGAGGAGACCGCCCTTTAAAGAGGGGTACTGCCTCGACTGTCGCTGCCTGACATCTCCTCTCTGCCCTCCTTACCTCTTTGGCAACTCCTCCCGCGGTTGATGGACATCTGGCTGCCGCGGCATCTGCCTGCTGTCCTCTCCGATGTCCCCGGTCTGGCTTGGACGCTGCATCCCGCCATGTTGTTTATCTGCCATAGGGCACACGCGCCACATGGCCCTGCTTTTTATTCCTTCTTTGGCGCGAACCTCAGGGTGTCCCCGTGTGATGACATCACGCATCCCAGATACAAAAGCCTACTCTGTTTGCTAGCTAATCGAATTGGATTTGCTCTCCGTACCTAGCTACTCTGCCTCTCCTTATTTGGACTTACTCTATCGGGGTACCCTCCCCTTGAGGGCCTCTCTCGTTTCTTTCAGGTCGCTGTCTGGAACCGGTACTTGCTCCTCGAGGGCCCATGTTTCCAGACTCGCTGCCTGAGCTCACTTCTGCTTAGAAGAAACCACTGCCTATACCATCAGTGAGTTACCATCTATACTCTCTCAGAGCTGTTACCTGGAACCAGGTACTCGCTCCTCGAGGGCCTGCCTCTATTCCAGCTTCTGTGTTACCTTCCAGGAGAAACTGCTGTTTGAGTAATCAACGAACGAGGCTCTATACCAGAACCCTGTGTATGCTCCACTGTACTCACTATCTCAGTTTCTCTCCACTACAGCACAGCTATTGAGGGAGCGCTGTTCTAGTGTCCTGATGGACTACAAGCCCAGCCGGGCTTCATCTCTACTCACTACTGCTACCTCTGGTAGCTTCTCAACTCTGTTTAATAAAAGATAAATCTGTGTTGTGTGTCCTAAAGCTGAGCCTGACCTGTGGCCTCTCACGGGACTTCTTCCCATGGGCGTGGTCATCTGCCACATTGTCCAAGGGTCCACCCAAAACCTTACAACAATAACAATTTGTGAAGCCAGATTTCCCTCGTGTAATTCCACGCTGGCTATGTCCCATTAAACCATTTCCCTTTATATGTTATGTGATTTTGTTCTTTAGAATAGTTTCAATGATTTTTTCCAGCACTGAAGTCAGGCTCACTTGTCTATAGTTTCCTGAATTACCTCTGGAGCCCATTTTAAATATTGGGAATGCATTGGTCACATTCCAGTCTTCAATTTAACAATAGTTTACAAATTAGTAGTAATAGATCTGAAATTTCATTTTTTAATTCTTTCAGAAACCTGGGGTGTATGTCATATCATCTGGGCAATCTGCTACTTTTCAGTTTGTTTATCTGGTCTACCACATGTTCCAGGTTCACTGTGATATGGTTCAGTTCATCACCCTTGAAAACTATCTCTGGAACATGTACCTCCCCAACATCTTCATTTGTAAATACCAAAGCTAAGAATTAATTTACTCTTTCCAGGATGGCCTTATATTCACTAAATGCCCCTTTAACCCAATAATTCTTTAATGTTCCAACTGACTCCCTCACAGGCTTCCTGCTTCAGATATATTTTAAAAAGTTTTATTAGGAGTTTTTGCCTTTACAGTCACCTTCTTTTTAAATTCTCTCTTAGCCTGTCTTATCAATGTTTTATATTTATCTTGCCAATACTTATGCTTTCCTATTTTCTTCAGATGGATTTCTTCCAGTTTTTGAAGGAAGATTTTTTTTTTAGTTAAATTAGCCACTTTTCTTTCACCTGTTAACAAAGCTGGCAGTCATTTTGCCTTCCTTCCACTGTTTTTAATAATGTGAAATACAGCTGCATTATGCTCCTAAGATAGTTGTTTTAAACAAGTCCACATCTGTTGTACATGCTTAACCTTTGTAGTTGCACCTTTCACTTTTTTTCTAGCTTCCTCATTCTATCAGTCTCTCTTTTCAAAGTTTAGTGCTACAGCTGTGATTTACTTATTGTCCCCATGTAAATCATTAATTCAAATCTGATCTTGTTATGATTACTATTATCAAGTGGCCTCACCACCGTTACATCTCTCACCAAATCATGTGTTCCACTAAGAATTCAATCTAAAATAGCTCCCTCTCTTGTTGGTTCCTGAACCAATTGTTCCATGAAGCAGTCATTTATCCCATCCTGGAACTTTACCTCTCTAGCATGTCCTGATGTTATTCTTCATTTTATTCTTCATATTACCCAGTCAATATTTGGGCATTTAAAAATTCCCATTATTACTGCATTGCCAAATTGGTTAGCTTCCCTTTTTTTTCTTAGCATTTCATCATCCATCTTAACATTTTGACCAGGTGTATGATAGTATACTCCTATCAGTACATTCTTCTACAACATATATGGGATTTCTATCCATAAATATTCTGGAGTGCATTTAGTCTTTTGTTGATTGTTTATCCTGTAGGACTCTATGCCATTTTGAATATAAAGCACCACCCTGCCCCCAAGTTGAGCTACCCTTTCATTGCAGTATAATTTGTACCCAGATATAGCACTGTTCCAATGGTTATCCTCCTTCTACCAGATCTCTGAGATGCCAATAATATCTACTTCTTCATTCAGTGCTATACAATCTAACTCTCCCATTTTACTTCTTAGACTCCTGGTGTAGTCATACGGACATTTCAAAGTATGTTTTTTGCTTGTATCAACAACCTGCTTTTCAGTTGACAAGGATAATTTGAAAACTTTCTTTTAGTACAGGTGGTTCTTTACTTATACGCAAATGAACTACTTTTGTTTTTTTGGGGCCCTCTCTTTTGAGATAACCTAACTCTCCTGTTTCATTATTATACTTCAAAGACACTTCACTCCTAACCATGCCCTGCTGAGTTACTGTCAGCTTTCTCCCTTGTTCTAGTTTTAAGCTGCTCTATCATCTTTTAAAAGGTTAGTGCCAGCAGCCCACATCCACCCTTGTTAATGTTGAGCCAATTCTTTTAGAAAAAACTCCCCCTTCCCATAATGGTTCTCCAGTTCCTTACAAAACTCAATCCCTCTACCCTGCTCCATGGCCTCATCCACCCACTGAGACTCTGGAGCTCTGCCTGCCTCTGGGTACCTGCGCATGGAACAGGGAACATTTCAGATAATGTTACCCTTTAGGCTCTGGATTTCAGATTTCTACCTATAAGCCTAAGTTTGGCTTCCAGAAAATCCCCCCCACACCTCCCAATGTCATTGGTCCCACATGCATCATGACAGCTGGCTCTTCCTCAGCACTGTCTAAAATACTATCTAAGTGATGAATGAAATCCACTTGGGATGTGAATCGTTTTTCTAATGAATTAAAATATTGTACGATATTTCTTAATTCGTCAAAAATTCGTGAAAAATGAGAAATGATCGCATTTCCTCCGAATTTTTGTCAAAAATCATTTTTCGGCTTAGTGTGCGCTTTGTTATTTTTTGCTATTTTTGTTAGTGTGCACTAATGGGAGTTTGCACGCACTAACGGGAGTTAGTGAACGCTAACTCCCGTTAGTGCGCAATAATCCGAAAAAACAATTTTTCACTAAAAAAAATGCTGATCTGCGGGAAACCGATATTTTCCCGCGGCCACATGAACCCGATAGCAGAAATGATGGGGCACCTGATTCACATCCCTAAAATCCACTACCTTCCCACCAAGCAAGTAAGCTACCATGCAGTCTTCCTTCACATCCACCAGTCACCCAGATTTCTACATTCCTAATAATTGAATCATCAACTATGACAGCTGACCTAACCCTTCCCTCCTGGATAGTAGCCCTCAGGGAATTATAGTCAATGCTTTAGTGCTTTATGCCCTGGTTGAAGAACACTTGATAACAGAAACTTATAATATGAGAAGGAGCTAAAGTGTTAATTGATGCCTTTTTTTGCTAAACGTGATTTTCTGTGTAAAAATATCCTTAGGAAACATTTTCCTTCTTCCACATTAGTTGAAAACTTTTAATTAAATTTGAATCAAATATGCATTTATGTCTGACTGAATGCTACATTGTTTTGAAAACTTGCACCTTTATATTGATAAAATTATATCAATCTGAGCTATTTCCTTTTCTCATAAAAATGCTTGATCATATTTGTCAGCAACATTTGACAGCCAGGAGGAAATTTTGAAGTGACACATATCAAGACTAGAATATCAACATGTAGTCTTTCTGAAGCTATGAAATTTCATACAGTGTCAATGAAGTCATGCTCTTGGCTACCAAGCCCAATCTTTTAAGAGAGAGGATGCCTCTGGGCAACCAGATCATGTGGGAGTCCCAGAAGATCTGCATACCACACACGAACCAATCCACAAGAGACTTGCAGGGCATCTAGGGTTAGAAGATCAGCAGTAGACTCCCATGCAACTTCTAAGGAACATTGTCCATAGTCCAATCACTTCTTTTTTTTTTTTTATTAACTTTATCTTCTGGCTCCCCAGTCATCCTTTTTCTTTTCTTTCAATTTCCTGTAGTGATTCTTACCCTCCATACTATGTGCCATCTAGGGATGTGCAGAAGGAAAACATTTATTTTGATTCAGTTTTTGTTTCACTGGGACCCAAATTCATTGCATTAGTTTCATAGGGGTAAAAGCAATTTGTTGATTAGTTTTAATCGTTGTCCATTTTCCCATTAAAGTCAATGGGGGAAGTATTTGCAGCCTATTTTTGGCTGCAGAATTGGAGTTTTCTTATCAATTCTGATGAAACTTCTGGAGAGCTATCAACAGAATGAGAAGAGAGCTCCAAGGTACTTAGACTGTGGCAAAGTGGCTCCAAAGTGGCAAGAATAGCCTAAGGCTATCTTTAAAGGGGGAAAGGGATACCAGGAGTGGCAAGAGTGCTTTAAAAGAGGTGCAAAACAGCAGCGAGAGTGTCAAAAACACAAAAGAGAGCACCACCAATAACAGATGCATTAACCCTCAAAAAGCAGCATGACAAGCAAAGTGGCAAGACAAGTGGCATCAATATCCTACAGCACAATGAAGGGGGAACATAGCAAGCAGAAAGACTAGCATCAACACACTGAGCAACCATGATAGTGGCAAGAACACCACAAGGAGTTGAGTGAGTCATCTGATGTATGGCAGCAAGGCAAAGAGGCAGAAAATTGATAGGGCCCAGACAGGCTGGCAGAGCGGAGGTAGTCTGGTCCCTGTGGTTTTGATAGGGGCAAGACAGGCTGGCAGAGCTGAGGTAGACAGGTCAGTATAGTTTTGAAAGGGGCAAGACAGGCTGGCCCCAGGGAGAGTTCCATTTCCTTTGCACAGGAAAGGGCTCCCTAGAATGGGTTCACCCCTAGAGTGGGGTGTTTCCATTGGCATCTATTGAGCTCTCGCTGGTCTTTTAAAATCTGGTGGATGTAGCAGATATACAAACGAGAATATTCAAGGCAGAGGCAGAGGAGGTTTCCATGTGAACAGCGGTTCAACATGGATTAGAGGGTGCTAAGAGATAGGCTGGCTTCACCCAGGGAGAGTTCCCTTTCCTTTGCGCAGGAATGGGCTCCATGAATGGGTTGGCCCCTAGAGTGGAGCACAAGCCTTCAAGCATGGTGAGTCGACAGGGGAGGAGGTTTCCTTGTGAACAGCGGTTCATCAGTTTCATCTTTCCCCTGTAGCACTGAAGTGGAGGCTAAGACAGGACTAACTAATCCTCCTATACCTTCTTCAGCTATTACTTCTTCCATTTCTGATGATGAGAATCCCACACAAGATGATTCTTCATCAGAATCAAAAGCAAACAGTGCCTGCACTACATTGTCAATGCTAAGTCAAGTCTGCTGTCACACTACTGCTTTTGGGAGTCACCCTTTAGTCTTGCATGGCTCATCCTCCCCTTCCCTAACCTCCAAAACTACAGGGCCAGAAACAGGTGGTGATGATGCAGCATCTTTAAATTTCATTTTTTCCTGGATGGAAATGCCTACCCCTCCAGAGATTTTAGATTGGAACAGGTCCCTTTTTAACTTTAATGGGGGACTGGCACTGCCTTTTAAAGAGCCTCCTCTACTAGTCCCAATCACTCAACCACATCTAGCTTTCCCTGACATTATGGATTTAATGTCACTGCCTACTAGGGATTTCAATTAAAGAATTATTTCCAAAAGAGGCCCACTGGGGATTTGGCTTCAGAGAGCACCCCTGTCCCAATATATGTGAGTCTGCAAAACTGCTCATTGCACTGACTTCTTAGCTTAAAAGAGTACAAAGAGACAGTCTGTGTTCAATAAAAAAAAACTGCAGTTAAATAAAAAGCATAGCTTGCTTGGCACAGTAGCAAAAAAGAAGAAATATCTTTTTCAATGGAAAATTCTATCAAACTATCTAAAAATTGAATATATCTCACACCCACAACACCCAAATACTGCTTGCAACCTACACCAGGGGGTAAAATATAAAAATAACCAGCAACATGCCACTGCCAGCAGCTTGTCTCAGTGGGACAGACAGAGAGACTGTCTCAGATCAATTAAAAAAAAAAAAAGTGTGGTCAAATAAAGCTTGGTTAGCTTCAGCACTGCAGCCAAATCAAAATATCTTTTTCAATGGAAAATTCTATTAAAATAGCTAGCAATTGAATACAGATTTCAGATACTCAGACCAGCTCTGAGTGCAGCCACCTCCCCGGACCACCACCCCAGCCCATCCCTGTAAAGAAAATGCTTGGCACACCACGTGCTTAAGGTATAAATAGTGCTGCGTCATCAGGAATAGCGTCACAGAGCACTGAGTGAGAGCGGCGATTGGCTGCATTAGAAAAATGCTTAGCTCTGATAGATTGCATTCTGGGCTCCTTGCCAACCTGTCTGACCCACGCTATGTCAGGGCTGTGAGGTCACTTATGACTCAGGAAAGGGCTGGTTTTTGCTATCTCCTATTTCAAACGGCCACTAAGAAATCACTGTGAGCCAAAAGAATGAAACTAATATGATACGTTGTATTCATGGGGGATCGCAATGCATTTTGTGAACCCACGAATACAAAGAATAGGAACTTATGTGTTGCGGATTGCCCATGCGTTGAAAATGAATGCTCATCCTTAGTGCCATCTAAACTAATTTGTTCCTCATTTTTTAGAGTATTAGCTAGTTGACAACTTCTGGGGTTTTTTTTATTATTATTTTTGAATATTTATATTCCACTATTCCAAAATAAATGTGTTTAGAGTGGAGAACAACAAGAAAACAACCAATGAATACATAACATTTTTCAATATAATCAATTTTACTGTAATGTATAGAGATGTGCTTTCTATTTAAATACTAATCAAAGAGAATCCCCTCATAACACAACTGGGTAAACCACTAAATTAATGGTAAGCATGTGGCCATCATACTCAGTGCCAGTGCAAGGGTCTGTAGCCATCCTAGATTGAGATGACACAATGGTATCATGTGATCTCTCTCTCTCTCTCTTGCTCCAAACTGCAGATCACACACTACAAATCGCCAAAGCTCCATGCCTCTCCACCCTCATTCATTTCTTTCAAAAATGCCCCCTTTACATCTGACTATTGCACCCCGCCCATTTCCAGCTTCCTAGGTGGCCACCTATGTCTGCCTAATGGTCCTGCCAACCCTGATCATACTCAAGCCCTCCATACACATTATGTCATGTGCCACTTGTCTTTTGGTGCTTAACAATTTATAATCATTGGTCACTAAACAGTCAATTTTTTAATGCATTTAAAAAGCATAAAGGATATGTATCTCTTATCTCTCTCATCTCTTGAGATAAAGTCTTTTAGCTGACTTCAGTATATCTTCAGGCGAAGAGTAAAAATATCTCTCTTGTAAGCCGACACTGGCTCAGTGTTTCGAGAAACTTATTTAGAAATGATTCAATCTGTATAAAAAATGAATAACGTCAACAGATGAACATGCTCAGGGAAGCATGTTCATCTTTCAGCATTATTCAATTTCTGAAAGCAGGAGCATAAGGCTGAAAGGTGTGTGCTCTGTAGATCTTCTTCTGCTGCCTCCTCATCTTCCACTCCTCAATGCTTCTTTTCCTCATCTGCTGCTGATAAAGAGGTAGGGAGACTCTGGATTGGACAATACTTTTCTGCTGGCTGGGAGCCAGGAGGAGGGGGAAATTAACTGGACAGGAAGGCATGGGAAGTTAGGAGTTCAAGAGTCTGCTGGGCAGGAAGGCATGGGGAGATAGGGAGTCAGGGGTAGGAGAAAGGATGTTAGGGTTGATGGGTAGAGTAATGTGGAGGAGGGAGGAGTTGGTGAATGCTGAGCAGGGAAGAGATGGAAGTGGAGAGATGGAGGTGTGAGATGGCTGTGCTGGAGGAGAGGAGAGCAGGGAGTGGGAGATGCTGAGTGGGAAGGGGTATGAAAGAGGTAGTCAGAGGTATTCTAGGTAGGGGGAGACGGAAGGGCAGGAAGAGTTGAACAGAGGAGAGACGGAATATGGGGAAGAGGATTTGGTATGGGGTGTCGGGAATGTTGGATATGGATATGAGTATGTGAAGGGATGGCTGAGTAGTTGGGAGAAGTGAGTGGTGATGGAGGCATGGAGGGGAGTGACTGGGTACAAGGGCCATACTATGTCAGTTTTGAGAATATGCATTTCTTCTCTCTTTGAACTTTGCTTAGTATAGGAGGAAATTTATTTTTGTTTTGTAGTCTCCAGTTTTGCACTGCATGCAGAAGGTGATTTTAGGGTTTCCATTTCAGGTTTTGTTTCCACATTTGTAATTTGTGGTCTTCTATATTTGTTGAAAGTAGGTCTGTCTGAGTTCTGTGTGTATGTGACTGAGATGAGGTACTTTACTACAGGTTTAAATCAGCCTTATTTGTTGTATTTTCTGAATATTATATTGTACTGGTGGTGAATTGCTGCCTTTTCAAGGGTAGGGCTATTGGTTACAATGCACCTGGTAGTAGAGGGAATTTGTGATGATGTTAAGATGACACCAGAATCAGAATATATTTTTGTATGGCAAGTTGTGCAGGGAAATGTCTTAGTTCTGCTCCTCACCTATTGTTAGGAAGTAGGGGACTCCTGTGGATAAAGATCACATGCATATATTATCCCATGATGGCCATATGTTCAGTATGTCACACTTGTAAGCATCATTTCTCAGGTGTTTCCTGAAAGAAAAAAAAGGTTGAGAACCATTGCCCTTCACTTGCGAAAATAAAATGGTCTTAAGGGCCTTTATGAATGAAAATAATCCTTTTTGATATGTAGGGAAGAGAACAATTATAGATCATAAAAACAATAACAATTTAATCCAACTTTAAAATGAGAAAACATTTGATAAACTGCAATTCAAGTGGGTGAAGTGAGATTAGTTACCATACACTTATAGAAATAAAAATGTCTTGATGGCCTTTCTGAATTTAAAATAATCCTTTCCGATAAATAGGGAAAAGGGAAGGGAATTCCAGAGATTTGAAGCCAGATAGGAAAAACTTGTTTTCAAAATGTTTTCAATCTGATTTCCTTTGAGATGGAAGTGCTATCAATTCCTGTTCTGAAGAACAAAGAACCCAACTTGGTTGATATGGTTTATGGTGAAATATCCCATTGAAAGGGCTTATAAGTAAGAAATCCCATTTTAAATTATGGAGCATTTTTCAAAAATAGACATACAAAAAATGACATGATATGACATGGAATGGCAATTCTTGACCTGTACACCTCTGGTAAATACTTTGGGTTAGTACATTTGAGCAGACAACTTTTAAAGATCATGAGGAGGTGAGAGAGTTTTATTTTTAAGCAGTTAGATTCATGTGGCTAAAATCCAATTTTGAAAATTGACTCTTTAGATATGGGGGAGCAGGGCAAATAAAAAAAATATGGGGGCAGATTTTAAAAGCCCTGCGCACATAAATCCAACCAGATTTACGCACGCAGGGGACTTGCGTGCTGGTGCGGCTATGTTGCATAGACCGCCGGCATGCGCAAAGCCCCAGGACGCACATAAGTCCAGGGGCTTTGCTTTGGGGGCGTGTCAGGGGTGGCGTGGCATCCGGGGGTGGGGCCTTGGGTGTGGTGCCGGCCTGGGGGCATTCTGGGGGCATGGCCGTGGCCTCCAAATCAGGCCCCGGGCTGGGGAATGGCTCGCCGGCTAGCTGCCTTGGGCAGGCGTAACTTTCTGAACAAAGGTAGGGGGGGATTTAGTTAGGGCTGGGGGGTGGGTTAGGTAGGGGAAGGGAGGGGAAGGTGGGGGGGGGGGAGGCCGGAAAAAAAGTTCCCTCTGAGGCTGCTCTGATTTTGGAGTGGCCTCGGAGGGAACGGAGGCAGGCTGCTCGGCTCGGCGCGCACAGGTTGCACAATTGTGCACCCCCCTGCGCGCACCGACCCTGGATTTTATAACATGCGCGCGGCAGCACGCGCATGTTATAAAATTGGGCGTAGATTTGTTTGTGCCGGGTTGCGCGAACAAATCTACGCCCGCGCATAACTTTAAAAATCTACTCCATATTGTTTTAACTGACTGACTCCTGAAGTTAACCAGTTAAACATTTTTTCAAACTTGACCCCTAAACCAACAAAAGTTGAAATGTTGTAGGCTTCTAGATGTACACAGTAACCCTGTATTTATTTGCACCTTCCTTGAATTTCTTCCTTTGCTTCACATGTGGTACTGCAAACTCGCTCTAATATAGGCGTTTTATGTACACACATCAAATATGTCTGAGCTTGCTAATTAAAGGCTAATTCAGAAAGAAAATCAATAGCATTGCACACTTTGGGAAAGTGAGTAAGTATATCTAATAAGTTTTAAAATGTCCATGCAATGATTTGTGCACTCCATTCAGTAGAATAGCCTGCAGATAATAATTCAGACTCCTCCATGCAGCCGTTAAGTAAGGGAAGTTAATTTCTTTACACAGAGGTCATTTCTTGCAAATCAGCATTTGTTTGATTCGCCCATTCTGGGGATAGGAAGGTGATTGAGATGAGCAGCTATTCCAGCAGGCTGGCAAAGTAGAAATATTTGCATTTCAGACTTGAGCAAAAGGTGCACAGGAGATTAAATCACCAAAAGGGACAATTAGAACCAGGGGAGGACACTTTTCTAAGAAATGTTTGGGGTACCTAAGCCATTACCTACGTACTTTTTCCCAATCTTGAAAATTGCCCCTTCGATGGGTAAAAGTGTGTTCAAGGTGAAGCATCGTGCACATTTTTTTTTTTTTTTACCAGTGAGAAAGAATAAAAGGGGCAGAGCCAGGGGCAAGAAAAGCAAAGTACGCTCAGGGATTTCATTTTGATTTCACTTTACGGTGCATAACTTTGCATCTGCAGTAGAAGAAGGAGGAAGGGTAGGAAAAAAGCCCTTGGAGGGAGAGGGTGAATTTTCAATCCCACCTAGAGGATCCTGAATCTCAACACTTGAATCTCAGGCATGACCTCCTCACATCAGGGTTCTATTTATTTTAAAGCATCATACAAAGCCTGCAAAACTGGATATTTTTCTAATAATTTCCTGAGAATTTTTCCAATTTCCTTCTAAAGGAATCAAATAAAGTAAAAGATGTCTGGGGGGCATGGACTACCTTCCATGGATTTCTAATGTAGGAAAATAAAATTTTAAAAACACATTTTCCTCCATTAGAAAACAATGTGATTTATACAGGCAAAAGGGAGGACTCCTGTCCTCCAGTAATTCTATTCAGGATAGAGGCCTTGGCGAGGTGGATAAAATCTGTATATCACTACCTCAAAGGGTGAATAGCCATTTGTGGGTAGAATTAAAGGCAGAGTAGAAGCAGACAATGGAGGGTCTAGGTGGGCTCTGTGTCCTGTTTGCTTTCAATATCATTTTGGGGCCCTTCTGAATAACTTTTTGAGATTTTGAATACAAGCCAATTAGCAGCTGAATATTCCCTGCTCAGAGAAACATGATATTTGCTATTGTTTGCCTCCTGGAGGCCAAAACTACTACTGCTGAATCATCCCTTTTCTCCAGATTCCTAAATGAAATGTCAGCATTGTGATAATAGTTTTTCTTGTTTTTAATTTTACTTCTGAATTTTCCATCTATCTCCTAATACAAGAAGAACTGAGAAAGATTATTCAGCGTGCACGGAAGCATGAACCACCATAGACATTCCTGTAAAACCCTCCAATCCACTCTCGGCCTTGCTAACAAGCTACTCAGTCATCCAAAATTATTGTACCTATTATTTGGCTCTAGCAGTACATGGATCGGAATACATTTACTTGTGATCATGGCTGGTGTAAATTTGGGCTGAAACAGTTCCATAGTCAGGCAGCTCTCATTACTATGGATGTGTTTTATGCAGTTTAAAACTTGCTTGATTTTTTATGAAACTTAAGAAAGGTAGCTTGAAGAAACCATTGTCTTTTGCCCTAATGCCCCTTATATATTTTAATAACCTTCTCCTATTTTTAAAGGCTGCTTATACTTATCCAGTCAACATCTTTTTTTTTTTTTTAAACTTTTTATTTTTAAAGCATTTTCCAATATGCATAAAGAACAGTTACACAGAATAAAACAAGGCAATTTGGCATGTAATTTAGCAACAAATTGTGTACATAGCAAGATGCTAGACTATACATAATCTATAGCATACAGTCTAAAAATTTATGGTGCTAGTCCATAGAACCTCCTGGAAATGCAGCAAATAAGCTCATATTTATATTTTTTCTCTTTCAGCTTGTATCATAGAAGTTCTAGGTCAGCAGCAACCCTAAGGTGTATAGGAAGAAACTTCCAATGAGTGGCAATAGTTTAATTGATAGGCCACCAAACTTTTGGGCTTAGAGGGAACTAAAGATCCCTCCCATATACATTGCAATCCAAGGAGGGAGGTCATATAAATTTTGGTTCCAATAATATTAGCTATTTCATATGCAACATTTGCCCAAAACTGCCTAATTCTAGGTCAGTGCACCCATAGTATCATCTTGTTCTCCGCATCCTCTCTAACATCACACTTTCTCCATAGGGAATATTTTAGATAAGAATACAGAAGTACAATAAGCCCTATGCAATAGTTTGATTGACAATTTGACACTTTTTGTGCAGATGGAGACATGCTGTATTGCTCGCCAGATACTCTTCCAGACCTTCTTGGCTAGTTTTAAGCTAAGTCCACATTCCAAAAGTCAATCAAGGAAGGGGGCATCGTTGTGCCATATTTAGCCTGTAGAATCTCCCAGTAAGACAAGGAAGTGCCCTTGGCTGAAGATTCTATCTCACATGGGAATCTTTCAAATCCATTCAATTGTGCAGGGGCCTTTGTAGGTTCTCAATACTCTCTAGTACCTCCTTTACCCCCTTTTCAAAATATCAAGTAAATCAAATTTGAACCTAAGGTCTGAAAAGTCTTGAAAACTGGTATCATTCCAGACATATTCAGCAGGAAATAAACCTCTATCCCTCCAAGACCAAAGCATGGGATAGAAGGTTCAACTAGCAATAAGGGGGCTTTTGTATATCATAGCAATTGGTGAGAGAGACTTAGGATTCATGTTGACATATTGGTATCTCCAGATACCTATAGTATGTGCAATCATGGACCATCTTCTGCATACCATCCAGCTCAAAGAAGAGTAGATCAGCAAGAATAGTAGTGTAGGAAACTCTGCAAAGGAGGCTTGCTCTTTTTCTAGTGGGATCTATGAAGTGTCTATGCTTTTAAACCATATTTTAAACATACTAATCTTTCTGCCCAATTGTAGACCTATTAATTTGGCAGTGTGAGATCCCTACCTATTAGATTGCCACAGTTATCTTAATCTAATTGTAGCTTGTTTATGTTTCCAAATAAACTTAATGATTTGATTGTGGAGGTCCGCAAATACTTGAGCTGTTATATGGTAGGGTACATATTGTAATAGATACAGTCACCTAGGTGGTACATTCTTTTTGAAAAGGATGTATCTGCCTGCCCTTGAAAGTGGTATCTCAACCAACATACAGCCCGATCCAGTAAAGTCCGTGGGAGAGTGGACTAACGTGGTGCAAACGAGGAAAAGGAGGCGCTAGGGACACTAGCGCGTCCCTAGCGCCTCCTTTTGGCCTGGAGCGGCGGCTGTCAGCGGGTTTGACAGCCGACGCTCAATTTTGCCGGCGTCGGTTCTCGAGCCCGCTGACAGCCACGGGCTCGGAAACCGGACGCCGGCAAAATTGAGCGTCCGGTTTTCGGCCCGACAGCCGCGGGCCGAATTCAAAATTTTTTTTTTTTTTTTTTACTTTTTTTTACTTTTGGGGACCTCCGACTTAATATCGCTATGATATTAAGTCGGAGGGTGCACAGAAAAGCAGTTTTTACTGCTTTTCTGTGCACTTCCCTGGCGCCGGAAGAAATTAGCGCCGACCTTTGGGCGGCGCTAATTTCTTAGAGTAAAATGTGCGGCTTGGCTGCACATTTTACTTACTGGATCGCTCGGGAATACCTAATAGGGCCATCAACATGCATTTGCATGTTGAGGGCGCTATTAGGTGCCGCGGGTGGGCCGCGTGTTTTCCTCCCCTTACTGAATAAGGGGTAAGGGAAAACACGCGTCCAGAGCAGGGTGACAGTGCGCTCCGACGGAGCACACTTTACTGGATCGACCTGTTAGCAAGGTCACCTTGTATTTGTCCACATTAAATTAAATCTGCCATCTGGATGCCCAAACTTCCTCCTGCAATTTATCACAATCCACTTGTGATTTAACTACTCTGAATAATTTTGTATCATGTGCAAATTCAATTACCTCATTCGTTGTATTCCGTTCCAGATCATTTATAAATATATTGAAAAGCACCGGTCAGATCCCTGAGGCACTCCACTGTTTACCTTTTTCCACTATGAAAACAGACCATTTAATCCTACTCTCTGTTTCTTGTCTTTTAACCAGTTTGTAATCCACGAAAGAACATCGCCTCCTATCCCATGAATTTTTAGTTTTCTTAGAAGCCTCTCATGAGGGACCTTGCCAAACACCTTCTGAAAATCCAAATACACTACATCTACTGGTTTACCTTTATCCACATGTTTATTAACAACTTCAAAAAATGAAGCAATTTGTGAGGCAAGACTTCCCTTGGGTAAATCCATGTATTCCATTAAATCATATTTTTCTATATGCTCTGTGATTTTGATCTTTACAATAGTTTTTACTATTTTTCCCGGCACTGAACTCAGGCTAACTGGTCTGTAGTTTCCCTGTTCACCCCTGAAGTCCTTTTTAAATATTGGAGTTATATTTGCCACCCTCCAGTTTTCAGGTACAATGGATTATTTTAATGATAGTTTACGCATTTTAATTGATAGAGCTGAAAATTCATTTTTTAGTTCCTTCTGAACTCTGAAGTGCATACCATCTGGTCCAGGCATATGTCAATATGGCCTACTACATGTACCAAGTTCATGGTGATTTGGTTCAGTTCACTTGACACATCACCCTTGAAAACCATCTCCAGAACGGTATCTCCACAACAGTCTCATTTGTAAACATAGAAGTGAAGAATTCATTTAGTCTTTCTGCAATGGCCTTATCTTTCCTAAGATCTCCTTTAACCCCTTGGGTATCTAATGGTGCAGGTTTCCTGCTTCAGTTATATTTTAAAAAGTTGTTATTGTAAGTTTTTACCTCTATGGCCAACTTCATTTCAAATTCTCTCTTAGCCTGTTTTTTCAATGTTTTACACTTAACTTGACAATGCTTATGCTTTTTCCTATTTTCTTCAGATGGATCCTTCATCCAATTTTTGAAAGATTTTTTTTTTGGCTAAAATAGCCTCTTTCACTTCACCTTTTAATCATGCAGGTAATCTTTTGGCCTTCCCTCCACCGTTCTTAATGCATGGAATACATCTGGATTGTGTTTCTAGGATTATAGTTTTAAACAATGTCCATGCTTGTTGTACACTTTTAACCTTTGCAACTGCACCTTTCAGTTTTTTCTAACTTTTTTCTCATTTTATCAAAGTTTCCCTTTTGAAAATTCTGTGTTAGAGCCATAGATTTACATAGTGTCTCCATTCCAGTCATTATTTCAAATTTTATCATGTTATGATCGCTATTGCTAAGCAGCCCCACCACTGTTACCTCTCTCACCAAATTCTGCTTTCCACTAAGAATTAGATCTAAAATAGTTCTCTCTCTCATTGGTTCCTGAACCATTTACTCCATGATGCAGTCGTTTATTCTATCCAGGAACTTTATGTCTCTAGCATGCCCTGATGTTACATTTACCCAGTCAATACTGAGATAATTGAAATCTCCCATTATTACATGCTCAACCAAATTGGTTATCTTCCCTGATTTCTCTAAGCATTTCATCATTTATCTGTTCATTTTGGCCAGGTGGGTGATATACACTAGGGATTAGGGATGTGAATTGTTTTTTGACGATTTAAAATATCGTCCGATATATTTTAAATCGTCAAAAATCGTTAGAAGCGTGATACAATAGGAATTCCCCCGATTTATCGTCAAAAATCGTAAATCGGGGGAAGGGGGAGGGGAAGGGGGAGGGCGGAAAAACCGGCACACTAAAACAACCCTAAAACCCACCCCGAACCTTTAAAATAAATCCCCCACCCTCCCGAATTCCCCCAAAATGCCTTAAATTACCTGGGGTCCAGAGTGGGGGTCCCGGTGTGATCTTTTACTCTCGGACCTGCGGTGCGTTGTAGAAATGGCGCCGGCGCTACCTTTGCCCTGTCATATGACAGGTCAAAGGTAGCGCCGGCACCATTTTGTTTTTTGTCCCCCGACGTCAGGAGCGTAGGAGATCGCTCCCGGACCCCCGCTGGACCCCCAGGGACTTTTGGCCAGCTTGGGGGGGCCTCCTGACCCCCACAAGACTTGCCAAAAGTCCAGCGGGGGTACGGGAGCGACCTCCTGCACTCGAATCATTTTACCGTAGAAAATGGCGCCGGCCATATGTCGTATGGCCGGTGCCATTTTGTACGGCAAAGCAATGTCAGGAGCGTAGGAGATCGCTCCCGGACCCCAGCTGGACCCCCAGGGACTTTTGGCCAGCTTGGGGGGGCCTCCTGATCCCCACAAGACTTGCCAAAAGTCCAGCGGGTGTCCGGAATGACCTCCTTCAGTCGAATTGTGTTGCCGTACGGCCAGCGCCATTTTGCGCAAAATGGCGCTGGCCGTACGGCAAAACGATTTGAGTGCAGGAGGTCGCTCTCGGACCCCCGCTGGACTTTTGGCAAGTCTTGTGGGGGTCAGGAGGCCCCCCCAAGCTGGCCAAAAGTCCCTGGGGGTCCAGCGGAGGTCCAGGAGCGATCTCCTACGCTCCTGACGTCGGGAGACAAAAAACAAAATGGCACCGGCGCTACCTTTGACCTGTCATATGACAGGGCAAAGGTAGCGCCAGCACCATTTCTACAACGCACCGCAGGCCCGAGCGTAAAAGATCACACCGGGGGGATTTATTTTAAAGGGTCGGGGTGGGTTTTAGGGATGTTTTAGTGTGCCGGTTTTCCCGCCCTCCCCGATTTACGATTTACACGATATTTACAAAAACAAAACCGCGACGATCCGATTCCCTCCCCCCCCCCCAGCCGAAATTGATCGTTAAGATGATCGATCACACGATTCACATCTCTACTAGGGATGTGCAGAGGGACGCCATACGTTGCATTCGGGATTCATATTCATCGGGGGGCAGATACATTGCATTAAGCAAAGGGGCCCCCTGATACGTTTATATGTTAATTCTTATTCATCCCAGCTAAAATTAAATTAGCTACAACCCCCCCACCCTCCTGAACCCCCCAAGACTTACCAAAACTCCCTGGTGGTCCAGCGGGGGGTCCGGGAGCCATCTCCTGCACTCACACCCTCGGCTGCTGGTTTCAAAATGGCACAAGATGGCGCTGGCCATCCATTGCTCCTACCATGTGAAAGGGGCTGATCAATGGCACCGGTAGCCCCTGTGACATAGTAGGTCAAAGGCTATCGGCGCCATTTTGAAACCGGCAGCCAAGGGTGTGAGTGCAGGAGATGGCTCCTGGACCCCCCACTGGACCACCAGGGAGTTTAGGTAAGTCTTGGGGGGGTCAGGATGGTGGTGTGTGTGTGTGTGTGGGGGGGGGGGTGTTGTTTAAATTGGCTCCTTTAGATGGCCGAATAATTCGGTGAAGATTCGCTGTATTCGTGGGGAATCATGATATGTTTCGCTTCCCATGAATACAACTAATATGTCCCTATACGTTGCGGATTGCCAATTCATAGGGAATGAATGCACACCCCTAATATATACTCCTAACACTATACTCTTACCCAAGACTCATGGGATTTCTACTCATATAGATTCTACTGAGCATTTAGTCTCTTGTATGAAATTTATCCTTTGGACTCTATGCCCTCCCAGACATAAAGTGCTACACCCCCACCAAGTTGATCCTCCCTATCATTGTGACATAATTTGTACTCTGATATAGCACTATCCCATTGGTTATCCTCCTTCCACCAGGTCTCTGAGATGCCAATTATGCCTATCTAATGATTCACTGTTATACACGCTAACTCTACAACCTTACTTCTTAGATTTCTGGCATTGGCATAAGACATTTCAATGTGTGATTTTGTTCATATTAACAACCTGTTTTTCAATTGATAGGGATAATTTTGATTCTTTTAGCTCAGGTGATTCTTTACTTAAAGGCATATGGATTACTTTTGCTTTTATTGGAACTTCTCTGTTGGGATGCCCTAACTCTCCTGTTTCATTAGTATCTTTCAAAGATACTTTCCTCAAAACCATGCATTGCTGAGTGACTATCAGCTTTCCTCCTTGTTCTAGTTTAAAAACTGCTCTCCGGATCTGATAAACTCATATGGACCACCAAAGGAATATCCTTGTCAATCAGTATACACACTGCTCTGCTCTGTGAGTTAGAGGAGGAGCTGTATACCTGGCCCACCCAGCTCATTTTTAGCTTATTGAGTTCAGTGATAGTTAGATGTGCTTCCTGCAGAATGACATAGTTGGCTTTATTTCTTCAGGCATGCTGTTGGATGTACTTTTTCTTTTTAGGTATGGAGATGCCTCTAACATTCAGAGAGAAACATTTCAATTTCCCTGACACATAGCATTATGTATCTTCAGCTGTGCAAAATATTATCTCTTAATGTAAGAAAGATTAGAATCAGGGGGCCTTGCTGAAATACATAATCTGTCACCTTGGTTACTATTGTGTATATAGGAGAAATAAAAAGTGTTAATGTTATCACAGCAAAACACCAAGCAATGAAGCCTAAATAGTCATATCATTATAAACCAAAATTAATAACAGTATGTAGGTCTCAACCTCAACCTGGACCCAACAATTTGAACTTTGCCCCCTCTTGAATCACCACTAAATCCCCTTCTAAACTCCTAACTGAAATCCTCTTCTCCCAACATACCCCCCTATTTCATAGGACTCTGAAATCTTCTAGTGTGAGCCCCCTCAGGACTGTGGGTTATGTTTTTGTAATAATGTGAACCCTGGGCTGAAAAGAGAGATGTCTCCACCCACAGGGAGGAGCCCTGTGAGCCTCACCATCAGCAGACATAGTCTCAGTGGCGTAGGACATAGCTGTAGATAGAGACTTTATTATGAAGGAAGGAAAAACGAATGTCCACAGAGCTGGAGATATAATAGTACAGTTCAGTGCAGTGGGGAATACTCAGAGCGATGCCACAGATGAGAAGATCCGGTAGTGACCCAGGGAGCGGGGTAGGCTGGGGATCCCCACTGACGAGTGTAGGCACCTCAGGAATACAGATCCGGTAGTGGCCTGTGGATGTCCTATATGCCAAGGATGTCTCTATAGGAGATGTTTAAGAACTGGTAGAGATGCCGGAACCCTGAAGTGGCTCCCGTAGTTGGTGTGTCAATACTCTGTAGCGCAGGAAATGATGAATAGCTTCTACTGGAGGAAGGCAGTAGTGGCCCGAGGCGCGGGGTACACCACGGTGAATCTTCAATACAGTTTGTAATGTAGAAGCCAATAGAGGTACTCACAAGAGATGGTTCCAAGAGAGAGAGACCCAAGAAGCAGGTCTGGTAACAGGCAGGTAGACCTTCTGAGGAGTGGATAGCCAGGAATGCAGGGGAGCCCTCGAGGAGCGGGTACTCAGAGCTTCAGAAGCCAAGACCAAAGTCAGGAACAGGAAGTCCTCGAAGGAGGCGGATTCAGCAAGGGGGAACTCCTTGCTAACTTGTAGAAGGCAAGGGCCAGTCAGGTTAAATACAATAGCGGATTGACAACATCGGGAGGGGACGCCCCTGAGGTTCCTGCCATGACATGTACAAAGGAGGCCCTTGTGTGCGCGTGTGAACCTAAGTAATTCCGCATCCAAGATGGCAGTCGGAAGTGCCCTCGCTGTCCCGAGAATGCCGGAGAGGTTGGCGAGGATTAGCAGAGACCGCCATTCTTCCCAGACTTGAAGGTACAGGGAGAAAAGAGGTGAGCATGAGAGGTTGCAGCTGTCTGCGACCAACATGTGTAACACTGTGAAGGCAGGTCAGCATATAAAAGGAACCTCACCCTCCTCCCCATTGAGATCTCATTATGAGGTTTCATCAGTATGCCCAAAACAGAAATTGAAATAACTCAGTTTATTTCAAAAATAGCATGTTGTAGTTATGAAGCATAAATGTTTACCTAGCTTGGATCACATATTTATGCAGCTGAGGCCCTTCTTGACTCACTTGAGCTTTAACATCATGTTTAGAACCTCAAAGTTTAAGATTAAATTGTCTTCTGATCCAAATGTGGAGCCAGACTGGAGGGAAAGCAACAAAACAATATGCTGGAATAAAAAAAGAAAACATTGTGAAAACAAATTGCCTTTTCAGAATCACCTCCACATAACATCGGTATGTACCGCAGAGTCCGCACCTACCACCATGTGTGTGTGGGACTGCTAGAAAGTTGCATGGCTTAGGCCTCAGGTGTTTGGCTCTCTTTTTGATCTTTCAGCGATTTTTTGGCTACCTGAATTGAATCCACTATCAACAATTTTCTGCCAATTTTCTCACAAGTAACAGCCTCAGTCTGGCAGGATATAGCATTACATAGAGAATATTTAAGTGTGCATCTCTTTTTTCACAGCAGTGAAAGCCATTCATTTACTCTGCACTTCTGTGGAAGTTAGCCTATTCTCCATGGGAGGATGAAGAGGGTGGGCTACATTTCATCAGAGGCTAGCTTTCAGCTAAGAAGAGTGTTCATATATTTAAAATTAATTCTCAATGGAGAATCTCATATTCCAGAACTGATCACCTTCAATAAAGGTGTTTCAATGCAATATTTAAATGTTTTTAATCCTTTTTAGAGGTTGACAAAGTTATAAAAAAAACTTCCTTGAAAGGGTGTTTGATTTATTTATGTCAATTTTGTGATTAACTATTGTTTTCCTTCTCAGGTAGAGTCTCTTAATAAGATTCAACACCTTGCACTCTAATTCAATTTTTATTTACAGGGGAGTTACACTGCTAATGAAATGATGATCCTGTGTTCCAGCCTTTTGAGAAAAATTTCTGTCACTCTCTATGTGATGGAAAGGAGGGAAAGAGTCCAAGAGGAAATCTCAGTTTGACAACATGAAGTATTTTATCAGGGGAAGGATAAGAATGGATAATAAAGTATTGCAATGTATTTGAAGGTTGAGTAGTGTCCCTTAATTGAGATATACTACTAATCCTGGGCAAATTGTTGAATAAAAGAGATTTAGATGGCTTTCGTTACAGGGATAGTGAATGAATATGCCGCTAATAGAGTGATAGCTACCTCATATTGTGCAAACTGCTTTCTTTACAGTTGACAGTGAGATAGTCTACTTCATTTTGGGTGCTGCCAGCAGTAGCAGTGCTGGCCCTCAGTCCAGATTAACCACTATTCATTTTACAGGAATAATTGGCCAAAGGACATTTTTAAATATTATTTATTGGGTGTTTAAGTCTTAAAGTAAAATCATAAGTCTATAGGTTATGCTGGCCATAGTCTCTACAGGGTAAGAGCTCTCCCTGATGCAAAGAATTATGAAGACATCTGCTTACTATGTTTAATTGTATCCTGTTACCTATGTGAAATGTTTGTAAGTGTCCTTACACCTTTGTTTTTGAGGGGGAGGCCAGGCCCTCCACCAGGAGGCTTTGGATTGGGTGACTCAGTGTTACTTGGCCCAGCCATTTTAACACTCAGAGTGTTCAGTTTGAGAGAGCGGCTGCAGCGTACAGATGTACTTTTTCATGACTCTGGTAGGACCTCCTAGCCTTGCCTTAAGGATTTTTCTTTCAGATGGGATACCTCATCATGCACTCCCCGCCAGAGGGTCCCTCTCACTTTAAGTTACAGTGAGACAGACTTTTAAGCCTGATAAGCTTTAGAGGCAAAAGGGCTCTTCTCAGGGGACCAAAGACCTGTGAGCCTACTCTACTCACTAGGTAGGCAAACACCAGTGATGGATCCTGCTGCAAGACATTGTGACAGTAGAAATGCTATCCAGATTATGATTTAAAATACATTTTTGGAACTTAAGAGTGGTGGGGAGGTTCTCTGGATTCCCCCTTCCCCACTGGGATTTCAGAGCATTGATCTAGCCTGGTCCCCAGATTTTTCCACAAGAGAAATCACCAAAAGAATAAAATAAATTGAAGGATAAACCAAGAAGGAGACCCCACCTGGATCTCTACCATTTGCAGGACCAGGACAGGCTGGGTGTTGGAGGAGAAGACAATTAAATGTAGGACTTTTGCAGTACAGCTGGGGACACCTCAACTAGGATTCACACATAGCCACTGGGCAAGGTATGCACACTGAAAATCACCATGGGTTCCACCCAGAGGTCTGGATTAAAGAAACCTATCAACTCAGAAGTATTTTGTGACACCATATAGACTTTAATTTAACTTTAATAATCAGCAAACTTTATTTTAACACCCTAGTCCTGGTCCTGGCTAATTAATGCTATAGCCTCTCACCTCATGAGAAGCAATTAAAACAGCACATGCACTGGTGCATAAGCAAGAGCTTCCCCCATATAAAGGATTCCCCCCAGGGAATAAGAGTTAGTTGGAGCAGCCCCAAAGAAATAAATTAGATTGTGTGCTCTTTGGACTTAACACCCCCCACCAAGAGTTACATAGAAGAGTCATGGGGGTGGCTTGCTGTAATGGTGGCTACTACCTGGGTGATTACTACCCTTACTCAATAAGCCTTCACACGATTAATGCAACTCCAACATTGCTCTTTGCTTCAACGGCAAGGGGAAATGTGGAAAAGAGGATTTGCATTCAGACAACAACCAACAAGGACTGAACTACACAGTCTGGGTATACAAATAAGCTTGGGGGTAGCTTGCTTATTGCGGCGGTTACTACCCTAAACAAATTAAGCCTGATAATTCACTTTGAATGCATATACAGCGTTGATCTCTGCTTTAACGGCAGGGGGAAATGTGGAAAAGAGGATTTACATTCAGACAACATCGAACAAGGCATTGATCTGTACAGTCTGGGTAAATAGCCATTGGGGTAACTTGCTTGATGCGGCGGTTACTACCCTTAACCATTAAGCCTTTTGATTTGACTTTGATGCAACTCCAACATTACTCTCCGCATCAATGGCAGGGGGTGGCAGGAAATTCAAATCAAACAGTTACCTTACCAACAAGGGCCCTGAACTTAGTGGCTGGTGAAACAGATAAGTATGGGAAAATAAGTGTGGGAGCTTGCTGGGCAGACTGGATGGACCATTTGATCTTTATCTGCTGTCATTTCTATGTTTCTATATTTCTATGTTTTTAACATTTTTGAGGAAACAAAGCATGAGATCCAGAATGCTTTTTTTCATTTATTTCCCTGGGAACCCATTCAATTAGCAGCATACCCAGATAGAATCCTTGTCCCTCTCTTACTGTCCTAGCTATGCCATGGTGTAGAGACCTGTTCCTGACATTATGCAATGGCCCATTCCTGCTGCCGCACAGCTATCCAGGGCATGAAGTGATTATGAGGAAGCCATCTCTCTCTCTCATATCACTTGCAATCAAGGCTGGCGCATCCATTAGGCAAACTAGGCAGTCGCCTAGATTGCCAAAATTTTGGGGGCAGCAAAATCCTGCCAGCAGAAAGACCAGAGGGTTGCTATGTCAGAGTTAATACTGACAAATAAGGGAGCACTGTGTTGGAGCCACTGCTACTGGTAGGAGGCAGCACTGTGCTGAATCTGCTACCAATCATAAGTAAGTGGGGGGGAAGCTGTATATAACCAAAGGTTTGTTTAGGGAGCCAAATGCTCTTTCACTGGCCCTGCTTGCAGCAGGGCCATGGCCATCAGGTTGAGCTGTAGGAACATCCTCCCTGCTGCAACAGAATTGAGAGGACCAGTGATAATTGCATCTGATGGCTTGGCTGAGGAGGGTCTATCTTCTCTCAGACTGGTGAAATGAGGCCTACTAAACACTGTTGATCCTATGCAGGGCTCTGTTAACACTAAGTTGCTTCTGAACCACGAGTACCCTCCTGAACTCTCCAGCATATATGAATTTGGCTTAATTGCACAGCATTTCTTTCATGCACTGATCTGATTGCCACACATTGGTCATTCTTTGTCTGAAGTGTTTTATTTTTACCTTTGTCTCTTCTCTGTGTGCTTGTTAGTGGTGGGACTCAAGAATTTTGTGTCATCTGGCCATACCAATGTCTCACTATATAGTGATGTTCTTTCCTGATTCTTTGCTCAATATACCTTTTCCTATTTTCTGGGCATATGTTTGCAGACTGCACCCAATCTTCTTCATTTGAAGGATCTATCTAGCATATCTCCCTGCTGTTGGGATTTTACTTGTTGACTGAAGTCCTTCCTATTTATCTTCTTTGCGTGTTTTGGATTTTCAAAGTTGTTTCTTCCTTTATATCTGTGGTTTTAATACTTCCATGGGACTCACTCTCTGATGATAGAGATAAAACTCTCGTTTACCACCTTAGCTAAAGAGCTTTATATGGGCACTCTGACATCTCTGACAGCCTGGCTGAGATGCCTAACTCAAAATCCACAGCAGAGCCCAAATAAGGCCCAGATATTACAATGGCTGAATCTGTTATCACAGAACTAGTAAAGAAAATCAAATTCCTAAGATCAGATGTTAACAATGCTATCACTGTCCTCAAGAGAGAGATTAAAAGTTTGAAAGAGAGGGTATCTCTAAATAAAATGGATATTGAGTATCAGATTGATTCAATGGCTATTTTTAGAAGCATAAGAGAGGTGGAGAAAAACAAAAGAGAGCTAAAAGAGCTCTAGGATGACTTAGAAAACTGTCAGCAAAGAAACCATATTAGAGTACTGGGCATTCCAGAAGGCAAAGCTCAGGAGGATACCATCAAACTTTTGAATTTTGAGCATGTTCTCCTGGTTTCACAGATCAGCTTATGAAATTCAATAGAGCACACAAAATAGGTCAATCACAAATGAAAGGTTGAATATACCTTAAACCTGTTTTCACTTCTTCAAGGACAAATATCTTTCTAATACAGTGCAAAATAAGGAGGAATTGCTGTTTAAGGAGATGAAGGCCAACATTTTCCAGGATCTTTCCCAATTACTCTGCAGTGAAGGAAGAAAATTTTAATATTATGTCTAAACTATGTGATAAGACAAGTATCTCACCCATGTCTGAGAGCAAGAAACAGCCTTGGAAAGATAGAGTCAGATGCAGGCCAAGAGACCTTAAGGCAGAGGGAACACCAGAGGGGACTACATTTTCCTGGTTTTCAGAGCCAGTGAGTAACCAATGGGAAATGGATGGGTGGGTGGGGAGGATTCCTGAGTCCTGAAAGAGTTGGTCTTTAAGGAACCTGATGACCATATCTGGGAGATCAGACCAGGGAATGCACATAGACCCAGAGGAGTCATGCTCTGGTAGAGAGGAGTTTAAACCCCAATTAGTTCTTCCAGAACCAGAGAAGGAAATGGAAGTGGATTGCACTGCATCAGAGAAACATGCACCCATGGAGCTAGACTAAGGGTACTGTGCTCTAACTTTTATTTTTAAGCTTATAGATTGCTGTTATTCATCAATGCCAGAAGATCATCCTGACAGAGGTTTTTTTTTTCTTTTCCCTTTATTTCTTGCTGGAATTTTGTTTTCTGTTCCATTTTTTTCTTGCAGGCAATGGATGGGGCTTGCAGGGATGGACCAACAGTGGGGTGTATGGAAGATTTTTTGCCAAAGCACATAAGGCTTGGAGGGACTAGTACTCTGAACATCTATTAAAGTTGCAGAGTTGTTGTAGACTAAGAGGACTTTTTGATTGACCTGGGTTTTTCTTTTCTTTTTATGAACACATCAGCATTGGCCCTTAGTTAAAATGGTCTCAGCTATTTTACTTTTCTCCACTCAGTGTTTGAGGCTAGTGCCAGTAGCCTGGTTCCACTCTGGTTAAGGTGGAACCCATTATATCACAAGGGGGGTGGGGAGCTTAGCCCTTAATGGACCACAAGATTTAGTGCAAGAGGTAACAGTATTGGAGCCACTTGGCAATAATGGTCACAACATGATCAAATTTGAGTTAACTGGAGAGGACACAAAAAAAATGTACTTTGACAGCATTTATATTTCAAAATGGTGACTATGATAAAATGAGGAAAATAGGAAAAAAACTAAAAGGAGCTGCTGCAAATGTTAAGAGTATACATTTGGCATAGGTGTTGTTTAAAAATACTATCTTCGAAGCCTGCATGCCATGCAGTAGAAAAGGCGAAAGGAAGTCTAGATGACTACTGCCTTGGTTAAAAGATGAGGTGAGAGAGGTTGTAATAGCTAAAAGAACATTATTCAAGAAAGGGAAAAGAGATCAGAATGAAGAAAACAAAACAGAATAAGCACTGTCAAGTTAGATGCAAAGCATTAATAAGGAAGGCAAACAAAGAATTTGAAAAGGTGCTTGCTGTGGAAGCAAAAACTCATAATAAAAAAAATTCAGGCATTTTGGAAGTAAAATGTCTGTGAGGGAGTCAGTTGGTCCATTAGATGATCAAAGGGTAAAGGGGGCACTTAGGGATGAGAAGGCCATAGTAGAGAGACTAAGGGCCTGATTTTAAAAAGCATTTAAATGCTAAAAATTGTGTTTTACACATGTAAAAGTGGTTTACCTGTGTAACTGGGCTTTTGAAAATTCCTACGATATATGCCATTGAATTGTCCAGTGAATATTCACTTGTAAGTACATTTTACACACATAAATGACATTTTAAAATGGCTAAAGAATATTTACATTTACACATGCAATTCCTTCTAAATGTACCTCCTATATGTATTCTTCAGTATAAGTCAGAAATCCATGCTAGAAGTGATATTTAAAGGTGATGATTCAGAGGTACTGAAATAAATTTCAGTGAACCTGGAAAATGTACTAGGGCAAATTGACAAACTAAAGAGTAACAAATAGCTTGGACATACCAGAGAGCTGAAAGAACTGAAAAATGAAATTCTGGAACCTCTTTTGGATGGAACCAGGGGTGATCCAGAAAAATATAGATCAGTGAGTCTGACATCTATGCCAAGCAAAATTTTGAAAACAATGATAGTTTTATTGAACATATAAATAAGCATAGTTTAATGGTATAAAGCCAACATGGATTTAGCAAAGGCAAGTCTTGACTTATCAATCTGCTACAGTTTTTTGAGGGTATAAATAAACATGTGGATACAGATGGGCCAGTTGATATAGTGTGTCTGAATTTGCAGAAAGCATTTGACAAAGTCCCTCATGAAAGACGTTTTTAGAAATTAAAAAGTCAAGGGATGTGGGGGGGGGGGGGGAAGCAGTGTCCATTGTTGTTTGGGAAGTGGTTAAAAGAAAACAAAGAGTAGGTCTAAATGGTAAATGTTCTCACTGGAGAAAGGTAAATAGTAGAGATGTGCATCACCTGAACCTTTCCGTTCGGGCTTTGTTTTCAGCCCGCAGTGGGAAATTTTGTTTTTCCCGCAGTTCAGGCTTTTGTTTTTTGTGGGACCCGAAATTTCGGGTTAGCGCACACTAACTCCCATTAGTACGCACTAACCCGAAAACCAAATTTTTCCGAAATTTCGGGAAAAATTCCTTCGGTTTTCAGGGTCCCCGAACCAGGATGAATTAGGCAATTTCATTGAAATTGCCTAATTCATCCAAAACAATTGCACATCCCTAGTAAATAGTGGAGTGCCCCAGGGATCTGTTTTGGGATCACTGCTTTTTAACATATATATATAAATGATCTGGAAATGGGAACAATGAGAGAGGTGATCAACTCTGTTGATGATGCAAAATTGTTCAAAGTTGTTAAATCATAAGAGGATTGTGAGAAATTGCAAGAGGTTCTCACAAAACTGGGAGACTGGGTTTACAAATGGTAAATTTAAATTTAATGTGCACTTGGGGAAGCATAACCTAAAATACAGGTACACAGTGCAAGATTATATATTATAGGGATGTGAATCGTGTCCTCGATCGTCTTAACGATCGATTTCGGCTGGGAGGGGGAGGGAATCATATTGTTGCCGTTTGGGGGGGTAAAATATCGTGAAAAATCGTGAAAAATCGTGAAAAATCTAAAAATCTAAAAATCGCAAAACCGGCACATTAAAACCCCCTAAAACCCACCCCCGACCCTTTAAATTAAATCCCCCACCCTCCCAAACCCCCCCCCAAATGAGTTAAATAACCTGCGGGTCCAGCGGCGGTCCGGAACGGCAGCGGTCCGGAATGGGCTCCTGCTCCTGAATCTTGTTGTCTTCAGCCGGCGCCATTTTCCAAAATGGCGCCAAAAAATGGCGGCGGCCATAGACGAACACGATTGGACGACAGGAGGTCCTTCCGGACCCCCGCTGGACTTTTGGCAAGTCTCGTGGGGGTCAGGAGGCCCCCCACAAGCTGGCCAAAAGTTCCTGGAGGTCCAGCGGGGGTCAGGGAGCGATTTCCCGCCGCAAATCGTTTTCGTACGGAAAATGGCGCCGGCAGGAGATCGACTGCAGGAGGTCGTTCAGCGAGGCGCCGGAACCCTCGCTGAACGACCTCCTGCAGTCGATCTCCTGCCGGCGCCATTTTCCGTACGAAAACGATTTGCGGCGGGAAATCGCTCCCTGACCCCCGCTGGACCTCCAGGAACTTTTGGCCAGCTTGTGGGGGGCCTCCTGACCCCCACGAGACTTGCCAAAAGTCCAGCGGGGGTCCGGAAGGACCTCCTGCCGTCCAATCGTGTTCGTCTATGGCCGCCGCCATTTTTCGGCGCCATTTTGGAAAATGGCGCCGGCTGAAGACAACAAGATTCAGGAGCAGGAGCCCGTTCCGGACCGCTGCCGTTCCGGACTGCCGCTGGACCCGCAGGTTATTTAACTCATTTGGGGGGGGTTCGGGAGGGTGGGGGATTTAATTTAAAGGGTCGGGGGTGGGTTTTAGGGGGTTTTAGTGTGCCGGCTCACGATTCTAACGATTTATAACGATAAATCGTTAGAATCTCTATTGTATTGTGTTCCATAACGGTTTAAGACGATATTAAAATTATCGGACGATAATTTTAATCGTCCTAAAACGATTCACATCCCTAATATATTAGAAGTCACCATTCAGAAAAAAGATCTAGGTGGTACCATTAATAACAAGTTGAAATCTTCAGCCCATTGTACCACAGCAGCGAAGAAAACAAATAGAATGCTGGGCATTATTAAGAAAGGAATGGAGAATAAAAAGAATATCATAATATCATTTTGAGTCTTATTTGGAGTTCTGTTCACCACATCTCAAAAAAGATATAGCAAAATTAGAAAAGTTACAGAGAAGAGTGACCACTTTAGCCTTTCCCCTATGAGGAAAGGCTAAAGCTGTTTGGACTCTAGCTTGAAGAAAAGACAGCTGAGAGGAGATATGATAGAGGCCTATAAAATAATGAGTATAGTAGAATGAGTTAATGTGAATTGATTGTTTACTCTTTCAATAAGTACAAAGGCTAGGGGACACACAATGAAGTTACTAAGTTGTACATTTATAACTTATATGAGATAATATATTTTTACTCAATGAATAATTAAATTCTGAAATTTGTTGCCAGAGGTTGTAGTGAACGCTGTTAGTGTAGCTGCATTAAAAAAAATGTATGAACAAGATCCTTGAGGAAAAGTCCATAAACCATTACTTAGGTGAATTGCAGAAATCCACTGCTTATCCCTGCGATAAGCAACATGGTATCTATCTAGCCATGAGATGCTGCCAGGTACTTGTAACCTGGATTGGACACTGTTGGAAACAGGATACAAGTCTTGATGGACCTTTTGGTATGACCCAGTATAGCAATCTTAAGTTCTATGTAATTTAAAGGATCTGTCAAAGATCTGGGTCGGAGGGGGGGGGGGGGGGGGAGGGAGTCCCCTAGATAAGCCTTTAAAGGGAGACATAATTGACAATTTGTTTATTTTTATTGAAGATTGTCCCTGAGATCGTTAGCACTATTTGACGCCCCTTGAGAGGTTACTAACCTGCAGAATAGTGCCAGCTACAGGAAATAGGATACAAATGAGGATCAGCTGCTGCAGGGTGGAATTGAAAGAGGAAGTATCATCTCCATTCAGAATATTTCAGCTCTGATCCAACAGACCTGACCAAGACAACTGAGAGATAAATGTATTAATAAATGAATTATTGGGTTGTGGCTATGGATGAATGCAAGGATGTGATGGATCAGCTTGTTGGTAGAGTGAAACCCAGTATGAATCCCTTATCCCCATTGGTGCAGGAATAGTCAGAAGTCTCTCCAAGTTGACATTAGAGATGTGAACCGCATGCCAGATCATCTTAACGATCAGATTCAGCTGGGGGGGGGGGGGGGGGGGAATCTGATCGTTACGATATGTGAATTGGAATTGTTTCCGATTCCAATTCACATCGCTAATTTTTTTTTTAGGGAGGCCCGCGCCGCTAAAAAACAAAAACCCACCCGACCCTTTAAATCAACCCCACCCTCCCGACCCCCCCAAAACCTTTTAAAATTACCTGGGGGCCTCGGGGGGCCTCGGGGAGAGATCCAGGGGGGCCTCAGGGAGAGGAGAGATTCAGGGGGTCTCGGGAAGAGATTTCCCATTCCCAGGTATCAGCTGTTCTAAAAAAAAATGGCGCCGATGCCCCTTTGCCCTTACCATGTGACAGGGTATCCGTGCCCCTGGGGGCTGATGAGTAAAGATGGCCGGTGCCATCCTTAAAGATGGCGCCGGCCATCCAGTGCTCCTACCATGTGATAGGGGCCGGCCAATGGCACGGATACCCTGTCACATGGTAAGGGCAAAGGGGCATCGGCGCCATTTTTTTTTAGAACAGCTGATGCCTGGGAATGGGAAATCTCTTCCCGAGGCCCCCTTGGATCTCTCCTCTCCCCGAGGCCCCCCTGGATCTCTCCCCGAGGCTCCCCGAGCCCCCAGGTAATTTTAAAAGGTTTTTGGGGGGTCGGGAGGGTGGGGTTGATTTAAAGGGTCGGGTGGGTCGGCGCGGGCCTCCCTAAAAAAAAAAGTGTCAGGAGGGTGGCGGAGGCTAAGGGGGGTCAATTTAAAGGGTCGGGTGGTTTTTTTTTTTATCAGGCCATCGGCACCATTTTAATTAGTGGCAGCCAAAATGGTGCCGATGGCCCGAGAGCGGGAGATCGCGTCGGGACCCCCCCCCCCCCCCACTGGACCACCAGGTAATTTAACATTTTGGGGGGGGTTCGGGAGGGTGGGGAAGGGTAAGGTATTGGTTTTAAAGGGTCGGGGTGGGTTTAGGGGTTGTTTTGGTGTGCCGGTTTTCCCACCCTCCCCCAAATAATTCCCGTGCCCTATTTAACAATACAATACAAATGCCCCTGACGATAAATCGGGGGCATTTGTATTGTATCATGCACTCTAACGATTTAGGACGATTTTAAAATTATCTGACGATAATTTTAATCGTTCAAAAACGATTCACATCCCTAGTTGATATTATCACCTCAATTATGGCAAAATGTGGCTATCCTAATTGGACTACTCAGATTGAGAAATGGACCAGTCTGCCTCTGTCTGACTTTTAAATCTGCTGTGATTGTTTTGCTTCTCATTTTTGCCTGTGTTCAACATATTTTCAGTTTTAACATGTTTAGCTACTGTTTATGTTGGACTATATCTACTTTTTTAAGTGCTTCTTTTGGGAGAGGGATTCTTGGTTATGAGAGGGTATATCTCTCTACCATATGTATGAGCATATACTTGATCTCTTTGGGTAGTTTGTGTTTTCTTCCCCCTTTTTTTCTCTTTTCATGTGAAGTAACATTCACTTATATCTATCTGTCATTTATTTATTTATTTATTTATTTATTTATTTATTGTGTCTATTTTTTTTTTTTGCCTTCTTGATCATCTTGTACTATTAATCAAGGGGAGAGGGTAGATGAACTTTGTGGTTGTTATTCTTTTCCTTTTCTGTGCCTGTTTTTTGTTGTTGTTTCTTTTTGTTGTATCCTCTTTGCCCTTCCTCCTTTCTCTTACTTCCTCAAATTATGTGGCTACTTGGATAATTTGGAGATGGGCATTGTAATCTGCCTAGCATGGTTTTTTTGCTAAAGGTAGAACTGAAATATTTTAAAATAATAATGATGGGTTGATTTTCAAAAAGTCATGCGTGTTAAAAATAGGGGTTATGCGCATGGCTGGCCCTTGCATGCACAGCAAGCATCTTCAAAGGCACCCGGCCATGTGCATAACCCCCATTATGCACTGAAGAGCTGGGCCCAGATAAAGGAGCGATCAGGGGGGCGGGAAGGTTCGGGGCTAGAGACAGCCATTTTCCACTGAACCCGGGAAGGGAATGCTGCGCACACAAGTTGTTACTGCTCCATTGGAGCAGTAAGCACCAAAACAAAAAAATATAAAGGTAGGAGAAAGGATTTAGGGTGGAGAGGAGAGGAGAGGAGAGGGAGAGGGGAAGGGGAAGGGGAAGGGAGGTTAGAATATGGGGTTAGGGAAGTTTCCTCCCAGTCTGCTCCTTAATTGGAACAGTCTGGGAGGGAATTAGGAAAGCACGGGATGCGTTGCCATGTGAAAACTGATATGTCAGATCGAATGTCGGTATATAAAAATAAATAGATAAATAAACAAATAAATAAATAATTCTGCCACCCCTTGCACTTGCTGCACACACATGTGCATGTGGATTATAAATCCTGCGTGAATGTGCGTGTGCCAGGAAGCGTGCGCACATGGATGCACATGCACATGTATTAAAATCTACCCCTAAATGCATAAATATTAAAATTTATAAGAAAAGAAATGTCTTATTATGGAATATTAAGTGGTTAAAAGATAAGATGTACAGAGTAGTGTAGTTGTAGTATATTTGGATTTTCAGGAGGCGTTTGACAAAGTCCCTCATGAAAGGATTCAAAGAAAAAAAAAGTTATGGGATAGAAGTCACTGTCCTTTTGTGGATTACATTTGGGTTAAAAGACAGGAAACAAGGGGGGCGCTATTCGCCATGAGGCAAGATGGCCACTTAATTCTCTGGCTCCCTCTTCCCGTTGCATAGAACCCTCGAAACAGCAAGCTATTCGCACCCAAGAGAGTGCTAAAAACAGTCTGAGTTATCCAGTATACCGGGTCGATGACTACCAGGAAGAGAAGCGATCTGCAAAAATTTTCCTTTGCAAGAATAACCACGGAACTGAAAAAAGCAGGCCCTGATATCACAGACTGCATGGAGGGAGAGGAGAATGAAATGGAAGCCGAAGCTCCGATTCTCTCTCCCCAGGTGAACTCAGAGCCTATGCCGACTTTAGCTGACCTATCCACCAAGGTTACCATGAGAGAATGGTTTATAGAACTTTGCTCCGAAATAAAAGCTAATAAAGAAGAGCTGTTAGCGTCATTCTCCAAACTCCAAGAAGACTTTCTGGCCTGCAGCCTTCGAGTCCCACCCCTCAAGAAAGCCCGCCTCTCGGCAACCAGGGAAAGTGCCATATCTATTGCCGTTCCAACGCAATGGAACGCCCTGACCTCCCACCTCCGCCTGGAGCCATGCCCCCTGAAATTCAGAAAGATGCTCAAAACATGGCTCTTCCACCAGGCCTTCCCAGACTAGCCGACCCCTCCACCCTCACCCTCGCCCCCCCCCCCCCTGCTGTAATTATGTTCATCCTCATGCTCATGATCAATTTTGTAAATATGTTCATATCCCTTTTCCTATTGGTCCTCTCCTGGCCCTCTCGCAGAGATCCCCCGCCTCCACGGATCTCCACTAAACCTGATGCTTCGTTCTAGGTAAGAGAGGTCCTTGACGTCCGTCGGCATCGAGGCAGATGGGAATACCTCTTATGCTGGGAGGGTTATGGGGCCGAGGAGAACTCATGGGAACCTTCCCATAACATCCTTGATAAAGAACTCCTCAGAACATTCCACAGGACTCTTCCTGAAAAACCACAGCCACGTAGAGGGAGGCCTAGAAGGGGGAGTACTGTTACATGCCCCGTCCACACTCAGCCTGCGCACGGGCCTGCTTACCTCGCTAGCTCTTCTGCAGGTCATGGGTTGGCCTCCCCAGCGGCAGCCTTGAGCTCCTCCAGACCTCAACATCCCACGGTGGTGGTCACTGGGCCTTCCACTGCACACCAGGCCTCATGCCGGAGTTCGGCGTCCTCCGTGGCATTGGCCATGCCCCTACGCGCGCGTGCGCATGGACCGCCCGATCTCTTGTAGGGCCAGGGGTGGGTACTAGCTCAGCAGACTGCCCTGATTGAATGTACTACATAAGGAAGTGCCTGCCTGCACTTCCTTGCCTTGGCAATTGGGTCAGCACTATATGTGTACTAGTTTACCTCCACGTTCACAGTCTTGTTCCAGTCTTGTTCCAGTCTCGTTCCAGCCTTGATCCAGCCTTGTTCCAGCGTCCTCCTGTTCCAGCGTCCTCCTGTTCCAGCATCCTTCTGTTCCAGCATCTGTCTGTCTTTATCTTCCCGGGTAGTACCCTCGGACTGATTCTCTGGTACTAACCTCTGCCTGCTTCATTGACCATTCTGATCGCTGCCTGGATTCTGACCTTTGCCTGCCTTCATGACCTTGTCTGACCTCTGAAACCTGACCCCTGCTTCGTTGACTACTCTGGGACTGATTTCTGGTATCTGACTCCTTCTTTGATTGACTTCCCTCGGACTGATCCTCGGAACCTGCCATTGACCATGCCTCCTTGATTCAGGCTTTGTCCCTTGCCTTGTCATCGCCTACGCTGTATTAGCCTTCCCTGATACTCCAGGCCTTCAGTCTAGTGACCAACCGCGCTCCCTTGCTACTAGTGGGCACACCTCTCTACTTCTTCTCCAGGAGACCCTGCGAGGCCCACCTAAGCCCAAGCGGCACGGGTCCCCAAGGGCTCCACCCAAGGGGACAGCAGGCTTCCACTGGTGAAGCTCCTCCTCGCCTTTGTCTCCTCCTGTGCTCCGCCCCCTGGGGGCAGGTGCTCCCTGGGCCCGACCAGGGAGCTGTCCTACCCTGCTCCAGGACAAGGGTCCACCTCCAAGTGCAACACTCTGTCTCTTAGAATCATGTGATCAGACGCATGGGGGAGTCCCATTAGGAAATGACAGACTGTGTAAGCCTTGTAGAGAAGAGTTACAATTGTCCCAGAAGCAGCAAAGTCAACAATATCTCAGCTGCACTTTTGTGTCAGGCATGAAGTTATAGGGTGACTGCATAAAAAGCAAGGTGAGAGTTTAAACTTGAGGGCATGTTATCCTAGCAAGGATATAGTGAAAACATTCTAGTAAAACCATGGTCTGATATGTTTTTGTGAAGGAAATGGTTCTCCTTGTTATATAATGCTGTTCATAATTTAGTCATGATGAGGCAAAATGTATAGTGTTAATTATTTTTTTATGTCAAATTTTATTTTTAGTTTTAGCATATATTATTTTCTCTACTATACAATATAGATTTTTATAGATTCTTATGTGTGTGCATTTATGTATATAAAAAATCTTCCCCATTACAGAGCTTACCATGCTTGAGTATATTATGTCCAACACTGTGTAACTTTTGCTCAAATAGAATGCTTCATGTTTTTCACTATTACTCTTTTACATATTCTATATAAAAATAAAATATCTTTTGAAGAGATTAAAGTGAGAATGTTTGGTGATTTATTTTAGGCAAGGATTTTTGACCCCGTGTCCTTACTTCATGATAACTTAATGGGCTGAGCATGCACAGTATGCTATTGCCATCTAATTCTCCATGTAGTTGAGGTCATGAAGGTGACTCCACATATCCCATTAGAGATAATGAGGCTCATAAACATTGAAATGAGGTTGCTAATCTGTTATGCTATTCAGAGCAGGGGCTAGTCTATAAAGAAGCATAAAAGATGTTTATGTAAGTCTTCTGATATATGCAGGGCCTTTGATTCATGCTTTTCAACATGATACACATACTTTTTATTTGATAAAATCAACAAATATCTTGCTGCCAGAAATTTTTCAAAGATCAAAATTTATAAGTGAAATTTATAAATGGGCTAAAAAACTGATCAGCATCCAAATGTCAAAGTTTACAAGATTTGCTAAAATTCATAGAGAGTGAAATCTGGAATACCCATGCTCATGTCTACTTATGCCATTGTATGGTTACAGTACGTTTGCACATGTACAACAGAAACAGTCACACAATATATGTGCAGCTCAGATATGATTAACCTTGTAATCTACTGCAAGTGAATATATTTCCATTTCTTGAAAAATATATCTCTATTGTATTTTGTCTATGAGTTCTTACTGTAAATTTTGTTCTTTTCCATCAGCTTGAAAAAAAATGGAATTGTGTACTTTGTTTTGGAGTACACTGAACTTTCAAATAAATGCTTTGAGAGCAGAACAACTTAGCTATTATCTGGATAATGTCCCAATGTGCAGATTAAATGTACATAGACAGATTTATGCATGTAAGTCTATTACAACTGTTGCTTTACTGCTTGTAGAATCAAATTTGGAGGTTTGGACTTATACACTGGCATAGTCTCCCTGTAATGCATGCCATATTGCTACTACAAAGAATATATAAAAAGAGAAATTAAAAACTAAGTAGTTAGGAATACATATCAATTCAAATTTGACATGTCAATTACTGCTGCTGTTAAACATTCTACAAAATAAATTGACTGTTGTTGGCTATTACAGAAGCAGTGAACTAATGCTAAAATGCTGTTCATGCTGTGTGGCGAGTGAAATGTGCGGTATAGAATATATTCCAACTAGTTACCACCATGTAAGAGTGATGTCAGAGTAATTATTCTTCAGAATTCATATCTGCAAGAATTTTACCATATTCTGCTTTATGGTGTACTTTTTTATTTTCAGTAATGTTTGTCAAGTATATGATAATAAGAACTGCAAACACTATTTCAAAAATAACTAAACTTGAATTAATCTTTCATTAATATGCATTCATTTGAAACAAATGGGTAAAATGCAATGAAAAGAGACCTTTCTTTTTTTGTTTTCATTTGTGGCCCCACAAATGAATGAAGAGTGCTCATGAATCCAACAAAAATGTTAGTTTCATTTCTTTGTGTATACAATTCAGGTCTATGGCCCATTGAAAGTGCTTCAGTGAGACTAGTAAGTATAACAACTGAGACATTAACTGCGGCAGGCAAAAGTGCACCACTGCGATGCGGCTGCCTGCCACTATCGCCCCCCCGCCACTTTCTTTTCACGGTTCATCATTTATATTTAGAGCAGAATGATGAATCCCAGGGTAAGTGAGGTACTATCCAGGATAGACCTACTGCAACATTTTTGATAGCTGAGTTGTAAAGAAGTTTTACACTGCCAGTTGCCTTTATCAACCATGACACTGGATTCTCGTTCAGATGGCATGAGAAAAGTTTTTGTACTTTTTTTTATTATTTAATCTTTATTGCTTTTTCAACAATTTTACAAAGACACAAAACTTTGCATGTGAAATACCGTAGGATTAGACATGTTAATATCTACTATCTATGAAAATATGATAGACAAACTTTATAATAAAGAAATGTATCCTTATTACTTATACATGTCTAAGACTACACATCATAGAGGCAAATATGCAGGAGGTGTTTAATTTGCAAATGAGGATCAATATTTGAAAAGAAAAACTAACAAAACTTACTATATCGATTATCTATGAAAGGTCCCTAACCTTAATCTAATCACCTCTATTCTCATTTTCATTGTTAGAAACCTGTCTTCTTGCACTCAAGAACTCTTGTAATTGGTTAACTTCAAAGAAAATATATCTTGTTCCATGCAGTTTCAGTACACATTTACATGGGTATTTTATAAGCATAACAGCAACTAATGCCACTACATCGGGTTCTAACAAAAGAAATGTCAAAGTTTTCGTACTTAATTTAAATCCCTCCTGAGCAAGCCTTTTTGCAGGGTGAAATGGAGGCCTTTATAAGGCTCATTATATCTTAAAAATAGTTTGTGAAATGGCAAAGTTCAATCATACTAGCCTAATTTCAGCTATGAAAATTTAGAAGTTCAAGTTAATGAGTTGGAATCTTTTATGAGTTTATATATTTTCCTATGATAAAGCCTTTTTTCAATATTGTTTTTTTCTTATTGTATGATTTTGATGCCAGTTATGACTGGAAAAAGAATTCTATCAGGGTGGTAGTGAGGTCTCCCTTTGTGGCAGTGTTGCAGTAAGCTATGAACTGGCTTTTTCATCAATTATACATTTACTAATATAGCATTTATTTATTTATAAAATTTATGTTAACAATCGAGTGGGATCTCCTCTCTCCTCAACTATCCCACGGCATGGTGATGGCCACTGGCAGCATCTGTCTCCTGGAGCAGCACAATGGAAGCCACACTCTGTCGTGGCACCTCCCCCCATCACGCTGGACGTCCCTGCCAGAGATTCCTGCAGTAATGTGGGAATATCAGAGATTTAAACGCCAGCTCTGCTTCTTACCCCTGCCGTGGCAACAGGCTGCTTAGTGGTTGGTGTTTCTGTCAGTATTCTCCCTGCTTTGCTGTGATCCTTCACTGGATTTGGAATTGTCTTGTCTGCTGCCTGCCTTGATCCCTCACTGGACTGTGGATTTGGCTTGTCTGCTGCTCACCTTGACCCTTGATTGGGCTTGGATGATTCACTCACTTCTGCCTTGTTTTCCACAGATTGGGGCTAGATTGTCTCTGAGGCTGTTATCTTCTTCTTTGGATCCACTGATTCATAAACATTCACTGAGGCCATGGATCCAGTAGATCTAACAGCCTTTCAAGCCATACTGGGTCTCGCCACTCAGATTCAGCAACAACAGGGAATCTTGGATCAAGTACCAGGGGTTCTTGAGAGACTTGCAGCTCAAATGGATGCCCTAGCCATAGGTATTCCCCTGCTGGTTCAACCCTGTTCTTCTACTAGTGTTGTTCTCCAGTTACCTCCGGTTACCTCCGGTGACCCTCAACTATGTAGAGGATTTATTATTCAATGTAAGATTCACTTTTTGCTTCAAGCACCTTTATTTCCATCTGACAAGACTAAAGTTACCTTTAATCTCTCTCTGGTCCAGCCTTAGCATGGGTATCCCTGCTGTGGGAGTGAGACGATCCATTACTGGGCAACTTGGATCAATTCCTTAGGGACTTCTTTCTGGTTTTTGATGAGCCTGGACATTTGACCTCTGTAGCCTCAGACTTACTCCAAATGCATCAGGGTTCACACAAAGTCAGAAAATATGCCATCCAGTTTCGGACCTTGGCTGCTAAACTACGCTAGGGGGAGGATAGCCTCACAGCTATCTTCCAACAAGGACTATCTGAGTCTTTTATTTATTTATTTTTAATTTTTATATACCGGTGTTCCTGTATGACATACAAATCACATCAGTTTACATTGAACATGGAACAGTTTACATGGAACGGTTTACATTGAACATGGAACGGTTAACATTGAAACACTGAAACAGAGAAAATAATTCACCTGGAGGCGGAACATGAAACGGGGGGTATATGAACTTGGATGGGGGAAACTGTTCTATGTAAGTTATGGCTTGGTCCATAAAGCACAATAAACTGACTTAAAATAAAGTAAGCTGTAGAACGGTGACGGGGAAAAGATGAAAATGCAGCTTGTGAGAGTAATAATCAGTAACCTGCGGCAAAGAAAAGCTGGTAGGGAATATTGTGCCTAGAATGACCTTAATTAGATCATAAAATGAGATCGTGGAACCAGCAGGCAGGATGCAGGATGTGAACAAAGGACTTATGTTCCTGCAAAAGCTTGGCATAAGAGCCAAGTTTTGAGTTTCTTTCTGAAAGTCGAGTGGCAAGGTTCTTGTCGGATGTCTGGAGGGAGCGCATTCCACTGTGTGGGGCCTGCTGTAGATAAGGCTCATTTCCTAAGGGAGGATTTTACTGGTGGGGCATAAAGTGTGCCTTTGTAAGCTCCTCTGATAGGTCTGGTTGATGTATGAGGATGCAGTTGGGAGCTTAGGTAGATGGGGGAGATGTTGTTCGTGGCTTTGTGGATGGTTGAGAGAACTTTAAAGAGGATCCTGTGTTTAATGGGCAGCCAGTGGAGGTTCTTCAGGATGGGGGTGATGTGTTCTCTCGTGTTGGTAAGAATTCTGGCTGCAGAGTTCTGAATCATCAGGAGGAGTTTGATTGTGCTAGCTGGGAGTCCAAGCAGGAGAGAGTTGCAATAGTCAATTTTGGATAGGATGATGGATTGTAATACCATGCGGAAATTGTTGAAGTGAAGTAGTGGTTTTAGCTTTCTAAGGATTTGCAGTTTGAAGAAACAGTCCTTAGTGGTGGTGTTTACAAATTTTTTTAAGTTTAGCTGGTTATCAAGCATGACTCCTAGATCTCTCACATAAGGAGATTGATTTAATTTTGATATGGTTGGTAGGAGGGTGCCAGTTGGGTTGAGAAACCTGTTGTTGTTATCTTGTGAGATGATTAGGATCTCCGTCTTGTTGTTGTTGAGGACTAAGTTAAGGCTGGAGAGCAGGAGATTGATCGATTGCAGGCAGTTGTTCCAGTGTGTCATAGTCTTGTATAAGGATTCTGTGTTTGGGATGAGAATTTGTATGTCGTCCGCGTAGAAGTAATGGGTAAGTTTTAGATTGGTGAGTAGATGGCAGAACGGGAGAAGGTAAATGTTGAAGAGGGTCGGTGAGAGAGAGGAACCTTGGGGGACTCCCTTGTTGGAGAGGACCGGATGTGATTCTTTGTTGTTAATCTATACCTTGTAATGTCTGTTTGATAAGAAGGACTTGAACCAGCTAAGGACCGTTCCCTTGATGTCTATGTCTACCAGTCGCTCTAATAGTATTGAATGGTTTACCGTATCAAAAGCCACGGAGAGATCTAAAAGAATCAGGAGATAGGGTTGTTTTTTTTCCAGATTTGTTTATATGTTGTCCATAAGCGATATGAGGAGGGATTCTGTGCTTAACGATTTGCGGAAGCCGAACTGAGAAGGTGTGAGAATAGTATTCTCTTCTAGGTAATCAGATAGTTGCTTGTTTACTATCTTTTCCATAAGTTTAGCAATTAGAGGCAGGTAAGCTATTGGACAGAAGTTAGCTGGGTCCGTTGGTGACAGATTAGGTTCTTTTAGTAAGGGTTTTAGAATTGCTAGCTTGAGTTGGTCAGGGACTAACCTTGGGTTAGAGAGCAATTAATGATATCTGCAATTGGTCTTGAGATAGTCTTCCTTATAGAGATGAGGAGGTTGGTCGGGATTGTATCCAATGGATGAGAGGAGAATTTCAGTTTCTTGAGAATATTTTCAATCTCAAGAGCTGATGTGGTCTCGAAAGATTCAGAGCTCGTGTTTTGTTGAGGTAGTGTAGAGAGAGGGAGAGGGGGTAGGGGATTGGATGTCAAGAGGGGGTTGAGCAAGTTGTAGATTTTATTCTTGAAGAAGTCTGCTAATTTGGTGGCTTTGTTAAGTGCTTGGTCTTCTGAAATGGAGGGGGAGGGGATGATTTAGTGAGTGCTGAGACATAAGAGAATGGTGCTTTCAAATCAAAGATGAAATGGTGGATTTTTTTTTAGAAAAAATCTCTCTTTATTCTAAGTATAGCATTCCTGTAGGCATTGAGGAGGGATTTGTATGTGGCTAGAGTTGTGGTGGATGTTTTTTTTCTCCAGCTATGGTCTTTACTTCTAAGGTCTTGTTTGAGCGACTTCAGTTCTGGGGTATACCAAGGTTTCCTGTTGTCTGTTGAAGGTTGTAGGACTTTTGTGGTGGACGGGCATGTTAGGTCCGCATGTTAGGCCTAGCCCTTTTTTTGCGGCTAAAAGAAGCCCTCCACCCCTTTTTTGAGTCTGGGGATTGAGAAGATGTCAAAAAGCTGTGTGGGAAGTTGATTTGTTAGCACTGTATCAGTGGATTTCAACCAGTCGTTTAGAATATGTGTTTTTTTCATGAGCGATTGTGCATTAAAGAGAGTTAGAGAAAATAGTGAGAGGCCCAAAAATTGTGTAATAGGAGAGATCATGATTGGAGTTAGCCTTTGTTGACGGATGCTAGGAGGTGAGGAAGGCTGAGCTTGAGATCTGTGTTGTTTGCTAATAATAGGGATGGTGAAAGAATCATGTGAACTGTGGTGAAGAATAGGGATAGGGAATCCCAGTTGTATTATGATCTAGTTGAGCGGGAAAGAATGGGTTGAGTGCTGGATGAGTGCTGGATGAAGGTGGATGAGAGCTGGATGAGAGCTGGATGAAAGCTGGATGAGAGATGGATGAGTGATGGAAGATACTGGATGAGTGCTGGACGAGGCTGGATGAAAGCTGGATGAGAGCTGGAGGAGTGCTGGAAGATACTGGATGAGTGCTGGATGAAAGCTGGATGAGAGCTGGAAGAGTGCTGGATGAGTGCTGGAAGATACTTGATGAGTGCTGGATGAAAGCTGGATGAGAGCTGGAAGAGTGCTGGAAGATACTGGATGAAAGCTGGATGAGTGCTGGACGAGTGCTGGACGAGAGCTGAATGGATGCAGGCGGAAGTCTGGAGGGGGAGTGAAGGTCTGTTGGCTGTGAGTCGTGTGTAGCTATGCTATGATGAGGCTGTTTATCGGTAGAGGGGCCCTTGTCCTGCTTCCTGGGGCTCACAAAGGGGCACACTAAGGGGCAGGCCCCTTAGGTCGCGCTCCTTCGAGCTCGCAATGCCCGGTGTGCAACGCCCCGGAGAGCGTTGCAAATTTAAAGGGCCTGGATCCGTGTTAGGATTGGCCGGCTGGGTTGGGATGGGAGCGGCTTGAACTCACCACATGGTCCTGCAGCGTTTTTTTCCTGTTTTGCGATTTTTTTTCCTTCCGATCCCTCTGGGTCTCTGCTGGCTCACTGAACGGGCTGGTGAGCGGGCTCTTGCCCCGACTGGGCTGCGCAGACCACACGAGCCCCTGCAGAGGAGGAGGTGAGTTGGATCAAGGGGAGAGCGCCGAAAGAGGGAGGCCCCGGGGAGCCTCGCAAATTTAAAGGGCCTGGATCCGTGTTAGGATTGGCCGACTGGGTTGGGGTGAGAGCGGCTTGAACTCACCACATGGTCCTGCAGCGATTTTTCCTGTTTTGCGATTTTTTTTCCTTCTCATCCCTCCGGGTCTCTGCTGGCTCACTGAACGGGCTGGTGAGCGGGCTCTTGCCCCGACTGGGCTGCGCCGACCGCACGAGCCCCTGCAGAGGAGGAGGTGAGTCGGATCGCGGGGAGAACGCCGAAAGAGGGAGGCCCCAGGGAGCATCGCAAATTTAAAGGGCCTGGATCCGTGTTAGGATTGGCCAGCTGGGTTGGGGTGGGAGCGGCTTGAACTCACCATGTGGTCCTGCAGCGGTTTTTCCTGTTTTGTGATTTGTTTTCCTTCCAATCCATCCGGGTCTCTGCTGACTCACTGAATGGGCTGGTGAGCGGGCTCTTGCCCCGACGGGGCTGCGCCGACTGTGCAAGCCCCTGCAGAGGAGAAGGTGAGTCGGATCGCGGGGAGAACGCCGAAAGAGGGAGGCCCCAGAGAGCGTTGCAAATTTAAAGGGCCTGGATCCGTGTTAGGATTGGCCAGCTGGGTTGGGGAGGGAGCGGCTTGAACTCACCATGTGGACCTGCAGCGTTTTTTCCTGTTTTGCGATTTTTTTTTCCTTCCGATCCTTCTGGATCTCTGCTGGCTCACTGAACGGGCTGGTGAGCGGGCTCTTGCCCCGACTGGGCTGCGCCGACCACACGAGCCCCTGCAGAGTAGGAGGTGAGTCGGATCAAGGGGAGAGCGCCGAAAGAGGGAGGCCCCGGGGAGCATCGCAAATTTAAAGGGCCTGGATCCATGTTAGGATTGGCCGGCTGGGTTGGGGTGAGAGCGGCTTGAACTCACCACAAGGTCCTGCAGCGTTTTTTCCTGTTTTGTGATTTTTTTTCCTTCCGATCCCTCCGGGTCTCTGCTGGCTCACTGAACGGGCTGGTGAGTGGGCTCTTGCCCTGACTGCGCTGCACCAACTGCGTGAGCCCCTGCAGAGGAGGAGGTGAGTCGGATCACGGGGAGAGCACCGAAAGATGAGTTGGCTGGCCGAGAACCACCAGACTGTCTAGAAGATTTAATTCGCTTAGCTATACATCTAGATCTTTGATTCCGTGAAAAGTCACAAGAAAGAGCATCTCTTCACTGCCTGGTTTGAGTAGCCCCATCATTTCAAAGACCAGTCCTCACCAACAAAATTTAAGAACCATGACCTATCCCTGAAGAACCCATACAAATCGATCGGGTAAGAATTTCCCCGGAAAAGTGACAATGATGGCAACAGAATCTATGTTTATACTGTGTGGGAACTGTTTATTATGTGGCATCTTGCCCACTGAAGCCGGGAAACTCTCAGACCTAGGCTTGGTAGGAGAGGCTTCCCTGGGTTATTCAATCTCCTCCACAAATTCTAATTCCCGAAACCATTTCTATGGACAAGGTCTTAATACATTTGCAAGCCTTTTTAGACACAGAGGTGGCTAAAAACATCATTGAAGGGAGAATTGTTCAGCAGTATCACATTCCCACAGAGCTACTGAGAGTCACCCTTACTATATCATCAGTTTCAGGGAAGCCTCAGGCAGACAAGATTTCCTGCATTACCATACCAATAACTATGACCATTGGACTGTTACACCAAGAAAAAAATCTGTCTGTATGTGTTATCTTCTGCAGTAAACCAAATAATTCTGGGATTCCTGTGGTTGAGGTTACATCAACCTCACATTAATTGAAGTTCGCTTCAATTGGCAAAATGGAGTCCAAGATGTCATGGGTTCTGTCTGAGTGGTCAAGGTATCCCTTCTCAACGTTCATCACTTAGTTCCCAATCTCCCTGGATTACCTGCTATGTATGCAGATTTTTATGACATCTTTAGTAAGCAAAAGGCCAAAACTCTACCTCTGCACTGAGAATTTGATTGTGCCATTGAGCTACTTCCTGGAAAGATGCCACCTTGGGGAAGAGTTTACACATTATCATTTCCAGAAACAGAGGCTATGAATAAATATATTCAAGAAAACCATCATCTTTTCTGGTGGGAGCTGGGTTCTTCTTTGTCAAAAAGAAAAGATGGGTCTCTCCAACCTTGTATCGACTACTGGGGCCTAAACACCATTAAAAAAAATACCCACTACCACTTATCTCTGAGCTTTTCGATTGACTTAGAGCACAGATATTTATTAAATTAGATCTATGAGGAGTTTATAATCTGGTGAGGATTCAAGAAGGAAATGAATGGAAGACCGCCTTTTATAAACATGCCTCCTAACTTTTAGGAAAAAACTTAAGACTTGGTTATTCAAGCAAGCTTTTCCGGACACAACCCAATGACTCCTAAAACACCATGCCTTTTGTATATAACATTTAATTTGTATACAGCATTTAATTTGTATATTGTTTAACTATTTCTATTCTTTCCTCTCTTCTTCCTTCTCCAAGTTCGGCTACCCCTGTTAAATGTAACTGTACCTTCGGTCACCACAGTTCTAGTTTTATGTTTATAATGCACTCCCGTTTTATGTAAACCAGCAAGATATGTTTTCATGATTGCCGGTATATAAAAACTCTAAATAAATAAAATAAATAAATAAAATAAAATGTAGATAAAGGTGAACTGGTAGATGCAGTATATTTGGATTTTCAGAAGGCATTCGACAAAGTTCCTCATGAGAGGCTTCTAGGAAAAGTCAAAAGTCATGGGATAGGTGGTGATGTCTTTTCATGGATTACAAACTGGCTAAAAGACAGGAAACAGAGAGTAGGATTAAATGGACAATTTTCTCAGTGGAAGGGAGTGGGCACTAGTGGAGTGCCTCAGGGATCTGTATTGGGACCCATACTGTTCAATATATTTATAAATGATCTGGAAAGAAATACAAGTGAGGTAATCAAGTTTGCAGATGATACAAAATTGTTCAGAGTAGTTAAATCACAAGCAGATTGTGATAAATTGCAGTAAGACCTTAAGAGACTGGAAAATTGGGCATCCGAATGGCAGATGAAATTTAATGTGGATAAGTGCAAGGTGATAAATATAGGGAAAAATAGCCCATGCTATAGTTACTCAATGTTAGGTTTCATATTAGGAGCTACCACCCAAGAAAGAGATCTAGGAGTCCTAGTGGATAACACATTGAAATCATTGGTTCAGTGTACTGCGTCAATCAAAAAAGCAAACAGAATGTTAGGAATTAGAAAGGGAATGGTGAATAAAATGGAAAATGTCATAATGCCTCTGTATCGCTCCATGGTGAGACCGTACCTTGAATACTGTGTACAATTCTGGTCATCCCATCTTAAAAAGATATAGTTGCAATAGAGAAGGTACAGAGAAGGGTGACCAAAATGATAAAGGGAATGGAACAGCTTCCCTATAAGGAAAGACTAAAGAGGTTAGGACTTTTCAGCTTGGAGAAGAGACGGCTGAGGGGGGATATGATAGAGTGTTTAAAATCATGAGAGGTCTAGAATGGGTTAATGTGAATCAGTTATTTAGTCTTTAAGATAATAGAAATATTAGGGGGCACTCCATGAAGTTAGCATGTGGCACATTTAAAACTAATCAGAGAAAGTTCTTTTTCACTCATCGCACAATTAAACTCTGGAATTTGTTGCCAGAGGATGTGTTTAGTGCAGTTAGTATAGCTGTGTTTAAAAAAGGATTGTATAAGTTCTTGGAGGAGAAGTCTATTACCTGCTATTAATTAAGTTGACTTAGAAAATAGCCACTACTATTACTAGCAAAAGTAGCATGGAATAGACTTCATTTTTGGGTACTTGCCAGGTTCTTATGGCCTGGATTGGCTACTGTTGGAAACAGGATGCTGGGCTTGATGGACCCTTGGTCTGACCCAATAAAACCAGGAAAATTTGTATGGTTAAGTACTCGTAACCTACGGCATGTTCTTATGTCTTATGTTTTTCTTTTGTTTTAATACAAGTGATGGCCATTATGAATATTTAGTTATGTGTTTGGTCTCTGCAATGCTCCGGAAGTTTTTCAAGCCATGATTAATGACATTTTCCAGGATCTGCTATATTCACATGTGATTGTCTATCTAGATGATATCCTTATCTTTTCCAAGACTGTTAGGCAGCACAAAGACCACATACGGCAGGTCCTTCAGTGTCTACAAGAAAATAAGTTATACGCAAAGTTAGAAAAATGTGTTTTCCATCAAACGGAATTACCTTTCCTGGGATACATAATCTCTCAAACTGGGCTACAGATGGACCCTGAAAAACAGAGGTCTATCCTAAACTGGCTGCGTCCAGTAGGGCTCAAGGCATTACAACACTTTTTGGGATTCTCAAATTATTACCGTCAGTTCATCCCTAACAGCTTTAACCTGAAAAGGAGCTGATGCATAAAATTGGACCCCAGAGGTGATCCAGGCATTTCAACAGTTAAAGGAAGAGATCATTAAGAATACTTGCCTGCATCATTCGGCTGTCACCAGACCATTTATACTTGAAGTGGATGCCTCCATGATATGAGTAGGAGACATTCTTTTGCAACCTGATGTTGCAGGGAAAATAATCACCTGCACCTCTATCTTGAAGAAATTTTCCCCCACTGAGAAAAACTATTCTATTGGGGACCAAGAACTTTTGGCTATTAAACTGGCATTGGAGGAATGACATAATTTATTGGAGGGGGCCAAAATACCGTAACAATTTATACAGATCACAAGAATCTGGCATATCTTTCTCATGTTCAATGATTGAATCCTTGACAAGCCTGATGGGCCCTATTTTTCAGTCGCATTGACTTCAACCTGCACTTTCATCTGGCTGAAAGAAATCATTGAGCAGATATACTATCCAGAAGTTTTTACCCTGATGAAAAAACTTTTTACCCTGATGAAAAAACATTGTAGACCTGGCCTGAATTATGGTTGCATAACATTTTACAGTTCCAGTAGGAAAGATAGTGGTTCCTAAATGTTTACGAGATTGAGTTCTCTGATGGGTCCATGAGTCTCATCTAGCAGGACATTTAGGACTTCTATGAAAGAACTACTCTCCAATCATTATTGGTGCCACAGTATGAAAAGGACACCAAAAGATATGTGGAATACTGTCCATCATGTGCAGCCTACAAAAGCTCCTGGACTCGGACCTGGGGCCTACTTCAGCTGTGTACTGCTAATATTAGTAGTTGTACTGTTCGTACTAGTAGTTAATGGACTTTTATCACCCCCACCCTATTTTCCCCTCATTTAATTATTTACCTGGCTTATTTTATTATGTATTGTACAGTTTGCCTCATCTGTTAATACTACCTCTATTTTACCCTATGCTTCTCCCTTTTGCATATCATCTTCCTCCCCTTGCTCCCTTTCCCCCTTCTTGTTTCTGTATACTTCTTAGTTATTTTCCCCCTATTAGGTCTTATACCTGGTTATTTTGTATACTGCAGTTTATTAAGTCTTATTCCCGGTTTTGTATATTGCAGTTTTTCAAGTCTTTACAATTGGTTATTTTTATGCAGTTTACTGTTTGCCTCAATTGTTAATCTCTATCTCTTTATTCCATGCTTCTCCCTTTTGTACTTCCTCTCTCGTACTCTGCTCCCCTTCTCCGCCTCCTGTTTTATGTATTTCAGTTTAGTTCTATGTAAACTATGATGTACCCATGAATACCTGTATAAAAAAAGCTGTTAAATAAATAAATAAAATACCAGAGAAACCCTGGACCCATATCTCTACTGACTTTATCACAGATTTACCAGTTTCAGAAGGGAATAGCACAATTTGGGTGGTGGTTGACAGATTTTCAAAAATGGTCCACTTTATCACCCTCCCTGGGTGACCATCAGCACCAGAGTTAGTGTGACTATTTACACAGCATGTGTTCCAAATTCATGGTCTGCCTCAGCACATCATATCTGATAGAGTAGTCCAGTTCACAGCATGCTATTGGAAGGGTCATTGTAAAAAGCTTGGAATCCTACATGATTTCTCTTCAGCATACCATCCACAAACCAGTGGATTGGCGGAATGAATTAACCAGTCACTGAAAACCTTTTTATATTGTTTCATGAATCAGTGGCAGGACAATTGTTTCATGAATCAGTGGCAGGACATTACTCATTTGGGCCGAAATCTGTCACAATAATCACTTTAACCAAGCCACAGGAACATCTCCCTTCTATTTGGTTTTCAGCCGGCATCCTCGATTACCCTTGCCCATTGCCACCACCTCATTATGTCCAGTTGTCAATCTCACTACGCAGGAAATGCTGGAATTATGGTAGAATACTTGGCTCTTGGAACAAGCCATGGCCCAAGTTAAAAGACAGGTAGATAAGAAGCAACAACTGGCACCACAGTTCCAACCAGGAAAATTTGTATGGTTAAGTACTCGTAACCTACGGCTATGAATGCCATCGCTGACGTTTTGCTCCTCGATTTGTGGGACCATTTCCAGTCGAAAGACAGATTGGAGAAGTGACATATAAACTCTGATTAATCTCTTCTTATCGAATCCTTGATGTTTTTCATGTATCGCTCCTTAAGCCTGCAGTTCTGTCCTGGCCTATTAGGAAGCCCAAACAGTCCTCACCTATAATTGTTGAGGATGATAAACAATATGAAGTACAAGAAATCTTGGATGTCAGGAAAGGGAAAAAGGGACTGCAATATCTTATTTCCTGGAAAGTTATGGTCTGGAGGAGAACTCTTGGGAGCCCATCAGTAACATTCAAGCCCCTCAACTTATCTGATAATTCCATCAACGCTTCCCTCGCAAGCCTAGGCTGAAGAGGTAGAAGTGGGGACTTTGTGGGGAAGGTACTGTTAAGAATTAAGTGGAATCACCTCTCTCCTCAGCGATCCCATGGTGTGGCAATGGCCGCCGACAGTGGCTGTCTCCAGGAGCAGTGCAATGGGAGGCACGTTCTGTCATAGCTTCTCCCCCCATCACACTGGTCTTCCCCACTGGAAGTTTCCATGGTAGCGTGGGAACATCAGAGATTTAAACACCAGCTCATCTCATCCCTGCCTCAGCAACAGGGTGCTTAGTGATTGATGTTTCTGGTAGTATTCTCCTTGTTTTGCTGTGACCCCTCGCTGGATTTGGAATTGCCTTGTCTGCTGCCTGTCCTGATCTCAGACTGGACTTTGGAATTGCCTTGTCTGCTGCCTGCCCTAATCTCAGACTGGACTTTGAAATTGCCTTGTCTGCTGCCTGCCCTGATCCCTCACTGGGCTGTGGATTTGGCTTGTCTGCTGTTCACTTCGATCCTTGATTGGGCTTGGACAGTTCTCTTGCTTCTGCCTTGTATTCTATGGATTGGGGCTAGATTGTCTCCAAGGCTATCTCATTCTTTGGATCCACTGATTTGTAACAATTTATATACCGCCTAACTATTACTAAATGGTTTACAATAAAAATGTTCATAATTAGTACAATAAAAAATAATAAAAATTCACACCTTAATAGAGATGCACACAATAAAATAAAAAACAAAAGCAAATAAAATCTCATTGCTGTGTACACTCATGGCTTCTAGTGTTAGTGATTTATACACATTTTTGTATTTTTCAATTGCTATTTCACTTTACTATTTTTAACTCTTTATTTAAACTAGGCACAGATACAAAAACAACAGCATCCCACACAACCCACATCGATATTAATAGGTAATCCATGCAAATTATTCCATAGATTTTAGATTGATAAAAACTTCAACAACCAATACAGAATACATAGGGGTAGATTTTATAAATGTACGCCCGCGCATTACTTTTGTTCGCGCACCAAGTGCAAACAAAAGTACGCCGGATTTTATAAGATATGTGCGTAGCCACGCGTATCTTATAAAATCTGGGGTCGGTGCGTGCAAGGGGGTACACATTTGTGCACCTTGCGCGCGTGCCGAGCCCTGCGAGCGCTGCCCGTTCCCTCCGAGGCCACTCCGAAATCGGAGGGAACGGAGGGAATTTTCCTTCGACCTCCCCCACCTTCCCCTCCCCTCCCTTCCCCTACCTAACCCACCCCCCCAGCCTATCTTCACCCCCCTACCTTTATCGTGAAAGTTACACCTGCTCCAGGCAGGCGTAACTCGCGCATGCCATTCGGCCACCTCCGCGCGATTCCCCAGCCCGGGAGTGATTTCGGAGGCCTCAGCCACGCCCCCGAAATGCCCTCGGGCCGGCACCACGCCCCCCAGAATGCCCTGAATGTCACACCGCCCCCCCCCCCCGACACCCCCCCCCCAATATGCCCCCCTAGCAAAGCCCTGGGACTTACGCGCGGCCTGGGGCTTGCGAGCGCCACCGAGCCTATGCAAAATAGGCTCGGCGCGCACAGGGGGGTTTTGAAAGGGTTACGCGCATAACTTATAACCCCCCCCCCCCCCCACAAGCCAGTCTCAATATGAAGACCAATCATCCTGATAAATATCTTTGTTCTTTAAGAGAATAGGCCAGTTGTTCGAGTGTACCAATATCAGTATCTTTAGGCTTCCAGCAAGCAATCTTTGGAAAGGTCTTCCACATATATGCATTGGTCTAGCGCACTGCATGAAGAAGGTGGTTTGTAAGTTTCCTCTATCCTTGCATGCTAGATTGATCAGACCACAATCACAAAAGACATAAAAAAGATCTATGAACAAATGCTCACCACACATAATAGAGATAAAATCAACCTTCTGGGTTGATTTTATCTCTATTATGTGTGGTGAGCAGTCCTACCACATATGCATATAAGTCCCCATCTGTCCAGAATTTCTTCAATAGGAGGCACCGACAGTACAAAATTTTCATATTTCATGTTTAATATGTATTTATTTATTTATTTGTATACCATCATTCTGGATTTTCAATCATGGAATACAATGCCAGCGGATCTGCATAGTTATTGTTATCTCTAGACACAAATTAGATAGATAGATGTGTATATGTGTTTAGGTAGATACTATAAATCAATATATATGTATACAGTATACAAAATAAATAAATAAAACTATTCTTTACCTGCAAACTTTAGCCAGAATTTTCAAAGTGGATATGTGTTCTTATGTATGTTCTTATGTTCTGTTTTGAAAATTTGAAGGTGAGTGTTGATGCACAAAGTATCACTTTCAAGTAGATGTCATTTTGTCCATACTGTTTTACATGCATACTTTAGAAAATCAAAATATGGATGTAAATAAATATCTGCCCCTAACTTCCACCCTTTATACATGCTGGATCTAGTGATGCCTATGTGACACATGTATATCTACTCCTTAGCAGGTGTATATGTGTGCATATATATTAATTCATGCAGCATTTGCTGTCAATTTGTTTTGGTGCCTTGGAGTTCTCTACCCCTTTATGATGTTGTCTACCCACAGATTTCTTTAGAATTATTTAGAAAATCACAATTTTGAATCTCAAAATAGGCTGCATTGCTTCCCTCTCTAATTTTAATAGGAAATGAATAAAATAAATGAAACAAATACACTTTTTTTCTTTTAAAAATAATGAAACAATTGGAGGTGACCTACAAAAGAAATGAAAAACCAAAATGAAAAATTTGGATGTGTACATCCCTAATAAGAAGCCACTGAAATGAAGCACTTTTTATGAATTACCATATTAATCACTGAGACAATGGAAGAGCCATAAATCATTTCTTTTAGAACATTGATAATGAATGAAAATAAAAGTATCATTCAGTCACTCTGTCTCTCTCTACATTTATTTTAGATATAAATATTTCTCTACACACATATACACTTACATATACACACACACACACTCATATGTATAGATAGATATTGTACGAATACAAAGATACAATAAAATTTGAATTGTAAACACATATTGTATCTTACACAAAGCTCATAATTTGTATTCTTTGAAAAATATACAAAAACCGTAAAATGTTTATAATTTTTACCTTACCAACTGGGTCATTTATCATTTTGTGTTAGGGCCTTATCGCTGACGGTAATACCGTAACGGGCACAATAACGATGTAACGCACACAATAAATAACGCAATGCAAAATGCATATGCAAATTAAAAATTGAGTATTCAAGTGGGAGGAGTTTGGGTGGAATAAATGGAAATGAGGGTCTGGTAGCGCATAGTGAGATAGAGTAATGCACACTATCGCAGGATTTAATTCCAGAAATAACTACACCTTTTTTTTCGGTATGGTAAAAAAATTATTTATCATGCTCCCGCGGCCAATATTGCACATCGTGGGTATTATTGCACTGATTATCGTGCATGAGGAATTATAACAGACACATCTAACAGGCCTTCCTGCCCCAATAATAACATCTTTTCTTACCAGATCTAGCTTTCTAAAGCCAAAATGTTTGTGGCAAGTTTCATTTTGAGGGATATTGGATGATTTGGAAGCTCAGCACAGTCAACAACAAGCAGAACAGCAATAACCTCAAGAACAGGCAAGGGCAGCTCCAAGCCCTTATAGGGAAGTCCCTGCACTGGAGGCGGAGCCACGGGCTTTGCAGGGTCAGGGCCCAGGGCAGTGCCTGGCTCGCAGGCGGCCACTGTGGCCGAGATATAGGGAGTGCATTTTTCTTCAATAAACATCCTTCTGAGCATGCCAGAGGACTGTGTGGTTTGCAGGTATCGCCTCAGCTCTCGGGCTATCATAGAATTATATGAAGAAATCCAAGAGGATTTAGATCCAGTCACCAAAAGGTCCTACGCTGTGCCTGGCCACCCTGCATTTCATGGCAACCGGCTCCTTCCAAATGACAGTAGAGGTCATGTGGGAAATGTCCAAAACCACTTTTTCCCATTGTCTGGACCAGGTCATAACAGCATTAATCATACATAGCATTTCCTAGGGTCAGGCAGGACTTTATGGACTTGAAGAGAGGCTTTTATACCTTTGCAAACTTTCCCAATGTTTTGGGAGCTATCAACTGCATTCATGTGGCCATCATTGCACCCCATGTCAGGGAGGAGATTTACCACAACATAAAGCTCTTCCACTCCATCAACATGAAAGTGGTCTGTGTCGCTCAACTGTGCATCCTCGACGCGATGGCCAGGTTCCCGGGAGCCGCACAAGATTCCTGTATACTTATGCAATCTGTGTGAAAATTTTGATTTCGGCCTGTATGGTGATGGTTGGCTCATAGGTAAGAGAGACACTTTTTTCTATATTCCATCTTTGGCTTTGTGTTTGTGACAAATGGCATGGACATGGGGAGGTGGCTGGAAGGGTGATAACAGCATCACTGCCATGAAAAGTGGCTTTTATAGTTATGTCTGCAGGCCATTGCTCCAGGGCCTGGCTTTTTCTCCCCATGCTGCAGAGGTATGCTAATCTTGTGAGGGCAAACAATGCACCTAGCCTAAAACTTGGTGTATGAGCAGGCACTATACACTTTCAAAGTGTTCATTTTCAGAATGACCCTGTTCCTATCCTCTCATTGGTAGTTATTTATATCTCACTGGCTAATGACAAGCTTGAAGTGTCCACACTGCTTGTACTGCACAATCACGTGTGGCCGGTTAGTGATGCATCATCCCGATTGATGGCCACAGTTTGTCTTGACCCTCAAACAGCTGAACCAAAAAGAATGTCCTGTACATGTTGGTGGCCTTGCATATTCCCTATGTCAGGGCTCACAAATGAATTTCTATGGAGGACTTACTGCAGAGCAGGCAGGGACATTCAAAATCACACCATGAGGTACCATTTTTTTCAGCTAAGACAGGTGTGGCAGCTTTTATGTATTGCTTCAAGGTTGGCAGACTGATACATACCAGTAGCCTTAGCTTAGCTGTGAGGGCCTGGCATGCAATTGATGGAATACCCAGATGCGATTTAGTTTGTTTAATTGTTTATTTTTACGATTTTTATCTTTCTTAACAGCTAATTTATTCTTTTACTCTATATCCTCCAACACAGGTCTCCTCTCCATCCCAAATCTCAAAAATGCTCACCTCAATGCAACACGCAAACGAGCCATTACAATAGCTGGCCCTACCCTATGGAACTCCCTCCCCACTCATCTCAGACACGAACCCTCACCACAAGTCTTCAAAAAACAGCTAAAAACATGGCTGTTCTTGAAAGCCTTCCCTCCGGATTCCCAACCCCTTCAACTGCATGTTCTTGAAAACCTGCCCACTTGACCCTTACATGCACTACCGCATATCACCCCCCTCACAACCACCCCCTCCTTTTCCCCCCCTATTCCCACCAGAACTAATCGTAACCGTAACCAATTCAAACTGTATATATTGTATATAGGATAGATGCTACAAATTATATTCCCATTCATTTGTATTCATATGTTACAATGTTTTTTACTTCAATAGTTTAATCAATTGTTATCTTGTTAAATGTAAAATAGGGCAGATCTCGCCCTATTCAACCTGTTACCTGGAAACCGATGTGATATCTCGATCGAATGTCGGTATACAAAATAAATAAATAAATAAATAAATATAATTTTTAGCTGTTACTATTTTATGAATATTGTATTTCTGATTTATTTATGCTCTGTAAACCGATGTGAAGGCCTGTCCGATGTGTCAGTATATAAAATTTAATAAACCATTAAACCATTAGTAGTCCAGAAGAGCTGAGCTACTTTTGGCTACTGCTATCCTGCACATATACTGGCCCAGAACAATGTGACATGCACTTAGGCTAGGCAAATCGCTCTTGAAGGCTCAGGGAAAGGTACAGGCTACCTTATACAATCTTATAGGATGCTGTGGTTTGTAAGCCAGATCTGCAAGTGACAATTCTATGATTGATGGCTTAAATCTGTCTTTGCCACAGAAGATTCTGGGTACGGTTGCAGGACCTGGCTTCTCACCCCCATTGCCATTCCCAACATGCCAGAAGAGATGAGGTACAACAAGGCCTTATGTGCTACCCACTGTGTCATTGAACGCATCTTTGGAGTTCTCAAAAGTTGATTTTGCTGTTTGGACAAGACAGGTAGAGCTTTAATGTATGCCCCACCCAAAGTTGGAGATATAGTGCTGCTCTGCTGTGTCTTCCATAATCTTGCTCTACACCATGGACTACGAATGGATATATTTCCAGATTCCCCCCGATCCCCCATGTATCCCCACACGAGTCAAAGACACCACGCTGAGTGACAGCCAGCTTTGCCAAAACCTTATACAACACTACTTTGCTTGATAGACCTCAGCTACCACATCCCCTTCCAGAGAAGGGAGGCCAGTAGTTTGTTAGCTGCTGCTCTCCTCGCTATCATCTTTCTTTCACTCACTGCTTCTCTGTCTGGATCACTGTCTAACAGAAAACATGTATGCCTACTCAGGATTCATCTTGACAATGGAGCCATACAGTGTCCTGGAAAAACAATTCTGAAAGTAAAGATGATATAAAATACATGTGGCTGCCATAATGTGTTCTGCCTCATAGTGACACAAAAGAGGCAATTGTGGCACGTGAGTTTGTGAATGACTGCCAACACAGTGTTCGTAGTTTGGCCTAGCTAACACTGTGTGTGGCTTGCTGGCCCTCCCAGCAGACCCCATCCTAGTGCTCACATGTGGATGAGATAGTGTCACAAGTGTGATGCCACCCCAGCTATAGACCGCCTAAAGGTACAGGTAGATAGTTAAAGGTTTCAATGACAGAGTTCCCATTTTACTGTCTCATTCCATAGCTGAGAAACGTTTGCATGTGAAGTTATAGACCTATATTGGGTCAGCTTAGTCACATGGGCATGCCAAGACATATATGGCACCATTGCATCACCAGTTTCAGAGCCACTGCTGACAAGGTTTTCAAACTGATTCCAGATTTCCAGGATATGTTGATCTAGTCCTGGTCTTACTCCCATGTATGCAGGTATTGATAGTCTTTGGTTTGCTCGGAAAAGCTATAGGGAAATCTGATCAAATCCTTGCATGTAATGTGTTCCAAACTATGCATGATTCACCTGTCCTGAAAATTGTAATCAGTTGGCAACCCTATTGCTGACTTCAGAGTGCTCTATTAGCATGCCTGCCCTTACAACCTTGGATGAAATGCCTGTGCAAACTGGTGCCATTTCCACAATGTGCACAGGTAGCATACTTCTTGGTGGTTGCATGCACCCCAACACACATGCACCATACTACACCTAGCTATGCAATTTTTAAATTATAATATGCAGAAGGTGAGGGCCTTGGCCATTTTGAGGTCAAGTGGGTTCAGTTAGCTTCTCAGTGAGCCTAGAACAGGATGCAAATCTGCTCTGTGAAGACAGGATTGGGAATCAGATGGTGTCCTGCCTTCACTTATATTTTCCTATGAGCTCAGAGATGTCACCGTCACTGTATATTTTCTAATGACTCTAAGAGCACACACATCTCTCCTGAGCAAAGGTTGACATCATAGAAGGCAATGGTTAAGTGTGTTCAAACCTCCTGCCTTCAAATTAGCGATCACAGCTATCCTTACAGAGATATTGAGATGTCAGAGTGCTGCAAGACCCTTGGTCATTACGGCTCACTGATAGTCATGTGATGCAGCTATAGGTACGTATGTATGTACTCAGAAAATATGCAGAGGAGTTTTGATTTGAGCAATAGCTAGAAAATTTTAGTCCTGGTGTGACATGAGTACACCCTTAAAGCAAATAGGCTGAGCACTCCTGCACCAAACATCTTGCAGATAGTTCCTTTTTCAGAGTCACTCCACATGTTTTCATGGTATAATGGTTTCAGGTCCTTGCTGATCTTATGCAGAATCAGGAAAACTGCTGTTCTCCTCACTGTGCCTCATGTGGTTTAAGTCACTTTAACAGTGGTGAGCAGGACAGGTGTGCTTCTAAACTCGCAATGATCTGCTCTGTGTATAGCATTAAGGCTAGAGAAACTTTGTCAGCTGATTACTTCATGAGTCTACAAGCTGCCTCCATAGTACATGGGTAAACAAAAATGTGCATACCCTCCAAAACTTGAGAAGTACTATCATAAATAATTGGAGGTAATTCAGTAAACACCATATCATGTATAAATCCAATTAAATACTTTATTATCCAATTATAGTGGACCTATGTGAAACGTGGTCATTAAAAATCACCCCATACATACTACTCTTTTATTTCTCACACCATTCACATCCATACCACACTTCCAATCTTTACCCCAACATCATCACACTCTCATTCATCTACTAAAACATACTCTCCATAGCCCATAAAACTAAAGGCTTTTACATTCTAAAATTTGACAAAAATTACATTGCCTTATAACATTCACTTGTTCCCATATATATCTCTAAACAAATACAGTGAATCAGTGTACTTTACAACCAAACATTCCCTTATCTTCAGTCCAGTTCTTTCATTATTTTAAACGGGTCTTCCAAACCCAATCCAATGTTTCTCTGAAATATTCTCCAATGTGATCCGACGAGAGCCTCGTTTCCCCCTGTGCTCCAGGGCTTCTTCAGGGACTTCACTTGCAAAATTTTCAATGCACTGATTCACATGTCCATAGGTCCTGCATAAACATTCATATCGGTTTTACCCATGATTCTTTCATCCAATATCATTTAAACCAAGATACATTCTTCATATACTGCGTCTTCATACTCTGTGTCACAGCTCCAATTACCTACAGCTACCCGTTCGCAGCTTTCCCCAAACGGTTTGTTATATTCCATGAGTCTTATCAATTTTTGCCAACATATTCAATATTACTTAAAGGAAAGATTACCGCCGCAGTTTGGTTAAGACATTTTTCAATAAATTAATAATTTTTTAACTATCATACCTGAAACAGCAAATGTAATTCCTGGCTTTTAGGTGGCATGAATACAACTGTAAGGGGCCCTGTGGGCTAATTTGTGTTGCTCCACCTAAGACCAGATAAGAATTACATGTTAACTATCTACTCTCTGGGTCTGACACCTGCAGCTGCAAATTTCTGCTCATTAGAAATGAACAAGACCAAGAGCTTTATGTACTTTTCAAGCAGGCTTATGACTAAAAGGTTATGTGATGACAGCATTAGGTATTAGATCCAGAGAGAAGGCCCATTGTTTGATCAGAGGGGATATACAACCCCATACAAAGCAAAGCCATACAACCTACTAGTCACCAACAGAGTGAAGACCTTTTAACATCACCTCTAGCCAAGCATTTTCACATCTGTTCCACTGGAACAAGAGCCCCCTCCTGACCCCCCCAAGGCTTGCCAATAATCCCTGGGGGTCCAGCGGGGGTCCAAAAGTGATTTCGTTGTCGGCTGCCAGTAATCAAAATGGCGCCGATAGCCTTTGCCCATACTATGTCACAGAGGCTTTCGGCGCCATTGGTCAGCTCCAGTCACATGACAGGAGCACAAGATGGCGCCGATGGCCATGTGACAGGGGCTGACCAATGGCGCCGGTAGCCCCTGTGACATGGTAGTTCAGAGGCTATGCGGCACCATTTTAAAGAGCACGGCTTGCAGTAGCACAGGCACGGAGGGCAAATGGAACCCGGGACCCCGCTGGACCACCAGGGATGTACTTCGTAAGTCTTGGGGAGGGATCGGGATCAGGGGGGGTGTTGTATTATAGTTAATGTAAATGTTTGGGGTGGTTTGGGGTGGTTTTTAATTAAAAAAAAAAATTTGTGCCCCTCTCCCCAGGCAAACCCGAAAAACGAAATTTCCCCGAAATTCGAGGAAAATTATTTTCGGGTTTCGGGGCCTCCGAAACAAAAATGAAGTAGGAAATTTCGGGCAATTTCCTACTTCGGGTGAAAAACGAACCACATCTCTACTTTTTAATATATTTATAAATGATTTGGAAAGGGCACGATGAGTGAAGTGCTTAAATTTGCAGATGACATAAAATCATGCAGAGTAGTTAAATCTCAAGCAGATTGTGATAAATTACAGGAGGACCTTGTGAGACTGGAAGATTGGGTGCAAATGGCAGATAAAATTTAATATGGACAAGTGTGAGGTGATACATATAGTGAAAAATAACCCTTGCTAAGGTTACATGATGTTAGGTTCCACATTAGGAGTTACCACCCAGGAAAGAAATCTAGATGTCATAGTTGATAATACATTAAAATTGTCAGCTCAGTATTCTGTGGCAGTCAATAAAGCAAACAGAATGTTAGTAATTATTAGGAAGGGAAAGGCGAATAAAATGGTGAACGTCATAATGACTCTGTATTGCTCCATGCTGAGACCACACCTTGAATACTGTGTGCAGTTCTGGTCACTGCATCTCGAAAAAGATATAGTTGCACTGGAAAAAGAACATAAAAGGGCAACCAAAATGATAAAGGGGATGGAATGGCTCCCCTGTCAGGAAAGGCTAAAGAGGTTAGGGCTGTTCAGCTTGGAGAAGAGATGGCTGAGGGGGGATATGATAGAGGTCTACAAAATCATAAAAGGACTTGAATGGTAAATGTGAATCAGTTATTTACTGTTTTGCATAATACAGGGACTAAGGGGGTCATTTTCTATAGCTTTTCGTGTGCGATAGCTAGATCTGGGTGGAGTCGGGGCGGAGTCGTCACCGGAAGGGGAGGAGTCGGAGCGGCACAGGGGCAGACACGGTGAAGACATCGCTGATGGAGAAAAGGTAAGGCCCCTTATCGCCGCCAGTAGCACGCCCAATAGCACCACCTTCCACGGTGGCACTATTGGTTTGCAAAAGCTGGCCCACCCCCTGCTTCGCCCCCTGCTCCCTGGTACCACGCGATTCACTAAAGCCTGAAATTTTAGAAAATCCAGGCTTTAGGGGCACTCCATGAAGTTATCAAGTAGCTCATTTAAAACAAATCAAAGAAAATTATTTTTTACTCTTTGCATCATTAAGCTCTGGAATTCATTGCCAGAGGATGTGGTTATGGCAGTTATTGTAGCTGGATTTAAAAAAAGGTTTGGATAAGTTCCTAGAACAGAAGTCCATAAACTGCTATTAATCAATAAAGATTAGTAGCTTAGGATCTATTCATTTAATATTTGGGACTTGCCAGGTACTTGTGATTTGGTTGGCCACTGTTGGGACACAGGATACTGGGCTTGATGTACCCTTGGTCTGAACCAATATGGCATATCCGGCTAACTTTGCTAGCCTGCTGGTGGATAAAAAATGACCCTGTCTAATTTGCCTAATGAAAGGACTGGCCCTGATTACAAGAGAGATGGGGCAAGCTACACAGAGAGATTGTTACAAACCTAATAGAGGTGGTACATCTGAATAAGGCTTCTAAGAAGGCTGGGTTAAAATGCACACAGAGGGCATTTTTAAATCAACATCAAAGAGCATGGAAAAGCCTGAAGCTTTTAGATAATAGCCTTAAAAATCTTGGTGGCTGTATGGATTGTTCCAAAATTTGATAGTAAGACATTGGAGAGGGCCTGGGTATGGGATTCAGCATGGTTTTCTCAGAATGAGAAAAGAAGATAGCAATGCTAGGAATAGTCGACCAGAAGAGGTGGCAAATGCAACACTGTAACATAATTTGAAAATGCTTGGGATAGATATGAAAGGAGGCAGAGGAAACAGGGTTAAGAGACCTAGTAAAAGATATTAGAGAAGAATGAAGATAGAAGATGATATAGTTTTAAGCATGCCAGTTTATGTGCTCATTTACTAAAAGTGATGGAGAAATAGAAAGGAAGAATCTAGACTGGATGAAACAACAAATTTTAACTTATGTCATTTACTAAAATGATTGGAAATCAAGTCCAGTTATTTGTTATATATCCCATCGATATAAAGTAAAACTCCATTTGCTTTGATTAGGAGTGCAATTAATGCAATGCTTAGATTAGAAGTACAATTAATCTGACAATTTGCCCCTTCCAGCTTCCTGAAAATTGGGCCAGCCCAAGATACAAAGTTGGTGGAAGTTATCTGCAATCATATTGCTCTTTTCCTCCCCCCCTAACATGAAGTAGAAGGATACAAAAAGCAGCAAACTCTCTACTGGCATTGTGCACCTGATATGACTAAAGAGGGTGAGCATTTTACAATTGGTATAAATGATTTTAAGTAATGCAATTTACAAAAATTACCCGAGGCACAGGAAAGAACTGTAATAACTGCTATAACTGATCATTATAGCTAAGGTATTGCTAAGACGTACATGATGTACATGTATGGTCATTTTAATCTGTCAAAAATAAGTAAAGAAAAAAAAATAGAAGAAGCTAAAGAAAAATAACCCACTTTAAAATATAATCATAATGCCCAGTTTGTGACATGCTTTAAAAATGATGATTTGGTTTAAAGTATGGAATCAGAACTACTGGGTCTCCCTCACTGTCCTGAGGGGAAAAAACCCCAGACATAGGATGCCAATTGATGACAGAATAAAGGGCCATTTAAGTATCATCAGTTTGCTCCATGATTGAGAAATTAGATAATCAGATGATGATGGCTTATACTTGCACAATAGCTGAAGTTGCCAAAAAATCTCTAAACTCATGGCATTAAGTTGACTCATGTGAGTAAATCAAAGGCTCTACTTTCAGCTCATAAAAGGCATACTTCTATTATTATTAAAGATACCACTACAATATTATATTTTAGAAGTCAGGTATGATTTAATTGATAAAGGCTTCAAAAGTAACTGCACTATTGCTATAATTTATTTGAAATAAAAAATAAGTGATATAGCAATTAAAAGGGTAATGTCCAAAGTCATTTCCTTGGGTAAAATAGTGCTTTACCTGTGGCTATGGCCCTTTACAAAATTATCTGCTATGTGCATAAAAGGATGGGCATAGGCCCTGCATGCATACATTTTTCCAAGTATTTTGAAATTGTGGAAAACTTTGATTATCAAAAGTATGGATATAATTATTTCCCCAACAAACTATAAGGTGAATTTTCAAAATGATTCTGTGCGTAAAAATAGCATATGCATTCATAAGCAGCATGTATGCACCTATATGCTATACAAATGTCAAAAGTATATGTGTACTTTCCATTTCACGAACACCTTTACCAGGGATGAAAGAGGCAGTCTTGGGGCAGAGTTTAGGAGAATGTGTGGTATTTTCTATTTTGTAAGAGATGTATGTGCACACATTACATAACTCAAATGAAATTGGACTTGTCAGTTATCTCTAGGATTTGGGTGGAAGGTCTGGATGAACTGGTGGGGATTCAGGGTGAAATTCTAGAGGGTCCAGGTGAAGTGAAGAAGGACGGGGTGAACTGGTGGAGGTATTGATGAACTGGTGATTCCAAGTATAAGTAATTCCAAAATGATATGCATCCACAAATAATTTACATGAGATAGATTTGCATACAATCGAAGCAATGCATGGAAACCTATCTGTTCAATGTGTATATCCTGAAAACCAGGCCTGTTTTTGGTTCTCAAGGACCGGAGTTGGCCACCTCTGATATAAAACAAATATAAATATAAATCCAAAATAAAATGACAATATAAAACAATTGTTTAAGGGTAGTCCTACTAGCTGCTTCATTCATTACTGGACATATCTTCTCCATGTGACTATAATAAATTCCTTTACTTTCCGTCATATACGATGACCTTATCTACCCTTGTTTGCATAAGTAGTTATAGTACCTCCTCCTCTGTAAATTGATTTATTTTTGTTTAACATTTAGTAATGGCATTTCCCTCTTTATATGGTCATTTATCAAATGCGTTAGGGCATTACTGTGCACGTCAGGGTCCTAAAACCCATGATAAAGCCGTAACGCATGCAATAATAAATACATCGCAAAAAGCGTTGGCAAATTTAAAATTAGTATTTGAGTGGGAAGAGTTTGGGCAGAGTAAATGGAAATGAGGGTTGATTAATGTGGCGTGTGATAAAGTAATGCAGGTTTTAATGCTGAAAATATCTACACCTCAAGACTAACCAATCATGATGCCCTAGGAGATTCTTCACACCTATGTCTATTGCCACAGCAAGTTCATGAAGAGGTGTCCGCTGTTCCACTAACCTCTGCAGCATCATATAGGTGGAATTACACCGGGTGGCAATGTCTTGAATGAGATGCTTGTGAGGCATCTCCAATTCAGTCTGCTTTTGTTGGAGAACCTGTCCCACCTTCATACTTCTGTGGGAGTGCACCGCTATGTCCTGCACGTGTATTAACATATGCAGGTATTCATTCTCTTGGTCATTGGACTCCAACCCCAGAGCTGACTTTACTACCAGGTGCAAATTATGTGCAAAACATCGAATGTTCTTAAAGCGCCTGTCACATATTGCCTTTACCATTTTTGCAACATTGTCTGTGACAAAGAACCCTGCCTGAAGATTTCTGTCTCGCTGGTGTAGCTGCCAGCCCACCAGCATCTGTATGATACATGCTAGAATATTGGCTACGGTATGGGCCTCGTCCATCAGGTGGGTGTGCAGTAAAGCCCACCTCCACCCTGATACTTGTTCACTAATAGAGCTGCTGCCTTCCCCTGCCTCAGTCAGGTCCTACCAGGGTGCTGTCAGGGAAAGGTAAGACTGTGAAGCATTCATGGCAGTCCAGATATCGTAGGTGAAATGCACACTCCCCTCTGCCTTAGCTAGCAGTGCTTGGATGCGACTGCAACACTGGTTGTAGAGGCTGGGGATGACCTTTCTGCTAAATGTGGTTCTGGAGGGGACTTTGTAATTTTGAACTAAGACCTTCAGCAAATGATTGAAACCCACATTCTCTACTATCTGCAAGGGCTGGTCATCAAGGGCAATCATTTCCCCAATGCTGCTGGTTACAACATTTAAGGCTGCCTGCCTTCTACCCCAGGATCGTGTTACCAAACACCACCCCATTTCCTCCATGGTGGATTTTCGCTTCTGCCACATGGCAGGGGGCTGCTGGCCTGCCACCTGTCTGGTAGAAGGGGCTGAGGGCGAGGGGTGACTCTGCTCCTTTTCAACCACTTTACGCTGCCTGGAAAAAGGGGGTCCCATGACTGTTACTGCCACCATTCATAGATGGCAGTACTGTTGGGTGTTGCCTCTTCATATGATGCATTATGCCAAAATTAGTTAAATGTCCCATTTGATTGCAGGTCCTCCATCACTTTAAAATGGCTCCAGATCGCAGATTTCTTTCTTGATCCCTTCTCTATAGCCTTCGGGGTGGATCCTGGCACTGGAGCTGAAGTAGTGGGTGCAACCAGAGAGCAATGCCAGGGGCATCAGTCACACTTTGTGCCTGCGCTGATTGCTCTTCCTCCTCCTCATCATCAGTTTCATCTCTCCTCTGCTGCGCTGAAGTGGAGGCTAAGACAGAACTAACTAATCCTCTTAAACATTCTTCAGCTATTACTTCTTCCTTTGCTGATGATGAGAATCCCACACAAGATGAGTCTTCATTGGAATCAGGAGCAAACAGTGCCTGTGCTACATTTACAACGCTAAGTCGAGTCTGCTATCACACTGCTGCTTTTGGGTGTTGTCATTTTGTCCTGCATGACTCAGCCTTCCCTTCCCTCACCTCCAAATCTACAGGGTCAGAAACAGGAGGTGGCGGTGCATCATCTTTAAATTTCATTTTTTTTCCAGATGGAACTGCCTGCCCCTCCAGAGTTTAGATTGGAACAGGTCCCTTTTAAACTTTAATGCGGGACTGGCACTGCCCTTTGAAGTGCCTCCTCTGCCAGTCCCAATCACTCAACCACGTCTAGCTTTCCCTGACATTATGGATTTAATGTCACTGCCTACTAGGGATTTCAATTAAAAGAATTATTTCCAAAAGAGGCCTACTGGGGATTTGGCTTCAGAGAGCACAGCTGTCCTAATATATGTGAGCCTGCAAAACTCTCCAGTGCCCACTGATGCCCAGTGAGTACACTGCCTTCTTGGCTTAAAAGAGCACAAAGAGACAGTCTGAGTTCAATAAAAAAAAATGCAGTTAAATAAAAAGCAAGGCTTAGCACAGCAGCAAAATCGAAGAAAAATCTTTTTCAAAGGAAAATTGTTACGCTTGGGCTGAGTTCAGGGGTAGTGAACACCACCGAAAAGGGTGGCTCCAGGTGGAGAGAGACAGGGATGGATGGAAACCGTGTCTGGGTCCCGGCTGGGTCAGGGCAGACAGCAAGTAGCAGTGTCTGGGTCTAGGCTGGGTCAGGGCAGGCAGCAGTTAGCATGGTCTGGGTCCAGGCTGGGTCAGGGCAGGAGGCAGATAGCAGTGTCTAGGTTCAGGCTGGATCAGGGCAGGCGGCAGATAGCAGTGTCTAGGTTCAGGCTGGGTCAGGGCAGGAGGCAGAGCAAGGCAGGTCAGAAGGCCCGTAGGCCACACACACACAGAAGGCCCGTAGGCCAGACACCGTAAGCGGGGCAAGGCAGGTCAGAAGGCCCGTAGGCCACACACCGTAAGCGGGGCAAGGCAGGTCAGAAGGCCCGTAGGCCACACACACACAGAATGCCCGTAGGCCACACACCGTAAGCGGGGCAAGGCAGGTCAGAAAGCCCGTAGGCCACACACACACAGAAGGCCCGTAGGCCACACACCGTAAGCGGGGCAAGGCAGGTCAGAAAGCCCGTAGGCCACACACACACAGAAGGCCCGTAGGCCACACACCGTAAGCGGAGCAGAGGGCCCGTAGGACTGCACACACAGTAAGCAAGGCAGGGCAGGGCAGAAGGTCCAAAGACCATACACAGCACAAGGTAGAAGGCCCGAAGGCCGCGCAAGGCAAGGCAAGGCAAGACAAGACAAGGTAGAAGGCCCGAAGGCCGCGCAAGGCAAGGCAAGGCAAGACAGAAGGCCCGAAGGCCGCGCAAGGCAAGGCAAGGCAAGACAAGACAGAAGGCCCGAAGGCCACGCAAGGCAAGGCAAGGCAAGACAAGGTAGAAGGCCCGAAGGCCACGCAAGGCAAGGCAAGGTAAGACAAGGTAGAAGGCCCGAAGGCCACACAAGGCAAGGCAAGGCAAGACAAGGTAGAAGGCCCGAAGGCCACGCAAGGCAAGGCAAGGCAAGACAAGGTAGAAGGCCCGAAGGCAAGGCAAGGCAAGGCTAGGCAAAGCAAGGTCAAAGGACCACACGCACAGCAAGCAAGGAAGGCTAGAGCAGGGAGCCCAGGCGAGCTCGATGCCGAAGCACTGAGGGAACTGTCAGGCAGGGTTATAAGGGAAAGCCCAGAACATAGAGAGGAGAAGGGAGATAGACTGGGCCTGTCAGGAGAGCCAGTTCTAGAGGGACCCCTGGTGGTGAGGCGGTTGCACAGCAGCCATAGCCGTAACAGTACCCCCCCCCCCCCTCAAGGCCTCCCCCTCCTCCTGGATCCCATTTTTGCAGGAGGTACTCAATAATAACGTGAGACCACTCCGGGGGCGATGCGGCAGGTTCAACTCCCTCCCGAGGCAGCAAGGCAGTCCATAACCCTTCCTGGAGTAATAAGGCAGACGCAACCCCAACCTGGGGCAGCAACATAGTCCATAACCCCTCCTGGGACAAGGCGGCAGAGTTAGACCCCTCCTGGTGTAGCAGAGGCAGTGCAGATTTCCATAACCCCTCCTGGGGTGACAAGGGGAACATAAACCCCACCTGGGGCAGAGACATAGTCCGTAATCCCTCCTGAGACGACAGCAGGACTGGTCCGGACCTCTCCAGGATCGGCATCAGGGCTGGCACAGACTCCTCCAGGGTCGGCGACCGTAGGACCAGTACGGGCCCCTCCCGAGTCGGCAGCTGGTTCGGTACAGCAGGCTCAGATGGTTGAGCAACAAAGTCTGTTGGCAGGCCCAGTTCGGACCCCTCCGGGGACTGCAGCAGGGCCGGTTCGGACCCCTCCGGGGACTGCAGCAGGGCCGGTTCAGCAGGCTCAGATGGCTGAGTCAGAAAGTCTGTCAGTAGGACCGGTTCGGACCCCTCCGGGGACGGCAGCAGGACCGGTTCAGTAGACTCAGATGGCTGAGTCAGAAAGTCTGTCAGTAGGACCGGTTCGGACCCCTCCGGGGACGGCAGCAGGACCGGTTCAGTAGACTCAGATGGCTGAGTCAGAAAGTCTGTCAGTAGGACCAGTTCGGACCCCTCCGGGGACGGCAGCAGGGCTGGTTCGAGCCCCTCTGGGAGTGGCAGCAGGACCGGTTCGGACCCCTCCAGGGGCGGCAGCAAGACCGGTTCGGCAGTGTCAGACGGCTGAGAAACACAGTCTGTCAGTAGGACCAGTTCAGACCCCTCCAGGGACGGCAGCAAGACCGGTTCGGACCCTCCGGGGGCGGCAGCAAGACCGGTTCGGCAGTTTCAGACGGCTGAGAGACACAGTCTGTCAGTAGGACCGGTTCAGATCCTTCCGGGGCCAGCAGCAGGACCGGTTCGAGCCCCTCCGGGGGTGAAGCAGCGGGCTCGGACTCCACTCGAGGCGATGCAGCGGGCTCGGAACCCTCTCAGGATGATGCAACAGGTTCAGGCCCCTCTCGGGGTGATACAGCAGGCTTGGGCCCCTCTCGGGGTGATGCAACAGGTTCAGACCCCTCACGGGGTGATGCAACAGGTTCAGGCCCCTCTCGGGGTGATGAAACAGGCTCGGACCCCTCTCGGGGTGATGAAACAGGCTTGGACCCCTCTCGGGGTGATGCCACAGGTTCATACCCCTCGCGGAGTGATGCCACAGACTTGGACCCCTTGCGGGGAGATGCAGCAGACGGACCCCTCTTGGGGTGGTGCAGCAGGCTCAGGCCCCTCTTGGGGTAATGCAGCAGTCTTGGAACCCGCTCGGGATGATACAACAGGTTCAGGCCCCTCATGGGGTAATGCAGCATGCTTGGATGGCAGAACAACAAGGTTAGAATTAAGGCGCAGGGAGGACAAAGATTGTACTGCCGTGGGCTTGATACCTTGAGTCAGAAGCTCCTGCTTTTGTTTCTGGAGGAGCTGCTTAGAGAGGGCACAGGCAGTTCTAGGACGTCTAGGGAAGGTGCTCGTTAGTGTCTTAACTGCAGCTGTGGGAAGCAGAGCTCTGCTAGAGTTAATTACTTCTCTCAGCTTTCGTTTCTGAGGCTCTAGCGTGGAAGTTATAGAAGGCTTCTTAACCCGGTGAGTTCTAAGATTTTCAGAATTAATACTTGTTTCCTGGTAGCAAGTTTTTTCCAAAGTGTCCAGCGATGAAGTGCTAGAATGCTTAATCCATAAACTGTTACATGAAATAATGTTGCTAACTGAGCCAGAAGCTGAACGCCCGGTAGTAGAACTAGCTGAGCTTTTGGGAGAAACAGATGGCCCGTTAGCTTTGCAGCGGGGGCAGGGTTCGCCTGGAGGCAAAAGGCACGGAAGACATGAACATTTCCACCATCCTGGCTGTGGAGTAGAACAGTTTAAACACTCTTGATAGACAGAGACATTTCTCTTATTGCAGGTACTGCACGACCAGTGTTCCTGACCAGCAAGTTGACAGGCTAGACAGTTCTGATAGCTTAGGTAATTCAAGGTCTGACAGGAATTGCAGGTATAAAACTTTGAAGGAGGCATCTTGTAATAGGGAAAAAAAAAGTTGACTCACCGGATTAGCACTCAGACCTATCTCTTCCCCTGGAAATTTGATGGCTTCGGCATACTGTTACGCTTGGGCTGAGTTCAGGGGTAGTGAACACCACCCAAAAGGGTGGCTCCAGGTGGAGAGAGACAGGGATGGATGGAAACCGTGTCTGGGTCCTGGCTGGGTCAGGGCAGACAGCAAGTAGCAGTGTCTGGGTCTAGGCTGGGTCAGGGCAGGCGGCAGTTAGCAGGGTCTGGGTCCAGGCTGGGTCAGGGCAGGAGGCAGATAGCAGTGTCTAGGTTCAGGCTGGATCAGGGCAGGCGGCAGATAGCAGTGTCTAGGTTCAGGCTGGGTCAGGGCAGGAGGCAGAGCAAGGCTATCAGAAGGCCCGTAGGCCACACACACACAGAAGGCCCGTAGGCCAGAAACCGTAAGCGGGGCAAGGCAGGTCAGAAGGCCCGTAGGCCACACACCGTAAGCGGGGCAAGGCAGGTCAGAAGGCCCATAGGCCACACACACACAGAAGGCCCGTAAGCCACACACCGTAAGCGGGGCAAGGCAGGTCAGAAGGCCCGTAGGCCACACACCGTAAGCGGGGCAAGGCAGGTCAGAAGGCCCATAGGCCACACACACACAGAAGGCCCGTAAGCCACACACCGTAAACGGGGCAAGGCAGGTCAGAAGGCCCGTAGGCCACACACACACAGAAGGCCCGTAGGCCACACACCGTAAGCGGGTAAGGCAGGTCAGAAAGCCCGTAGGCCACACACACACAGAAGGCCCGTAGGCCACACACCGTAAGCGGGGCAAGGCAGGTCAGAAAGCCCGTAGGCCACACACACACAGAAGGCCCGTAGGCCACACACCGTAAGCGGGGCAGAGGGCCCGTAGGACTGCACGCACAGTAAGCAAGGCAGGGCAGGGCAGAAGGTCCGAAGACCATACACAGCACAAGGTAGAAGGCCCGAAGGCCGCGCAAGGCAAGGCAAGGCAAGACAAGACAAGGTAGAAGGCCCGAAGGACGCGCAAGGCAAGGCAAGGCAAGACAGAAGGCCCGAAGGCCGCGCAAGGCAAGGCAAGGCAAGGCAAGACAAGACAGAAGGCCCGAAGGCCACGCAAGGCAAGGCAAGGCAAGACAAGGTAGAAGGCCCGAAGGCCACGCAAGGCAAGACAAGGTAGAAGGCCCGAAGGCCACGCAAGGCAAGGCAAGGCAAGACAAGGTAGAAGGCCCGAAGGCAAGGCAAGGCAAGGCAAGGCAAGGCTAGGCAAAGCAAGGTCAAAGGACCACACGCACAGCAAGCAAGGAAGGCTAGAGCAGGGAGCCCAGGCGAGCTCGATGCCGAAGCACTGAGGGAACTGTCAGGCAGGGTTATAAGGGAAAGCCCAGAACATAGAGAGGAGAAGGGAGATAGACTGGGCCTGTCAGGAGAGCCAGCTCTAGAGGGACCCCTGGTGGTGAGGCGGTTGCACAGCAGCCATAGCCGTAACAAAAATTATATCAAACTAGCTAGAACATGAATATATCTCCCACCCACGACACCCAAATCCTGCTTGCAACCTACCCCAGGGGGTAAAATATAAAAATAAGCAGCAAAATGCCACTGCTTGCAGCTTGTCTCAGTAGGACAGACAGAGAGACTGTCTGAGATCAATAAAAAAAAAGTGCAGTCAAAAAAAGCATGGCTATCTGGCAGCACTGTAGCAAAATCGAAGAAATAAATATCTTTTTCAATGGAAAATTCTATCAAAGTTGCTAGCAATTGAATACAGATTTCAGATACTCAGACTAGCTCTGTGTAAAGCCACCATCCCCGGACCACCTCCCCTGACCACCCCCGCAAAGAAAGAGTGTGGCACACCGCTTGCTTAAGTTATAAATAGTACAGCGTCATCAGGTATAGCGTCACAGAGCACTGAGTGAGAGCAGCGATTGGCTGCATTAGAAAAATTCTTAGCTCTGATAGGTTGCATTCTTATCTCCTTGCCAACCTGTCTGACCCACTCTATGACAGGGCTGTGAGGTCACTTATGTCTCACAGGAAAGGGCTGGTTTTTGCAATGGATACTCCCACATGGCCTTCTCCTATTTCAAATGTACGCTAAGAAATAATTGCGAGCCAAAAGAATGAAACTAATATGATATGTTTTATTTGTGGGGGATCACAATGCATTTTGCGAACTCATTAATACAACGAATAGGGACTTATGCATTGCGGATTGTCCATGCATTGAAAACAAATGCAGTAGGCCTCTTTTGGAATTTCTAGGCCTAGCCACACTAGCCATATCCTTTTTCAATGCACAATCCATCCTCAAACAAGCATCCATCCTCCATGACCTACTCACAGATGACAATCGAGACATATGTGCCATTACTGAAACGTGGCTAAAAGACACTGATCATGTTCTCCTTAACCAGCTCCCTCTACAGACCTATGACATTTTCTCTATCCCGCGACACAAAAAAAGGGGCGGAGGATTACTCCTCGCTGCCAAGAAACACCTCAACCTTAAACTTCAACCATCCCAACCACCCCCAGATTAGAAATTGGTCTCTTTAAATCTAATGCCCTTCAGATCTGCTTCATCTACGCCCCCCCCCCCAGGTCTACTCAAACATGACCCATCTCCCGTCGTTGAATTTATTGCAGACAACCTCAAGCCTGACACCCCTGCAATTATTCTCGGAGACTTTAATCTCCATGTGGACATTAGCCCTGCCACACCTGCTTGTGAAACCCTCCTGATCACCCTTCAAAGCATTAGGTTTCAGACAGCTTATCACCACCCCTACACATAAAGCAGGTCACACTCTCGACCTCCTCTTCATTAACTCTCACATCACAGCAACTGACCCCCTATAACCACCCCCATCCCCTGGTCTGACCACTTCTTCATCAATATCTGCCTTTCTACTAACACCCCTCCTAAGGTCCCACAACTACAGAATAAAACTATCTCCATCCGCAAACCTTGTTCATCAGAGGATCTTTCCACTGCATTTGATGAAGTAAAAAAGAACCTTGATCTCTCCAATCCAGATGCAGCTTTACAGTCATGGAACGACACCACCACCAAGATACCCGATAAAACATGCCCCATATTACACAAAGAAATCCCTACCAGTCTTACAGTTAAGAAACCTTGGTACACCAATAAAAGTTAAAACAAGACCTCAGATCAAAAGAGCGCACCTGGCGCAGACAACCTTCCCCCGTGCATAAAGCAACATACAAACAAACATTGTACAATTACAGACATGCCACCCTCCAAGCCAAATGGGACTTCTACTCCGCCAAAATTCACGATCATCAATTCAACTCAAATGCTCTGTTCTCCTACGTTGCGGACCTTACAAAGTCCCCCCTTTCCACATCCCAAGACGAAAACACTAATGAGAAATGCGAGAAACTAGCAAAATACTTTAAGAATAAATTGACAATATTTTATTCCGCTTCCCCACCAAGCCCCCACCCACCTCCCACCTTCCAAACAATAATGGAATCACTTTTCAGTCCTTCGACCCCACAACCACCCTGGAGATAGAAACCATACTAAAAAAGATGAAACCAGCATCCCATATCACAGACACCATCTCCTTCAAAACCCTCCTCACCATTCCCACATCCATTGCAAAAACATTAGCTGATCTAATTAACTGCTCCCTTACCTTTGGTAAAGTCCCAGACCCCCTTAAACTTGCCGTCGTCAAGCCATTCCTAAAAAAATCCTCCCTCGACCCCTCCGACCCTGCAAATTATCGGCCCATATCCAATCTGCCCTTCATCTCCAAAATTCTCGAGAAGGTAGTCAATACGCAACTCTCTGACTTCCTTGAGGACCATGACATCCTGCACCCTTCTCAATTTGGATTCCGTAAAGGTCGCAACACTGAGTATCTCCTGCTAACTATTACAGATACTATCCTTATAAGCATGGACCAAGGGAAATCATATTTACTTGCCATCCTAGATATCTCTGCAGCCTTTGACACGGTAGATCACCAAATCCTCCTTTCCTGTCTGGCAGAGATAGGCCTATCTGACACAGTGCTATCATGGTTCACCTCATACCTCACCCACAGAGAGTACCTAGTAAAAATAGACAAGTCGGAATCTGTGCACCTCCCCCTTATGCAAGGTGTTCCCCAAAGCTCCTCTCTTTCCTCCACCCTTTTTAATATCTATCTCCTTCCCCTCTGCTACCTACTCTCTGACCTAGGCCTTAACTTTTTCCTATACGTACTAAAGGAACTCAAAAATGAAATTTCTGACCTATTAGTTAAAATTTGTAACCTATCATTAAAATCATCCATTGTACCTGAAGACTGGAGGGTGGCCAATGTAACCCCAATATTTAAAAAAGGCTCCAGGGGTGATCCGGGTAACTATAGACCAGTGAGCCTAACTTCAGTGCCGGGAAAAATAGTGGAAACTATCCTCAAGATCAAAATTGTAGAGCATATAGAAAGACATGATTTAATGGGACACAGTCAACATGGATTTACCCAAGGGAAGTCTTGCCTAACAAACCTGCTTCATTTTTTTGAAGGGGTTAATAAACATGTGGATAAAGGTGAACCGGTAGATGTAGTGTATTTGGATTTTCAGAAGGCGTTTGACAAAGTCCCTCATGAGAGGCTTCTACGAAAACTAAAAAGTCATGGGATAGGAGGCGATGTCCTTTCGTGGATTACAAACTGGTTAAAAGACAGGAAACAGAGAGTAGGACTAAATGGTCAATTTTCTCAGTGGAAAAGGGTAAACAGTGGAGTGCCTCAGGGATCTGTACTTGGACCGGTGCTTTTCAATATATATATCAATGATCTTGAAAGGAATACGATGAGTGACGTTATCAAATTTGCAGATGATACAAAATTATTCAGAGTAGTTAAATCACAAGCAGACTGTGATACATTACAGGAGGACCTTGCAAGACTGGAAGATTGGGCATCCAAATGGCAGATGAAATTTAATGTGGACAAGTGCAAGGTGTTGCATATAGGGAAAAATAACCCTAGCTGTAGTTACACGATGTTAGGTTCCATATTAGGAGCTACCACCCAAGAAAGAGATCTAGGCGTCATAGTAGATAATACATTGAAATCGTCAGCTCAGTGTGCTGCAGCAGTCAAAAAAGCAAATAAAATGTTAGGTATTATTAGGAAGGGAATGGTTAATAAAACGGAAAATGTCATAATGCCTCTATATCGCTCCATGGTGAGACCACACCTTGAATACTGTGTACAATTCTGGTCGCCGTATCTAAAAAAAGATATAGTTGCAATGGAGAAGGTACAGAGAAGGGCAACCAAAATGATAAAGGGGATGGAACAGCTCCCCTATGAGGAAAGGCTGAAGAGGTTAGGGCTGTTCAGCTTGGAGAAGAGATGGCTGAGGGGGGATATCATAGAGGTCTTTAAGATCATGAGAGGTCTTGAACGAGTAGATGTGACTCGGTTATTTACACTTTCGAATAATAGAAGGACTAGGGGGCATTCCATGAAGTTAGCAAGTAGCACATTTAAGACTAATCGGAGAAAATTCTTTTTCACTCAACGCACAATAAATCTCTGGAATTTGTTGCCAGAGGATGTGGTTAGTGCAGTTAGTGTAGCTGGGTTCAAAAAAGGTTTGGATAAGTTCTTGGAAGAGAAGTCCATTAACTGCTATTAATCAAGTTTACTTAGGGAATAGTCACTGCTATTAATTGCATCAGTAGCATGGGATCTTCTAGGGGTTTGGGTAATTGCCAGGTTCTTGTGGCCTGGTTTGGCCTCTGTTGGAAACAGGATGCTGGGCTTGATGGACCCTTGGTCTGACCCAGCATGGCAATTTCTTATGTTCTTATGTTCTTATGATGTGTAAATCTTTATCCCCATCCAAAAAACTATCATGGACTCCCTGCTCTTCTGGGAATCCTGCCTTGTATCCATCAACGTCCTATTAGCCAACCTCCAACTTGCACTCAATGCAGCAAAAACAGAAATCCTCATCATCTCTAACCAACCAGAACTCATATCCCCTGCCCCCGCCCCCTCCTCCTTCTCCTCCCTCACCCACCCCCACCTACCCTTTGTAAGAGACTTAGGTGTCACATTAGATCAACACCTCAATTTCAAACCCCACATTAATGCACTCCTAAAAGTGGGAATCTACAAACTCCTCATTCTCAAAAAATTGAAGCCACTCCTTCATGCCCATGATTTCCGCCTAGTCCTGCAGACCACCCTTCTTTCTAAGATGGATTACTGCAACTCCCTTCTGCTAGGCCTGCCATACTCCACCATTAAACCCTTACAAATCCTGCAGAATGCCATGGCAAGAATCATCACTGACATTCGCAAAAGAGAACACATCACCCCCATACTAAAGGATCTACACTGGCTTCCCATCCCTTTCCGTATTCAACATAAAACCCTCACCATCCTTCATAGTGCGCTCCACAAAAATAACATTACATGGCTCAAGGACATGCCATGCTTCCGCACCTCAAATCACCCCACTAGAGCCAACCTAGCGGGCACTTTGCACACCCCACCCCTCAAAACCGCACACCTATCCATCACCAGAGAAAGAGCATTTACAATAGCTGGCCCCTCACTCTGGAATTCACTCCCCTCTTATCTCCGTCTCCAACCTTCATTACCCAACTTCAAAAAAGGCATCAAGACTTGGCTGTTCTTGCAAGCCAACCCTGAAGCCAACCAAACCTAGTCTAAACCCCCTGCCTCCCAGTTCTCGCCCTTACGCCGCCCCCACACACAGTTTTTCCATGACCTCCGCACTTGATGACACACCTTAAGGAAATGTTGATTATGTAATCCCCCAATGTTCTTAATAATCCTCTGAAATGTTAGTAATAATCCTCTGAAATGTTGTTAATATAGTTACACTTCTTTCTCCTTCTACTGCCTCTCTTTTCCTTCTTGCTCTTTCCTGGCCCCCCTCCTCTTTTTCTTGCCTGCTCCCTCTCTCCTGTTCCCTGTTTATGTAACTTTCTAACTTCCTTGAGTTGATTGTAAACCGGAATGATGTGCCCTACGAACGCTGGTATATCAAAAGTTTTCAAATAAATAAATAAATAAATATCCCTAGTAAATGGTACAAATCTACAGTTTTTTTTACTTTTCATCACTCTAAATCACATTAAATCTTCACTGATGGCAACTGTGCTGTTTGTACATATGACTGTGCATGTAAAACAGCCCCCCAAAACCCACCCCACCACTTAAACCTCACTCCTAGTTCATAATGATTCCTCTGACATTGGAATAAATCTCTCTCTCTCTCTCTCTCTTCATCAGCCCGAACCACCATTTGCGATAAAAACACTGTCTGGCTGGTAATGCGGCTGCAGTAGATTACTAAGTGTGCAATTTGAAAATATCACGCAGGGCAATAAATGTACTGTGCATTATGGTAATTACCTACATAATGTGTATCAAGAACATTATCCTAAGTATGCCCCTTTTTTATCACGGGTGCTATTTTCGCTATATTTATAGCGAAATGATGAATCTAGGTCTTACGGGGTCATTCATTAAATCACGTTATGGCATTATCGTGGGCCTTAGGGCCTAACTCTCATAATAAAGCCATAACTTATGCAATAATGCAACACGAGATGCATATGCAAATTCTAAAAATGTAGTCAAAAGGGAGGAGGTTAGGTGGAGTTTATGAAAATGAGGGGTGCTTTACGCTGTGTACGATACCATAACGCATGCTATTATGGGATTTAACTACATTTCTCTTACTAGTGTTATGCCTGTGATTGCTGTGTATTATGGCCACAATGGGATTTGCAATATTTATCGCAAATCCCATTTCGGGATTGGAGAGGGAGGGGGGAGGAGAGGTGAGAGAGAGAAAGAGAGCCTCTGGGATAGGCACACATATTAGTCAACTTTTTATACTAGGGATGTGAATCGTTTTAGGACGATTAAAATTATCGTCCGATAATTTTAATATCGTCTTAAACCGTTATGGAACACAATACAATACAGATTCTAACGATTTATCGTTATAAATCGTTAGAATCGTGAGCCGGCACACTAAAACCCCCTAAAACCCACCCCCGACCCTTTAAATTAAATCCCCCACCCTCCCGAACCCCCCCCCAATAACTTAAATAACCTGCGGGTCCAGCAGCGGTCCGGAACGGCAGCGGTCCGGAACGGGCTCCTGCTCCTGAATCTTGTCGTCTTCAGCCGGCGCCATTTTCCAAAATGGCGCCGAAAAATGGCGGCGGCCATAGACGAAAAAGATTGGACGGCAGGAGGTCCTTCCGGACCCCCGCTGGACTTTTGGCAAGTCTCGTGGGGGTCAGGAGGCCCCCCACAAGCTGGCCAAAAGTTCCTGGAGGTCCAGCGGGGGTCAGGGAGCGATTTCCCGCCGCGAATCGTTTTCGTACGGAAAATGGCGCCGGCAGGAGATCGACTGCAGGAGGTCGTTCAGCGAGGGTTCCGGCGCCTCGCTGAACGACCTCCTGCAGTCGATCTCCTGCCGGCGCCATTTTCCGTACGAAAACGATTTGCGGCGGGAAATCGCTCCCTGACCCCCGCTGGACCTCCAGGAACTTTTGGCCAGCTTGTGGGGGGCCTCCTGACCCCCACGAGACTTGCCAAAAGTCCAGCGGGGGTCCGGAAGGACCTCCTGCCGTCCAATCTTTTTCGTCTATGGCCGCCGCCATTTTTCGGCGCCATTTTGGAAAATGGCGCCGGCTGAAGACGACAAGATTCAGGAGCAGGAGCCCGTTCCGGACCGCTGCCGTTCCGGACCGCTGCTGGACCCGCAGGTTATTTAAGTTATTTGGGGGGGGGGGTTCGGGAGGGTGGGGGATTTAATTTAAAGGGTCGGGGGGGGGTTTTAGGGGGTTTTAATGTGCCGGTTTTTTCGATTTTTCGATTTTTCGATTTTTAACGATTTTTAACGATTTTTCACGATATTTTACCCCCCCAAACGGCAACAATACGATTCCCTCCCCCTCCCAGCCGAAATCGATCGTTAAGACGATCGAGGACACGATTCACATCCCTATTTTATACCACTGTAAGAGGGGGCATTCTGAATTCGGGGTACGGTTTTGGTGGTGGTCTATGTTTTGGGGGGCAGGTTTTTTTACATGCCCAGTCAGAGGTACAAACAGCACAATAGACATCAGTGAAGATTTTATGTGATTTGCAGTGATGAAAAGTTTAAAAAGATGAGTTTTTACAATGTACTCTCGACCTAGTTTGATGCACTCTCTACCTAGCAGCTTTCAAGCTACATTGAGAGTACGATGTACAAATGTCATCTTTTTGTACCTGTCATCACTCCAAATCACATAAAATCTTCACTGATATCTACTGTGCTGTTCATATCTCTGACTGTGCATGAAACTGCACCCCCCAAACCCAGGCCACCACCAAAACCTCACCTTGAGTTACTAATTGCCCCTCTTACTGTAGTATAAATAGTTTACATATATGAAAGCCTTATGAACAGTCAGTTTCTGTCTCTCTTTCTTTCTTTCTTTTCTCTCCCCCCCTCCCAGCAGCAAGGTAAAATGCAATGTGAAAATATCATGGGTGAGATAAATTTAACACATGTTGTGCTAAAATACCAATGCAATAAAATAGCACACATTGCATTATCTGGAAAATTACCCTACCCCACCCCTTTTTTTCACAGGCTCTATTCTTGCAAAATTTAGAGCAAAGTGACTCTAGGCCTCAGTTTGTTAACCTTTCTCTTCTTTTGTAAATACTGAGCAAAAGAACTGTAGTTTTTTTGATAGCGCCTCCTCTTCACAAATTCTACTTTCTCTCTTTATCTTTCAGATTCCACCATTGGTTTACCCCTTCTCCTTTATACATAAAAGAAATAGTTATGTCTTCCATGGATCCAGCAAGATCAGGGTTTACTTATTTACATCTACCTTGCACTGGAATACATGTGTTTATGTTTGAGGGGTCCCAGAGAAAAATAAATAGGTATGTATTTTCAGGTGAATAATCCCATGTGAGTCAGTTCATGGGCAGAATGTAAAGCATTAGTGGGCCATCTCTCGTTACCCTGCCTCCTATGTACCCCAAATTTATTTTTTTGAGGTCTGCAGGAAACAGATCCTTTTGACTGTTGATACTCATCAAAGGTTGAATACCCCAAGTTAATCATTCTCCAGAGACCAAACATAGAACCAGGGTAATAATTTAAAAATGTGATTAAGGATGAAAAGCATAGGATCATGGGTAAACAGATTGGAGCAAAGCCCTGTAATATAGTTGTTGTGGGTTTGTTTGGTTTTTAGTAAAGAAAAAAAAATTATGATTGTTTTGGATTTGCAGAAACTTGATTTTGTTTTTGTTTTTTCATTAGTTAAAAATGAAAGGAAATGTCTGAAACTTGTCTCCTGCTTGTCAAATAATGTTAAACTTGACCTTTCATGTCCCCTTTAGCAGACAGAAACAGGAATAAAAATGTTGTGCATTTTCTTCTTCTTGTTAAGACACATTGCACCGTAACTTGAATAAAACATATTAGCACATTATAAGGCACATAAAATAAATAATAATTTAAAGCTTTCAGGAGTTATATAATTCAGACAGTGCAATACTGGAATGTTGGGAGGGGAAAAGGGATAATAGAAAATACAGTAAATAAACATACCTCTTTCATCTCCTCCCTAGAATATGACAAAAATATTTTTTACTAAATAAAAGTACAGAACAATGCCATATGTCACATATTATATATATTTATAATTTTAAGAACAATTTACAAATTTAAATCAAATGTTCAAAAGTCACAATATGCTTTTTAATTAAAAATAGCCTTTCTATTCCTATGCCGTCTTGTTTCTGCTGCCTTTTGCCTTCTTTCACTTCTTCTGTATTTCCTGTCACTTTTCTCCATACTGTTCTCTTTTGTGAGAATCATGTTCTTCATACTTCACTTGTAGAACTAAGCAGTAGAGCTGTTGCATTTATTTATTTATTTATTTATTTATTTATTTTTTACTTTTATATACCGATGTTCCTGTATAGGATACATAGCGCACCAGTTTACATAGAAACTGAACTATCGCCGTGGGGCAAATTCAATGAACATGAATTTGAAAAGTGCCATCCCTCTTCCACTAGCAACAGAAAGGGGTATAGAACTGGGATTGCACCTAAAGCAACGGTGATGGGAGGAGGGCTTTAGTGGGGAGTGGGGTAATGAAGGAATTGAGCAAATAGGTTGGGGGAGGACAGAAGGGTTATGGATGGAGCTGGTGGCTGTGTGAGGGGTGGAATTGGCAATAAGTAGGGAGGAAGGAATGATCTGGGGGTAGAGGATAGTAGGAGAAATGATTGCCAAGTGTGTGCATATGTGCTAGGGATGTGAATCGTGTCCTCGATCGTCTTAACGATCGATTTCGGCTGGGAGGGGGAGGGAATCGTATTGTTGCCGTTTGGGGGGGTAAAATATCGTGAAAAATCGTGAAAATCGTTAAAAAATCAAAAAATCAAAAAATCGAAAAACCGGCACATTAAAACCCCCTAAAACCCACCCCCGACCCTTTAAATTAAATCCCCCACCCCCAAATAACTTAAATAACCTGCGGGTCCAGCGGCGGTCCGGAACGGCAGCGGTCCGGAACGGGCTCCTGCTCCTGCATCTTGTCGTCTTCGGCCGGCGCCATTTTCCAAAATGGCGCCGAAAAATGGCGGCGGCCATAGACGAAAAAGATTGGACGGCAGGAGGTCCTTCCGGACCCCCGCTGGACTTTTGGCAAGTCTCGTGGGGGTCAGGAGGCCCCCTACAAGCTGGCCAAAAGTTCCTGGAGGTCCAGCGGGGGTCAGGGAGCGATTTCCCGCCGCGAATCGTTTTCGTACGGAAAATGGCGCCGGCAGGAGATCGACTGCAGGAGGTCGTTCAGCGAGGGTTCCGGCGCCTCGCTGAACGACCTCCTGCAGTCGATCTCCTGCCGGCGCCATTTTCCGTACGGAAAATGGCGCCGGCCATACGCGTATGGCCGGCGCCATTTTCCGTACGAAAACGATTCGCGGCGGGAAATCGCTCCCTGACCCCCGCTGGACCTCCAGGAACTTTTGGCCAGCTTGTAGGGGGCCTCCTGACCCCCACGAGACTTGCCAAAAGTCCAGCGGGGGTCCGGAAGGACCTCCTGCCGTCCAATCTTTTTCGTCTATGGCCGCCGCCATTTTTCGGCGCCATTTTGGAAAATGGCGCCGGCCGAAGACGACAAGATGCAGGAGCAGGAGCCCGTTCCGGACCGCTGCCGTTCCGGACCGCCGCTGGACCCGCAGGTTATTTAAGTTATTTGGGGGGGGTTCGGGAGGGTGGGGGATTTAATTTAAAGGGTCGGGGGTGGGTTTTAGGGGGTTTTAGTGTGCCGGCTCACGATTCTAACGATTTATAACGATAAATCGTTAGAATCTGTATTGTATTGTGTTCCATAACGGTTTAAGACGATATTAAAATTATCGGACGATAATTTTAATCGTCCTAAAACGATTCACATCCCTAATATGTGCATACCTGAGAACTCTCAGTATTTTACCCTGAGACTCAAAGGATTTGTATCAATTGCAGGGTCATAAGGGTAACACTATAAATCTTAGGGGTGTGCATTCATTTGCAACATATTGGCAATCCGCAACGTATAGGGCCATATTTGTTGTATTCGTGGGGAAGCGAAAAGTATCGCGATTCCCACAAATACAATGAATCTTCACCGAATTATTCAGCCATCTAAAGGAGCAAATTTAAACAAAAACCCCACCCTCCTGATGCCCCCAAGATTTGCCAAAACTCCCTGGTGGTCCAGCGGGGGTCCGGGAGCCATCTACTGCACTCACGCCGTTGGCTGCCGGTATGCAAAATGGCGCATGGTAGGAGCACAAGATTGCTCCTACCATGTGACTGGGGCCGGCCAATGGAACCGGTAGCCCCTGTGACATAGTAAGGGCAAAGGCTATCGGCGCCATTTTGAATACCGGCAGCCGACGGCCCGAGTGCAGGAGATTGCTCCCGGATCCTCGCTGGACCACCAGGGTCTTTTGGCAAGTCTTGGGGGGGGGGCAGGAGGGTGGGGGGTTGTAGTTAATTACATTTTAGCTGGAAAACGAACAAGAATGGAACATATGAATGGATCGGGGGTCCCCCTTGCCGAATGCAACGTATCTGCCCCCTGACGAATACGAATACCGAATGTAACGTATGCGGTCCGTCTGCACATCCCTAAAAAATCTAAGAGCCTCTCTGTATACAGCTCTGCAACTCCCCTTCCTCAATAAGCCTGCAGAGAACGGGAGAAGTGAGACCAGAGTAGACACTGCAAGCAGCATGTGGTGATAAACTGAAGAGGGGCCGCAATACACAAAAAACTCAGTCTGCAACTGTGATTCCAGGACTTGGGAATCACTCAGCTAAGGGTAGAGTGAGGATGCATAAGTCATGGAGCTGAGACTTATAGGGGAAGGGAGCAATGAGAGTGCTGGGGTCAGGGAGAGACAAAGGGGAAGTATGCTGGGAGGGGGGGGGGGGCCAGGTGATGATGATGGGTGGGAGAAAAAGAAAGTGTGGATTAGTTGGGTGGGGGTGGGTGGAAGAAGAAAGTTGATGCATATTATTCCATTTATTTCCCCTGCCAAGAACACCCACCGCTAATCAACAGCAACTCCGGGCGACCACAACTCAAAGTTCCCAGGGGGAGGTGGGTAGTCGGAAGGTGGATCAAGCTGATCAAGGGGAGAATAGTAGCAGGATCCCTAATTTAGCACTGACAGAGAGTGGGGACCTGGGGGCAGAAAGGAGTGCAAGTTCCTGGCACCTAAAGGTGGAGGATCCTTGCCATATCCCTGTAGCATAAACATATTAAGAGCAATCCTTCTCAGGGGTAGGGACACAAAAGAGAAATCCCAGAGTTGGGGTTTTGTACTCACATCTGATTAGATTTTAATTACTTCCTCATATTCTGTTTTGGTAAAATCTGAGCTTCCTGTAGTTCTGTTGGGGATGAGGGAGATGAGCACAGGATTCACCATGTGATTTTGTTCCATCTTTACTAGTTCAGAAACAAAACCAGGGACAACTTATTGGTTAAATTTAGCTGGGTAAGTTGTCATGGATATTCAGTCCCACATTGATTGGTAGTTGGGAGTAAACAAGCCATGGTTTTCATTAAGATGGGAAAAAGTGATTCAAAATTAGAAACTGAACAAAGACTTTATCAGAAAATGGGAAGAAATAGTACAAAATTCTCAATTGAGATGAAAAAAATAAAAATATGATGAAACAGGTATTTCTACTAATCTACATATATTAGGATATCATGCTGCTCCATTTTGAACTCTTGCTCAAGTTGAAGAGGTGAATTAATTCATTTCAATTTGCTGTATTAACTTTCTAGGCTGAAAAACTGACAATATAGCCATGGATGGGGAATAAAAAAAAAAAAAAATCCCTTAGATCATGAATAACAGTCCTCAAGGGGAAAAACTCTTATTTACTGGAGATTGTTCTTTCTTGACTCACACTACAGCTCTACAGATTTTTATGTCACTCATTTCTGAGATCAGCTGATTAATTAGCATGAGAGATGCAAAGCTGAGATTCACAGGTATAGGGAACATTGAGGCCAAATACAGCACAGAATCTTTCTTCCTGAGTAGATCCCTAAGTGGAAGTGAATAAGGTTTACAAGCTTCACATCAAACAAATAATATAGGAAGAAAACATATTTTAATAAAAAATAGAGGTATCAGATATAAATCAAGATACTGAACACTTTCATTTTGATTACCAGCTTACAGTAATAATTGTATATAATAGTCTTTAGACAGAACCAACAAGTATAAAGTATAATTATGATAGGAAATATTTTTCAAAAAAATGTTTGACATAGGCACAGGATGGAATAAAGCTTTATTTGAAAAAACAATTTGATATTTACAAAATTGAAGAAAACTATGTTTCTTCAATTATTAATTCAAACCATTGTGAAAAAAAGTGGATATTTTATTTAAATGGATATGACTAATTCTATACTTGCATAGGATGAATTTATTATATGTGAAGTACTGGAGTTGAATTATTTCATGAAAGCAAAGACAATTCCTCATCACATACGCTTTAGGGTTCTCCAGAGTAATATATAGTGACAGGTCAGACAGGGAAATGAGCAAAGATGATATAACTAGCTCATTCATTAGTTTCCCAGCTCATTAGTTATTTTTATTGGTCTGAAGAACATGATACCTTCCATTCAGTGTTGGAAAAAGAATTAGATTTTCCGTGGGTAGGAATGATTAAGTCGATTTAATGAGGGTATATCTAGGACACAGTATATACACAAAGTTTCCATAATGGGACTTGGGCAATACTGGGTAAAAATGTCAACCGGAATATAGGGATGTGCAGATGAAAACAAAAATTGTTTTAGTCCATTTATTTTTTTCTATTTGGTTCATTAGATTCAAATTAAAAAAAAAAATTGGTCATTTTATTTATTCAACCTTTTATCATTAAAATCAATGAGGGAAACATGGGAGCCTAATTTGGGCTCATAAATTGGGATTTCTCACCAATGAAACTTGTGGGAACCCATCATCAGAAGGGGGAAAGATCTCCATGGTGCAGTGGATCCAAAGGTGGCAAAGCTCCATAAAGGGTCAAAGGAGTTCCAGCAATGGCAGTTCTCCAAAGCACTGTGAGAGTAGGAAAGAAGCAGCAAGAAGGGGCAGAATACCATAAGGCTTCAAAAGAGGGTACCAACAAGAGTGGTATGAACCCTCAAAGGCAAAATAGCACATGCTAAGGCAACATGAAGGGGGAACGAAACAGAAAAGGTGGTAAGAAAAACCACAAAGCACCAATCAAGAGACAAATCAGTACAGAGAGTGTCATCAACCCACCAAGGCACCATGAGAGGTTCAAAGCAGCCCCTCACAGGGGCAATAACTCCCCAAGCACTGTTCTCTCTAATCTGTGCTTGTATGCATGTGCAAAGAGGTTGTGAAACCATGCATACTCAGAACAGGGATGGTAACTTTCAAATTGTTGTGTGGGCACACATTGGCTAGCTTGTTATAAAATAGCCTGGCAGCACGCACAAGTGCATCAAATTTTAAGTGCGCACAAATGCCATTTCTATGATGTAAATTGGTGGGAGTTTAAAAGGGGTGCACACCAATACCATTCACAGTTTTAGCAGTCTATCCTTGGTTCACCCATTTAAGAGATAGGTCCTCCAAACCACTTTAGTTTAATAGCCTTTGACCCACCTTTTTTAGTCCCAACCCTTAAAATCCCTCAGATCTGCCAAGTTTTCTTTATTTTTTAACTTACATTGCCATGCAAGGCAGATGTAAATTTAGAAAGCAAGGGCCCAGACAATGCCCCTTATCCCCATCCCTTTTTGAAAACCTTTGAGATATGCGTGCTCTGGGAGATACATGCATATCTCGGTGGCTTTTAAAATCCACTCAGTGCGCACAAACCTGACATATTTGTGTATTTCCTAATTAATGCATGTGTTGGACTTTTAAAATTCACCTTATAGTGTGCATAAGAAATCCACATCTTATTTGTATTATATTGGCTCATGGTGCACAAATTTGAATTTTGCTTATAAAAAGCACAGAAGGAAAATGTTTGTGCACACAGTCTTTCAAGACATGAGGTTACATTGACTCCAAGGTATAGCGTTTGGGATATGACAGTAAGGCAGAATGACAGTATGGCACTTAAAGGTAGATTTTAATTGCCCAGCATGCACCAAAATCGGGGAAATATATGCACAATCCTGGTGCGAGTGTACCCACCAAATTTTAAAGGATGCCCAGATGTGTGCGTACCTCCCGCTGCATGCACATCTCAAATGTTTTCTAAAAGGGGAAGGGTTTGGGCATGGTCTGGGCAGGACATGGGCATTTTGGGGTGTGGACAAGATATGTGCACATAAATACAGACACGCCTGTGGGCACTCCCAGATCCCCTGCATGTAAGTTTACTTCTAATATGGAGGAGGCATACATTTAAAAATAAAAAGAAAGAGCCATTTCTCAGTTATTTAAAAGTACTGAGGTAAATAGGGGGGAGTGCAGATTATAAACAAGGGAGGTTTGGAGGACCTATCTGTTAACTGGGTGAACTGGTAGACAAACTAATAAAACTCCCCAATTTACAGGGTAGAACTGGGATTTATCCACATAGACCCTCACCCACTTGAAATTTGGCGCATATGTGCATGCGGTGTTATGTCTGAATTTATTCCTTCTTACTGAGGGTTTTTGGGGATAAAACACTCCAAGAAAGTGTAATGGTCTGTGGGTTTGTGGATGTTTGGCCTGAGGTGAGAGTTGTTACCAACTGTGGGGAGGAGCCCCACAGGTCCACACTGTTGGGAGGCGAGGTCAAGCACAGAGGGAGCTCTGGGTGAAAATCTGTGGAGAGGTCCTGAAGAGTGGGGTAAGAGACACAGCAAGGGGGGACCCCCGCAGTAAGCAGGCAGACTGGAGATCAGTACCTGGGCAGAGGCCTCCAAACGGGGTGGCGCTAGGCAGACCCGAGGAGTGGGAAGCGCGAGACAGGACGTGCAGGAGGTATTCTGTAGAGGCAACCCCAAGGGGCAGAGCTGCGTAGCAAGAGAGGTACTGACATGATGATGTAGGCTAACCCGCAGAGCGGGGAAGCCCGAGTCAGGTCTCCAGGTGATGACGTAGACAAGCCCGAGGAGCGGGAGGCACCGGCAGTCACCGGTGGTTGAATAAAGGTACTGCCCCGAGGAGCGGGGAAGCACAACAGTCCCAAGTGTAGGACGTAGGCACTACCCCGAGCAACGGGGAAGCACTGACAGTCTCTGGTATAGAATGTAGGCACTGCCCTGAGGAGTGGGGAAGCACGGAGATAGACCTCCCAAGTGGTGAAGACATTCCCAGAGGCAGCCCAGAGGAGTGGGGAGCCAGCAGAATAGGACTTCTGGAAGGCGCAAGGCAGCCCGAGGAGCGGGGGAAGCCAGGAGACCAGGTCTCTGTAGAGAGCGAACTCTGGCCCCCGAGGAGTGGGAGCAGCCAGGGTCCATGTAGGGTCCGGTAACTTCACCACAGGTCCAACGGAGACAGGAGCTTATAGAGTAGCGATGGAACTCATTGCCAAGTCAGCTAGCTGGGGGCGAAGGCGGAGCTTAAGAACCCTGATCCAATGACATCATCAATCAGGGACACCCTAGAGGTTCCCGCGGTAGTAGCTTCAAAAGAGGCCCCTGTGGCGCACGTGCCTAGGAAGGCCCAGAGTCAGCATGGGTGGCGGTGGCATCACGACCACCACGAGGTACCATGGGGTATGCGGCGGCAGAGACTAGCCCACGCCGAGAGCAGGCCCGGAGAGGGAAGCAGGACAGTGCAGGGCATGAGTAGACGCGGTTGCAGCCAACTGCGACAGATGATCATAACAGAAAGAAGAAAGGATAAGAGAGCTAGGCTGGAATCCTAAAGATGTACAACAAAACAAGAACGTAGAAAACCAGGAAAAAAAGATAGTGTGGGAGGAAAAACTTGTATTTTTTATATTTTTTTCCTGTGGGCAAAACACCCCGGTATAACCAGCAAACAAACAGGGTGAGAAAACTAAGATAAGATTTTAGAGGGGTACAACAAAACTTTAAGGTGGAGAACAAGAAAAGAAGTGGGATGAAAATAGAAAATTGTATTTTTTTTTTATTTTTTTGGGACAAAACACACCTAACAATGAAACAGAGTGGGAGATCTAGACTGGGATTTTAGAGGTGTAAAACAAAATGAAGGACCATAAAAGAGAGTTAATGTGAGGAAAAATTTGTATTTTTTCTTTTTTTTCACATATTTTATCTGGTTCTTCATTTTGTTTTACACTGTATATACTGTGTCCCAGTATAACAAACAAACAAACAAGGTGGGAGACTTAGGCTGGTATCAAAGCAGCAAACAACATGGAGCCACCAAACTCTCCATAAGTTACACAATAGTCATGGCAGGTAGATATATAAACAGCATGATCCTCACCCCATGTTTCTATACACGGGGCAATTCTGTTAGATAGAGCAGTATCAGCAAGAGCTCTAATGCAGTGATATAACCTCGAGTGGGCCTGCTGTGAACCACCCACTTTTGGCTCAGGCCCATCCAATCAGCATTGCCCAGTGGCCCAAGAAATGAGATCCTGTCACAGGGCCACAGAGGACTCACTCGGTGAAAGAAGAAAGAGATCCACAAAGCTGCCAGTGGACCCGATCCCACCATGGCCAAGAAAAGAGGCCCATGAGGCTGCCAGTGGACTCCATCCTACCACGGCAGAGAAGAGGAGGAGGCCTGTGATGCTGCTGAGAAGAGGAGTAGGACCAGGAGGCCAGTGGTAAAAGAAAAACCCAACCCTTTCAACCGGAAGGCATCCATTCTCCTGCTCCTCAATGTGTGCCAGAACTCCGCATTCAAAATCTCTGTGGCCAGTAAGAGCTCTATGCTGATCTCATTCATCGCAAGATAAGCAAAGAGAAGTACTATCCAGGCAAGTTTTGAATACTGTGGGCAGGCACATGTGGAGCAGCAGCAGAATAGCCTCCCCCTTTTGTTACTGATGGGTAGCCTGCCTGTGCCTATATGTGTGTGTGTATTTGTGTGAGAAAGGAAGCATGCCTGGGGGTGGGTGTGTGTGAAGGGAGCCCGCCTGTGGGGAGGGAGTGGGTGATTTGAAGCCTGCCTGGGTTTGGAGGTGGGGCTATGGGGGTATGAGAATGTGAATGGAAGTCTGCCTGGGCACACACACAAACACACTTAGGTGTGTATCTGATTGGTAGTCTTCCTGAGGAGGGTGTGTGTGTGTATGTGTGTGTTAATGGTAGCCTACCTGGGTGTGTGTGAATGTGAATGGTAGTCTGTCTGTTAATGTATGTGAATGGTAGCATGCTTGGAAGTTGGGGGGGGGGGGAGGGAGTCAATGGGAACCTGCCTTGATGTATGTATGTGAATGAGAGCCTGCTCGGGGGGATGTGAATGAGAGCCTACCTGAGTGTGTCTATGTATGAGAGACAGAGCAAGTGGGAGTGAGAACTTGTTTATATAAGAGTGGGAGCCTACATTTGAGAGAGAGCATTGAGAGTGGAAGCCTGTGTGTTTGTGTGAGAGTCAGGGCAAGTGCTAACTTTTTTGCTGCCCTGTGTGAACAATTACTGTGCTGCCCCCCTCACCCCCCCCCCACACACACACCCACACACACACCCACACACACACATTCATTCATTCTCTGTCCCAGGTGCACCAAAAAAAGCTCATCTCACTTCAGTGACACAAACTTTAAAAACTAACACCACTACCACCCCACCCAAACCAATGGCTGGCAAACTTTATAGCCTTGCAACCCCACCCAGCCCCATTGCACACACACAGTTAAGAGTTATGCATTTATATTTTACATGAAAAATATCAAAGTGCAGTATTCTGATGTAAAAATATATTATATTTACATGTACTACTGTGATGCCAACCAGAAATCTCTGCAAAAAAGACACATAGAACACATATATTATTAGGCCTACTGTGATGTGTGTTGGTTGTGTGCCCAATACACTAATACACTTCCTATTAGGAAAATGCCTCATCACAGTCATACATGCAGAACATAAACAGACCTTTACCAAATACAGAATAGAGCAGCCATAAAGTAGAAATACAAACGCTCATAAAAAAACTGAACTGGAAACCGCAAGAGGCCAGGCACTCTATGCAGTGCAACAATGAAAAAACAGAACCATCACCATTCCTCAAATATCAACCAATAAAACCAATAAATAAAATAAATACATAATCATAATACTAAAAACTTACTAATAATATTATTTTTTAAAAAGCTGATGAATAAAAGATCAAATAATTAAAAACTCATTTACAAGTTTTTTTTTAAATTTCCCAAACATCAATAAAATATTTTAAATCAACAGACACAGCAAATAACACCTGAAAAATAAAACTAAAAAGGATTAAAAAATTCACGCTCTGCATACCTGGGGACTTTTGATTTTCACTCACCCTGGGATTGTCGTGGACTAGTGGGAGTGGGATGCACAAATTTTCTCTTCTCTTTCTTATATATATACACACACACACACAAGCTCAAACACACATAGGGGCGGATTTTAAGAGCCCTGCTCGCGTATATCCGCCCGGATTTACGCAAACAAAAGTACGCTGGATTTTAGAGGATACGCGCGTATCCGCTAAAATCCTGGATCAGCGCGTGCAAGGCTGCCGATTTTGTGTAGCCGGCGCGCGCCGAGCCGCGCAGCCTGCCGCCGTTCCCTCCAAGGCCGCTCCGAAATCGGAGCGGCCTCGGAGGGTACTTGCTTTCGCCCTCCCCTCACCTTCCCCTCCCTTCCTCTATCTAACCCACCTCCCCGGCCCTATCTAGACCCCCCCTTTACCTTTGTCGGGGGATTTACGCCTCCTGGAGGGAGGCGTAAATCCCCGCGCGCCGAGACGGGACCTGGGGCGGTTCCGGAGGGCGCGGCCACGCCCCCGGACCGCCCCGGCCCGAAACCACGCCCCCGGGCTGCCCCCGAAACGCCGCGTCCCGCCCTGAAAACGCTGCGCCGGTCGGCCCCGCCCCCGACACGCCCCCGGCACACCCCCCTCGAAAAACCCCGGGACTTACACGAGTCCCGGGGCTCTGTGCTCGCAGGTAGGCCTATGTAAAATAGGCGCACCAGCGCGCAAGGCCCTGCTCGCGTATATCCGCCCGGATTTACGCGAGCAGGGCCTTGCGCGCTGGTGCGCCTATTTTACATAGGCCTACCTGCGAGCACAGAGCCCCGGGACTCGTGTAAGTCCCGGGGTTTTTCGAGGGGGGTGTGCCGGGGGCGTGTCGGGGGCGGGGCCGACCGGCGCAGCGTTTTCAGGGCGGGACGTGGCGTTTCGGGGGCAGCCCGGGGGCGTGGTTTCGGGCCGGGGCGGTCCGGGGGCGTGGCCGCGCCCTCCGGAACCGCCCCAGGTCCCGTCTCGGCGCGCGGGGATTTACGCCTCCCTCCAGGAGGCGTAAATCCCCCGACAAAGGTAAGGGGGGGTCTAGATAGGGCCGGGGAGGTGGGTTAGATAGAGGAAGGGAGGGGAAGGTGAGGGGAGGGCGAAAGCAAGTACCCTCCGAGGCCGCTCCGATTTCGGAGCGGCCTTGGAGGGAACGGCGGCAGGCTGCGCGGCTCGGCGCGCGCCGGCTACACAAAATCGGCAGCCTTGCACGCGCTGATCCAGGATTTTAGCGGATACGCGCGTATCCTCTAAAATCCAGCGTACTTTTGTTTGCGCCTGATGCGCCAACAAAAGTACGCTAAGGCGCGCTTTGTGAAAATCTACCCCATAGCTCTTCTTTGAATGGGATCTATCGTCTGCCCCAGGCACTCATCTTCATTTCAGCTGCTGGCAGGTAGGAATCCACTTGTAGCTCCCATTTTCTCTCTCTCACACAAATACACACAACCCAGGCAGCTCACATTCTCTCTCTCTCTTTGTCTCTCCCTCTCTCTCTCTCTCTCACCCCCCCCCCCCAAGAAAAGCTCCCATTTACACCCACATACCAGGCAGCTACATCCACCCAAATCCAAGGCAAACTCCCATTCTCACAAACACACCCTGCTCTTCCCAGGAAGGCTCCCTTGCATCCATGAGCAAACACACCCACCCACCCCAGGCAGGCCCCCATTCATATACACACACACCCTGCTCATCCCAGGAAGGCTCCCAGCATGCATGTGCGTGCACACACACACACACATGCACACCCCAGGCAGGTTCCCATTCATACACCTCCCCATCCAGGCAGGCTCCCATTCACTCACACACAAACACCCATCCTTGGCAGCCTCCCATTCACTCACACACACACATCCCTGCCAGGCTCCCATTCACTCACACACAAACACCCATCCCTGCCAGGCTCCCATTCACTCACACACAAACACCCATCCTTGGCAGTCTCCCATTCTCTCACACACACACACATCCCTGGCAGGCTCCCATTCACACACAAACACCCATCCTAGGCAGCTTCTAATTCACACACACACACACACACACACACACACACACCCATCCCAGGCAGCTTTCCATTCACCATACACCCATCCCAGGCAGCCTCCCATTCACACACCAATCCCAGGCAGCCACACACACTTATCCCAGGCAGCCTCCCATTCACATACATACACAAACACACACACACATCACAGGCAGTCTCCCATTCACACATGCACTCATTCTAGGCAGCCTCCCATTAACTCACACACACATGCAGACCAGGCAGTCAGGGTCCATGAGTTATTCCTCCTCTGCTGCTGCTGCCAGCCTGTTCCTTATTTGGGAGAAAAGCTGTTCTACAGCACCTCTTCATGTGCTGGCCCCATTTGTGGAGCCAGCATTTCTTGTACTCTCATCTCATGATATGAGAATACAGGAAGTGGTAGCACCGCTAGTGTTGGATACCACAGAGCCAGCACATATGGAAGAGCTTACAGATGGGATTCCTTTGCTGTGGCCTCTTGCTTCCACCACTGATTGGATATGATCCACCAGAGGCACCACGGACCTCCTTCTTCCACCACTGGAGGATTGGGTCCACTGCCGGCACCACAGGTCTCCTCTTTTTCTTCTGCCAGTAGGATTGGGTCCACCGGTGGAATCATGGACCTCCTTTTGTTACCAGTGGGCTTGGGTCCACCACTGGTACATCAGTCCTCCTCTTCTTCTTCCACCAGTGGGATCGGGTTCACTGGCGGAAACACGGACCTCCTTCTTCCACCACCAGTGGGATCGGGTCCACCGCCAGCACCACAAGCCTCGTATTCTTCTTCCAGTAGTGGGATTGGGTCCACCGGTGGAACCACAGACCTTCTTCTACCACAAGTAGGATAGGGTCCACCGGCAGCACCATTGGACTCTCCCTGCTCCCGAAGCTGCCCCACCGGGCATTTCACCCTGTGCAATTGCACGGTTTGCACACCCAGTGGTGCCGGGCCTGGTGAGAGTGGTAGTCTGCATTTGAGAGTGAAAGCCTGTGTGTGTACATATATATGGAAGTGGGAGCAGGAGCCTGCATGTGAGAGAGAGAGCATATGAGAGTGAGAGCCTGAATGTTGTGTTTGTGGAAATGGAAGCATGTGTGAAAGAGTATATAAGAGTGAGAGCCTATATGTGTCTGTGGGAATGGGACCCTGTGTGTATGTGAGAGAGCATGGAAGAGTGGAATCTTATGTGAGAGAAAGCATGTGTGTGTGAGAGAACATGTGAGAGAGAGTCTGTGTGTGTATATGAAGGAGGAAGGAAAGAATAAAAGAGACCCTGAAAAAGGAATAAGGAAAATACAGACAAGGGGAGAAAGAGACTGGGACCAACTGATTATAAAAATAAGATCAGACAACAAAGGTAAAAACAAAATTTGCCTTTCAGCAATTGGAATATGTCATCTATGGGAATGTACATTTCTTATATATTTGTATTTGGCTTTTCTTTCAGTATTCCAGTGCTCACAGAGTCTGGTTTCTCAGGCTTTCCATTTTGGTTTGTTGTTATTACATGTGTTTTAGTGGATCCTTGGGTGCTGTGGAGATGACCACGCCCACGGGGAGGAGCTCCGTGAGGAGCCACAGCACTGGGCTAGACTCTTTTACACAAAACACCGGAATTGAACTCTTTAATTATACAGCTTGAAGATAGCCACCAGGTGGCAGTGATAAGTTGTAGTATTAGGGACCTCGGCAGAGGGAGCCCTTCTCTCCTGGGTGACGTCAGGAGGTTCCACAGCAAGGAGTTACTGTGGATGAGAAAGATGAGATATTAGAGTACTCACTCGGTGTTAGCTGTTATGGATGCGATTCCACCAGATAGTTGTCATAGGTACAGGCACTGAGGCAGGGAGAGCAGGCCCTGAATGGCACCTGAATGGCACCTGAAAATAGAACAGAGGGCTCCCGAGGAGCGGGTACCCAAGTTAGTAGTAAAACCCATAAGGAGAGCTTCCTACAGGCAGCAAGGAAGCAGCAGAATAGCGCAGACAGGAACAGTTTGTGTCCATATGAGCCTATTCGAGCCTTTGCCAACTCAATGAGCTAGCAATCTTGAGAAGTAGATATACCCGGATTGGCATGACGTCAGATGAAGGAACGCCCTCGAGGTTCGCACCACTGGGCATACTTAGACATGGGTTGCGTGGGTTGCGTGTGTGCGCACACCCTAGCAGGTACCTGGGAGAAACAATGGCGTACGGCTGCACCATAACCATTCCGGGGATGCCAGAGAGGTTGGCTTGACGATGCTGCAGTAGCCATCTTGCCCAGGTAAGTGGGAGGAGCCGAGATAGGGGTGCAACAAGCAGGGCGAAGCCATTGAAGACCAACGGACGCAACACAGTTTTGATTGCATATTTGTTTCTAATTTGAGGTCCCTTATTCTGTCTTAGATAAGAGTCTGTTGTGTATGTGTGACAATGATGTAGTATTTTGGCTAGCATCTAGTTTCTCTGTAAGGATTTGTAGCAATCTGGTTTGTTCTGTTTGCTCAATAGGTAGTGTATTAGTGTTCTAGAGCTATTGCGCACTCAGGCTTTGGCAAGATGTTGCGCGTGGGAGGCCATGAGCAGCTGTTGCACGGGAACAAGAGAAATGTGCCCTTGGACCTCAGCGAACCGGGAGAGGAGCTCCGAGGAAGCACCGAGGCAGGTGAGACAGAAGGCGGAAGCCCAGGACCCTGCCATCCTGCACAGCCTCAGGGAGGCCAAACACACAAAATTGGCCTCTGAGTAGTCCTCTGACCACTCCAAGCCCTTTCGGACTTGTTGCTGGGTAACGGCAGAGGCGGCAGGCTGGACAGGAACTTGGAACGTGGAGACTCAGACACAGATGAGCAAGGTCCCTCAGGCGCCCTACACAGACCTAGGCAAGCTGGTCACAGACCACACTTTCCCCTACGTGCCCTACACAGCCAGTTGGCTGGTCACGGACCACAAGGGGAACAGAGCAAGCTCTGGACATCAGACATGGGACTTGGAAGAAGCAGCCCCAAGACCCTCCGAGGTTGAAACAGGATACTCTGAACTTGGAACTCGGAACTTGGAACTTTAAAAGCAAAGAACCTCCAGAGATGCGGGCTGCTATCAAGGAGAACATAGTAAAAGTCTGGGGCTTCCAGAGAGTGCAGAACCTCCTGCTGCACATGGACACTCAAGTAAGAGCAGCACAGAAGTGCAGGACAGAAGGCACCCAACCCAGTTGCCCTATAAATGCCTGCACACAATTATATCTGCGACAGTAAGCAGCCCATGTCATCGTGGCTAGCGCTTCACATAACAGGCCCCTGGTGGAAATGCCCCAATACTCCATAGTCACTCCAGGAATGTCGTAGCCTCTGCATCCTCATTCAGTGAATGTGAGTGAAAAGAATCCCATTTAGCATGTAAAAGTGTTTAGCCACCCCATTACTCACTTAATTGCCATGCTCTGTTGGTCATATCAAATCACAAAAAATGCAGAACTATCTGAACTATTTCCCTACACAACTTCACAACCTTCAGTCATTTTTTTGTCATGCCTATTGAGAACCTCCACTACAGAATATTATTTTCATATTGGCAAGACTCTTGCCCCACACCACTAGTGCTACCAATATGTGGAATAATTCAAGGAGCATTATGTTCTTTGTCAGCCCTCCCTCCTTCCATGCTGAAAGCCACGGTTCAGCGCACCATGAGCCTTGGCAATATATACCAAATCCCCAACCCCAGATGCATCCGAGTAAATATCCAGGTCACGGTTAGAGACCGGCAGCTCCTGCCACACCAATACCCTGTTGAACTCGCTAAGGAAATTAACCCATATGGCCAAATCCTTCTTCATGGACGCAGATACACATATGAAATGATACAGCCAATGGATACCTGCTGTGGCCTGCATCAACCTCCTAAGGAATACCCTTCCCTTAGGTATGACCCGACAAGCAAATTTCAGGCTACTGATGAGGGACTGAATGCTGGCCACTGTCGACTTCCTCACTGCTAACATGTTCTGGAGCATTTTGTGTAATTTGCAAAGCTTGTCAACAGGTAACCTGGATACCATTTTCTCTGAATCAAGCTCGATGCCCAAAAAAGACAAAACCTTAGATGGAGGTTCAGTTTTTCCCAGGCCAAAGGCATGCCAAACTCTGCAGCCATGTCCTGGAACTCGATTAACAATTTGGCACAAGGGTCAGACCCGCCAGGATCCACACAGAGAAAATCATCCAGATAATGGATAACATTCAGCACTCCAACTCACTGCTACACTGCCCAATGCAGGAAGGAACTGAATAACTCAAAACAAGCACAGGAAACAGTGCAGCCCATCAGCTTACATTTGTCAAAATAGTATTGACCCTAGAACTGAAACCCTAATAGAAGAAAACTACTTGGATGGATGGGAAGCAACCGGAAAGCTGACTTAATATCCATTTTATGACATCAAGGCACCCCCCTCCCAACCCCTCAGCAATGCTACCAAGCTGTCAAAGGAGGCAAATGGGACAGAACATTCATCACGTGGCAAATGTTCATTTACTGACTTTCTGGGTTAGCCCAGGAGGCCAAATGTGCATCTGGTGTGGACCGAGCCATGGCATGCCCAATTGCCCTCCGAATCTCATGCTGAATCACGCAGGGTGGGGCTCCTTCCAGAAGCTTTCCCACCCTTATCGCCACACTAAGTTGAACTGCGGGACTATGGCTGGTGCAAGTAGCTGCCAGTGAGCAACCCATCATCATTGCAGTCTCTGTACTTCCTCATGGATGCACTTCCCCCATTGCATTTGAGTGCAGCGCCGCCTCCTCTTCATCACCATTCACCACCAACCCCACATATATCTCATCTGCACAATGCTTCCCGCTCCCTTTGCTGCATCGAGTCTTTGGCCTGGTTCCATTTCTGACTGTCTCGAATCCCATGGCACCATGGCTTCCAGTTCCCCTCTCCACTGCCAGACCGTCCTTCCATGTGGCATTGGAAAGCAAGTCCCACCATCATCCCTAATCCTCCATGCCACCAAAATGCATATCTGCTGCTCTCCTCAGCTGAGTCATTCTTACCCACCTGCTGCAGTCCTGCAGCTGTATCTATAGCGGTGTGCTGCCGAGCACCAGGAGAGGGGGGAGGGGGGAGGATGCTCAGTCCAAGCCTGTAACCACATGTTAACAGGAAGCCGCCGAGAATCAACGTTGCTGGGCCAATGCTGTAGATCGCTACCTCATCAGTTGCTCCAATACCACCTTACCGCATGGGCTCACTGCCAGTTCCACCACTTGGTTGCCTGATTAAGTGCCACTGCATGGTTGTTCGATGCGAGTCACACAGTGCTTGTGCTCAATGCCACTGCAAATATGGTGCCTGGTGTGATGGTCCTGGATTTAAATACCAGACACCCACGTCATCACAGCACACAGCACCAGAACTTGTCTCCCCTCTCGCTCATGTGCGGCCATGCAAAATCTCATTGGCCCTGCGCTTGCAAGGAATTATGCCACCAGCCCTCCCAGCCGCACACCCAAAAGGATGTGACACCCAACCAAACCGCCACCAGCCTTGCCTCCCCCTCCTGTGCCTCACCAATACAATTGACTTGATGGGCGGATGAGAACGAAGGATCCAGAGATATAGTGCGGGGGTAAGCAAGGTGCCGTGAGATCCCCCTGGCTCCAAGTTATTTGCGTGCTGGCTGAGTGGGCCTGGTCCTTTAACATTTGTAGGGTGCATACTAAGGCATTATTTAATCAATAAGAGTACAACTAGTAGAGCCTAGATCTGTATGTCTACCTCCCACCCATGTTAACCTTGGGCCCCCCAACAAATGTAGTTCTGGCTATGCCACTGCCCTAAGGTAGTACAGCTAGGAAATGGCAGGTAAACATAGAAGGAACAATACCCATAAAGTAGAATGAAAGAGGAATGTCAGATAAGCATCACAGTAGCAACAAGATTCCTAAGGTGTTATACAGGGGCATGGCAGAGAAGCAAACCCATAGCAACAAGACCCTTAAGATGGTACATAAGGGGCACACCAGGAGGCATGTGGCAGCAAGAATCCTATGTTTGGTATATGAGGAGGGGCCTAGCAGGTAGGAAGAGTGGGGTCAGCAAAACAACTAAAGTGGTGTATCTGGTACATGGCAGGTAGGCAGAGCAACAGCAAGGTGTTCAAGTTGCTTTCAGTTAGCTTTCCACTTGTATGGAAACTCCAGAAACCCAAGCAAAGGCAGACTGATTTTCAAAAAGATCTGCTTTTCCATCAATTCTGGCACCAGACTTGAACAATCAGGGATCATGATATTCCCTGCCATTGAGAAGTCACATTTGATCGTTACACTGATTGGTGAGTATGAAAGATAGTGCTGAGCCACTTTGGCTATATCTGGCCAGACCATGGACTTTTGTGTCCATAATGCAACTACTTTTTAATATTTATTTATTAGAGATGTGAATCGTGTGCCAGATCGTCTTAACGATCAGGTTCGGCTGGGGGGGGGGGAATCTGATCGTTAAGATATGTGAATTGGAATCGTTTCTGATTCCAATTCACATCGCTAATTTTGTTGTTAGGGAGGCCCGCGCCGCTAAAAAAAAAACCCACCCGACCCTTTAAATCGACCCCCTTAGCCTCCCCCACCCTCCCGGCCCCACTAAAACCTTTTAACATTACCTGGTGGTCCAGGGGGGCCTCGGGGGATGATTTCCCGTTCCCAGGCATCAGCTGCGCTAAAATAAAATGGCGCCGATGCCCCTTTGCCCTTACCATGTGACAGGGTATCCGTGCCATTGGCCGGCCCCTGTCACATGGTAGGAGCACTGGATGGCTGGCACCATCTTTAAAGATGGGTCGGGAGGGTGGGGGAGGCTAAGGGGGGTCAATTTAAAGGGTCGGGTGTTTTTTTTTTTTATTGGGCCATCGGCGCCATTTTAATTAGTGGCAGCCAAAATGGCGCCGATGGCCCGAGAGCGGGAGATCACGCCGGGACCCCACCCCCATTGGACCACCAGGTAATTTAACATTTTGGGGGGTTCGGGAGGGTGGGGGAGGGTAAAGAATTGGTTTTAAAGGGTCGGAGTGGGTTTAGGGGTTGTTTTGGTGTGCCGGTTTTCCCGCCCTCCCCCAAATAATTCCTGTGCCCTATTTAACGATATAGGACGATTTATGACGATAAATCAGGGGCATTTGTATTGTATCATGCACTATGACGATTTAGGACAATTTTAAAATTATCTGACGATAATTTTAATCGTTCAAAAACGATTCACATCCCTATTATTTATGTCTTTTGGCTGATGTATTTACTAGGTTAGGTGTAGAGGCATATCTTTATGTTGACAATATCCAGTTTTGGATCCCTATTGATTGGACTGTGAAAGTTGCAATTGAGTTCTTGCAGGTATGTGAATGAAATAATGCAGTGGAAGGTGGCTAATAAATTGGTGCTGAATAAGGAAAAAACTCAGATATTGGGGTAGGAAGGGTATTTGAAGAGTATAGGCATGATGAATTTCATGTAGAATTAGATGGCTGCTCTCTTGTAGTTGCTAAGAAGGTAAAGAGTAGGGGTGTGCATTCGTTTTGAACTTATAGGTAAAACGCAACTTATTTTTTTTTTAACTTAAAAAAGTGATGAGGCGAAAACGATCGGATTTCCAACTTATTCAACATAGCTATGTTGAATACGTTGGAAATTGCGATTGTTGATCCTAAATAAAAATTTAAACCCCTCACCCTCCTTAATCCCCCCCCCCCAAGACTTACCAAAACTCCCTGGTGGTCTAGCGGGGAGTCAGGACGCCATTTCTGTACTCCTTTGCGAGGAGCACATGATGTTGGCGTCACGTCGGAGTGACGCGGACGTCACGTGATTCCCTGCGCGTTCACTCCGGGACCCTCGTTGGACCCAAAAGGAACTTTTGGCCAGCTTGGGGGGTCAGGAGGCCCCCCCAAGCTGGCCAAAAGGAGGGTGAGGGGTTTAAATTTTTATTTAGGGAATCGGTGCACGTATGGACATAGACTCAACTTATGGAATTCTCCATATGTCCATATTGACCGAAATTGACCCCCCCCTTTCGACTTATGGACTTATGAACATAAACCTTTGGTTTGCACATCCCTAGTAAAGAGTTTTGTGGTTGAGTTAAAAGCCAGTTTATCATCTGAAATATAGGGATGTCAGGTTATAAGATGCACTTTTCTGCAGCCAAGGACATTGCGTCAACTGAAGCCATTTTTTATTTTTTCTCTTTGCAGACGGTAGCATCATCTATGTTTATGAATTAATTGGACTACTGCAATATTTTGGTGCTTGGAGCACCTAAAATTATATTCAGAAGTTGCAAGGGCTACAAAATAATGCAGCAAGGGTGCTTTTTGGAAAGAATTGTTATGAGAGTGCTAAGTCATTGTTAATTGAATTACACTGGCTACCTGTAGTTGAACATGTAAAATTTAAGCTATTGGTGACAGTGTTTAAATGTATGCAGGGTAAGGGACCAGAATATTAGGGAAAGAAATTAAAATGGTATGTGGCAGGGAAAGAATTGTAGTCCTCCCAGGGTCATCAATTAGAAGCTGTGAATGCAATTAAAAGTCAATGAATTGTAAAAAGAACTTTTACTATTATGGTGCCAGAACTCTGGAACAGTTTACCAGTTTTTTATCAGAGCAGAACTTAGTTTACAAAAGTTTTGTAAGCTAGTGAAGAGCTTTTTATTTCATGATTGGGTTGGTTAGGTAAGAAACTAAAGTAACAGTGAAGGGATATGATTATAGTTTAGGAATGTTGAGTTGATAAATCTGGCAAAATTGCAGTGGTAGAAAATGTGGGCGGTTGGTATTTATTCTGTATGTTACCTGTAAACTGTTTGAGCAAATTTTGTTTTTAATTTTTTGTATTTGATATTTATTTTATATGTTAGTGGAAACTGTCTTAGTGGCTTTGGCTGATTTGTACGGTTTAAAAAATGTTAAATAAAATAGAAATCAATTAATTAATAATGCCAGTGTTGCAGTGGAGGTGAACCCTTGGGCCGAAGTGGGGTTGACGTAACCCATAGGCGAGGACCTATGGGTCCCCACCATCGGCAGGTGGAGTGGGCTGATAGGCAGAGGCTACTGGAACTTCACCTATACCAGCTCTCATTCCCCGTGTGTTGAGCCTTTGGGTGCCGGGGCCAGCAGGACTTAGGTGGGCCTCGAGGTTGAATAGCAAGAGAGGTTGTTTCAGCCCAGAGACAGCAGGCGATGGTTGGCATAGTCCTACTCTGGACTGGGTAAGGTACTAAAACTCGGTCGCCAATGGAACAGAGGCTGACTGAGGGCACTCAAGCAAAGGTAGGCCAAAGCCTAATAAGTCCATGCCCAGGAAGTAGGCTTGGAGAGGCGTCATATGACAAGCTTGGATCAGGGCCAGCGGCAATGCGAAGGTCGTGGCAAGCAATGCTGAGATCTGATCACGAGAAGTCACTAGTGTTAGTCAATCGAGGCAATGATCAGGGTCTGGAGATAGGCTGTAGCGCAGTCAGGCATAGTGGAGGTCTGGATCTGAAGATAGGCTGTAGCGTAGTCAGGTGAAGCGAAGTTGAAGTCCGTGCAATCAATCTGAAGCATAGGCAGGGCAGGAATGAAGAGAACAGGAACCAGGAACAATGAGGATCAGGAATGAGGAGTAGAGACAAATCTCTAGCAGCAATAAGTAATCGAGTAGAGAGTAGACCTGTTGCAAAGGCAATGCTATGGAGCGAGGCCTGAGCTTAAATACAATGAAGAGTTTGACATCATCCGAAGCCACGGCCAGGTTCCTGCCATGGGCCCTTCATAAGGATCAGCGATGCGCACGCACATAGGGAGGAGCACGGCATGGGTAGTGGTATCTCTCCGCGGACCACGCAGAGAGGTCCGATGAGCAATGGTATCCTGACCTGAAATCCTGGGGACTATGGTGGAGCTAGAGGCATCGGGGGAGGTCCGAGCTCGGAGCTGGTGGCCCACCGCCTCTAGCGAGGAGGAACCAGAAGCTGGAGTACTTGTAAGAAGGTGAGGGTGCCATGCTGCGGGTCTGCCACGGATGGCATGCGTAACAGCCAGTACATCTGTGTCCATGTCCTTGATGGACTCTGTGAAATAGCACATCACAGAAATTTGTGTTTTGGCGTCTTCTTATTTATTTATTTAGACTTTTTATGTACCGACATTCCTGTAAAAAACTACAAATCGCACAAGTTTACAATTCTTCTTTGCAGGTATGTATTGATAGTGTCTCTTATCAGCTGCTTTAGCTATGGCCTGTGTCAGGAATTATTTATTTATTTATTTAGCTTTTTTTTTTTTAATATACCGAGGTATAGCAGAAATTGCCTTCACTCCGGTTTACATTTACAACCTGTTACATTTAAAGCATTTAACAGAAAAACAGAAACTGGTACTGAACAATAACTTAATACCAATCAAGATATACAATATAGTTAGGTATATATCTGTGCTCAAATCATGTAAGGGGACAGCTGATACAGAGAAAAAATCGAGAAGGTTTCTGAGAGTCAGAGAGGTAGTCGCTGGAGGGAGATTGCATGCCCAAGGTGGGACACGCAATGGGTGTGGTCTGTAGATTTATCCTATGCTGTCTTTGAGTGTGCTGTCTTTGAGTGTTTGGCTGAGTAGCCAAGTTTTAAGATCTTTTTTAAAAGATTTAATGTTTTCTTGAGAGCTCAGGTGATGAGGTAACGAGTTCCATAATTTTGGGCCAATGATGGAGATGGCTCTGTTTCTTGTGGAGGACAGTTTGGCTTGTGGTAGTGATGGAACATCTAGATGAAGTTTACTTGTTGACCTTGTCGTACGTAGTGACCTATGTATATGTATGATATTGTCCAGGGCTGTGTAGTCTACTTTATGAATTGTCTTGTGTAGAATTGTAAGAAATTTGAACTCTATTCTTTTCTCTACTGGTAGCCAATGTAAATTGTTGAGTACGGGGGTTATGTGGTCAGATTTTCTTTTACCAGTCAGGACTCTGGCAGCGGCAATCTGAAGTAACTGCAGTGGTTTTAAGGTCATTTTAGGTAGACCTATCAGGGGAGAGTTGCAGTAGTCCAGACTGGAAAAGATGAGGGCTTGTAAGACGGTTCTGAAATCATGGAGGTGAATCAACGGTTTTAGGTGTTTGAGTGTTTGAAGTTTATGGAAGCCCTCTTTTGTTCTTGTTGTAATGTGTTTTTTGTAGTTTAGTTCATTGTCTAACCATATGCCAAGGTCTTTTACATTGTCTTTAAGTTGAATGCAAATGTTGTCAATTTGGAAGGGTGGCGTGGTTATTGATCCTGAGTTTTTTCTTACGATTAGAATACATTCGGTTTTGCTCATATTTAGACATAATTTTAGGTTGTTTAGCATATTTCGAATTGCTTCAATGTGTGAGGCTGCTCTTGACATTGCATCTTCTATGGTGGAAGTGATTGGAATGAGGAGTTGTATGTCATCAGCGTACATGTAGTAAGTGATGCCTAGGCTTGATAGGAGTTGGCATAAAGGTAGAAGGTAGATATTGAAGAGTATGGGCGATAGTGCAGACCCTTGTGGTACTCCTGTTTCAAGGGGGATAGCATCAGATGAGTTGTTGTTGTAGGAGACTTTGAAAAACCTGTTTTTAAGGAAAGAGGTGAACCAGCTTAGGGTTTTGCCAGTGAGCCCAATGGTTTCTAGGCTAGAAATAAGCCTTTTGTGGTCAACTGTGTCAAAGGCTGCGGAAAGGTCGAGGAGGATCAGTAGGTGACCTAGTTTGTTATCGAAGCCACTTAGTATGGTATCAGAAAGGTTGAGTAGGAGGGTTTCTGTGCTGAGGTTTTTCCTAAATCCGTGTTGGGTGGGATATAGTATTTTGTGGTTGTCAAGATGTTCGTTAAGTTGTTTCAGGACTGCCTTCTCCATCAATTTAGCAAAAAGTGGTAGGTTTGAAATTGGGCGGTAATTGTTTAAGTCTTCTTGGTTAAGGTTTTTCTTCTTTAGTAATGGCGTGATTGTAGCAATTTTTAGCTTGGTAGGAAGCTCGCCTTCCTCCAGTGATTTGTTAATGATTGCTGCGACTGTCGGGGCTATGGGATGAGCGATTTCCTTTAGCACTCGGGTGGGGATGGTGTCCATGTCATGACGCGCTGGGTTTATTTTTCTCAGCATTTTTTCTGTTTCCATGTTGGAGATAGGTTCAAAATCAAACCATGAAGTTATGTTGTTTGTTGATATTTGATTTTCTATGATTAATGGGGTGTTGAAGGCATCAGTTATTTTGGAAATTTTGTTCTTAAAGAAGATGGCTAAATCTTGGCTTAAATTTTTGGTTACGGTTGTGTTGGGGTTGATGCTTTCGGCGATGAGGTTGTTTACTATGTTGAACAGAGATTTGGATTTGTTGGTGGAGTTTTTTATTTTTTTACCGTAGTCACGTTTCGTGTTCTGGATTGTTTTTTTGTAGGCGGCTAGTTGTGTGCGGTATCTCTGCTGTGATATGGGCTGTTTGTTTTTTAGCCATTCTTTTTCAATTTTCCTGAGGGCCGTTTTCATGTTTTTTAGTATGGTATGGAACCAAGGGTTTTGTTGATCTCTTTTGTTCTTTAGTCGTTTGACTTTCTCTGGGTTAATGTTGTTTGCGGTTTATTCAGTGATTTGAAACCAGGATTGGTTAGCGTTATTTATATTTGAGAGATCGAGATTTGCTAATTGATATCCCATCTCTTGTTGGAGAAGATCAGTTTGAAATGGTGGTCGGTATTTGAAGAATTTTTGTGTTTCATTAGATTTGGTTGAGTTGCTGTAATTCATTTGAGTCTTGCATAGTAAGAGATGGTGATCAGACCAGGGGACTAGATTGTATGAAATGGATGTATCTGAGAAATAGCTATTAGTAAAATTCAGGTCCCGTGTGTGTCCTGCTTTGTGTGTGGGGTTGTTCACTTGGTTATTCTGGGAAAGTTGGGAGAGGAAGAGGTAGTTGACAGGGTGTTGCTCCTGTTTGCACTAATCTCTGAGATGGCCACTCATCCCTGTGCTATATCTCCATTGTGTCTCTGCCTTTGGTTCTCCTGTTCACATATACTAGTTAGCACCATCTCCTTCATATATATGAGATGCTGGGACTGGAAGGCAAGACACCCATTCACCCATGGATCCCAAAGTGTATCAAATATATATGAGATTTTTTGTGAGAGATTTCAGTTTCTCTTGCATCTGCTGCTGCATGGAATCCGCAAAGTGCAACACTTCTGTTTCCATTCCCTCTTGCTCACAGAAGAGCTCTAACTTTCTATGAATTATTTACTATAGAGATGACTCCACTCAGGGTAGGAATTCTGAAACTCAGATCCTGCTAGCATCCATGAAGGGCTTAGGATTTGTACCAGCTACTGCATCACTATCCATTCATTATGTCCCAGGATATAATGCACACCTATCTCTGTATTCAGAAATAGCTCATGAAGGAGTATCTGCTGTTCCACTTTCCTCTGCAAATTATATAGATGTAATTCCAGCAGATGACAAAATCAGATGCTTGTGAGGCATCCGGAATTATTGCTGCTTCTCACGGAGAAGCTGTTCCCCCTTCAAGCTTCTATGGATATATCCTGCTATTTTCTTACAATTCTCAATCAGTTCCTTGAGGAATGGATACCCTTCATCATTGGGCCCTAACCCCAAATCATCCCTCACTGCCAAGTGAATCAAGCAAGCAAAGCAACAGATACTAGGGATGTGAATCGTTTTTGAACGATTAAAATTATTGTCAGATAATTTTAAAATCGTTCTAAATCGTTAGAGTGCATGATACAATACAAATGCCCCCGATTTATCATCAGGGGCATTTGTATTGTATCGTTAAATAGGGCACGGGAATTATTTGGGGGAGGGCGGGAAAACCGGCACACCAAAACAACCCCTAAACCCACCCCGACCCTTTAAAACTAATTCCTTACCCTCCCCCACCCTCCCGAACCCCCCCAAAATGTTAACTGGTGGTCCAGTGGGGGGGGGAGGTCCCGGCACGATCTCCTGCTCTCGGGCCATCAGCGCCATTTTGGCTGCCACTAATAAAAATGGCGCCGATGGCCCAATAAAAAAAACCCCACCCGACCCTTTACAAATTACCCCTTTGCTTCTCCCACCCTCCCGACCCCCCAACCCGACCGTCGCTCCCTGTGACAAAGTGAGGGCAAAGGCGATCGACTGCCAGTATGGCGCCAATCGCCTTTGCCCTCACTTTGTCACAGGGAGCACCATACTGGCAGTCAATTGCCTTTGCCCTCGCTATGTCACAGGGAGTGAAGGTCACTCCCTGTGACAAAGTGAGGGCAAAGGCGATCGGCGCCATTTTGAAACCTCCAGCACCGGCACCGGCACCGAGGGTATGATTGAAGGGATGGCTCCCGGACCCTCCGCTAGACCACCAGGTACATGTAAAAGGTTTTTGGGGGGGTCGGGAGGGTGGGAAAAGCAAAGGGGTAATTTGTAACGGGTCGGGGTGGGTTTTTTTTTTATCGGGCCATCGGCGCCATTTTTATCAGTGGTAGCCAAAATGGCGCCGATGGCCCGAGAGCGGGAGATCACGCCGGGACCCCACCCCTCTGGACCACCAGGTAATTTAACATTTTTTGGGGGGGGGTTCGGGAGGGTGGGAGAGCAAAGGGGTCATTTGTAAAGGGTCGGGGTGGGGTTTTTTTTATCTGCTCAGGCCTCACTAAAAAATTAACAATGTGAATTGGAATCGGAACCGATTCCAATTCACATCTCTAACGATCCGATTTTTTTCTCCCACCATCCGAACCTGATCGTTAAAACGATCGGGCACACGATTCACATCTCTAACAGATACCATGAAAGCCCCCATCTTCTTTGCCTTTATTTATTTATTTGCTACATTTAAAATCTGCAACATCCACATTTGTCAATCCATGTGGCATTGTCCACAAATAACAAACTGTTAATTTTTAAAAAGCAATCTTACCCCTAGGTTCATCAAAATGTATTATTAATGCATTGATAATGCCTGCATTAAGAATTACCACATAGTATGGTAAACTTAGCGCACCCTACAATTAATCCCTATTTTTGTGGGGAGAGAGAGAGATTGAGAGAGTCTACAAAGTACTCATAGTAGTGAAGTATTTATATCTCTATAGGAGGGCCATCTAATAAGTCAAGGTGAGGTGCTGGTGGTGGTTTAGGGTTTAGGGGCAAGATTTGCATGTAGACTGAGATGTACGAACAGCACAGTACACCTTGGTAAAGATTTGACATCATTTGGAGTGAGGAAAGTATCACAAAGATGAAATTTCTACTATGTTCTCTCACCCTAGCTTGATGGACTCTATAACAGGGTACTATCAAGCAAAATGTGTTATCGCATGCGTTAATGCCATAACACATTTTGCTGAATGACCCTATTAAATTGTACAATATGATTGTTTAAAAAGATGTTTTGAAAGATTTCTTAAAATGTTTCAAATCTTCCATTTTTCTCAATTCATTATTATATTTCACATCTGTGGTCCTCTGTTTTGCATTTCCTGATAATTATAAACCTTAAAATTTGGTTTCCTTAAGAAATTTTTCTCCATCAAGCGTAAAATGTGGGCATTACTATAAGGTTGGATTAATATTGATAATGAATAATCTTCAATATGCAATGCTTCAAAAACAATACCAACATTTTAAAATGTGTTATATCATTCACTGGCAACCAATGTAAGTTTTACAAAATTGGGGTTATATACTCATTTGGGTGGGGTCCCATAATCACTCTTGCTGCCCCATTCATATCTAACTGCAGAAACCCTTAATTTCTGTGGTAACCCCACATACAAACCATTGCAACTGTCAATTTTACTAATTGCTAAAGACTGGACCACTGTCCTAAAATCTGATGAGGATAATAAAATCTTCAACTGTCAAACCAAACAAAGCCTAGAAAATGCAGCTTTAGCTACCTTTGCATTTGAGACTTCAATGTTAGTCTTGAATCTAAAACCATTCTTAGGTTACGGGCCTCTTCTAATATTGGAATAATTAATCCTCCAATGCATATTTCTTGTCTTGCATTCTCACTATCATTTCTACTTCTTCTTTTTTTTTTTTCTTAGATCAACATTTTTATTGAGTTTTTTGCAATCTAGTTAATACTGACATTTAGACATATAAAATTTTATATGTACATATAAAATTTACATACATATAAAATTTCCAGTATGAATACAGGTAACTTTAACCATGTAATAATAGAGCTCAATATATAATCATCACAACAATGTCCAACAATATCCCTTATTCTTTATTCATTCCCAAACCAAAGCTTATCCCCCAACCCGACCACCCCAATTTCCACTTTCCAAAAGCGATCACTAAATCAACTCCACTATAGGTCATATTAATAAAAGTAAGTATTAATGCCAAAACATGTAATTCTCTATATATACTAATTTTGTCTTTTAGTTCTTCAGAACGCAATGAGAAGAAAAGTCTTCAAATTGCAGGAAAACTTCTGAGAGAGATGGGACGAGAAATATCTACTAATTTAAATTCCAGGAGGAGTAAGTCCAACATAGCTAATTTCCATGCAGCAAGTGCTGGATAAGCCTCATCAAAATACTTCTTTTTGCCACCAGACAGGTTTTAACAAGGAACCAGGTCTGTTTTCTCCTTAAAAGATTAGATCTCTCAATGTGCCCCAGAATACAAAAAGACATTGTCCAACTAATACTGGGTAAGTGCTCAGAAAGCACTTATAGAATTCCAGAATTCCTGAATATCGGGACAGTCCCAGAGGCAATGAAGAAATATTGCTTCCAATCCACAGCATTTAACACTATCACTGGTAGATGATAGGCCAGATTTGAAGTCTTTAAGTGGCCAATATATAGAAACATAGAAACATAGAAATGACGGCAGAAGAAGACCAAACGGCCCATCCAGTCTGCCCAGCAAGTTTCACTTTTTTTTTTCTCATACTTATTTGTTACTCTAGGCTCTTAGTAACCTTTTGGTTCTATTTCCCTTCCACCCCGACCATTAATGTAGAGAGCAATGTTGGAACTGCATCTAAGTGAAATATCTAGCTTAATTAGTTAAGGGTAGTAACCACCACAATAAGCAAGCTACACCCATGCTTATTTGTTTAACCAGACTATGTAATTCAGTCCTTGTGGGTTGTTGTCTGTATATAGATCCACTAATCTTCATTCCCCCTGCTGTTGAAGCAGAGAGTTATGCTGGATATGCATTGAAAGTGAAGTATCAGACTTTCTCCCCTGCCATTGAAGCAGAGAGCTATGCTGGATATGCCTGAAGTATCAGTCTTTCTCCCCTGCTGTTGAAGCAGAGAGCTATGCTGTATATGCGTGAAGTATCAGTCTTTCTCCCCTGCCGTTGAAGCAGAGAGCTATGCTGGATATGCATTGAAAGTGAAGTATTAGGCTATTTGGTTTGGGGTAGTAACTGCTGTAACAAGCAAGCTACTCCCCGCATTTTTGTGAATGCAAATCCTTTTTTCCACATTTCCTCTTGCCGTTGAAGCTTAGAGCAATGTTGGAGTCTTAGAGAAATGTTGGAGTCGATTAACCATGTGTATGTTTATTGAATAAGGGTATTATCTCCAGGTAGTAGCTGTCATTCCCGCGAGCCACCCACTCTTCATTCACATCCTCTAGACTTTATGTATCCACAGTGTTTATCCCACGCCCCTTTGAAGTCCTTCACAGTTCTGGTCTTCACCACTTCCTCTAGAAGGGCATTCCAGGCATGCACCACCCTCTCCATGAAGAAATACTTCCTGACATTGGTTCAGAGTCTTCCTCCCTGGAGCTTCAAATTGTGACCCCTGGTTCTGTTGATTTTTTTCCGACGTAAAAGGTTTGTCGTTGTCTTTGGATCATTAAAGCCTTTCAAGTATCTGAAAGTCTGTGTCATATCACCTCTGCTCCTCCTTTCCTCCATGGGGTACATATTTAGATTCTTCAATCTCTCCTCATAAGTCATTCGATGAAGACCCTCCACCTTTTTGGTCGCCCTTCTCTGGACCACCTCCTTGCCGCTTCTCCCTGGAATCCCCAGGCTGGCCTGACGCTGTGGATCCGCCATGTTCTTGACGACGTAAGGCACGCACAATCAAGAGTTTATACCGGCAAGAGCGCGAACTTTGGGGGTGTCCCCCCATAGTGACGTCATCCGCTTCCAACTTAAAAGGTCTTTGTTTGCAACTACGAATCAAGTTAGCAAGGGGAATTCATTCTCTGTTGCTCTGCCTCCACAAACTTACCAAGGGGTACCCGCTCCTCGGGGGCCCCTCTCTCTCTTCTTGATTTCAGATTGCTAGGACGGGATCCAGTACTCGCTCCTCGAGGGCCTACATCCCTGAATGCTCAGAAGACTCCTTACTGCCTGGAAGCGATCACAGACGTGAACACTGTGAGTGCTATTATAGATAGGAACTGGTACTCGCTCCATGAAGGCCTATGTTCCTAATCTCTGAAGACTCCCTTCTGTCTAAGACATTATCGCAGGTTCGGAGATCGTGAGTTATTATTGCAGATTGTTGATAGGAACCGGTACTCGCTCCACGAGGGCCCATGTTCCTAAAAACCTTCACAGACTCTCTTCTATCTCAGAAGATATTGCATACCTATATCTGGTACAGTACTATTTCATATTACAGATAGGAACTGGTACTCGCTCCACTAGGGCCCATGTTCCTAAATCCCTCCAAAGACTCTGTTCTATTCCAGAAGCCATCTCATACACAGATACTGTGAGTTCTTATTCAAGACTGCATACAGGAACCAGTACTCGCCCACTGCTCCTGTTCCTGAATATACTGAAGACTCTCTGTTGGATAGAAGCCATTACAGATATTTACAATTGTGAGTGTATCATCTACTACTGGTTATGTATCCAGCATACCCTATCTACTCACTAGAAGAGATTGCAATTCCAGTATTGGAGGGACTTCAGCCTTGCTGGGCATATTAGCTCATTACTGCCACCTCTGGTGGTTCTACTTCTTATCTAATAAAGAACTATCTGTGTTTGTCTCCAGACTCCAGCCTATCCGGTGGTCCCTCTCAGGATATCCTCCTGGGGGCACTGTCATCTGCCATCACCCCAAGGATTCACTAATTTCCATTAAGTGTTTATTACTTACACTACTAGAGCAGTATCATAACAGCCTGCCACTCTTTGGAAGCCATCCCACAACAGATCATTAACTCCACCTACAGAGTATTACAAATTGTTGGCTCCTTCCCTCTGGGGAGCAGATCCAGAACAGATTGCCAACTCCACCTCCCTGGTGGGGTAATCGCTAACAGATTGTTAACTCTGCCTCCCTGGTGGCCAGATCTATAACATAGTGCTAATTCCTCCCTTCATGAGGAGTAGGTCTATAACAGATTGCTGACTCCTCCTTCCGTAGGAGCTAGATCTCTAACACTCTGGTAACAAATTCCATAGTTAATTGTGCGTTGAGTGAAAAAGAACTTTCTCCGATTAGTTTTAAATGTGCCACATGCTAACTTCATGAAGTGCACCCTAGTCTTTCTATTATCTGAAAGAGTAAATAACCGATTCACATTTACCCGTTCTAGACCTCTCATGATTTTAAAAACCTCTATCATATCCCCCCTCAGACATCTCTTCTCCAAGCTGAAAAGCCCTAACCTCTTTGGTCTTTCCTCATAGGAGAGCTGTTCCATTCCCTTTATCACTTTGGTCGCCCTTCTCTGTACCTTCACCATTGCAACTATATCTTTTTTGAGATGTGGCAACCTGAATTATACACAGTATACCAGGTGTGGTCTCACCATGGAGCAATACAGAGGCATTATGACATTTTCTGTTTTATTCACCATCCCATTTCTAATAATTCCCAACATTCTGTTTGCTTTTTTGACTGCCGCAACACACTGAACTGACGATTTAAATGTGTTATCTAATATGACGCCTAGATCTCTTTCTTGTGTGGTAGCACCTAATATGGAAGCTAACATTGTGTAACTATAGCATGGGTTATTTTTCCTTATATGCATCACCTTGCACTTATGCACATTAAATTTCATCTGCCATTTTGATGCCCAATTTTTTAGTCTCACAAGGTCTTCCTACAATTTATCACAATCTGCTTGTGATTTAACTACTCTGAACAATTCCGTATCATCTGCAAATTTGATTACCTCATTTGTCGTATTTCTTTCCAGATCATTTATAAATATATTGAAAAGTAAGGTTCCCAATACAGATCCCTGAGGCACTCCACTGCCCATTCCCTTCCACTAGGAAAATGGTCCATTTAATCCTGCTCTCTGTTTCCTGACCTTTAGCCAGTTTGTAATCCATGAAAGGACATTGTCACCTATCCCATGACTTTTTACTTTTCCTAGAAGCCTCTCATGAGGAACTTTGTCAAAGTACACTATGTCTACCGGTTTACCTTTATCCACATGTTTATTAACTCCTTCAAAAATTGAAGCAGATTTGTGAGGCAAGACTTGCCTTAGGTACAGCCATGCTGACTTTGTTCCATTAAAACATATATTTCTATATGTTCTGTGATTTTCATATTTAGAACACTTTCCATTATTTTTCCTGGCACTGAAGTCAGGCTAACTGGTCTGTAGTTTCCCGGATCACCCCTGGAGCCCTTTTTAAATATTGAGGTTACATTAGCTATCTTCCAGTCTTCAGGTACAATGGATGATTTTAATGATAGGTTACCAATTTTTACTAATAGGTCTGAAATTTTATTTTCAGTTCCTTTAGAACTCTGGGGTGTATACCATCCGGTCCAGGTGATTTACTGCTCTTTAGTTTGTCAATCAGGCCTACCACATCTTCTAGGTTCACCGTGATTTGGTTCAGTCCATCTGAATCATTACCCATGAAAACCTTCTCTGGTACGGGTACCTCCCCAACATCTTTTTCAGTAAACACCAGAGCAAATAAATAATTTAATCTTTCTGCAATGACCTTATATTCTCTAAGTGCCCCTTTAACCCATCGATCATCTAACGGTCCAACTGATTCCCTCGCAGGCTTTCTGCTTTGGATATATTTTAAAAAGTTTTTACTGTGAGTTTTGTCTCTACGGCCAATTTCTTTTCAAATTATTTCTTCGCCTGCCTTATCAATGTCTTACCTTTAACTTGCTAATGGTTATGCATTATCCTATTCTCTTCTGTTGGATCCTTCTTTCAATTTTTGAATGAAGATCTTTACCATGCCGGTAATTGTTTTGCCTTTCTTCCATCTTTCTTAATGTGTGGAATAAATCTGGACTGTGGTTCTAGGATGGTATTTTATAACAATGAACACTCCTCTTGCACACTTTTTACCTTTGTAGTTGCTCCTTTCAGTTTTTTCCTAATTATTTTCACATTTTATCAAAGTTTCCTTTTTAAAAGTTTATCATGAGAGCTGTGGATTTTCTTACTGTCCCCCTTCCAGTCATTAAATCAAATTAGATCATATTATGATCACTATTTCCAAGCGGCCCCACCATTGTTCCCTCTCTCACCAAATCCTGTGCTCCACTGAGAATTACATCTAAAATTGCTCCCTGTCTCGTCAGTTCCTGAACCAATTCCTACATAAAACTGTCATTTATTCCATATCTCTCTAGCATGTCCCGATGATACATTTACCCTCTCAATATTGAGGTAATTGAAATCTCCCTTTATTAGGGATGTTCAGAGGGACGCCATATGTTGCATTCGGGATACGTATTCGTCGGGGGGCAAATACGTTGCATACGTCCGTATGGCGCCCTGATACGGTTTTATGTCTAATCCTATTCGGTACCCGGCTAAAATTAAATTTACTACAACCCCCCACCCTCCTGAACCCCCCCAAGACTTACCAAAACTTCCTGGTGGTCCAGCGGGGGGTCCGGGACCCATTCCCTGCACTCTTACACCCTCAAACCAGTTTCAAAATGGCGCCGATAGCCTTTGACCTACCATGTCACAGGGGCTACCGGTGCTATTGGTCAGCCGCTGTCACATGCCCATTGCCAAAAGTCCAGCGGGGGTCTGGAATGACCTCCTGCTCTCGGGCCATATTGCCAGTATTCAAAATGGTGCCGGCGCTACCTTTGACCTCACTATGTCACAGGGGCCGACGGTCGGCCCCTGTGACATACTGAGGGCAAAGGCTAGCGGCTGCTAATACTCAAAATGGTGCCGGCGCTAGCCTTCGCCCTCACTATGTCACAGAGGTTGACCGTCGGCCCCTGTGACATAGTGGGGGTAAAGGTAGCGCCGGCGCCATTTTGAATACTGGCAATACGGCCCGAGTGCAGGAGGTCGCTCCCGGACCCCTGCTGGACTTTTGGCAAGGCTTGTGGGGGTCAGGAGGCCCCCCCAAGCTGGCCAAAGGTCCCTGGGGGTCCAGCGGGCATCCGGGAGTGATCTTCTGCACACATGCCGTTGGGTGCAAGGAATCAAAATGGCACCGATAGCCTTGCCCTTACTATGTCACAGGGGCTACCGGCGCCATTTTGAAATGTACCGAGGGTGTGAGAGTGCAGGGGATGGATCCCGGACCCCCCCCCCCCCCCCCCGAACCACCAGGGAGTTTTGGTAAGTTTTGGGAGGATCAGGAGGGTGGGAGGGTTGTTTAAATTGGCGGCTGAATAATTCGGCGAAAATTTGTTGTATTCGTGGGGAATCGCGATACGTTTTGCTACCCCATGAATACAACGAATATTGGCACATCCGTTGCGGATTGCCAATACGTAGGGACCGAATGCACACCCCTACCCTTTATTACCACACTACCAATTTGGTTAGCTTCCATAATTTCTTATGGCATTTCACTCACTGTCTGTCTCACCATCTTGACCAGGTGGATAGTAGTATACTCTTATCACTATAGTCTTCCCCAACACACAAGGAATTTGTACCCATAAAGATTTGATTGTGAATTTAGTCTCATGCAGGATGTTTATCCTGTTGGACTCTATGATATAGGGATGTGAATCGTTTTTCAACGATTAAAATTATCGTCCGATAATGTTTATATCGTCTTAAATCGTTATAGAACACGATACAATAGAAATTCTAACGATTTATCGTTAAAAATCGTTAAATCGTGTTAGTGCGCACTAACGGGAGTTAGTGCGCACTAACTCCCCGTTAGTGCGCACTAACTCGATTTAGTGCGCACTAACTGAAAATGATACAAATAAACACTTTCCAGGTCACTGAAGGTCAGTTAGGAATGAATATGTGTTCCTATTGGCTGGCTGCCCTCTTATCTATTGATGTTACCAAGGTTACCACTGAGGTGATGGTTGGGGGGATGGGAAATGGAACTGGAAACTAACGAACACCAACAGAAAATGAAACAAAGTGTTCACACTTCCCAGGTCAGTAAAGGTCACTTAGGAATGAATATGTATGTATGTATTCCTATTGGCTGGCTGTGCTCTTATCTATTGATGTTACCAATATGGTTGGGGGGATGTGAAATGGAAACAGTTGGAAGCTTGACAAAAAAAGTAATGTAATGATCAGCACTCACGTGACTAGAACTTGTTTGTTTATTATTTTTGTTAGCAGGCACCTGAAATGCTAGTGCATGTTGAATTTGCCAATCACTGTGCATTTTAGAAAGGTGGTCCTGGCTGGAACTGTACACAGTTCAAATATATGTAATTGATTGTTGGTAAGTGTATTTTTTAAGTAGCCACACTGGCACCAGTATGTTTACTTTTCCTCCTACTTAACTCACTAGCTCAGCTTTGTAAGAAGGGCTTCTCTGCTTGTGTGTTGTTTTTGTTTGGTGTGAGGAGAGCAGAAACATCAGATCTTTATTCAATCTACTACAGTCATCTCTTACAGTGCCCTATCCCTATTAATACCAGGAGTGTTGTGATCTTCCTGCACACAGTGCCCTAACCCTGATACCAGTCTGAGACAGCTCCCTCCCTGCATTACTAGTGAGAGGCTGGCTTCACAGACAGGGGGGAGCTGCCTGACCCTCACTCCTGACTTCCCCCATGTCCCAGCTAGTGAATGGTGTGTGGGTGAGGGGGGGGGGGGAGGATGGTGAAGTCTGAGACAGCTCCCTCCCTGCATTACTAGTGAGAGGCTGGCTTCACAGACAGGGGGGAGCTGCCTGACCCTCACTCCTGACTTCCCCCATGTCCCAGCTAGTGAATGGTGTGTGGGTGAGGGGGGGGGGAGGATGGTGAAGTCTGAGACAGCTCCCTCCCTGCATTACTAGTGAGAGGCTGGCTTCACAGACAGGGGGGAGCTGCCTGACCCTCACTCCTGACTTCCCCCATGTCCCAGCTAGTGAATGGTGTGTGGGTGAGGGGGGGGGGGGAGGATGGTGAAGTCTGAGACAGCTCCCTCCCTGCATTACTAGTGAGAGGCTGGCTTCACAGCCAGGGGGGAGCTGCCTGACCCTCACTCCTGACTTCCCCCATGTCCCAGCTAGTGAATGGTGTGTGGGTGAGGGGGGGGGAGGATTGTGAAGTCTGAGACAGCTCCCTCCCTGCATTACTAGTGAGAGGCTGGCTTCACAGACAGGGGGGAGCTGCCTGACCCTCACTCCTGACTTCCCCCATGTCCCAGCTAGTGAATGGTGTGTGGGTGAGGGGGGGGGGAGGATGGTGAAGTCTGAGACAGCTCCCTCCCTGCATTACTAGTGAGAGGCTGGCTTCACAGACAGGGGGGAGCTGCCTGACCCTCACTCCTGACTTCCCCAATGTCCCAGCTAGTGAATGGTGTGTGGGTGAGGGGGGGGGGGAGGATGGTGAAGTCTGAGACAGCTCCCTCCCTGCATTACTAGTGAGAGGCTGGCTTCACAGACAGGGGGGAGCTGCCTGACCCTCACTCCTGACTTCCCCCATGTCCCAGCTAGTGAATGGTGTGTGGGTGAGGGGGGGGGGAGGATGGTGAAGTCTGAGACAGCTCCCTCCCTGCATTACTAGTGAGAGGCTGGCTTCACAGACAGGGGGGAGCTGCCTGACCCTCACTCCTGACTTCCCCCATGTCCCAGCTAGTGAATGGTGTGTGGGTGAGGGGGGGGGGGGGAGGATGGTGAAGTCTGAGACAGCTCCCTCCCTGCATTACTAGTGAGAGGCTGGCTTCACAGACAGGGGGGAGCTGCCTGACCCTCACTCCTGACTTCCCCCATGTCCCAGCTAGTGAATGGTGTGTGGGTGAGGGGGGGGGTGGATGGTGAAGTCTGAGACAGCTCCCTCCCTGCATTACTAGTGAGAGGCTGGCTTCACAGACAGGGGGGAGCTGCCTGACCCTCACTCCTGACTTCCCCCATGTCCCAGCTAGTGAATGGTGTGTGGGTAAGGGGGGGGGGGGGAGGATGGTGAAGTCTGAGACAGCTCCCTCCCTGCATTACTAGTGAGAGGCTGGCTTCACAGACAGGGGGGAGCTGCCTGACCCTCACTCCTCCGGGGTATTGTGATCTTCCTGCACACAGTGCCCTATCCCTGATACCAGGGGTGTTGTGATCTTCCTGCATGCAGTGCCCTATCCCTATTAATACCAGGAGTGTTGTGATCTTCCTGCATGCAGTGCCCTATCCCTATTAATACCAGGAGTGTTGTGATCTTCCTGCATGCAGTGCCCTATCCCTGATACCGGGATGTGTGCAAGAAGATCACAACGCCCCCGGTATCAGGAATAGGGCACTGTGTGCAGGAAGATCACAACACCCCCAGTATCAGGAATAGGGCACTGTGTGCAGGAAGATCACAACACCCCTGGTATTAGGGATAGGGCACTGTGTGCAGGAAGATCACAACACTCCTGGTATTAATAGGGATAGGGCACTGTGTGCAGGAAGATCACAATACCCCTGGTATCAGGGTTAGGGCACAAGTTCTAGTCACATTGACTGATCACATTACTTGTTTTGTCAAGCTACCAACTGTTTCCATTTCCCATCCCCCATATACTGTCAGTAGGAAACTTGGTAACATGAATAAATAAGAGGGCAGCCAATAGGAATACATATTCATTCCTAAACTGACCTTAACTGACCTGAAAAGTGTCAAATTGTATCATTTTCAGTTAGTGCGCACTAACTCCCAGTTAGTGCGCACTAACGGGAGTTAGTGCGCACTAACTCGAGTTAGTGCGCACTAATCGGAAAAAACGATTTTTAACGATTTTTTAACTAAAAAATCGTGCCTAAGACGATTTTCTTGCCCTGCCACACGATTTCTATCGTTAAGACGATATGGAAAACGATTCACATCCCTACTATGATATCCCGGACATAAAGTGCTACACCGCCTCCTGGGTGCTCCTCTCTGTCATTGCAATATAATTTGTACTCTAGTATAGCACTGTCCCATTGGTTATCCTCCTTCCACCATGTCTCTGAGATGCCAATTAAGTCTATGTCATCATTCACTATTATACATTCTAATTCTCCCATCTTAGTTCTTAGACTTCAGGCATTAGCATACAAACATTTCAAAGTTTGTTTTTTGTTTGTATTTTCATTCTGCTTTTTAATTGATAGGGATAAGTTAGACTTTTTTTAGCTCAGGTGAGTTTTTAGTTACAGGCACTTGGACTTACTTTTCTTATTATTGGAACCTGTCGGGATGCTCTAATTCTAATGCATCATTAGTATCCTTTGAAGATACCTCTCTCCGAACCATGCACTGCTGAGCGACTGTCGGCTTTCCCCTTTGTTCTAGATTAAAAGCTGCTCTATCTCCTTTTTAAAGGTTAGCTCCAGCAGTCTGGTTCCACCCTGGTTAAGGTGGAGCCCACACCTTTGGAAGAGACTCCCCCTTCCCCAAAACTGAATCCCTCTTCCTTATACCATCGTCTCATCCACGCTTTGAGATTCTGGAGCTCTGCCTGCCTCTGGAGACCTGTGCGTGGAACAGGGAACATTTCAGAGAATGCTACCTTGGAGGTTCTGGATTTAAGCTTTCTACTTAAGAGCATAAATTTGGCTTCCAGAACCTCCCTCCCACATTTTCCTATGTCGTTGGTGCCCACATGTACCACAACAGCCGGCTCCTCCCCAGCACTGTCTAAAATCCTATGTGGTATGAACTCCCATGTCTGTAAACTCAGCTCTGGCAAATAATTTTCATAATCATCTAATCCTCATCATCCTGCTAGTAAGCATCAGATATAAAAGCCAACCCCTATCATGTTGCAAATGTAAGAGGGAATTTATGGGTCTTACTGTCACCGCTAAATAATCAAACCTTAATTGCAGATAAAAATTTCTCTTCTGAATGTCAACTTCCTGCTTCATAAAACAGCCCAAATGGGTCCCTTTATATGCAGAATAAACCTCTATTATAGAGTATCTCATCCCAGCTGACAAAGTTGTATCATCTCTTGCAACAAAAGTGGAGGCTGAAAAAACTGTTTACTTAGTCCCTGTTTGCCATTACTCTACCAATTACTTGCTGTATGTCCTTCTAAATGTGGTTATTCCCCACCATAACTCATGGCAGAGACATATTGCTTGCAGTGAGCTCCCCCACTGCTGCAGCCATATCAAATCATTAAGCTTTGCAACACATCTGGTATATTGCTATATAAAATATTCAGGTCCATATCAAAGAGATGCACCCCATCTGGTTGGTATGACCTAAGGCAAATTAAACATTAAACTCATGTAAAATTGAGAAATCCCAATGTTATATCTTAGCAAATGTATCCATTTATTCAATTTTTTTCTGGTTCTTGGTATGATTCTTCCCCTACCATTTTGTGGGGGATGATATAGTGTAATACTAGATAAAACCAATAGGAATAAGTCAGTGATGGAAATATACTCATTCTGTATCATTTCCACGAGCTGTACAATGTTCATCAGTATTAAATTACTGCCACAGAAATGGAGGACCACCACCCAGGGAGGAGCTAGAAACATTTTCTTATGAATAAATGCTGGCATTAGCTAATCCCATCAAATCCTTTGTTGTCCCATCCAGTATAGGGATATGCTAGTTAACCCGACTTAGGTGTTCATCTAAAGACATAGCAAAGGATTTCTTGTGCATCCAATTCACAAATGAATGCATGCAAATCCACATGCATCACAGCTAGCTCTGGGTACATAGAGCAGATGAACAGCAATTATCCATTGAGTAACCATTGATTTATAGGAGTTCTGTAGTGTGGTGTAGGATTTATCACCTTTGTTGATCAACATCTTTGTTTCTTTATTAGTGATGTTAATCCAGGGTTTGGGGTTTCGTCCTTCATTCTATGCGGATGATCTACAAATTACAGCTTTTTTCAATAAAAAAAGAATTGAATGATTTAACTCTCTTTGTCCTAGATTCATCAAAATGTGATAAATTTAACATGAATAATAGAGATGTGAATTGTGTGCCCGATCGTCTTAACGATCTGGTTCGGCTAGAGGGGGGAAAAAATCTGATCGTGGGTGATGTGAATCGGAATTGGTTCTGATTCACATCGTTATTTTTTTTTTTAGTGAGGCCCGACCCTTTAAAATTAACCCCTTACCTTCCCCCACCCTCCCGAACCCCCCCCCCCCCAAAGCTTTTTACGAGTACCTGGTGGTCCAGTGGGGGTGCGGGGACCGATCTCCCGCTCTCGGTCCATCGGCACCATTTTGGCTGCCACTCAAAAATGGCGCCGATGGCCCGATAAAAAAAAAACCCACCCGACCCTTTAAAAATGACCCCTTAGCTTCCCCCACCCTCCCGAGCCCCCCAAAACATTTTAAAATTACCTGGTGGTCTAGTGGTGGTCCCGGGAGCGATCTCCCGTTCCCGGGACGTCAGCTGCCACTCAAAAAGATGGCGCCGATGGCCCTTTGCCCTTACCGTGTAACAGGGTATCCGTGCCATTGGCTGGCTCCTGTCACATGGTAGGAGCACTGGATGGCCGGTGCCATCTTTAAAGATGGCGGCGGCCATTTTTAAATACGGCGGCGGCCATCTTTAAATATGGCGCCGGCCAGCCAGTGCTCCTACCATGTGACAGGAGCCAGCCAATGGCACGGATACCCTGTCATATGGTAAGGGCAAAGGGCCATCGGCGCCATCTTTATGAGTGGCAGCCGACGGCCTGAGAACGGGAGATCGCTCCCGGGACCACTACTAGACCACCAGGTAATTTTAAAATGTTTTGGGGGGATCTGGAGGGTGGGGGAAGCTAAGGGGTCATTTTTAAAGGGTTGGGTGGGTTTTTTTCTTATCGGGCCATCGGCGCCATTTTTGAGTGGTAGCCAAAATGGCACCGATGGACCAAGAGCGGGAGATCGGTTCCTGCGCCCCCACTGGACCACCAGGTACTCGTATAAAGCTTTGGGGGGTTCGGGAGGGTGGGGGAAGGTAAGGGTTCGTTTTATAGGGTCGGGTGGGTTTAGGGTGTTTTTTGGTGTGCCGGTTTTCCCCGCCCTCCCCCGATTTACAATTTTTCATGATAAATCGGGGGAATTTCTATTGTATCGCAACTCTTAACAATTTTTGACGATTTAAAATATATCTGACGATTGTTTTAAATCATCAAAAAACGATTCACATCCCTAATAATGCCCACAATAAGGAAAAGGAGTATGGCTATTATAATTTAAGAGTTGTTGTGCTATATTAGTGCTTTGGATAGGCACTTTAGCACACGTTACAATGAGAGAGAGAGAGAGACTCTTTATAAGGCTCTCATAGTAGTCAACTCTTTATAGCACTATAGGAGGGCAAGCTAGTAACATGAGGTGAGGTTTTGGTGGTGGTCTAAGGTTTTGGGTCCAGTTCTGCATGCACCTCTAGTTACTAGCTTGCCCTCCTATAATGGTGTAAAAAGTTGACTACTATGTGTACCACCTTAGAGATTCTCTCTCTCTCTCTCTCTCTCTCAGTCTCTCTCAGTCTCTTTCGCTCTCTAACACAGCTAGCCAGGAAAAAAGGTATAGTTATTTCTGACATTAAAAACATGTGTTATGCTATCACACAGTGGGACAACAATACCCCTCATTTTCATTGATCCTGCCCAAATCCCTGAGCAATCCTGCTCATTTGAAAAATTTCAATTTGCACCACACAATGTAATGTTTATCATGGGCATTAGGGCCTACAATAATGCATTTTGATGAATGACACTGTTTAGATAGAGTTGAAGATTAGAATGGCAATTTGGTTTACTATTAAATCTACTGCTTTAGCTGTGACTCTCATGATGTTAGGCATATCTATTCCAGTAAACCTATGGTGATCTCATTAGGTGTTCAGTTAGATTCTGCTGTTTCTATGTCAAATATTATTGTCAACAATCAAAAAATATTTTTGTTCTTTGAGGTATATTAGGGAGATTTGATCATTATTACATGTCAAAGATTTTAAGTCCCTGGTATATGCATTTGTGATTTCAAAGCTGGTTTATTGTAACTTTTGTTAGTGGGGGTTCCTAATTCACAATTAAAACATTTCTAGTTGATGCAGAATACCAGAGCATGGGTGATTTTTGGTCTCCACAAATATGACCATATATCACTAGTTTGGAAACATTTGCACTGGTTACCAGTTTTTTTTATAGGATCCAATTTAAAGTCATAAGTCTTGCTTTTAATGCACTATCAATGGATCTGTCACTTTATTTCTCTAAAATGTTTCATCTCGTTCTTACGGTCATCTCAAGCAGGACTTCATGTCTGTTCATTTTCCACAATTTGTTTAGATTCCACCACAGAAACCACATTCAGTTATCAAGCACCTTTTGTATGGAACTCCTTATCACTTGTTATTCTATTTCTGATTATTTAAAGTTCAGGAATGCACTTAAGATCTGACTTTTCAATAAGGAATTTGTTAATATTTAACGTATTTTCATGGAGTGGATGATTGTGCTTTGGTGATGCTGTAACACTGCTGAACTTGTATATTTCTTTGGCGATTTAACTTTTGATTGTTAGTTTTAATTATTTTATTTAGTTTATGCTATATGAAGTTTATGATTGTTATTAATTTTCTTTGTACCAAGGTTTGGGTAACATGCTTTAAAAGTGGTTTATAAAGTTTTAATAAATGAAGTGGAATGAAATTTATAATGTTGTAATCTATAAGCACTCAATGAGCCCCTGTTTCAGAGGTGCATAGGAAGTTCAGTGGTTCATTCTAGAATAATGTTCAAGGACTGGAGATTAGAGAAAGGTTCAAATATATTAATGCCATCCTCACACACAAGTTCAGTGTTTGGTCAGTACCACAAAATTATATCACAATGTTGCTAACTTCTTATTCATAAAAAAAATATTCAATATAAATGGAACACACAATCCTTCTCAATGTTTTAACTGTAGATATCTCAGTAAGCCAGTATCCCATGATGTCTACTTGAAATTTAATCAGCTGAAGAATCATTTTGATAGCAATAGCACAGTGATTCTGTGGTATCTTCAACTATGTTCAAGCCACAAAGAGATATTTTAATGTTATTGTTGTATTCTTACATATAACTTCTGTCAGAACATGACCCCGTTGTGGGACTTTCCCAGCTTTGGCGTTCCCTGCCACTGTGAACACCACTAACGACAGTAGCAGCAGCTCCCTCCTCCCCGCATGGCAGGTGCTTGCATGCTGCCAACCCCCGACCTTATGCACTGTCACCAGAAGTTCTGGGGTAGTAAGTCAGTGGCAGAGAGTACTTAAGGGGCCATTCTTCCTGCCGTTCCTTAATTTGGCAATGGGCATTTGTGAGTCTGCTTTCTCTGCTGCTCCAGTTCTTTCAGTGTTGCTGTTTTCCCGTGCTCTCCTTGTCTCCTGGTTGTTCCTTGTTCATTCCTTGAGGTCCTTCCTTGTGTTCCTCATGTCCCTGTTCCTGTTTCATCTTCAGTTTGATTCTAACTTTGCCTGGTTCTGGGCTTGCTGTTTATTGCCTGCCTTGACCCTATGCCTGGTTCTGGACTTGCTGTTTATTGCCTGCCTCGACCCTTCAACTGGTTCTGGACTTACCATTTACCACCTGAGGGCCATTTGCCTGCATCTAGACCTGTCACTGCTTTGGGACTTCCAAATCTCTGCCAGCTGTCAGCACCAAGGTAAAACAGTTGGATTCAAGAAGAGCTCCTGACTGTTCGATGGGGTTCCACCTTTGTAAGTGAGATACTACCATCTAAGGATTCACACAAAACCTAACAGTTTACAGAGGCCATAGACCCAGTGGACCTGACAGTCTTACAAGCCATTTCTGTACTGGCAACTCTGTCAAGGAATGTTGGCATGTTGGACCAGATAACAGGGATCCTCGAAAATCTTGCGGCATAAATAGTTGCTCTTGCTGTATCAGCACCGGCACCAGCTCCTTTCATACACCTATAATTTCTGTGCTTTGATTACTACCTCCTCCATGATTCAATGGAGATCCTTAACAATGCAGAGGATTTATTAACCAGTGTCACATTCACTTTTCACTTCAGGCTTCTCTGTGCCCTACTGACAAGTCAAAGGTTACCTTCATTCTGACCCTTCTCAAAGGCTCGGCCTTGGTTTGGGTGTCCCCTCTTTGGGAGCGAGAGGATCCTCTATTGGAAGATTCATATCATTTCCTCCGAGATTTTCATCTGGTATTTGACAAACTGGGAAGATCCACCTCTTTTGCTTCTGATCTATTACAGATCCATCAAGAACTTCATTCTGTCGGGAGTATCCAGTACAGTTCTGAACCTTGGCTTCTAAACTACTGAGGGAAGATGATAGCCTTATGGTAATCTTCCATCAAGGACTAGCTGAAAACATAAAAGATGAGTTGGCTGGATGAGAGCTTCAAGACTCGTTGGAAGATTTGATTCAGCAGGCAATCCATATGGACCTATGGTTCTGGGAATAGTCTTAGGAGAGGGCTTTAACCCATTGACCAGTCTGACTATCTCCCACTTTCCAGTGCCTGGTTCTTCTGGCTAAGCCCCTGAAATATAGAACCTCATCTGAAGAACCCATGCAAGTGGCTCTCCTCAGGATCTCTCCTGAGGAAAGTCAGAGGCATCGGGAGCTCAAACTCTGCCTTTACTGTGCTGGCCTTGGTCACTATGTGGATTTTTGTCCCCTCATGGCAGGAAACTGTCAGACCTAGGACTGATGGGAGAGGCCACTGTAGGTCACTTGGACTCCTCTCCATAGATCTTACTTTGTGTGAGCTTTCCCTTGGGAAATAACTGACTATATCTTCAAGCCTTCCTGGATACCGGTGCTGCTGGGAGTTTCTTAGAAGAAAGACTAGTGTGGGAATATCAGATCCTCACCAACTTCTTAAGATCTGCTCTTACAGTCTCCTCTGTCTCAGGAAAACCATGTCTGGGGAGGATTATCCAAATCACATCACCTTTGACCATTAATACTGGACTCCTACATCAGGAAAATATTCATTTTTATGTCCTGCCCTCTGTTGTCAATCAGGTAATTCTGGGTTTGCTATTGGTTAATTTTGTACCATCCCCACATCTATTGGGGTACTCTGCAACTGACTAAATGGAGCCGCATTTGCCATGGATACTGTTTCACCCAAGTGAAGGCCCTGATGCTTATACTTCAGTGAGCTATTCCCACCCTGCCTGGGCTAGCAAACCCCTATGCAGACTTCACTGATTTTTCAGTAAACAGCAAATGGAAACCTTGCCCCTGCATCAAGACTATGACTGTTCCATTGAATTGATTCCTGCGAAAATGCCTCCTTGTGGGAGAGTGTACTCACTGTCAGCCCCAGAAACAGAATCCATGGTGCAATTGTTGCGTCTGTCGCTGCTCGATGCCCTCACTCCACCCTCTTTACCTCTGTGGTGACTCCCTCTGGGTCTGATGGACTGTTAGCTGCCGCGGAGTCTTCTTGCCATCTCTCCGGCATCCCCGGATCGGCACGACGCTGCGGATCCGCCATGTTCCTGATGACGTAGGGCGCGCTCACACCGCTCTGATTGATGTACCAGCAAGGGCGCGAACCTCGTGGGCATCCCCTGGAGATGACATCATCTGCTTCCAATATAAAAGGTCTCAGAATTTGCTAACACATCGAGTTAGCAAGGATTCGTCCAAGCTACTCTGCCTCCTCGGACTTAGCAGGGGTACCCGCTCCTCGAGGGCCTCGCTCTCTTTTCTTTATTTCAGATTGCCGATAGGAACCAGTACTCGCTCCTCAAGGACCCATGTTCCTGAACACTCTGAAGATTCTCTACTGCCTGGAAGCTATTGCAGATACAGACATTTCTGAGTTACAATCACTCTCTCAGATCTTTCTCTGGAACCAAGTACTCGCTCCTCGAGGGCCTAACCCTTTCCAGCTACTGAGCTTCTTAAAGACATTATGTGAGTCTTGTCATCCAGTTCTGGCTATGAACACAGCATACCCTGTCTACTCCCTATCTATAGTTCTCTACAGCTCAACCCTGGGATCACTGTTCCAGTACCTGAGGGACATCAGCCCTGCCGGGCATATCAGCTCACTACTGCCACCTCTGGTGGTTCTACTAACCTGTCTAATAAAAGAATTATCTGTGTCTGTCTCCGTACTCAAGCCTAGCCAGTGGTCCCTCTCAGGATATCCTCCTGGGGGCGCAGTCATCTGCCATCGTCCCAAGGATCCACCTATCTACATTCCTCTACAGCTGAGTGTCCTCTCCAAGCATTCTGCTGGTAAGATTGCTACTCCTTCTCTATCAGGAGTTTTCAGCAACAGTTTCATACAGATTGCTACTCCACAGTCTAAAACCTAAACAGATTGTTTACTACTCCCTCTACAGGAGCTGAGCATATCAGATTGCTAACTCCTCCCTTCTTGAGGAGTAGACCATACAGTTTGCTAACTTCTCCTTCCACAGGAAGCCAAAGCATAACAGATCGCTACTCCCTAGGAGATCCACAACAAATTTGCTAACTCTTCCATCCACAGGAGCAGTTCACAACAAGATTGCTAACTCCTCCCTCTCAGGAGCAGTATACACATCAGCAATACATTCAAGATAACTTGGCCAGAAGCTTTATCAGACCCTCTTCATACCTGGTGAAAGCTGGATTCTTCTTTATGAGGAAGAAGGATGGGTCTCTATGGTCCTGTGTCAACTATCAAGAACTAAACACTGTTACTAAAAAGCATTGATATACTTTGCCACTTATCATGGAGCTCTTTGATCAACTCAAAGAGGCTTCAATATTTACTTAATTGGATCTAAGAGCAACTTATAACTTGATTCAAATCCAGGAAGGAGAGGAATGAAAGACCACATTCAATGCTCAAGATGGCATTATGAATATTTAGTTATGCTATTTGGATTATGCAATGCTCCTGCAGTGTTCCAAGCTTTGGTAATCAAAATATTTCAGGACTTTTTAATTTCAGATGTTGTTGTATACTCCTTATTTTTTCTAAAACATTGTATCAGCATCAATATCATGTGTAACGTGTCCTGCAATGGTTACATGAGCACAAGCTGTTTGCCAAACTAGAGAAATGTGTCTTCCACCAAGAGGAGTTGCCCTTTCTTGATTATATAATTTCACAAGCAAGTCTTTGTATAGACCGGGGAAAACTAAAGGATATCTTGGAATATCCAGAACCATTGGGCCTCAAGGCATTACAACATTTTTTGGGATTCTCTATTAACATCAGTTCATCCATGGATAATCTTCACTGGTGGCCCCCTCTCAACTTTAACCCTTAAGTTTGTGGATGCCTGCAATTGGACTCAAGATGCCTTTCAGGCATTTCAACGATTGCGACACCCATATTCCACCCAACCCTTCAACATTGAGGTGGATACCTCCTTCTTAGGGGTATGGGCAGACCTTCTGCAACCTGTCACCAAAGGGAAATTTGTTGCCTGCACTTATTTTTCTAAAAGGTTTTCATTTACAGAAAAGAATTACAACACAGGAGACCAATAATTTTTCTCAATCAAGTTTAAATTGGAGGAATGGTGCCATCTCCTGGAGGGAGAGAGGCATATATTAATGATTTATACAGATCATAAAAATTTAGCATATCTCTCTCATGTCCAATGGCTGAATCCATGACAGGCATGGTGGTCCCTATTTTTCAGTCACTTTGACTTCAATCTGTTTTCGTCTAGCAGAGAAGAACTGATGAAATTCCTGACCCACCTCATCAGATAATTGATCCAGCCAGAATCATAATTGCTACCACTTTGATGGTTCCCATGGGGAAGATGGCAATTTCTCAGCATTTCTGAGAACAGTTCCTCCAGTATGCCCACACCTCCAATGTACCAAGGAGCTCCTCTTCTGAAACTATTGGTGACCTCAGCTGGAAAAAGACATCAAAAGATATGTGGAATCTTGTCCTGCATTTGTGGATAATATAAGCCCTCGGGCTTGATCCTGGGGTCTACTCCAACCGTTATCGGCTCCTGAGGAACCCTGGACCCACATTGCCACTGATTTTATCATGAAGCTTCCTCCTTCTAAAGGAAACAATACAATTTGGGTAATCATAGTCCAGTTCTCAAAAATGGCCCACTTAATTGCTCTACTCAGACTGCACTCACCCCTGAGTTAGCATAATTATTTATTCAACACGTGTTCCATTTACACAGTCTCCCTCACCACATCCTGTCTGACCGTGAGGTTCAGTTTACCACTCGTTACTGGAGGGGCTTATATAAAAAGTTCAGAATCCACCTTGATTTCTCTTCAGCATACCACCCTCATTCAAACAAAATAGCAGAATGCATCAACCAATCGCTCAAATCCTTTTTGTGATGTCACATGAACCAACGTCAGGACAACTAGTCCTCCTTGCTTTCTTGAGCAGAGATGTGCCTCAATAATCATGTTAACCAAGCTATAGGATCTCACCATTCTACCTAGTTTTTGAATGACATCCATGGGTACCAATGCCAATAACCACACCATCAACCTGTCCTGCCACTAGTCTTGTTAACCAAGAACTACACAATGCTTGGTAGACCACACATCAAGTCCTGGAACAGGCTGCTGCTCAATCCAAAAAATCAGGCTGATGTCCTGCTCCACAATTCTGACCAGGGGAACTTATGTGGCTAAGTACCCTCAACCTCTGATTGTGAATAACTTCAATGAAATTTGCTCCTCGTTTTGTGGGACCTTTTCAATTAGTTAGACAGATTGAAAATGTGGCAAATCAACTCAAATAACACCCATGTTTCAAATCCATGATGCATTCCATGTCTGCTATTTTGTCTTGGCCATCAAAACATGTGCCACAACCTCCACCCATGATTCACAAAGATGACATACAATATGAGGTGGCCGAAATCCTCAACATCATGAGCATAAGGAAAGAGTTGCAATACCTCTTGTGAGCACACCAGCAATATTCAAGCCCCTCAAATTATCCACAAATTTCATTGATATTTTCCATTCAACCCAGACCTAGGAGTCAGACAGGGGAACTTGTGGGGGAGGTACTGTCACAAAGTGCTCCTGCCATGGGACTTACCTGGCTCTGACCCTCCCCCACCACTCCTAATGCTGACAATGACAGCAGCAGCAGCTCATTCCATCCCACGCTGCAGATGCTTGCATGTTGCCAATACCCAACATTATGTGCTGTCAGCGAAAGTTCAGGGGTAGGCTATAAGCAGCAGCCAGTAGCTAAGGTGCCATTCTTCCTGCTATTCCTCACCTCAGCAATGGGCTTTAATGAGTCTGCTTTTTCTGCTGACACAGTTCTGTCAGTGTTGTTGTCTTCCTGTGCTCTCCTTGTCTCCTGGTTGTTCCTTGTCCATGCTTTCTGGTCCTTCCTTGTCTCTATGGTGTCCCTGTTCCATCTGCAGTTTGATTCTGACTTTGACTGGTTATTGACTTGCAGTTTGCCTCCTGCCTTGACGCTACTCCTGGTTCTGGACTTGCTGTTTGCCACTTCCCTCAATGCTTTACCTGGTTTTGTACTTGCTGTTTACTGCCTGCGTACCATTTGCTGCTTCTAGACCTGTCCCTGCTTCAGGTCTTTTGAGGTCCTGCCAGCTGTCAGCACCAAGGTAAGACAGTTGGATTCAAGTAGAGTCCTGATGGTTCAGCAGGGGTTCCACCTGTGGTAGTGAGACACTACCACCTAAGGGTTCATGCAAATCCTAACAATGTCATTATCAAAAGCTACAGGTATGTACTAAAATGGCTGTTGAAAACTATATGAAGGACTCACCATCCTTCTCACACCATTATGAATGTCTTGCATCGGAGGTGGGCCCTTGGGCCAAGGTGGGGTTGACTCTTCCCATAGGAGGGATCCTACGGGTACCCACCGTCAGCAGGCAGAGATGGCTGATGGACGGAGGCCGGTTGGCGTTTCACCAATACCAGTCCTCATTCTCCACAGGTTGAGCATTTGGGTGCCAGGGCCGGCTGGACTTAGGTGCCCTCCTTCAGTGGTCATCGATGGATGGATCGAGGTCATCCAAGAGGTAGCAACTAGTGTACTTATCAGTCTGTACTGGACGAGGCAGAGTCCTGGAGACCCGGGTGCCAATAGGAACTCAGTCAGACAGAGGGCGACCGAACAATTGCAGGCCAAAGCCTGAGTGAACCACGTCTAGGACAAAGGTTGAAGAGGCATCTTGAAGCAAGCTGGGATCAGGGCTGGCGGCATTCTGGAAGCAGTGGCAAGCAAGGCTGAGGAGTAACCGAGGAGAGAGTCAAAAGAATGGTCAGACGAAGCAGAAGTCCAGGGCTGTAGAGAAGCAACGGCATAGTCAAGTGATGCAGAGGTCAGGGGGCTGGAGAGCGGCATCGGAGTTGTCAGGCAATGCAGAGGTCTGGGGCTGGAGAGAGGCAATGGAGTAGTCAGGCGATGCAGAGGTCCGTGGCTGGAGACAGGCAACGGAGTAGTCAAGCGATGCAGAGGTCCGTGGCTGGAGAGAGGCAACCGAATAGTCAGGCAATGCAGAGGTCCTGGGCTGGAGAGAGGCAATAGAATAGTCAGGCAATGCAGAAGTCAAATCAGGTTAGCAATCCAAAGAAGAGATGAAGGAACAGGAACTCAGGAACAAGGAAACAGGAACGAAGGCAATCAGTATCAGGAACCAAGAACAGGAGAGGCAACGAGTACTCAACTAGCGAGGGGACCTGTTGCAAAGGCAATTTGAGAGAGTGGAGCCCGGGCTTATATACCGGAGCTCAGTCAATGTCATCATCTGGGGCCATGGCCAGGTTCCTTCCACGGGCCCTATTAAAGGATCAGCTGTTCACGCGCGCGTGCCTAGGGAGGGGCGCGATGTTGGTCGGGATGGCATCTCTCCACGGGCCATGCGGAGAGGCCCAACGTGGAGCATCAGGAGCTTTAGCAGAGGCGGAGACCCCAGGGGCAGCCCGAGGACAAAGCCGATGGCCCACAGCCGCCAGAGACGAGGGACTAGGTGCTAGATCACTTTGAGAGAGGTGAGGGGGCTGAGCCGTGGGTCTGCCACAGCCAGCGCACATAACAGAATGTATTCCATGATACTCCTGAACTGTTTAAGCAAAAATCAAAAAGGAAAAATGAATAACCATATGTATAAAATCAACAAAACAAAGAGTGTATTTGTGGATCTCCTTTTCTTATGGTTACTGCAAAAAGCATACTTTAAGTCTGCATACTGAAAGTCTGCATAAAACTATTACTTGCTGGGACATTGGGACTTTAGCTGTAAAATAAAACCTTACTGTTGGGACATTTGGTTTTTATACATAAGAGAATTTAGACCCTGACACAAGAGTGATATTTCTAAAGAATATATTATTTGGTTACTGAGCCATGATTATGATTTTTATTCACAGTGGTGAAAGGAGGGTGTTTTTTGCCAGTAATTTTAAAACTTTTAAGCTAAGCTATTAGGCAGCTTTATGGTTATACAAACTGGCTTTTTTTCCACAATTTTTGAAGACTTAAGATATATGTCAGTATATTCAATAGAAAAGTTTCTGGTTCTTGTTAACTGGTTGCAATGAAACTGAAGCATCACCATTTAAATGAAATGTTTTGGACCTGTACATTATTTATTAAGGAACTTTATTTGCATGAAGCTTTTGTAGAGGTGTTTTGGATATATTTTTTTATTTATTCATTAAGACACCTTGTTATTTGCCAAATTACTTATACTTCAAAAAGCAACCATATGGAAAGCAGAAACAATCATACAGCTGACAAGTACTGAAAGGCCGTAAGGAAACACAGTAGCGACTGTCAAATACAGAAAATTGTAATCATGATGAACCTCCTTTCCAGGCCTTCCCCAAAATTTCACTTCTAAAACTGTGACAAAACTGTACTAAAGTTAGTGACCGAGACTCCTTTTCTTTATATGCTCTTCCTTAATATGTGCTGCTTCCTGTTCCTTAAGTTGATTGTAAACTGTAAAATTAAAATAAAAGGAATTGAATTACAAATTTGTTTGTACTCCACTTGTAAATAGCTTGGAATAGCTGGAATATCAAATATTTATAGATAAATTATCAATCAACATTAACCAAAACAACTCTTTCTAGAATAATTTCCGACATAGACCATATTTTGCTGAAGCTGTATCAAGGAAGCAAAAGCAAACCCAATATTCCAATCAAAGCATGAAAACCACCACCTCATGGAAGCACGATCGTTATTTTTATTTCTTGGTTGATTAATTTATTTTACAATTTTCTATTTGAAATGAGGTTCACTATAATTGTTTGTATCTGTATGACCTTTCAGTATTTGACATCTGTGTGAGTGTTTCTCATTTCCTTATGGCCGTTTTTTGAAATTGATTGAAATTATTTTTGTGCGCAGTGCTAACACCAAGCTCTTTTTTGTTAACTTTTGAATTTTTTCACATGATGTTTTTAGAAATATTTAAATGAGTAATCATCATGTTTCTTCATAATAGGAAGTAAGGGGAGTTGCAACTCAAGAGACAGAAAGAATAAGCATGAATTTTTCATACTTAATTTGAATTTTAGAGATGAAAAGCAAACTTAAAATCTTAGGTTCTGTAGTACCCCTTCATTATAATAAGTCTGTACAGTGAACTTTTATTGATATTGACTGACATGAAGTTGATTGACTACATTAAGATTGATGATGCCTAAAATTAATACATCACTCAGACTTCAAGTGTAATACTGCTGCAGTTTGACAAGCATAAATATATCAATTACAGAGCTCACATCTGCAACAAAATATGTGGCAACAAATCCCCCAAAATTAGTTTACAGTTTGCTGACGCATTGTAAGGAAGAGTTGTACATCTTGGAAATAATATAATAGATTCAGATTTTTTTTCAGCATTTGTGCAAAAATCAGAGAATTCTACATTGAAAGGGAAATTTCCAGCTATCACTGATGATTTGTATTCAAGGATCTGCAATATAATTCTTAAAGGAAAACTCAATGAGGGTAATCTTGCACCCTTTTATTTTGCACCTGCTTTAAAGTATATTCATAAATGATCTGGAGAAAGGAACAATGGGTGAGGTGACCATCTTTTCAGACAACACAAAATTATTTTGAGTCTTTAAAACAGCAGTAGATTATGAAGAACTGCAGAAGGATCTTATAAGACTAGAAGACCTGGTTTCTATATGGCATATGCAATTTAATGTGGACAAGTAGAAAGTGAAAAATCATCCCATGCTGGATTTTGTGTTAAGAGTCACCACCTAGAAAAAGCATCTTGGAGTCCTTGTGGACAATACCTTGAAATCTTCAGCTCAGTTTGTAACAGCAGTAAAAAAAAAAAAAAAAGAAAATAGAATGTCCGGAATTATTTGGAAAGAATAGTGAATAAAACTGAGAATATCATAATGCCTTTATATAGATCCATGTTATGGCCGCACCTTGAATATTGTGTGTAGTTCTGGTCGCCCCCATTTCAGAAAAAAACATAGAGGACATAGAAGAGGTATAGAGAAGGGGCAAATAAACCTGATAAAAGGGATGGAAGAGCTCCTTTATGGAGAAAAGCTAAACAGATTAGGACTCTTTCATTTTGAAAAGAGATGACTGAGAAGGATATGACCGAAATTTATAAAATCAGAATGAGGAGGAACTGGTAAAAAAAAATAAAAAATGGTTAATTACCTTTTCAAACATTACTAGGACTAGGCGACATTCTATGAAACTAGCTTGAAGCTGGTAGATTTAAAACTAAGCATTGGTGTTATGGTTTGTGGGTTTGTGGACCCTTGGCCCGAGATATGTTTTGGGACAGGGTGCAAACTGATGACATTGGGGTGGATCTGCTCCTCCCCCCCCCCCCCACACATATTTTTTGAGTAATCAGGGGTAAAATAATTTTTGAAAGCTGAGTACTTTATTGCTTCCCCCCCCCCAATCTTTCTCTATTAGCATTTTTTTTTTCTTTTTTTACTATCCATATGACTATGTTGATTGCCTTGGCTTTCAGGACATACCAAGTATTATTTTTCCTTTGCTTGGTATAAAATAAGAAAACTGCAAGTTTATATTATACTTCACTACTGAACTTTTCCAATTGAATGTTCTGGTTGGATTTACTATTTACTTACATAATGCTAGTAAAAGGGTTAGTTATTGTGTTATTCTGGTGTGATGATTTTATCTGGTCTGTGGTGTCACGAGTGAAAGGTTGTTTGGGAAGGGCGCCCAATTGTGATTATTGGGGTGACTGGGACCCTGTCTCACCCTCCTCTGAGGCTATGAGGCCAAAGATAAATCATATTATTAAATAGGATTTCTCATATGGCACTCCCCACCCCAAGCATAGTCCTGACCAAGGGGGGAGGAGGGCACATCAGTGATATTCTATCTCACAGAGACTATCAAGAGCATGGACAGAGATGTGCTGACATATTCTTCTCACAAGTCCAGCATTTGGCCACACCTAGCAAGAGTGGTTCAGTGCTATCTCTCTTGTCACCAGTGTAAGAGTGTTTTCCATGATAGAAAACATCATAAGCCCTCATAGCTCCAGGCTGTCATCACACTTGATGGAGAAGCTAGTGTTCCTGATTATTAATCTGCCTTTGCTTGGGTTTTCGGATTCCCATTGTGAGTGTCTGGTGAGTCATACTTCAACAAAACTGCTGCTGCCTCCCAGGCCCTAGATGCCAGATCAAGTGCAGGAACACATGCAATACTGAGTCCTGCATTGTCCCCAGTACTTCCAGTTGGGCCACACTTCAAGAACCACACTGCTGCTGCCTCCCAAGCCCAAAAAAGCATTCCAAGGGCCACAAAATGCTAATGCTGTTTCCTGCTGTGTTACCAACAGTGCCAGTTGGGCCACACTTCAAGAACCAAACTGCTGCTGCTGCCCAGGCCCAAAAAGCATTCTGGGGGTCAAAACACACCAATTCTGAAACCTGTTATGTCCCCAACATCACCAATTGGGCCACACTTCAACAATCACACTGCTGCTGTTGCTGCCCAAACCCGAGATGACTGATCAAGGGATGGAACATGCAGTGCTGAGTGCTTCTGTGTCCCCCAACCCTGCCAGTAGGCCACGCTTCGTCAACCATACTACTGCTGCCTCCCTGGCCCGAAAAGCCTATCCAAGGGTCACAGCACACCAATGCTGAGTAGTGCTGTGTCCATAACAATGCCAGTTGGGCCACACATACATCCTGCTTCCTCCTGCCATGTCTCCAAAAGCATAACAGAAGACAAAATGCACTGACACAATCTGCCTGCCTAGCCCTTAGCAGCATCAGGGCCAGAGAGAGCAGGAATTAGGCCCGTGCCAGCTAAGAAAACTAGGCCCCTATTTAAGATTCTGATGTGAATCTTAAGAAGAGAAATTGTTTTCTAAATTTCCCAAATAATTTTTATTTATTTAAGAAGGCTTTACAAGCTTTTTTGTTAGCAAATTCTTCAATTACAATTGAAATTTGTATTTATACATATTAGAAATAGATATATTTAGCTTTTTTTAAAATGTTGCCCAATAAAAGTAGGCCCCTTGAACATTGTATGCCCTAGCCAAATGGCCATGCTGGCACCCCCTCTCTCCTGGAGTGAGTAGCATCACTGGAGCCAACATGCATTGAGCCCTTCTGCCTGCCTAGCCCTTAGAAGCATCACTGGGGCCAACATGCATTGACACAATCTGCCTGCCTAGCCCTAAGCAACTGGGAACAACATTCATTCACTGACCTCTTCTGCCTGCTTTACCCTGTTTATCATCACTGGGATGTGACCAATCCTGCTACTGCCTGACTGGTTCCCATCAAGACAACTGTGGCCTGTCACACTCTGTCGCCTTCTGACTTGTCCTCATCAATACTGGGGCCTGTCACACACTACTGCCTTCTGACTTGTCTCCATGAAGACAAATGGGGCCTGCCACATTGCTACTTTCTGACTTGTCCTCATCATCAACACTGGAGCCTGTTGTACCCTGCTGCCTCCTGACTTGTCATCATGAAGACAACTGGGACCAGTCACACACTGCTACATCCTGACTTGTCCCCATCAACAACACTGGGGCCTGTCACACCCTGCTACCTCTTGACTTGACCCAGTCAACAGCATTGGGACCTGTCATACACTGCTGCCTCCTGACTTGTCCCCATCAAGACAACCGGGGCTTGTCACATCCTGTCACATCCTGTCACATCCTGCTGTCTCCTGTTACTTCCTCAATGACAACACTATGCTCTTGCCGTACGGCAACACAATTCGACTGCAGGAGGTCATTCTGGACCCCCGCTGGACTTTTGGCAAGTCTTGTGGGGGTCAGGAGGCCCCCCCAAGCTGGCCAAAAGTCCCTGGGGGTCCAGCGGGGGTCCGGGAGTGATCTCCTATGCTCCTGCCGTCGGGGGACAAAAAAACAAAATGGCGCCGGCGCTACCTTTGACCTGTCATATGACAGGTCAAAGGTAGCGCCGGTGCCATTTCTACAACGCACGGAGGTCCGAGAGTAAAAGATCACACCGGGACCCTTCCTCTGGACCCCAGGTAATTTAAGGCATTTTGGGGGGGTTGGGGGGGGGGGGGGGATTTATTTTAAAGGGTCGGGGTGGGTTTTAGGGTTGTTTTAGTGTGCCGGTTTCCCCACCCTCCCCCTTCCCCTCCCCCTTCCCCCGATTTACGATTTTTTGACAATAAATCGGGGGAATTGTTATTGTATCGCGGCTCTAATGATTTTTGACGATTTAAAATATATCGGACAATATTTTAAATCGTCAAAAAATGATTCACATCCCTACTGTGCACTTGGGTTCCTACCTATGATATGTATGGCTTACTCCATGACAAACATATCCTACTGGACTGGTGGATCATCCAGGTGCTGCCATACTTTGACAGGGAGAAGCATCCCCCTTTATGTTTGTCTGTATGCTCCAATGGAGTGGTCGGGCCGGCATTTCCCATGCCATTCTGACTTAATGCTATGTCCCTCCTCCTACACCTTCAGATCCTTGTGCTGTTCAGCCTTGCTTTCAGGTGCAGATTTTACACCTTGGGTTTCTTAACTTCTCTCTGCCATTGTACCTTCCTGGCATATTCCAGCTTTTACACTTTGACGTTTTCTTGACAATCTGGGGTGCTGCTGTGGACCTCTCTTATGCTTATGAAATCTTTATACCACTCTTCTGATTCTTGGTCCCTTTCTCTGTACCTTAGTATTTTTTCTGCCACTTTTTTTGCATCATTCCTCCTTCATGGTGCCTTAGGGTGCCGATACCACTTTTGGTGCCACTTTGCCTCTCGTGATGCAAAATATTCATGACACTATTACAGGGCTGGCATCTTCTTTATGCACCTTGGGGTGTCCTTACTTTTCTTGTTGCCACTTTGCTCCACTCACTTTGTTTTAGAGAGGTCCCATCAATCTTGTAAGCCTGGAACCCTTTGGCGGAGCTTTAAGATACTATTTATGCCACTTTTAATACCACTTTGCCACACTCTAAATACCTTGCAGTTCTTTTCCCCTTCTGATGATTTCTTCTCACAAGTTTCATTAGAATTGATTAAAAAAAAAAATCACTATTCTGGAGCCCAGAGTAGACTGTAATGCTTCCCCCCTAGGTTTTAATAGAAAATGAATAAAGCTAATTAAATTAATTTGTTTTTTCATATTGAAAGTAATAAAATAAATATAGGTCCCAACAAACTGAATGAATTAAACTGAAACAATTATTTTCCTTCACATCCCTACTAATTACTGTGTTGAGTCCTGTTTTGACTTGATGCTTTATAAACTCAAGCCAAAATGGGAGCAAATTCAAATGTGGCATGGAGATTGTGCCAAAGTAGTAGCAGGTGGAAGACATATTGAAGTTCAATTCTTACCACCCATGGTTCATTATTCTGCCTTTTGCCCTATCTAAACTGAACTCAAATACCATTTCTGACTATTGCAATGAAAAATGTACCACATCAATTTTATGTTATTGAGAGAATCTTTGACAGTTCAATATAAATGCGGGCAGCACAATTTTTTCCCCAATTCTGTAATGACACATTCTTTTTAGTTTCCTTAATTGTGCCAGTTTTTCTGGAATGTCCTAACTGTGATTCTTTCTTATTCACATCTATTATGTATTTCATATATTTTTATATATTCTTTAGCCAAACCTTTTATCAATAGCCATTTATAGGGAAAAATAACCCATGCTATAATTACACAATGTTGGGTTCCATATTAGGTGCTACAACCCAAGAAAGAGATCTAGGTGTCATAGTGGATAACACATTGAAATCGTTGGCTCAGTGTGCTGCGGCAGTCAAAAAAGCAAACAGAATGTTGGGAATTATTAGAAAAGGAATGGTGAATAAAACGGAAAATGTCATAATGCCTCTGTATCGCTCCATGGTGAGACCACACCTTGAATACTGTGTACAATTCTGGTCGCCGCATCTCAAAAAAGATATAATTGCGATGGAGAAGGTACAGAGAAGGGCTACCAAAATGATAAGGGGAATGGAACAACTCCCCTATGAGGAAAGACTAAAGAGGTTAGGACTTTTCAGCTTGGAGAAGAGACAACTGAGGGGGGATATGATAGAGGTGTTTAAAATCATGAGAGGTCTAGAACGGGTAGATGTGAATCGGTTATTTACTCTTTCGGATAATAGAAAGACTAGGGGGCACTCCATGAAGTTAGCATGGGGCACATTTAAAACTAATCGGAGAAAGTTCTTTTTTACTCAACGCACAATTAAACTCTGGAATTTGTTGCCAGAAAATGTGGTTAGTGCAGTTAGTATAGCTGTGTTTAAAAAAGGATTGGATAGGTTCTTGGAGGAGAAGTCCATTACTTGCTATTAAGTTCACTTGGAGAATAGCCACTGCCATTAGCAATGGTTACATGGAATAGACTTAGTTTTTGGGTACTTGCCAGGTTCTTATGGCCTGGATTGGCCACTGTTGGAAACAGGATGCTGGGCTTGATGGACCCTTGGTCTGACCCAGTATGGCATTTTCTTATGTTCTTATGTTCTTATTGTTATCTGCTTAGCATGGCAAGTCCAACGTAGGTGGAATATAAGAATTTTAAATAAATAGATGCAAACTGTGAAGCAGGATAGCAAGAGGTCAATTTACTAACAGCTAAGTGCCTCTTATTAAAATGTAGTTTTCTTTGTTGTAAAAACTGGCCAAATAATTTTTTCCCCTGCTTTTTTTTTTTTTTTTTACAAAATTCAGAATTAATGAGCTTCTTTGCTTGATCTTGCATTACAGCTGTTCTTTAAATTTAAATTTAAATAAAATTTAGCACATAGAAGACTACATGTGAAATTTTACTATAGCACATCTCAAAATGTACAATTTGTTATGCAAACTGGGCTTTGTGAACAAAAATGTGGGAAAAGCCAAGAATTGTGGAGTTGATCTGCATTTTACTACAGGATGCCTGTTTACAGAAAAATTGCCTTTTATTACCCTTTATGATTGTTAGACACTACTAAACATAGTCAAGATTTATCTGATTTTTTTGGCTTCATTATAATAGCCAAATACAATGGAAAAATAAATATTAGAATTTATATTAATATTTTTAGACTGTATAATTTTATCTCAGTATTCTATTTTTCAGCAAAAAAATTCCCCCCTTTCATAGTAAGAAATTGAATAGTCAGAATGTCCTGGGTATTCATGAACCTGTAATTGCTTATTCTTTAAGGCAGAAATGTTACACATCCCCAACCATGCCAGGCTTCAAGTTAATTCGGTCTTCCCCATCCTGACATTACCTCATTCATTAATGTTTTCAGCATGTATTTGTCTTCTTTTCATTTTGTAAGATATGGATATTTATTTATGATCACTCATCTCTATCACTTTGCCTTAGCCATTTTTTTAAAATTGCAATATTAATAACTAGCTTATTCTTATTAAGGCAAAATTTAGATTTAAGCCGTGTTCTTCTGTTTCATGATATTTGATAGACATCCTGTTCTCTCTAATTTGCTACTAATAAATTGGGTAATTTTCATTGATAAATGTGAATATCCTTGCAGGATCCTAAGCAGATGGATGTTTACTTGAATGCATTCACAAAGGGGTAGATTTTAATAAAGTACGCCTGCTCGTACTTTTGTTCACGCACCAGGCACGAACAAGAGTACGCCGGATTTTAATAGATACACGCGTAGCCGCGTGTATCCTTTAAAATCCAGGGTTTGCGCATGCAAGGCTGTGCAAAATCAACAGCCTGTGCGCGCCGAGCAGCGTAGCCTGCCTCCGTTCCCTCCGAGGCCACTCCGAAATCGGAGCGGCCTCAGAGGGAACTTTCCTTCCACCCCCCACACCTTCCCCTCCCTTCCCCTACCTAACCCACCCCCCCAGCCCTATCTAAACCCCCCTTACCTTTGTTTGAAGAGTTATTCCTGCCTCGGGCAGGCGTAACTCGCGTGCACTGGCTGTGCGATTCCCCGGCCCAGGAGCAGTTTTGGAGGCCTCGGTCACGCCCCTGAAATGCCCCCGGGCCGGAACCATGCCCGCAGCCCTGCCCTCGAATGATGCGCCACTGTGACACACACCCCCTGACACGCCCCCGGCACGCCCCCCAGGAAATCCCTGGGACTTATATGCGTCCCGGGGCTTGCGTGCGCCGCCGAGCCTATTCAACATAGGCTCGGCGCGCAGGGGGAACTTGGGGCAGGTTTTCGGGGGGTACGCGTGTATCTTACGCACATACCCCTTTAAAAATCTGCCCCAAAGTTCTCAGACCATCAACTAAAATTGTTATAGACAAATTATTAATAAGGAGGTTTTACTAGGGAGATGTTTAGCTGGCACCAGGTAAGGTAGGTTTATGTAAGTAGAGAACAGGGAAAAATGGTATGAGCACTACAGACACTGAAACTCACACCAAACTATGTTGAGCTTCAATATTAATCTTATTCTCTTCACAATATAAAGGATACAGTGTAGCCCATACTTATTAGCACACAATTCTTCTACTTATCTGGTCTTTATTCATCTCTCACTTGCACTTTCTTGATTTTGAAGTCTTTCAGGATGCCTCACTGGACTGAGGATACAGAAATGTTGCCTTACAAGTGCAGGTCCTTCTAGTCTGTTGTGATGGAGTCAGAGGAATTGTTGTTTACCCCCAAGTCCCCTCTTTTATGCTGATTTTTAGGCACTAGTACAATATGCCATCTTTGTAAGTGAATCATACCTGGCTAGAATAACTATTTATCTTACTATGGTTAGTCCAGCAGATTCAGATGAGGGCACAGTGCACATCATTGGCTGACTTGGGCCTGGATTTATTAAAATGTACTAACTATCGCATGTGATAGGAAAAGGAGTGTGTTTTATGGTAAGAGGCAGTTTATCTCAAAGTGCACTATCTTAGCACTTCACATAGGTATTACCACAAATTTCAATAACTTTTTTGCACGAAGTACCAGAATTGTTGTAATTCCTATTTACAACCACTGGGGAGAGAGAGAGAGAGATCCTAGCCATAATTCCCTCATACTAGGTAGGTATTTATACTAGAGATGTGCATTCGTTTTTGCTGAATTGGAAAATTGCAACGAAATTGTCCAATTCGGCATGTTTCAGGGAGCCCGAAAAAAATCAGGATTTTCCCATTTTTTCGCAAAAATTCGTTTTTCCGATTAGTGCGCACTAACGGGAGTCAGTGCGTGCTAACTCCCCGTTAGTGCGCGCCAACTCCCGTTAGTGCGCACTGACAAAAACTAACAAAAAGTAACAAAAAATAACAAAACCTAACGGGTTTTGTTAGTGCACACTAACGGGAGTTAGTGCGCGCTAACGGGGAGTTAGCGCGCGCTAACGGGGAGTTAGCGCGCACTAACTAAAAATTGATTTTTCGCGAAAAAAAAGACCCGAACCAAAAAAAACCGACATTTTCCATGGCGGCCGAAAAACGAAGAACGACACGAACACAAAAAACGATGCACATCTCTAATTTATACCTCTATATGAGGCCCACATAGTTACTCGAGGTGAAGTTTAGGTAGGCGTGTAGGGGTTAGGGGCCACTTTGACTTTCAGAATGAGACAAACAAACAGAACAGTGTAGGGATGTGCATTCGTTTTGAACGAATGCGCAATCCGCAATGTATAGGTCCCTATTCGTTGCATTCGTTGGGTTCTGAAACGTATGGCGAACCCCCACGAATGCAACGTATCACTAACGAATAAAACCCCCAGCCTCCTGAACACCTCCCCCCCCAAGGCTTGCCAAAAGTGCCTGGTGGTCCAGCGGGGGTCCTGGAGCAATCTCCTGCACTTGGGCTGTCAGCTGCCGGTATTCAAAGAATGCCAGTGCCTTCACCTGTGCCTTCCCCAGCATCACAGGACTCAAAGCCACACAGCAATCCCCAACCCGAGAGATGACCCAGGGGTAAGACCCCCAAGGCCATGCCACCCCACAGTATCAAACCATGGTGTACCAAAGGGCTATAGGTGCAGTAGCTATGTCTTTACTTTGTGGGGGCCCCAATGGGTTGTAGAGCTATGAGCTGGTAACAGTGCAGTAATAACCATCGCCTTTTCCATAGTGAAAATATAATACCTCTGACCTTCTCTTGCTCTTCTCACTGGCTTTGGCACTGAATGCTGTCATGATATCACTCTTTTGTCAGAGGCCAACATGAAAAGTAACTCATGCCCAAGGTGTGGTTAATCTGTAGGTTGCTGAAATGTGCAGATGCCAGGGCCAGAGAGTATATTATGCATGTGTAAAGGTTGTATGGTATTAAGGAGAAGTTACAGTCATCAACACACTCACTTGTGCCCACTCACTTGTGCCCACTCACTTGTGTCATCACTCTACTTAAAAGGCTATCTGTACCCAATCCTTTTTAGGTTTCACACTAAACAAAATATATCATCCACTTGCAGGCTGCAGGAACAGGTTGTCAGCTGCTGTGTGACTACTGAGGAGGAGTGAGGGAGTTATGTCGAGTAGAGAATGCCTACAGGCCAAGAGCAGAGAGCCTAGAGAGCTGCTTCTGCTGCTTGGGACCAGGCAGATTTCCACAGACTGGCTGGCACCCATTTACTGGCCTGGCTTGGGGATCTGTATAATACGTGTTAGCTAAGGATGATATTACAGGTATTATACAGATCCCCAAGTCCAGCCAGTACAGGGGTGCCAGTCAGTCTATGGAAATCTGCCTGGTCCCAAGCAGCAACCCTCTATCTCCTCTGCTTTTGGCCTGCGGGCATTCTCTACATGACACAACTCCCTCACTCCTTCTCCTCAGTTGTCATACAGCAGCTGACACCCTATTCCAGCAGTCGGCAAGTAAACAACGGTGCCAAATGGAAAGGTTGGTTAGTAGACAAGTGACATGCCAAATGTTTTAAGCGAAACCTGTCCCCTAAATTCTACAGCAGATATATGCTACCACTTCTATGTATGCACAGAAAATATATTGAGCTGCATATGGCAGAATGCAGGTAGCCCTACCCTGCCAGTGTATACAGATGGAAGAGTAAGTGTCAACTGTCCATGATATGATATACAGAAAGAAGGCTAAGGAGGCCCCTGACAAGAAAAAGGGAAACTCAAATAGGATTTCTGTCAGGCCTCAGGCACCTGCCAACAAACCAAACCGACAACCCCCCCCCCCCCAGGAATTTTCTACATGCTGGCACTAACTCCTCCTCCAAACCTTTTTTGTGAATAACCCCAACATTTATGACATTAGGGGGGCCATTGCCACTCCACATTCCTGCTATCCCTGTATCCCCACATTCAGTGGACAGCTTTTTAACACCCACAAACCCCTCTCCCAAAACTGGGAAGCCTCCCTGCCAGCCTCCCTGTCAACTGAAGCTCTGTGAACCCTGCACACCCCAAATTAACTTGACTCTTAGGCCCACTCCAGGAACTAGACAGAAAAGCCTCAAGGGCGGGGGGTGGACTGTGAGACTGCATATCTGAGGTCTGACTCTGCCAAGTTTCACTCCACCTCCATCCTCAACACAGAGTGGGCTGCTGTATGAGTGGCCTGTGAGCCCATTCATACAGCAGCCCACACTGTCATTTCTTTGAGGCATCACTTCTCAACAGTGGAAGCACTGTGTACGCAAAATGAATGCACATACACTGCCTGCTCTGGGGTATGCATTGGTATGATAAGGGGGGAAATTAGAAGTCCAACTTCACTGAGATTGAAAGAGGCTAGCACAGCACATCACTCACCGAGTCACACAATGACACACATATATATTGGGTACTGACTACCTGCAGCACTTCGTGCACCTATACATGGCCAATGTGTATGTTACTCCCCCAAAGACCCCCTACTGTTGTTTGGAAAGATCCAGATGCCAGGAAATCAGGGTCGCCAATAGTTTTGTGATACAAGGTATAGTGTGACCAGATCTAGATCTCCTCTTATAACCTCATCATTCCAGGATAGCCCGAGAGCCGAAGCGATACCTGCTTACTACATAATCCTCTGGCATGCCCAGAAAACAGGTTCGAGAAGAAAAGATACCCTCTCTGTATCTCCTCCACCATGGCAGCCTGCATGCCAAGTGCTATATTGGGCTCTGATGCTCTCCCTCTGGGGCCAGTGACTCAGGCTCCAGTGCAGGGAATTCCCCAGGAGAAGTAGGAACTTCCTTGGCCTGTCCTGGTGCTTGTTGGTCTTCTTCTTGTTTCTGGCTATGGTGAGCCTCCTCAAGCATGCAGTATACCCACACTAATATACTTGCCCTAAACATAATGGGGTACATTTTAAAAAACAGCGCGCACATGTACTTTTGTTCACACACCAGGTGCGAACAAAAGTACGCCAGATTTTATAAGATACGCGCGTAGCCGCGTGTATCTTATAAAATCCAGGGTCAGGGCGTGCAAGGGGGTGCACATTTGTGCAACACATGCGCCGAGCCCGGCGCACGCTGCCCATTCCCTCTGAGGCTACTCCGAAAATGGAGCGGCCTCGGAGGGAACTTTCCTTCAAACACCCCCCCCCCCCCCCGCACCTTCCCCACTCTTCCCCTACCTAACCCCCCCCCGGCCCTATCTAAACCCCCCCCTACCTTTATCGCACAAGTTACGCTTGCTTGAAGCAGGCGTAACTGTGCGTGCAGATGGCCCGCTGCCATGCCATCACCCAACCCGGGGGCTGGTCTGGAGGCCTTGGTCACGCCCCATGGAATGCCCCCAGGCCGGCACCACACCTCCCCAGAACGCCCCCCGGAACACCCCGAACATCGCGCTGCCCCCGACACGCCTTCTGACATGACCCCTAGCAAAGCCCTGGGACTTACGCGCATCCCAGAGCTTGTGCGCGCTGCTGAGACTATGCAAAATAGGCTCGGCATGCACAGGGGGGATTTTTAAGGGTTACTCGCTTAATTTAAGTGCGTAACCCTTTGGAAATCCGGCCCAATGAGTCTAGGATGGCAGATCTGGCAAAAACATGTGTTTTTATTGGGCCAGGAGGCTGTGGTGGGGTGGTTGATAGAAGGCCTTATATTATCACTCATGATAATAGCTACAATCTGTGCTAACGGCTGCGTATGCATGATAAAATCTTTTATTCCCCATACTGCCAAAAAATAGCTGTAGTTATTTCTTTCATTAAATTCTGCATTCACATCAGTGAAGATTTGAAGTGATTTGGAGTAAGGAAAGGTACACAAAGATGAGGTTTGTACAATCTTCTCTCAGCCTACCTTGATAGAGTTTTTCCCTCTCTCTCCAAGAACAATCCAAAATGTGGAAAAGCCTGTCTGGGCACTTCTCAGCTTGCGATGTCAAAATATTGTGGGAGTGATAAATTTAACGTGAGATGCAGTAAACTAATGTGCATTGCGATAACTCAAAAATTACCCTAACCATGCCTCTTTTTTTAATTGCAGGCACTATTCATGCAAAATTTATAGCAACATGATGAATCTATGTCTAAGTTAGCCAGACACGTAGTGCCAGCCTGATATAACAACTGTCTTCCCACTTACTATCTGGCTAAGTAGTATAGCCAGCAACCACTTAGCTGGATAAATCAAATTTAGCCAGCTTTGTAGCATTTGAATTGTCATGGGAACCTCAAACAGAAGTAACAAGGATATCTTCTTTATCCTTAATGTCAGGTACCTTGGATAAAGAGATGCAGACAGAATCATATGATTTAGGGTTTTATTTGACTCCAAGACACACATGAGAAATAAAGAGATTATACAGTTTTTAATAAGAACATTACCAGTGGGGACTGCTATTACCTTTCCCCAAGATTATATATCTTCAGCAAAAAGACCTGGTAGGCATCCAAGACAACAACTCAATGCAAAGTTTTGTAAGCCATTAAGCTGATAAAACTTACCATATACTGTAAGAAAAGTAAAACATTTTTATGTTTATAATTTTATAAGCACATAAGTATTGGAAGTTTTTGGAACCAATCAAAATAAAGTATAAATATAACCTCAATATAGCTAACTAGCTGAATAGGATGACTGGGCTTAAAACCAGCTAATCTGAAAGAGATAGGATATGCCTTAATTGTTTACAGGCATACATAATTGTATGATCCTATAAGTATATGAACAACTAAGCAGATAAACATTATGGGGTAGATTTTCAGAGGGTTACGCACATACGTTACGCGCATAACCCCTGAAAACCTACCCCAAACCCCCCTGCGCATGCCGAGCCTATCTTGCATAGGCTTCCAGCGCACACAAAGCCCCGGGATGCACGTAAGTCCCGGGGCTTTCCTGGGGGGCGTTCGGGAGGTGTGTCACGATCGGTGCATCATCGGGGCATGTCAGGGGTGAGACGTGTCCGGCGTGTCATTCGGGGGAGGGGCCGCGGGCATGGTTCCGGCCATGGGTGTCCCAGGGCATGGCCGCGGCCTCCGGACCAGCCACCCGACTGGAACTTGGTGTGCCGGCAGCTGGCCTGGCGCAAGTTATGCCTGCCTCGAGCAGGCGTAACTTTCGTGACAAAGATAGGGAGGGTGGAGATAGGACTGGGTGGGGTGGGTTAGGTAGGGGAAGGGAGAGGAAGGTGGGGGGGAGGCCGAAGGAAAGTTCCCTCCAAGGCCGCTCCAATTTCGGAGCGGCCTCGGAGGAAATGGAGGCAGGCTGCACACTCGGCACAGGCAGGCTGCCGATTTTGGGTAGCATTGCGCACGCCGACAGCCGGCCTGGCGCAAGTTATGCCTGCCTCGAGCAGGCGTAACTTTCGTGACAAAGGTAGGGAGGGTGGAGATAGGACCGGGTGGGGTGGGTTAGGTAGGGGAAGGGAGAGGAAGGTGGGGGGAGGCCGAAGGAAAGTTCCCTCCAAGGCCGCTCCAATTTCGGAGCGGCCTCGGAGGAAATGGAGGCAGGCTGCACACTCGGCACACGCAGGCTGCCGATTTTGGGTAGCATTGCGCACGCTGACCCCGGATTTTAATGGATACGCGCGGCTATATGCATATCTATTGAAATCCCATGTACTCCTGTTCGCGCCTGGTGCACAAACAAAAGTACACGTGTGCGCAACTTTATAAAATCTACCCCTATAAATATAGGAAGAATCGTGAGATTGAGGCTGCTTTCTTTTAAACTCAGCTGTGCCTGGAGATAGTAGTCTGAGACTTCAATTAACCAATACAGGTAATATAACCATTTTCTTCTTTTTTCTGTATCCAGTTTAGAAAAAAACTTGATCAACTTTCTCATATATAATAAATAAGCATATTTTATTGAATATCCTTTTGTCTGATTATTGAGCTCTGTCCTCATAAAAATTATTGCTTTATATTAATACATTAACTCATACAAACTTTGGGGGAGGAGAGGAGAGGAGAGGATCACCTTGCTTGTGGCTGAAAGGAATCTGTAAGTTTTTGCTTGGGACATTGTCTTTTTTAAAAGTATTGGGGCAAAGTTAACTATTTGGGAATATTATTTAGTGTGTTTGTGTGTTTGTGCTTTTAATAGTTAGTAAGACAGTGAATAAACAAGTTAGACTGTTTGTATTTTTAAATAGTCAGTCAATAAGGCAGCTAGTAAGAAGCAGTAGGTAGTGTGTTTATTTTTAAAAGTCTGTGAAGCAGCTAATAAGCAGAACTGAGTGTTTGTATTAAAAAAAAAAAAAACACACACACACACACACACACAAAAACCCCCCCAAAAAGTAGCCAGAAGCTAGAAATAAGCTAGGAGCAGTGTATACCTAAGTAAAAAGGTTGAAAAGTTCAGTTCAGTTACTCACCTTGGAAAGGTGTTGAGATAGTGTGATTTGGTTTGAATAGGTACAAACCTTTGTTAATCAAGAGAGCAGTGAGTCACTCTGGCTCACTAACTGAAGTTAACCTGTTTGTATTTCCCAGCCCACCCACCCCTAGTTCATCCTTTAATTTATAGGCAGGTGCCACTTTCACAAAAAAAAACAAAAAACAACAACAACAACTTTATTGAGAGTTTAAGAACATAAGAACATAAGAAATTGCCATGCTGGGTCAGACCAAGGGTCCATCAAGCCCAGCATCCTGTTTCCAACAGAGGCCAAACCAGGCCACAAGAATCTGGCAATTACCCAAACACCTAGAAGATCCCATGCTACTGATGCACTGATGCAATTAATAGCAGTGGCTATTCCCTAAGTAAACTTGATTAAAAGCAGTCAATGGACTTCTCCTCCAAGAACTCATCCAAACCTCTTCCGAACCCAGCTACACTAACTGCACTAACCACATCCTCTGGCAACAAACTCCAGAGATTCATTGTGCGCCGAGTGGAAAAGAACTTTCTCCGACCAGTCCCAAATGTGCCACTTGCTAACTTCATGGAATGCCCCCTAGTCCCTCCATTATTCGAAAGTGCAAATAACCGAGTCACATCTACTCGTTCAAGACCTCTCATGATCTTAAAGACCTCTATTATATCCCCCCTCAGCCGTCTCCTCAGCCTGACCTCTATTATATCCCCCCTCAGCCGTCTCCTCAGAGGTCTCCTTAAAGACCTCTATTATATCCCCCCTCAGCCGTCTCCAATATTATATCCCCCCTCTCCGTCTCCTCTCCAAGTCGTCTCCTCTCCAAGCATTCCCTGTTCCACGTTTGATCAGACCCTTGTAGGCTACTACCAGACATATTGCAAATTCACTATTACATTTAAAGGACATTAATTAGACATATTCCTACTCCCAAAGCAACCTAAAACTTAACAAGGAACTGATCAAAATTGAGATGAAGGCAGCAGTCCAGCAGCAAGAGGGGGGCTTCCCAGTCTTTTGCATCAAGTGTCATATGTATGATTTTTTACCCACCGGTGAAAAGTTGTACATGTGCATGCGATGCAAAAAGCTCCTGGCTCACAAAGAACGAGTCCGATCTCTGGAGGCTAGAGTGGCAGACCTGGAGGAGCTGAGGCAGACAGAGAGGTATATAGATGAGACCTTCAGGGACATAATAGCCAAATCCCAACTTCAGACTGGCAGCCCTGGTGCTGCTTTGGAGGAAGAAGGTCTCATGATTGGAGAGCATCAACCTGGTGTAGCAGGAAAGGATCCTGTAGCAAGGACCTGCTCTCCAGGTGATGCACTGTCCTTTTGTACCGAGGATATCTCCCCAAGGCCTACTGCCCAGGAGGGAAGGGTTAGGTCAGCCGTCATAGTTGGTGATTCGATTATTAGGAATGTAGACAGCTGGGTGGTTGGTGGGCATGAGGATTGCCTGGTAGCATGCCTACCTGGTGCGAAGTTGGCAGAACTCACGCGTCACCTAGATAGGATTTTACACAGTGAAGGGGAGGAGCCGGCTGTCGTGGTACATGTGGGCATCAACGACATAGGAAAATGTGGGACGGAGGTTCTGGAAGCCAAATTTAGGCTCTTAGAAAAAACTTAAATCCAGAACCTCCAGGGAAACATTCTCTCAAATGTTCCCTGTTCCATGTGCAGGTCACCAGAAGCAGGAGGAGCTCCGGAGTCTCAATGCATGGATGAGATGATGGTGCAAGGAAGAAGGATTCAGTTTTGTTAGGAACTGGGGATCCTTTTGGGGAAAGGGGAGTCTCTTCCGAAGAAATGGGCTCCACCTTAACCAGGGTGGAACTAGACTGCTGGTGCTAACCTTTAAAAAGGAGATAGAGCAGCTTTTAAACTAGAACATAGGGGAAAGCCGACAGTCACTCAGCAGTGCATGGTTCGGAGAGAGGTATCTTCAAAAAATACTAATGATGCATTAGAATTAGGGCATCCCGACAGTGAGGTTCCAATAATAAGAAAAGTAGTCCAAGTGCCTGTAACTAAAAACTCACCTGAGCTAAAAAATTCTAACTTATCCCAATCAATTAAAAAGCAGAATGAAAATACAAACAAAAAACAAACTTTGAAATGTTTGTATGCTAATGCCAGAAGTCTAAGAAGTAAGATGGGAGAATTAGAATGTATAGCAGTGAATGATGACATAGACTTAATTGGCATCTCAGAGACATGGTGGAAGGAGGACAACCGATTGGACAGTACTATACCGGGGTACAAATTATATCACAATGATAGAGAGGAGCACCCAGGAGACGGTGTGGTGCTTTATGTCCGGGATGGCATAGAGTCCAACAGGATAAACATCCTGCACGAGACTAAATGCACAATTGAATATTTATGGGTAGAAATCCCTTGTGTGTCGGGGAAGACTATAATGATAGGAGTATACTACCATCCACCTGGTCAAGATGGTGAGACTGACAGGGAAATGCTAAGAGAAATTAGGGAAACTAACCAAATTGGTAGTGTGGTAATAATGGGAGACTTCAATTATCCCAATATTATTTATTTTTTTATTTATTTTAAGTTTTTCTATACCGGCATTCGCGATAAATATCGCATCATGTCGGTTTACAATTAACAAGTGGAGAGGGAACAAAAAAGGTAATAAATAACATTGATCCTAATAATAATGGTAATAGTAAACATTAAACAAGTGAAAGCTAAGGGTTGCAGTTACAATAAAACAAGGGAGTAATACAACTTGGAACAGAGAAAAGAAGCTGGGGTTTTAACAGAGAGAACATATATGCCTATCAATGCATTTGTAGCATTAATGAATTGCCCTGATGAGGTGGAGTTAATTAATTACCATGTTAAGGCAAAGTGTAAGCGACTAGTTAATGATGGATTAGGGTTCAGTTTAGGTCTGGAAAGGCTTTCATAAATAGCCACGTTTTGAGTCTTTTCCTAAATGTGGGAAGGCAGGGTTCCTGTCGCAAATCTGGTGGGATGGAGTTCCACAGTGTTGGTCCTGCAGTGGAGAAAGCCCTGTCTCTGGCGGTTATGTGCCGCATGGTTTTGGAATGTGGTACTTGTAGGGATTCTCTGTAGGACTCTCTGATTGGTCTGTTGGAAGTAAATTTTTTGAGAGGAATTTGAAGGTTGAGCTGAGAGTGTTGATGTATGGCTTTGTAGATAGTGGTTATGGACTTATATATGATTCTGTAGTGAACTGGCAGCCAGTGTAGGTCTTTGAGAATTGGTGATATGTGGTCTCTTCTCCGTGTGTTTGTTAATATTCTCGCAGCCGTGTTTTGAACCATCTGAAGGGGTTTAGTGTGAGATGAAGGAAGACCTAATAGTAAAGAGTTGCAGTAATCTAGTTTAGCAAAGATTATTGATTGCAGAATAGATCTGTAGTCATGAAAGTGAAACAGTGGTCTTATTCTTTTTAAGACTTGGAGTTTATAGAAGCAGTCCTTAGTAGTTTGATTTATGAATGATTTTAGGTTTAGCCTGTTATCAATGATAGCTCCTAGGGTTTCTTACTTGTGGAGTTTGTAAATTGGGTAGTGGATTTGTGTCAATGCTACTATTTTCAGAGGAAATTAGGAGGAGTTCGCTTTTTGAAGAGTTTAGTATTAGATTTAGGTTGGAGAGGAGTCCGTCAATTTTTTGAAGACAAGTTTCCCAGAATTCTAGAGTTTTAGTGTAGGATTCTTTGATGGGGATGACTATCTGGACATCATCTGCATATAGAAAGTGTTTAAGGTTTAACTTGGTTAGCAGTTGGCAAAGAGGGAGCAGGTAGATATTAGAGATGTGCTTCGTTTTTCGCCCAAATTAGGAAATTGCACGAAATTTCCTAATTTGTTGCGGTTTCGGAGGTCCCAAAACCCGAAATGAAATTTCCCCGAATTTCGGGGAAATTTCGTTTTTCGGGTTTGCCTGCAGAGAGGGGCACAATTTTTTTTTTTTAATTAAAAACCACCCCAAACCACCCCAAACATTTAAATTAACTATTATACACCACCCCCCCCCCCATCCTGATCCCTCCCCAAGACTTACGAAGATCCCTGGTGGTCCAGCGGGGTCCCGGGTTCCATTTGCCCTCCGTGCCCGGTGTGCTACTGCAAGCCGTGCGCCTCAAAATGGTGCCGAATAGCCTGAACTACCATGTCACAGGGGCTTTCGGCGCTATTGGTCAGCCCCTGTCACATGGCCATCGGCGCCATCTTGTGCTCCTATCATGTGACAGGAGCTGACCAATGGCGCCAAAAGCCTCTGTGACATAGTATGGGCAAAGGCTATCGGCGCCATTTTGGTTACTGGCAGCCGACAACGAAATCGCTCCCGGACCCCTGCTGGACCCCCAGGGATTATTGGCAAGCCTTGGGGGGGTCAGGAGTCCTCCTGACCCCCCCATGGCTTAACGTGAGGGGGTCAGGAGGACAGTTCTGGGACAAGATGATTGTGTAATTCCTCTGATGTGCAGGATTTCCTGTATATAAATTCAGGTTGTGGGACAGGTTTTTTGCTTGTTTGTTCCAACGAAAAGGCTTGCAGTAGCACACCGGGCACGGAGGGCAAATGGAAACCGGGACCCCGCTGGACCACCAGGGATCTTCGTAAGTCTTGGGGAGGGATCAGGATGGGGGGGGGAGTGTTGTATATATATACGAAAATGCTTCTAAATGTTTTTAAATGCTTGGGGTGGATTTTTTTAAGCTTCATTTACCGATTCATTTTTCGGCCCGGTTTCGGGTTTCCTCGTTTCGTTTTTCGAAAAAACGAAACGAGAAAACCCGAATTGTACCACGAAGTATCCGAACCGAAAAACAACCCAGTAGAAAAAAACAAAGCACATCTCTAGTAGATATTAAAGAGCGTTGGTGAGAGGGAGGAGCCCTGCGGAACTCCCGAAGAGGAAGAGTTGTGCTGAGATTCTTTGTTGTGTAGTTTGACTTTGTATTTTCTGTTCCCTAAGAAAGATTTGAACCACGACAGTGCTGTTCCTGTTATTCCAATGTTTGCTAATTGAATTAGAAGGGTGGAGTGGTTAACCGTATCAAAGGCAGCTGAGAGGTCCAGGAGGATCAGTAAGTAAGCATGTCCTTTATCCAGGCCCATGATAAGGTAGTCGGTCAGGGATATTAGTAGTGATTCGGTACTTAAAGATTTTCTGAAACCATATTGGGTCAGGAACAGAATTTTATGTTCTTCGAGGTAGTCTGAGAGTCTGGAGTTAACTAATTTTTCCATTACCTTGGCTATGAACGGGAGATTGGATATTGGACGGAAGTTGGTAGGATCTTTAGGATTTAAGTTAGGTTTTTTTAAGAATGGTTTGATGGATGCAATTTTCAGGTCATCAGGATAGATTCCTTGTGCTAGGGAACAGTTAATAATGTCTGTCAGAGCATTGGAGATGGTGTCTGGTATTAGCAGGAGAAGTTTGGATGGGATGTGGTCTGATGGGTGTGATGAAGGTTTCATTTTCTTCAATGCAGAGAGTATCTCTGAAGTAGAGATGGGTTCGAAGGATTGTAGAGTAATGTCTTTGTTGTGATGGAAGTATGGGTTGGATGGCTCTGAAGTGTTGGGTCTCAGCTGTGTTATCAGGTTGGAGATTTTGTTGCTAAAGAAGAGGGCCAACTCCTGTGCTTTTTCTTGTGCTAGGTTGGCAGGGATGTCCGGAGTAATGGTTTGCGTTAAATTAGATACATAAGCAAAGTTGGATTTGGAATAAAAAATAATATGGTGGATCTTCTGTGCAAAGAAGTCCCTTTTTGTTTTTAATGTGGCGCTTTTGTATTGGTGGAGTGCGAGTTTGTAAGCGGAGAGGGAGGTCGGTGTTGGTGTTTTCCGCCATTTGCTTTCCTTCTGTCAGAGGGAGTGTTTGAGTTTTTTAAGTTCTTCGTTAAACCAAGGTTGTCTTTTGGAGGTGTTGTGTTTGAGTTTTTTTGTTGCCAGTGGACAGAGTTTGTTTGCTGCTGTTTCTGTTATCTTGGACCAAGAGTGGAGGGCTGAGTTGGGTGAGGAGATGTCTATGAGTGGGAGTTCTGGGACAAGATGATTGTGTAATTCCTCTGATGTGCAGGATTTCCTGTATATAAATTCAGGTTGTGGGACAGGTTTTTTGCTTGTTTGTTCCAACGAAAAGGCCGAAGATATTAAAGTATGGTCAGACCAGGGGACTGGTTTGCATATGGGTGGAGTTGAGTGTAAGTTAAAATCTCCCAATATTATGGCAGGATGCTCCAGATTTAGGTAAGTTGCTGTTAATTCTAGTATGGGTGATGCAATGAAATGAAATTTCAGACCTATTAGTAAAAATTTGTAACCTGTCATTAAAATCATCCATTGTACCTGAAGACGGGAGGATAGCTAATGTAACCCCCATATTTAAAAAGGGCTCCAGGGGCGATCCGGGAAACTACAAACTGATTAGCCTGACTTCAGTGCCAGGAAAAATGGTGGAAAGTATTCTAAACATCAAAATCATAGAACATATAGAAAGACATGGTTTAATGGAACAAAGTCAGCATGGCTTTACCCAAAGCAAGTCTTGCCTCACAAATCTTCACTTTTTTGAAGGAGTTAATAAACATGTGGATAAAGGTGAACCTATAGATGTAGTGTACTTGGATTTTCAGAAGGCATTTGACAAAGTTCCTCATGAGAGGCTTCTAGGAAAAATAAAAAGTCATGGGACAGGTGGTGATGTCCTTTCGTGGATTGCAAACTAGCTAAAAGACAGGAAACAGAGAGTAGGATTAAATGGACAATTTTCTCAGTGGAAGTGTGTGGGCAGTGGAGTGCCTCAGGGATCTGTATTGGGACCCTTACTTTTCAATATATTTATAAATGATCTGGAAAGAAATACGACAAATGAGGTAATCAAATTTGCAGATGATACAAAATTGTTCAGAGTAGTTAAATCACAAGCAGATTGTGATACATTGCAGGAAGACCTTGTGAGACTGGAAAATTGGGCATCAAAATGGCAGATGAAATTTAATGTGGACAAGGGCAAGGAGATGCATATAGGGAAAAATAACCCATGCTATAGTTACACAATGTTGGGTTCCATATTAGGTGCTACTACCCAAGAAAGAGATCTAGGCATCATAGTGGACAACACATTGAAATTGTCGGTTCAGTGTGCTGCGGCAGTCAAAAAAGCAAACATAATGTTGGGAATTATTAGAAAGGGAATGGTGAATAAAACGGAAAATGTCATAATGCCTCTGTATCGTTCCATGGTGAGACCGCACCTTGAATACTGTGTACAATTCTGGTCGCCGCATCTCAAAAAACATATAATTGCGATGGAGAAGGTACAGAGAAGGGCTACCAAAATGATAAGGGGAATGGAAACAACTCCCCTATGAGGAAAGACTAAAGAGGTTAGGACTTTTCAGCTTGGAGAAGAGACGGCTGAGGGGGGATATGATAGAGTTGTTTAAAATCATGAGAGGTCTAGAACGGGTAGATGTGAATCGGTTTTTTACTCTTTCGGATAATAGAAAGACTATGGGGCACTCCATGAAGTTAGCATGTGGCACATTTAAAACTAATCAGAGAAAGTTCTTTTTCACTCAACGCACAATTAATCTCTGGAATTTGTTGTTAGAGGATGTGGTTAGTTCAGTTAGTGTAGCTGTGTTTAAAAAAGGATTGGATAAGTACTTGGAGGAGAAGTCCATTACCTGCTATTAATTAATTTGATTTAGATAATAACCACCGCTATTACTAGCAACGGTAACATGGAATAGACTTAGTTTTTGGGTACTTGCCAGGTTCTTATGACCTGGATTGGCCACTGTTGGAAACAGGATGCTGGGCTTGATGGACCCTTGGTCTGACCCAGTATGGCATGTTCTTATGTTCTTATGAAAAGGACTTTTCGCACACAAAAAGTCCTTTTTCGCATGCGATAGCTTGCCGGGGGTGGAGTCATGATGGAGTTAGGATGGTGAGGGGAGGACGCAGGGTGTTGAGGAGACGGATGTGGCTGTATTTTCGCTGGCGGCAATAAGGTAAGCAGTTATCGCCGCCAGTAGCGCACCCAATAGCACCACCTTTCACGGTGGCGCTATGAGATACGAAATCTGGCAGCGATAACATAGTGGTGGTGCAATGGCTGTCGGCTTTCGCAGGCCCACCCTCCCCCCGTTACTGCTGGATTCACCATTCTATGTGAGAATGGTGAATCCAGGCCTTAATGTGTTATACTTATATGACATGGGGTCCTGGAGAGAAAGCATACCCTACAAAGGTACTCCTTGTTAATGATTCCCTCATCTAGTACTATCTGACAGTGTGAACCCAAGACAGAATATTCACCCCCTATATCTTACAAACTTTACTTTCTCATGCTCACCCCCCAAAGTGCACCCAAATTGCATGGGATAAACACTGTGGATCCATCAAGTCTAGAGGGCGTGAATAAAGTGGAGACATTCAAACACTGCACGGAGCGGCAGTAGCCACAGCAGCATTCAAACACTGCACGGAGCGGCAGTAGCCACAGAGGCATTCAAACACTGCATGGAGCGGCAGTAGCCACAGAGGCGTTCACGGAGCGGGATGCCAGTGGCCAGTAGTTGGTGTTCCACCTTCACGGAGCGAAAGGATGGAGGGCTGCTATTTCAAAAAAAAAAAAAAAAAAAAAAAAAATAAAAACAGGGGTGGGTAAGAGTATGGGGCAAGGGGGTGGCCTGCTTGTTGCAGCGGTTGCTACCCCCAATTGAGCTGGATGTCACTTGGATGCAGATTCAAAGCTGCTCTCTAAATTGGGTGGAGGGGAATTAGGGCTGGAGGGTACTGGAAGCCAATAGTAACAGGTGGGAGAGAGAAAAAGGGGAAAAAAAATGGATAAAGTGCGTAGCTTGCTGGGCAGACTTGATGGGCCATTTGGTCTTCTTCTGCCGTCATTTCTATGTTTCTATGTAAATTCTACTTATCAAAATAGGAACTAAGCATGAAACATCTTTGTCACATTTCAGGAAACAGTTGAAAGCACAACTGTTCACCTAAGCATTCTGTGATTATTAACAGACACAGAAATGATGATCAGCGTACAGTAGACATCGGAAACCCACACCTAATAGTAGTAGCAGATGATTGCCTCATATAGCTTTAGCTGTCCAACCATCTAAGCAGCTTATAGTTTATTATGATAAGGTGCTGTAGTAGGCTGGCCTCGACCTTGTTTGGTGATCAAAGTCTTTTTGTGTAAATGTTTAATATTACTGTTAAATGTTTTACATCTTATGCTTGCTTTTTTTTTATAATTCTTTTTATTTAAGGTAGGAAACATGACATAAACAAGTAGATAATATGAGATAGTATCTTTGTTACCCACCCAGAGTCTCAGGCAGTGCGGGATATAAATATTTTAAATAAATAAACGCAGAAACAAGATGATCATCCATTATTAGATCCAACACTACTTCAGGAAGTCACAAGTCAACTTTTCTATAGCATTTGGAGCCATGGTTTTCTTTACACATTCAAGTTAATTTTCAAAGGAATTATGCATGTATAATTTGCATATATGTGCATAAAAAGCTTGTACTCATGTACATGCTATTTTATTAACATTAAAAATATGTGTGTATTTCCAATTTTGCTCACACATTTACTTGCACATAAAAAGGGCTGTCTATGGATGTTCTACATTAGGGCCAAGAAGAATATGTATAAATTACTATTTTATAAGAGATTTACATGAGTACATAAGGCAACCTATTTGTACAAGTTTACACTGTTTATTATTTAGCACAATTCAATATCAGACTTATCTGGTAATGTTGGGTGGGAGGTCTGGATGAACTGGGATAAGTTCAGGGTGAAATACTTGGAGGATCTCAATGAAATGGAGACAGATTGGGTGGAATGGCAAAGATATTGGCAAACTGATTATTTCAATTACACATTACACGTGACTACTACGGTCAAAAAATAAAAAACTCCACCAACAAATCCAAATCCCTTTTCAACATAGTAATCAACATCATCTCTGAAAACCTCAACTCCAACGCACCCGTAACCAAAAATTTAAGCCAAGATTTAGCCATGTTCTTCAGGAACAAAATAACCAAAATAACTGATGCCTTCAGCACCCCCTCGATAATAGAAAATCAAATATCAACAAATAATATAACCCCATGGTCTAATTTTGAATCTATCTCCACCATGGAAACAGAAAATATGCTGAGAAAACTAAACCCAGCGCGCCATGACCTGGACACCATCCCCACTCGAGAGCTAAAGGAAATTGCTCACTCCATAGCTCCGACAGTTGCAGCAATTATCAATAAATCCCTTGAGGAAGGCAAGCTTCCTACCAAGCTAAAAATCGCAACAATCAAACCTATACTATAGAAGAAAAACCTTAACCCAGATGACTTGAACAATTACCGCCCAATATCAAACCTACCCCTCCTTTCTAAATTGACCGAGAAAGCTGTCCTAAAACAACTCAATGAACATCTTGACAACCACAAAATACTACATCCCACCCAACACGGCTTTAGGAAAAACCTCAGCACAGAAACCCTACTGCTCAACCTTTCCAATAATATACTAAGCGGTTTCGGTAACAAAATAGGCCACTTACTGATCCTCCTCGATCTCTCTGCAGCATTTGACACAGTTGACCACAAGAGGTTAATATCCAGCCTAGAAACCATTGGGCTCGCAGGCAAAACCCTAGCCTGGTTCACTTCTTTCCTAAAAAACAGGTATTTCAAAGTCTCCATCAACAACAACTCTTCTGAAGCCATCCCCCTTGAAACAGGAGTGCCTCAAGGGTCTGCACTCTCGGCCATACTCTTCAATATTTACCCCTATTACCTCTATGCCAACTCCTATCAAGCCTAGGCATAACTTACTACATGTATGCTGACGACATACAACTCCTCATTCCAATCACTTCCACCATAGAAGATGCAATGTCGCTAGCAGCCTCATACCTTGATGCAATTCAAAATATGCTAAACCACCTAAAATTATGTTTAAATATGAGCAAAACCGAATGCATTCTAATTGTAAGAAAAATCTCAGAATCAATAACCACAACACCCTTCCAAATCGATAACATCTGCATTCAACTCAAAGATAGCATAAAAGACCTTGGCATTTGGATTGACAGTGAACTAAATTACAAAAAACACATTGCAACAAAAACAAAAGAAGGTTTCCATAAACTCCAAATACTCAAACACCTAAAACTGATGCTTCACCACCATGAATTCAGAACCATCTTACAAGCCCTCATTTTCACCAGTCTTGACTACTGCAGCTCACTCTTGATAGGGCTACCTAAAATGGCCTTAAAACCACTTCAACTTCTACAGAATGCCGCTGCCAGAGTCCTAACTGGTAAAAAGAAATCAGACCACATCACCCCTGTGCTCAACAGTTTACACTGGCTACCGGTACAAAAAAGAATCAAATTCAAAATCCTAACAATTCTACACAATACAATTCACAAAGCAGACAACACAGCTCTTGACAATGTCATATATATAATCACAGGGCACAACGTACGACCAGATCAACAAGTAAACTACCTCACAAATAGATCATACAATGTAAAAATAAACACCTCGAAATCATCCAAAATACCCATCACTCACGGTGTCCCGCAAGGATCTTCCCTATCATCCACCCTGTTCAACCTATACCTCCTTCCACTCTGCAAATTCCTTACAGGATTACACCTCACATATTTCATATACGCAGACGACATCCAAATATTACTCCCGATAAACAAATCCATTCAAAGCACCCTAGACGGATGGAACCAAATTAGCAAAACAATAACGCTTCTGCTATCTCAACTATCCCTCTGCCTCAACCAAAACAAGACTGAATTCCTACTCATCTCCAATGAGCACCCTGCCACCCCACTGAAAATCAACACATCCATAATGGACATTGGTATACAACTCACACCTTCTTCAAAAAACCTGGGAGTGACCATCGACAAGGAACTCAATTTCAAACATCACATCTCCAACTTAATCAAAGATGGATTCTTCAAGCTGCTAACCCTAAAAAAGCTCAAACCCCTTCTACACGCGCACAATTTCAGAACAGTCCTGCAAACAATAATCTTCTCGAAAATTGACTACTGCAACACAATACTGCTTGGTCTCCCCGAAGCCACCATCAGACCCCTTCAGCTATTACAAAACACAACCGCAAGGGCACTAACAAACATTAAAAAATGCAGCCACATTTCACCCACGCTAAAAGAGCTTCACTGGCTTCCCATCAACCAAAGAATCCAATACAAAACCCCTCACCCTCTTACACAAGAAAATAAACAACATTGAGATGAATTGGCTAAACAATGCCATTCTCCCTCACTCCACACAAAGAAACCTCAGATCCTCAGATACCGGACTCCTAGCCATCCCAAACTCCAAAACAGCACACCACTCGTCAACCCGCAAACGTGCACTATCAGTGGCAGGCCCCACACTCTGGAACACCCTCCCGACCCCCATTAGAAATGAGCCTTCCTTGCAAATTTTCAAAAAACAACTCAAAACCTGGCTTTTCAGAAAAGCCTTCCCACCAGATACTTAACTCACATATAACCCTCCCTGAACCAACTCCTTTGAACCAACTCCCTTGAACCATCTCCCCCCCACAGCCACCCTCAGCCACCTCCTCCCCCTGCTTCACCCCCTCCCTCCTTTTGTTCACTTTTCCCCCTGATAATGTAAATAACCAAACCTTATTATTTAATTAGCCATATGTACAGTCATCTGTCCATTCTCTTCAATTATCATGTATAGTCATTTACTCGTTTCTCCCTGTTAACATGTTACAAACTGTTATCTTGCTACAAACTAGTATCTTGTTACAATCTGTTATCTTGTTACAATGTACAATAAGCATGTTATGTCTTATTTGTTTTAGTTATATGTAAACCGATGTGATATCTCGATCGAATGTCGGTATATAAAAACAATAAATAAATACATAAATAAAAATAAACTACATCTAGATGTGCCATCTTTACCACTAGCCAAACTGTCCTCCACAAGAAACAGAGCCATTTCCATCGCTGGCCCGAAATTATGGAACTCTCTACCACAACACCTGAGCTCACAAGAAAACATTAAAGCTTTTAAAAAAGAACTCAAAACATGGCTTTTCAGTCAAACATTCATAGATGGCATTGGATAATACCACAGATCACACATATTGCATCTCCTTTTCGGGTATGCAATATCAATCCAAAGACTATAGCACTTACTCACTGAAACCCAGTATCAATTCATTCCCTATACATTCCCTATACATGATTTGATATACACCTCGTTATATTGTAGATATTGATTGTAATAAGTTGTTGTTTCAGAACCAGTTCCAGTTACTGTTAAATGCTTTAGATGTAACAGGTTGTTGTAAATGTAAACCGGAGTGAAGGCAGTTTTTGCTATACCTCGGTATATAAAAACAAATAAATAAATAAATAAATAAATAAATAAATACTCATAAAATATACAAGCAGATGCTTATAAAATAGATTTAAAAAAAGTATTTTCAAGGCATTGCTGATATTTAGCCATCATGAAACATACACACATATGTTGGAAGGTAAACACTCATATTTTAAAATCTGCATAAACTAGTTACATGCAAGTTTTTAAATAGTATACTAGTTCTCCATATACACATGCATATGGGGTCTCTAGAGCATGTGGACGCACATTGACATGTGTACATCGACACATGCCAAGGGACACAGCAATTTTATAACATACAGGAATGTATTATAAAGTAGCCTAGGTGCAGGTATGTTGGTGCCCTATTTTGCAATTGGTCATGCACATCTAAGCATATCTGGGTATTAGCTGCTGTGGTGTGGCACGTCATTTCAGGGCATCTGTAGGGCTGATTTCTGGTGTTAGTATGAGCAATTTCAAGTGTTGGGTCTTACAATTTTCATGAGGTGGAGCACTTTCTGTGCATATGAGGGCTTTCTATTACCAGAATCTCCCCTGCACATACATCTTATACCTCTTACCATAAGGCAATGTGGGGAATTTTGTGTGTCATGAATTTAATACCAGTCAACCAGTAAGCCCAGCTCAATGCAGAAGACTGGATTCTTATGTTTCCTGCTTCACTATGTCTTGGGCGACCATGATGCATTACATTTCCCTTTCAGCTCCAAACAAAATCTGGGACTGGACTATCATCTCCTCATCACAATTCTGGCAATGTTCTACTCCTGTTTCCCAAAACTGTTTGTACTATTCTAATCCTTAGTAATGATTCCAAACCAAGCCTCAATTCAATTTCCAAAATTCTGTTTATTCAGTAACAACTAACACTCAAGCATAGCAGCAACAGTTTGGAAGAGGTATTCAGCGAGGCTTAAGAGAACTCAAACTTTAAGCTTTCAAGCAGACACAAATATAAGCAGAAACATGCTGCTCCTAGTCCTATTATATTCCTGAGCTGGCTTGCACAGATTAAAATGATTTCATGCCAGAGTTTTCAAGTGATTGACAAGGATAACTCTGATAGCCTGGAGTTCCAATAGATACAGGGGCGGATTTTCAGAGCCCTGCTCGCGTAAATCCGCCCAAAACCGGGCGGATTTACGTGAGCAGGGCCCTGCGCGCCGGTAAGCCTATTTTACATAGGCCTACCGGCGCGCGCAGAGCCCCGGGACTCGCGTAAGTCCCGGGGTTTTCGGAGGTGGCGTGTCGGGGGGCGTGTCGGGGGCGTGTCGGGGGCGGTCCCGGTCATCGCGGCATTTTCGGGGCGTGTCGGCAGCGTTTTGGGGGCGGGTACGGGGGCGTGGCTACGGCCCGGGGCGGTCCAGGGGCGTGGCCGCACCCTCCGTACCCGCCCCCAGGTCGCGGCCCGGCACGCAGGAGGCCCGCTGGCACGCGGGGATTTACGCCTCCCTCTGGGAGGCGTAAATCCCCCAACAAAGGTAAGGGGGGGGTATAGACAGGGCCAGGCGGGTGGGTTAGGTAGAGGAAGGGAGGGGAAGGTGAGAGGAGGGTGTTAGAGGATTCCCTCTGAGGCCGCTCCGAAATCGGAGGGAACGGGGGTAGGCTGCGCGGCTCGGCGTGCCGGCTATACAAAATCCATAGCCTTGCGCGCGCCGATCCAGGTTTTTTAATAGATACGCGCGGCTCCGCGCGTATCTACTAAAATCCAGCGTACTTTTGTTTGCGCCTGAGCGCAAACAAAAGTAGGCCTATTCGCGCTCCTTTTAAAATCCGCCCCACAGTGTGCAGTACAAGTTACAGACAATTAATGGGAGTACCTTTCAACCTCCAATGTTAAGGGTTTCTAAACACCACAGTTTCCCCAAAAGCATACAGAAAGAGAATTTATCAAGCACAGCTCAGAAATACTAAACCTTCAGTACACAGGTTCAGCATTCCCAGCATTAGGGTTTCAGAACACAAATTAATCAATTAACCCACATACAAGCTTCCCCAGCACTGGTTAAGGTAACTTCAGTCTAATATGCCTGGATGTATACAGCTCAGCCTTTCTGCAGCCTCCATTGTTGGGCTTGTCTCTCTCTCAAACCAGGTTCTAGCCAATAACCTTAAACTTAAAGTACAGCAAAAGCTCCTCTCCTTGAAATTGGCCACGCACTGGATTAGTGTTCCCTGGGGTTTGAAATAAACCCTTTGCCTCACTTTGTTTTGTCATTTTATTTCTTTTAAAGTTGTTCCTCTCTGAGTTGTGCACTAAAAGGCCTAGTCTTCTGCAGTACTTTATGATACATTAATTCAAATGTTTAACCTTTTGTTGCTTTAAAGACATGTTCCCCTGAAATCCCCATGGGAATGGCCACCATTTCCCTGTTATTTCTAGACAATGATTTAGCTTAGAAATGGGAATGTTGATCTGGGTCATCATCCTCTTCAGTACTACCTTCCATTGTTTGCCAGGTTCCCCTTGTCTGCAGCCCAGTCCAGCCTCTGTTCCCCTTTGGTTCTTTTTGTGGGAACTAGCAGCCTACTGGAGAGCTGAGAGCACCTCCCTCTGACTCTCCCCTTTTTGCACCACCTCTCTTTAACTAAGTGGCTGGAATCCTTGGATTTGTAGTCCTGCTAGTGTAAACATTGGTCCCCCAGCTTCAAGCTGTGCTGCTTTTTGCCTAAAGGCTGCCTTTTTGCACAAACACCATTATACACACACCTAAATCATCACATGTAGAGGAATTTTAGAACAAATATGTGTCCACTCCATGACCAGTTTCACCAGTTTGTTCACCAGTTTACCCTAGGTCCTCCAAATCCCCCTGGTTCTTTAGCCTGTTATTAAATTCCCCCACTTGAGTGGCTCAAACCTTACTTTATGCAGCTGTACGTGCCTACTTGTAAAACTGAGCATACACATATGCATGCCTAGGCTATTTTAAAACATAATGTGTATGTGCATATATGTTGTAAAATATCCATGTTTCTGGGAGTGCACCAATGCACACTTGTACAAGTGCACTCACCTGCCCATGTGAAATTTACCATCCCTATTTTATGTGAGCACTTTAAAAGATGATTTTATTGGAATTTATTTTATGTTTCTACTTTTTGATTATATTGCTTTTATGATTATTGTGTATATTTTTATATTTATATTTCTGTTTTATATATTTTATATTATTAATGTTATAGATTTTAACCCCTAATGCAGGCACATTTGCCAAAACATGGTCATGTCAAGGTTTTAAAGCTCTTATTTTACATACTTTTTGGTTTTATGATTTTATATTAAATTATTTTATTATTTATTACATTTAAATTAATGTTCATTTTTTTAATGTAGTTATCTGATTTGTATAGTATTTCTTTTCTGTTTCCAGCACTCCTTTTTTGAAAGTGTAAATGTTGTGAATGCACTTTTCTGAGTTCCTGAAATCTTTTTTAGATGAATCCCAGTGTTGCGCGCACAGGCCTGCTCACCTCTCTGGCTCCTCTGCAGGTCCTGGGTCAGCCTCCCCAGCAGCAGCCGCCGCGAGCTCTTCCAGGCCTCAGCGTCCCATGGTGGTGGTCGCTGGGACTTCCACTGAGTACCAGGCCTCACGCCGGAGTTCAGCGTCTTCCGTGGCATTGGCCACGCCCCTACGTGCACGCGCAGACCGCTCAGCCTCTTGTAGGGCATGGGGAGGATCCTAGCTCCGCAGCGGGCCCTGATTGAAGAAACGACTTAAGGAAGTCACTGCCTGCACTTCCTTACCTTGGCAATCGGGTTGGCATTGTATTGTATGCTAGATTGTCATTGCGTTCTAAGCCTTGTTCCAGTCTTGTTCCAGCCTTGTTCCAGGATCCTACTGTTCCAGCCTTGTTCCTGCATCCTACTGTTCCAGCATCCCTCTGTTCCTGTGTTTGTCCGTCCGTCTCCCAGGTAGTACCCTCGGACTGACTCTCTGGTACTGACCTCGGCCTGTTCCTTGACCTCTCTTCCTGCTGCCTGCCTCCTTATCTCTGCCTGCCTTGTGACCTCGTCTGACCTCTGGAACCTGACCTCTGCCTCTTTGACTACTCCTCTGACTGACCCCCAGATTCTGACCTCTGTCTAATTGACCGCACCTCCTGATTCTGGCTCTGTCCCTTGCCTTGTCATCGCCTACACTCTTCTGGTCTTCCTTGCTCCATCAGACCTACAACCTTGAATCCGACCATGCTCCCCTGCTGTTTGTGGGTATGCCTGTCTACTATCTTTCCAGGATGTCCTGCGAGGCCCACCTAAGTCTAAGCAGCCAGGGTCTCTATGGGATACTCCCGGGGGGACCACAGGCTTCCAGTGGTGAAGCTCATCCTAGCCTCTGTCTCCTCCAGTGCTCCATCCTGGGGGCAGGTGCTTCTTGGTCCCTACCAGGGAGCCGTTCTTCACTGCTCCAGGACAAGGGGCCACTCCGGAGCGGAACACCCAGTTAATCAATACATTAATATTTTTATGTATATTATTGATCCAGGAGAAAATATGATTTATTGTAAATTGTGATATGTTTTATTGGAAAAGGTAAAAATACAAAGATGGCATAGTAAACTGAGCTTTCAAGGTAATAGATCCTTTCTTCAGATGACATATTTAAAGTACATTGTAAGAAATTGCTATATGTCATATTTTATTATTACCACTGCTTATCTCTCCTATAGTGTTACTATACTTATGCAGTACTGTGCAAGAGACAGTCCCTTAGTTGTATAGCTTACAATCCATTAAAAAAAATCAGGACAAATAAGAGACTTTGGAAATTTATTCTTCATGCAAATATACATAAAGAACTGTTTACTAGATTGAAACATTTTTTAATTAGCATGATCATAATAGAAAGAAATTGAATGTGAACCGAAAAACAGATTCAGAAGAATAGAGTTAAGTGTAGCTCAGTATAGCATAGTAAAGTATACGGAAACTATCTACTGGTGTGCATTAATTCTTTTTTAGGCAAATCGGTTGATTGATTAATTCATTATAAATAATGAGCTATAGCTTCAGTAACAATCTGAATGTCTTAATTAAATGGGTACTAGCCTGATTCTCATTTATCCTAATAAAATTATCTGTCTGTACACTAACACTTTTCCCATTGAAAATGCTCCATGAACCACAACATTTTAAGAAAGATGAATGTGCAAAAATAAAATGTAAATGAACCCAGTGCATAAAGTATGTTTACTTCCCTTAATTGTGTAACACTAAGACCAATATGTTTTTACAATGTATTAAATGTTGTATGCATTCTACACTAAATTTATGATGTGCTAAATATCACTAAAATTATCCACTCTTGTATTTTTACAATAATATTTGTATCAAAGATTAACAAACTAACAATACAAGCAGTGCATTAAGTACCATCCATACAAAATGTGTAAAATGGAATTCAAAACTTAGTCTTATTTTGTTTCAATATAAGATATTAAAAATAAAAAAGACACAAAGACCAGTGGTTCTCAACAGGTTTTCAAGATATCCTCAATGAATATGCATGAGATAAATTTGCATGCATTGTATTCAAATCTCTCATGCATATTCATTATATGTTACACCCGTCGGTCGCAGACAGTTGCGACCGTTGTTGCTCACCTCTTGTTTCACTGCAATGAATCCATTAGGAAGACTTGCGGCCCCCGCCAGCTATCGCCGGCCGGCCTGCCTCTGTTCCCGGGCCTCCTTGTACGGCAAGGACACTGCCGACCTCCATATTGCCCTCGGAGTTCTTTAGGCGTGTGCACTTGCTTCCAGGCCAGTCAATGCACGCCACGGAGGGAACCCCCCAGATTACATCATTCTCCATGGACTCTTAAGCCGGCTGGCCCTGTCTGCCTACGACTTGGCAACAAGTTCCTTAAGAACATAAGAACATAAGAAATTGCCTTGCTGGGTCAGACCAAGGGTCTGACCCAGACCCTTGGACTGACCCTTGGTCTGACCCAGACCAAGGGTCCATCAAGCTCTGTTTCCAACAGAGGCCAAACCAGGCCACAAGAACCTGGAAATTACCCAAAAACTAAGAAGATCCCATGCTACTGATACAAGTAATAGCAGTGGCTATTCCCTAAGTAAGCTTGATTAATAGCCGATAATGGACTTCTCCTCCAAGAACTTATCCAAACCTTTTTTGAACCCAGCTACACTAACTGCACTAACCACATCCTCTGGCAACAAATTCCAGAGCTTTATTGTGCGTTGAGTGAAAAAGAATTTTCTCCGATTAGTCTTAAATATGCTACTTGCTAACTTCATGGAATGCCCCCTAGTCCTTCTATTATTTCAAAGTGTAAATAACCAAGACACATCTACTCATTCAAGACCTCTCATGATCTTATCATATCCCCCCTCAGCCGTCTCTTCACCAAGCTGAACAGTCCTAACCTCTTCAGCCTTTCCTCATAGGGGAGCTGTTCCATCCCCTTTATCATTTTGGTTGCCCTTCTCTGTACCTTCTTCATTGCAACTATATCTTTTTTGAGATGCGGCAACCAGAATTGTACCACAGTATTCAAGGTGCGGTCTCACCATGGAGCGATATAGAGGAATTATGACCTTTTCCATTCTATTAACCATTCCCTTCCTAATAATTCCTAACATTCTGTTTGCTTTTTTGACTGCTGCAGCACACTGAGCAGACAATTTTAAAGTATTATCCAGTGGGAACACTGAGAGGAGAGGATCACCTTGCTGGTGGCTGAAAGGAATCATTAAGTTTTTCCTTGGGACATTGTCTTTTTTAAAAGTATTGGGGCAAAGTTAACTATTTGGGAATATTATTTAGTGTGTTTGTGTGTTTTTGCCTTTAATAGTCAGAAAGGCAGTGAATAAACAAGTTAGACTGTTTGTATTTTTAAATAGTCAGTCAATAAGGTAGGTAGTAAGCAATAGGTAGTGTGTTTATTTTTAAAAGTCTGCAGAACTGAGTGTTCTGCAGACTTTTAAAGAACTGAGTGTTTGTATTTAATACAAACTGAGTGTTTATATTGAAAAAAAAAACCCCCACAAAAAAACCCCCCAAAAAGTAGCCAGAAGCTAGAAATAAGCTAGGAGCAGTGTATACCTAAGTAAAAAAGTTGAATAGTTCAGCTCAATTACTCATCTTGGAAAGGTGTTGAGGTAGTGTGATTGGGTTTGAATAGGGACCAACATTTGTTAGTCAAGAGAGCAGTGAGTCACTCTGGCTGACTAACTAAGTTGTGTTGGGTGTTTGATGTGAATAGGTACCATTCTTTGTTAATCAGCACAGCAGTGAGTCTCTCAGGAAAACTAACTGAATTGTACATCTCCTAAGGGATTGTTTTGCACTAATTTACCTTAGAAGCACATTATATATTACAAGGGAAGTGTTAAAGTTGTGTGTTTTATTTGATTAGGTACCATTCTTTGTTAATCAGAACAGCAGTGAGTCACTCAGGAAAACTAACTGAAGTGTAAATCTCTAAAGGGACTGTTTTGTACTAATTTACTTTAGAAGCACATTATAAATTAGAAGGGAAGAGCTCAGTAACCCACATTCCAGTGGGAACACTGAGAGGAGAGGATCACCTTGCTGGTGGCTGAAAGGAATCAGTAAGTTTTTGCTTGGGACATTGTCTTTTTTTAAAGTATTGGGGCAAAGTTAACTATTTGGGAATATTATTTAGTGTGTTTGTGTGTTTGTGCCTTTAATAGTCAGAAAGGCAGTAAATAAACAAGTTAGACTGTTGTAATTTTTTATAGTCAGTCAATAAGGTAGCTAGTAAGCAATAGATAGTGTGTTTATTTTTAACTTTAATATTTATTTAATATTTAATATCTTTTATATACTGACGAACGTTGGGAACATCTCGTCGGTTTACAGAGAACAGAACTTAGCAACAGGCTTTACAATTATCATATGATTATAAGAGGAACAGTAGTTATAATAATTATAATAACAATAACATATAAATAAGAGGGTGGATTATACAAGTAATAATTAACTAGGTGGGATACAGGATAGGGGTTACCTAAAAAGGGGGGGGCAGGGAGGTTCTGATAATTTGGGATGGACAACTTTGTGTTCTGCAGACTTTTAAAGAACTTAGTGTTTGTATTTAATACAAACTGAGTGTTTGTATTGAAAAAAAAACCCACAACCCCCCCCCCCCCAAAAGTAGCCCGAAGGTAGAAATAAGCTAGAAGCAGTGTATACCTAAGTATAAAAGTTGAATAGTTCAGCTTAGTTACTCACCTTGGAAAGGTGTTGAGGTAGTGTGATTGGGTTTGAATAGGGACCAACATATGTTAATCAAGAGAGCAGTGAGTCACTCTGGCTGACTAAATGAAGTTAGACTGTTTGTATTTCCTAACCCTCCCACCCCTCGCCACCCACCCCTAGCTCATCCCTTCATTTATAGGCAGGTGCCACTTTCTCAAAAAAAAAAAAAATCAACAAAAACTTTATTCAGAATTTGATCGGACCCTGGTAGGCCACTACCAGACACATAGTGAATTCACTAATACATTTAAAGGATGTTAGACACATTCCTAGTTCCATAGCAACCTAAAACTTAACTAGGAACTGATCAAAATTGAGATGAAGGCAGCAGTCCAGCAGCAAGAGGGGGGCTTCCCAGTCTTTTGCATAGAGTGTCACATGTATGATTTTTTACCCACCGATGAGAAGTTGTACATGTGCATGTGATGCAAAGAGCTCCTGGCTCTCAGAGAACGAGTCCAATCTCTGGAGGCTAGAGTGGCAGACCTGGAGGAGCTGAGGCAGACAGAGAGGTATATAGATGAGACCTTCAGGGACATAGTAATCAAGTCCCAACTTCAGACTGGCAGCCCTGGTACTGCCTTGGATGAAGAAGGTCTCATGATGGGAGAGCACCAACCAGGTGCATCAGGAAAGGATCCTGTAGCAAGGACCTGCTCTCCAGGTGATGCATTGTCCTTTCACACTGAGGATATCTCCCCAAGGCCTACTGCCCAGGAGGGAAGGGTTAGGTCGGCCATCATAGTTGGTGATTCGATTATTAGGAATGTAGATAGCTGGGTGGCTGGTTGGCGTGAGGATCGCCTGGTAACATGCCTACCTGGTGCGAAGGACCGGTGCGAAGGTGCTGGTGCGAAGGTGGCGGACCTCATGCATCACCAAGATAGGATTTTAGACAGTGCTGGGGAGGAGCCGGCTGTCGTGGTACATATGGGCACCAACGACATAGGGAAATGTGGGAGGGAGGTTCTGGAAGCCACATATAGGCTCTTAGGTAGAAAGCTTAAATCCAGAACCTCCAGTGTAGCATTCTCTGAAATGTTCCCTGTTCCACGCGCAGGTCACCAGAGGCAGGCAGAGCTCTGGAGTCTCAATGCGTGGATGAGACGATGGTGCAAGGAAGAGGGATTCAGTTTTGTTAGGAACTGGGGAACCTTTTGGGGAAGGGAGAGTCTCTTCCGAAGGAATGGGCTCCACCTTAACCAGGGTGGAACCAGACTGCTGGCACTAACCTTTAAAAAGGAGATAGAGCAGCTTTTAAACTAGAACAAACGGAAAAGCCGACAGTCGCTCAGCAGCGCATGGTTCGGAGAGAGATATCTTCAAAGGATACTAATGATGCATTAGAATTAGGGCATCCCAACAGTGAGGTTCCAATAATTAGAAAAATAGTCCAAGTGCCTGTAACTAAAAATTCACCTGAGCTAAAAAATTCTAACTTATCCCTATCAATTAAAAAGCAGAATGAAAATACAAACAAAAAGCAAACTTTGAAATGTTTGTATGCTAATGCCAGAAGTCTAAGAAGTAAGATGGGAGAATTAGAATGTATAGCAGTGAATGATGACATAGACTTAATTGGCATCTCAGAGACATGGTGGAAAGAGGATAACCAATTGGGCAGTGCTATACCAGGGTACAAATTATATCGCAATGACAGAGAGGAGCACCCGGAGGAGGTGTGGCACTATATGTCAGGGATGGCATAGAGTCCAACAGGATAAACATCCTGCCTGAGACTAAATACAAAATTGAATCTTTATGGGTAGAAATCCCTTGTGTGTCGGGGAAGACTATAGTGATAGGGGTATACTACCGTCCACCTGGTCATGAAGGTGAGACTGACAGGGAAATGCTAAGAGAAATTAGGGAAGCTAACCAAATTGGTAATGCAGTAATAATGGGAGACTTCAATTACCCAAAATACAACATGCAAGGAAAAGATTTACAGTTCATTGGGCTTCCGGTCAAGATGGTGGCAGGAAGTAGACGCTGAAAAGATCGCCGCTGAAAGATTTCTAAATTTCCTTGAGAAATGCCTCCAAAAAGAAAAGGAAAGGTGAGGGTATATCCATCTGAGATAATACCCTCGCCGATTCAGCAAGAAATCTTTCGGTACCTACTTTCACCTGCAACTCCAGGAACCGAGGATACCGCTGGACGCAGAGACCTGGGAGAGTCTCTGATTCCTTGTGAGGAGGTTTCCCTGAGCCCAGATCTGAGGAGGCCACCGGAGCGAAGGGGCGATGAAAGCGACGCGACGATTGACCCGGGGAATTGTACTGCTTCCGGGGTCACTCGCGGAGCTGAAGGGGGAGCTGGATCGGAGATGCCGGAGAAGACACCGCCTTCGACCCCAGAGGGGATTCCCGTAATGCAAGAAGCCCGGGACCCGGGAGAGCTACAGCAGCTAACTCACCTCATTGAAGGCACGGCTGTGACAACCCCAGACACTGCTGGAGCAGGAGTGGGAGAGACCAGTGTCGGCATCGGATTCAGAGGTGACCCCCCCCCCCGCCCCTCAGTGGTGACCTTAGAAGGTATCTGGGATTTAATAATGGGATTTAGATCTGAAATGAAAGCTGTTTGCACAGAACTAAGCCAAGCTTCTTCCAAGCAATATCAGGAATTAAAAGTCTTAGAAGGGAAACTAACTGAGACTAATTGCAGGATAACCCAATTGGAGAAAAAAGAAGAAAAAACTCTGGAATTTAAAGCTGTAGTAGCCAAGGACCGACTGAGGTTAGAGAAGCGTATGGAGACTCTGGAGAATAATTCTAAAAGTTTAAATTTAAGATTTTTAAATTTTCCTCGTATTGTAGGGGAGTCACCATACACCACTTTGAAAAAGTTCATGGTAGAGATACTAGGTTTCTCAGATTTAGATATAACTGTGGTGAATTCCTGTTATTTTTTACCTGTTTCAAGAAGTAGAGAATCTAACATTCCTTTTCAAGGAGACTTAACCAATTTTTTGGAAAACTCTAATCTAGTGGTAATTGATAAAGGTACACTATTAGTTTCTCTACTTACAACTTTTGATGTAAACAAAGTGATGAAGGTTTACTTTAGGAAATACCCGGTTATCTATCATGATTCTAATGTAAAAGTTTTTCCTGATTTAGCCATGGCTACTCAACAAAGAAGGAAGGCTTTCCTGACTTTGCGTCAAGAAGCCATAAATTTGGGATATAATTTTCAATTACGATTTCCGTGTAAATGTTTGATTAAAAAAAGGGATGAATGCAATATATTTTTTACACCTGAACATTTGGCAAGGTTTATACAACTTAAAGGACAACCCACCTCAACCCCAGATACATAGATAAAATTACAGGTGTTATTTTGCTACCATCTTGTTTTTTCTTTTAAAGCTGGTGTAAAATTTACTTCCTACAAATTTCAAGCCTTTAATTTGAGTCATTGTAAGTTATATTAAGAATTACCACATATATGTTTTATTTAAGATACTAAGTTTTCCTTTGTTTAATGTTAAATGATATGTGTTAATATCTGAGATTTCTGTTATGAACTATTTTGGTTTGTAAAATTATTTGAAAAAGCCAATAAATAAAGAATAAAAAAAAAAAAAGATTTACAGTTCCACCAATGTATAATATATAAATATTCAGTTTTATTCTTACAGTCAGTAGAAGAAGGCAACTCCACGTTTGTATAAATGAACAAGTATCAGTCCCCCGACACCGTCCCGTGTTTCACTGGTGGCTGCATCGGGAGGGACCACAGTGACTATAAATTCTTTAATACAAATACATACAATCATGATGGAACATAACATATGAGGCTACTCAAACATCGGAAATAAAGTGTATACTCACACCTTTCAATTGGACCATGGAGCGCGAGCGCCCTCACCCTGTCAACTCATTTAAAGAAGAAGCTTTGGCGCCAAAACAAATGCCATCGCGAGAACTTCAAAAACAGTCTCGCCCCCTTTTTTTAACCAAATAAATGCCACTCAATGCCTTTGTTGAGCCCGTGAGGGTGAATGGTGTTTAGTATAAAAATCCATCTTTGTTCTCTTTTCCCTAACAGCTCAGCATAGTCACCGCCCCTCAGAGAGGGGGGAACGATCTCCAAAACTGAAAAAGTAAGGTCAGAAATAGAGTGGCCCGAGTGTATCCAATGGGAAACCAATGGTTCTTCGATTCTAAGGAGTCTAATGTTAGAACAGTGTTCAATAATACGAGTTTTCACCATTCTCTTGGTTTTGCCCACGTATAAACGGGGACAAGGGCACTGTACCACATAAACTACCCATTTGGTTGTACAATCAGACATCCCACGTAGTTGAAAAATCTGTCCAGAGTCAGGGTGTTTAAAGGAAGAAGTTACTGAAGTGTGGCTGCACATTGTGCAGTGACCACAAGGGCTATGACATCCCATCCCCCAGGTGACTACCTCATTCCTGCTAAACATCGTGTGTACTAGCTGATCACGGAGGTTACTGCCTCGTCGAAATGAAAAACGTAAATCTCCCTGAAGCAAAGAAGATAAAGCTAAATTATGCCAGTGTCTGCGGATCATTAAGGATATGGGTTTACTTACAACCGAGAAGGGTAATACACAATTATAAGATATATTATCATCTTCAGAGGAGGGAAGAAAGAGCCAATCCCTATTGGTGTATAATGCCCTTTTGAAGGCTTTTTTCACAACCCGCGGGGGATATCCTCTATCTAAAAATCTCTGAGACATAAAACGCGATTGTTGAATAAAATCAACGCGGGATGAACATAGAGGCCGCAGTCTGAGAAATTGGCCGGTTGGAATATTATCCCTCAGGGGCTTGGGATGACAACTAGAATAGGACAGTAACGTGTTCCGGTCTGTGGGTTTCCGGAAGAGTGTAGTAACAAATTGATTATTTTCAACACAAATAAGAATATTGAGAAATGAAATGTGTAATGAATGAATACAAAAATTAAATTGGATGTGGGGATTCAAAGAGTTAAGCAGAGGTTTTACGGCAATTAGGAGACACCTCCTTCTATACCCCTCTTCCCGGAGACCCTACTGAATCGTTGCTTGAGACAATTAAATCTTTGGTACAATCGGCTCTTGATAGTCATATGATTACAAATCGGGAGGCTAAATTTTTGGTAAATATAGCTCCAGTCACACCATTATTCTACACCCTTCCCAAGATACATAAGACGTTGATACACCCTCCGGGGCGTCCCATAGTATCTGGTATTAACTCTTTGCTTGAACCCTTGTCAAAGTTTGTTGACATATTTCTCAAGCCTTTTGTATCACAGATTCACTCTTATGTTAGGGATTCATCCCATCTTATCTCCATTTTGCAGAATTTTCCGGTTCCCCCAGGAGATTTCTTTTTTGTGACCCTTGATATGATTTCTCTGTATTCCAATATTCCTCAATCTGAGGCATTACAAGTTATTGAGGATACTTTGGAAACAAGGCCCACTCCGCACCGAGTCTCTACCTCATTCCTGACTAAACTATCTGAATTAGCTTTGACAATTTTTTTTTTCTTTTTGATCAGACGTTTTACCAACAAATTAAGGGAACAGCTATGGGGGCTACTATGGCCCCCAGCTTGGCTTGCCTTTACATGGATCAATTTGAGACATCTTTTGTATACTCTTCAGAATGGTTTTCAAGAGTATCACTATGGCTCCGGTACATAGATGATATTCTTATTATCTGGACAGGATCTGATATACTATTCTTTTTATTTTTTGACTGGCTTAACTCTTTGAATCCCCACATCCAATTTAATTTTTGTATTCATTCATTACAAATTTCATTTCTCGATATTCTTATTTGTGTTGAAAATAATCAATTTGTTACTACACTCTTCCGGAAACCCACTGACCGGAACACGTTACTGTCCTATTCTAGTTGTCATCCCAAGCCCCTGAGGGATAATATTCCAACCGGCCAGTTTCTCAGATTGTGGCGTCTATGTTCATCCCGCATTGATTTTATTCAACAATCGCGTTTTATGTCTCAGAGATTTTTAGATAGAGGATATCCCCCGCGGGTTGTGAAAAAAGCCTTCAAAAGGGCATTATAGGGATTGGCTCTTTCTTCCCTCCTCTGAAGATGATGATATATCTTATAATTGTGTATTACCCTTCTCGGTTGTAAGTAAACCCATATCCTTAATGATCCGCAGACACTGGCATAATTTAGCTTTATCTTCTTTGCTTCAGGGAGATTTACGTTTTTCATTTCGATGAGGCAGTAACCTCCGTGATCAGCTAGTACACACGATGTTTAGCAGGAATGAGGTAGTCACCCGTCGGACGGGATGTCATAGCCCTTGTGGTCACTGCACAATGTGCAGCCACACTTCAGTAACTTCTTCCTTTAAACACCCTGACTCTGGACAGATTTTTCAACTACGTGGGATGTCTGATTCTACAACCAAAGGGGTAGTTTATGTGGTACAGTGCCCTTGTCCCCGTTTATACGTGGGCAAAACCAAGAGAATGGTGAAAACTCGTATTATTGAACACTGTTCTAACATTAGACTCCTTAGAATCGAAGAACCACTGGTTTCCCATTGGATACACTCGGGCCACTCTATTTCTGACCTTACTTTTTCAGTTTTGGAGATCGTTCCCCCCTCTCTGAGGGGCGGTGACTATGCTGAGCTGTTAGGGAAAAGAGAACAAAGATGGATTTTTATACTAAACACCATTCACCCTCACGGGCTCAACAAAGACATTGAGTGGCATTTATTTGGTTAAAAAAAGGGGACGGGACTGTTTTTGAAGTTCTCGCGATGGCATTTGTTTTGGCGCCAAGGCTTCTTCTTTAAATGAGTTGACAGGGTGAGGGCGCTCGCGCTCCATGGTCCAATTGAAAGGTGTGAGTATACACTTTATTTCCGATGTTTGAGTAGCCTCATATGTTATGTTCCATCATGATTGTATGTATTTGTATTACAGAATTTATAGTCACTGTGGTCCCTCCCGATGCAGCCACCAGCGAAACACGGGACCATGTCGGGGGACTGATACTTGTTCATTTATACAAACGTGGAGTTGCCTTCTTCTACTGACTGTAAGAATAAAACTGAATATTTATATATTATACATTGGTGGAAATCTTTTCCTTGCACATTGTGTTTTGGTTACTTGCTTAAGTGCAAGGCTTTGCTTCTGTTGTTCTATTAGACTTCAATTACCCCAATATTGACTGGGTAAATGAATCATCGGGACACGCTAGAGAGATAACATTCCTGGATGGAATAAATGATAGCTTTATGGAGCAATTGGTTCAGGAACCAATGAGAGAGAGAGCAATTTTAGATCTAATTTTCAGTGGAGCACAGGACTTGGTGAGAGAGGTAATGGTGGTGGGGCCGCTTGGCAATAGTGATCATAATATGATCAAATTTGATTTAATGACTGGAAGAGGAACAGTGTGCAAATCCAAGGCTCTCGTGCTAAACTTTCAAAAGGGAAACTTTGATTAAATGAGAAAAATTGTTAGAAAAAAACTGAAAGGAGCAGCTACAAAAGTAAAAAATGTCCAAGAGGTGTGGTCATTGTTAAAAATTACCATTCTAGAAGCACAGTCTAGATGTATTCCACACATTAAGAAAGGTGTAAAGAAGGCAAAACGACTACCGGCATGGTTAAAAGGAGAGGTGAAAGAAGCTATTTTAGCCAAAAGATCTTCATTCAAAAATTGGAAGAAGGATCCAACAGAAGAAAATAGGATAAAGCATAAGCATTGGCAAGTTAAATGTAAGACATTGATAAGACAGGCTAAGAGAGAATTTGAAAAGAAGTTGGCTGTAGAGGCAAAAACTCACAGTAATTTTTTTTTTTTAATATATCCAAAGCAGAAAGCCTGTGAGGGAGTCAGTTGGACCGTTAGATGATCAAGGGTTTAAAGGGGCACTTAGAGAAGATAAGGCCATCGCAGAAAGATTAAATGATTTCTTTGATTCAGTGTTTACTGAAGAGGATGTTGGGGAGGTAACCGTAATGGAGAAGGTTTTCATGGGTAATGATTCAGATGGACTGAATCAAATCACGGTGAACCTAGAAGATGTGGCAGGCCTGATTGACAATCTGAAGAGTAGTAAATCACCTGGACCGGATGGTATACACCCCAGAGTTCTGAAGGAACTAAAAAATGAAATTTCAGACCTATTAGTAAAAATTTGTAACCTATCATTAAAATCATCCATTGTACCTGAAGACTGGAGGATAGCTAATGTAACCACAATATTTAAAAAAGGGAATGGCAAGTTATTTTGTTGTAAGCCACGTTGGATAATCCAAAAAGTGGCGCTATTGGGTGGTGCTATTGGGTGCGAAACCGGCAGTGATCGCACCGCGGAGGTGCGATCGCTGCCGGCTAGCGCAGGACCGCCCCCCTTAGTGCAATTTTCTAAAGTATTGCAGGCCTGTGATACTTTAGAAAATGAGGCCCTATGTCAGGAAGGTAGGGATGTACATTTGTTTTAAATGAAATAGACTAATTTCATAAAATTAATACTTCATATGAGTGTGCACTAACAGAACATAGTGCGTGCTAACTGAAAATGTTACCAAAAAGTTTAAAAGTGTCAATTGGAGGAGCAGTTTGCTAGCTAGAGGTATGGTTCTGCACTCCAATTGGCTGTATCCTTAGTTAAGTGCATAATACCCAGGTAGAGATGAATCAAGCTAGGGCAAGAGAACATTGTAGAAATCTTATCTTTGTGTATCTTTCCTCATTTCAAATCACATCCAGTCTTCACTGATGTGTAGTGTGCTGTTCGTACGTCTGACTGTGTATGTAAAACTGGCCTCAAACCCTAGTCCATCACCAAAACCTCACCTCAAGTTACTAGAAACAAAAAAGTTACTAGAAACAAAAAAGAAACTAAAGCCCCTTCTACTCTATAGGGATTTCCGCACAGTACTCCAAGCCATCATTCTAACTAAATTAGACTACTGTAATTCACTCCTGCAGGGCCTTCCAGCATACACTACCAAGCCACTCCAGATGGTTCTGAATGCCACTGCAAGGATCCTTACCAATGCCAAAAAAAGGGACCATATCACCCCAATCCTACAGCACCTCCACTGGCTCCCCATCAAATATAGGATCCAGTTCAAGACCTGCATGATGGTTCACAAGGCACTACATAACATCTCCCCCCTCAACCTAACTTTCCAGCTTCAACTACACTCTTCTAACAAACCAACCAGAAGGGCATACCAGAACAGAATGATCACCCAACCTGCAAAATCTACCCTGAGGAAACGCGCTCTATCCACAGCGGGCCCGTCACTCTGGAACTCACTACCACCGGACCTCCGCCTAGAACCGTGCCATACAACGTTCAAGGTGAAACTCAAGACTTGGCTCTTCCTTCAAGCTTTCCCAGAGAGCTAAAGCAGGAAGAACAAACATCCAGCCTTGTCTTACCACAATAATGTAATGCTCACATTGAGTCAGTTTTTGTTCCAAGTTGTTACCTAAGTTGATCTTAGTTGTTTCTTAATATAATATATTACACTGTATTATAGTTCTTCTGTTCATTATATTATATTTGATATGTTCCATGTAAACCGCCTACCCGGCGATAGCTATATCTGTTAAATGTGAACCGGAGTGATATGTATTGTATACAGGAACTTCCGGTATATAAAAACCAATAAATAAATAAATAAATAAATAAATAGATGACTCTCCTATTGAGGTATAAATAGTTGACTATTAGAAGAGCCTTATAAAGAGTGTCTCTCTTTCTCTTCTCTTAGCTTCTAAAGTAGAAATATCACAGGTGTGATGAATTTAACACATATTGTGCTAAAATACCTATGCAAACTGCTAAAATAGAACACATTGCAGTAAGTGAAAAATTAACACACCCCTTTTTTTTTTTATCACAGGTGCTATTCATCTGAATTGTATAGCATTTTGATGAATCTAGGGGTAAATTGGCCACTGTTGAAGACAGGATGCTGGGCTCAATAACAATTCTTATGAAAATCTTTTTTAGATCTTTCATTCAGCATTACATATCATTATGATTTCTTTTTTTTTTTATTCAGGTTTAGATTTACTTTGCTTACTTATATTTACCATTGCTTTCTTGAGTAGATACACTAAGAGATTTTATGTATCATAGTGGCGTGTTCATGGGTCCACATCAAGGGACACAGCCATTTTATAACATATATGTGTTTATGCACACATATTTTAAAATAGCTTGAATGTGTGCACATGTGCACACAATTTTAAGTGGGTGAGCTCCTGTCCATGCAAATACTGCTTCTACCACATAAGTGGGGGGATTTTAAAAGACATGCATGCCAAAGCTACTGCCAGTTTTCTTAGTTCATTTCCAGTTTGCACAGTTAAGGGCAAACTGGGAATGAAACCCCCTTAGTTTAAGAGCCTTTCTTCCTCTCTGTTAGCCCCAAAATTTAAAATCTAGATTGATCAGCCTAGATTTTTTAATTTAGAAGTTAATTGTCACCATAGCAGAAGTAAAGTTATGGGACAGTGACAGCGGACCCCAACATGCATCAGTGCGAGTAAGAATTTACGCACACATTTTAGTTTAAACTCTTGGAACGCCCAAGCCGCCCAGACAATGTACATGCCTCACCCCTTTTGGGAAACTTTTCATTTGTGTGTGCAGTAGCAAGTATGTGCATATTCATGCGGCTTTTAAAATCTACTCATCCTGTCTCAGCCCAACATATTCGCGCATCCCCTAATTTTGGCACCTGTCAGGCTTTTAAAATTAATTAAGTGTTCACTTTTTTTAGGGATGTGAATCGTTTTTCTGACAGATGAAAATATCGTATGATATTTTCTAATCTGTCAAGTATTGGGGGGTCCCCGAAAGCGATAGGAAAACCCCACAAAATGTTTGTGTGGTTTTCTTATCGGTTTTTACTGGGTTTTTTTTTTTTTTGGGGGGGGCACACAGAAAAAAAACCCCCAAACCCACCCCAACCCTTTCGGCTCGGGACAGCTGAAAAAAAAAGCGGTGAGAACACGATATCAGAAATGATTCCGGAAACGATTCACATCTCTAATTTTTTTTTTTAAAGTTTCACCTCTTCCAAAAGGAATGCAATAAAGCTGATGTTCTAACTGACAGTATTTACTATTGGTTACAAGTCATTTGTGTGCAATTTTGCTATGAATGCCAATGAGTTCCAAGCTCATTAGCATAGGCAGCAAAATTGTGAAAGACCTTTTTATTGTGTTGCTCTGGTCAGGATCTTTGTGTGTTCTCAGCAGTGGCAATGTTCTAACATCACCTAGGGATTTAAAGGTCCTCACAGTCATTGTGAGGTACCCCCTTAAGCATATGAAAAATTAACTAGTGGTCTAGTACCCCCCCCCCCCCAACTCCTACCCCATGCCCCTCAAGGACCTAAATGTAAACTCCTAATGCCTTTTAGAAGCCATGCTCCCTTCTTTTCCCACCTCTTTTTCCCCCTAAAATCAATCAAAATCTCAATTTGGAGTCACAACCCTTCATGCCCCAAATGCTTATCCCAAGGGCAGGTGCAATCCTAACTCACTCCTGCCCCATTGATGCCCAGTTCCAAAATGGAGTCAGCTGAGCACATGAGCTCCTTTGCTCATGTCAAAGGAACTCCAGAGGTCATTGTGGAGATTGCTTCTGCCCACAAAGATGACCTTTTGCTGGGGTAAGAATTTGGGGGCACAGGTGGATAGGCAACCATAAATTAAGATTTTGATTTGTTTTGGGAGCAAGGGAGCAGGGCTTTTAAAAGGAGTTCTAGTATTTGCATTTACAGCCCACAAGGGTCTCAGGGTAGAGGTTGGGGGGGGGGGGGGGGTAATTAGACCAATAGATATTTCACATACACTTTGAGGGGGTGGGGAATTTAACACACACTTTGAGGAGGAGGGCTTGAAGAGCCATTATATCTCCATGGTATTTCTTGTAAAAATCTATTTCCCAGGACCACAATGAAAACAAACTAAACCACATTGAGGCATCACTTTTTTTCTTTGTGTGTGTGTGTGTGTGTGGGGGGGGGGGGTGATGGTGGGGGTTGTTAATTAGGCACACAAAACCTTTTTTACTTGCTTGTTTTCACAAAATTGTCCAGTAATGAGCTCATTACTGGGCAATTTGTTGAAACATCTGTGTGTAGTGAACTATATGAGGAAGTTTGCTTCTGCAAAGCAAACATTTTTTGCAAAAGGGTTTTTCAAACAATATAGTGCAAAATGTCCACACTTTCTTATGTTTGCATGATTGTGGGTGCATTGTAAAATTTTTCATGTGAAAAAAAAATACCTTTTGCAAAAATATGTTGCAACTTAGTACATCAGTCACAAAGTATGTATAGCATAAGTCATACAGATACAGTAATTATGGAAGGTCCATTCATCAATGAGTTTAAAGGTTAGAAGTTATTAAACACTACCAGTGTCTATAAATGTTCTTCTTCCTGGAGTCTTGAATTTGATAAAGTGTTGAAACAATCATGTGCCATCTGAAAATCCAAGCACAAAAATGTTATTGTATATTAGGAACATTTGGTCATTCTATTTTGAGCTGCTAACAGTGCAATCAACTGACATTTACATCTATCCATTACCCAAAAATGTCTTAAAATAAAAGGACATGTTTTTTACTTATACTAATTACACTTTCAAAGTCTGAATTTGAAAAATGAAAAATCTGGTTTTCTTTCATCCAACTAAGTAAATGTCTTGTGAATGTAAGAGCAAAAATCAGTAAGCATTGATTTTATTGATTCTCTCTAATGCACTTCTTACTTTAAGATGAAATGTACAGAAGCAGTACACACCTCTTCAGCTCTAGCATGTTGGAAGGATAATGAGCTAATATATTTCCAGTCATTGCATTGGGATTTATAACTGTGCTTTTCTAGGTTATGATACATTTTTAGGACCAAGAAAAGAGACTGCAATAGCAAGCCTTTAATACCCCATTGGCCCAGCCTCAGATCTGAAGAAAAGGTCTGTGGATACACAAAAGTAAAAGTACTAAAATCTCCTTTAATGGCTCTTTAAAATTTATCATAACTTTCATAAACTCCAGTTTTCTCCAGGAACACTATGGAAACTAGTAATCTATACTATTAAAATGATCCTTACCATAGAATCATTTAAATAAGCTGTGTCTCACTTGAACCCCCCTGACATAGCTGCAAGACAAGAAAGGAACTCTTGGGATGAGAAAGAGAATCCCAGATAAGTTGTTACAAATTTCTGTGAAGGCCTCTATTCTCCCAAGCACTCTGAGTCTCTGATGTCTCTGATGTCCAGGTGGGCGCCCACCTCAGCACCAGTGATCATCAAACGATATGGTTTAATATCACAAAAAAGATACAGAAAAGAAGCACAAAGACCCAAGTTTTGCAGTTCAAAAACATGGACTTTGATGAAATGGGGAATTACCTGAAGGAAGAACTAAAAGGCTGGGAGAATGAGAGAGATGCGGATCAACAGTGGACCAATCTAAAAGGAGCAATTACCAAGACAACTAATCTATATGTTAGAAAAGTAAAGAAAAGCAAAAGAAAAATGAAACCTATCTGGTTCTCAAAGGAGGTAGCTGACAAAATAAAGGCTAAAAGAACACGTTCACAAAATATAAAAGATCCCAAAGGGAGGAGCACAAAGAAGAATATCTGGTAGAACTGAGGGAGATGAAGAAATTAATCAAGATGGCAAAAAGTCAAGCGAAAGAGAGGATTACCAAGGAGGTAAAGAGAGGTGACAAAACATTTTTCAGATACATCAGTGAAAGGAGAAAAGTTCATAGTGGTATAGTGAAATTGAAAGGTGGAAAGGATCAATGTGTGGAGAGAAATGAAGAAATGGCAGAAATATTAAACAAATACTTCAATTCTTTGTTCACTAAAGAGGACCCTGGAGAAGGACCGTCGCTAGTTAACAAGAAACTGGAGGGGAGTGGAGTAGATGTAACTCCATTTACAGTACAAAATGTATGGGAAGAGCTGGAGAAACTGAAAGTAGACAAAGCAATGGGGCCTGATGAAGTTCATCCCAGGATACTGAGAGAGCTCAGAGATGTGCTGGCGGGTCCGCTGTGTGACCTGTTCAATAGATCCCTCGAAACGGGAGTGGTGCCGAGTGCTTGGAGAAGAGCGGTGGTGGTCCTGCTTCACAAGAGTGGGAACAGAGAAGAGGTTGGTAACTACAGACCAGTTAGCCTCACTTCGGTGGTGGGAAAAGTAATGGAGTCACTGTTGAAAGAGAGAATAGTGAACTATCTACAGTCAGGAGAATTGCTGGACCAGAGGCAGCATGGATACGCCAGGGGAAGATCCTGTCAGACAAATCTGATTGACTTTTTTGACTGAGAATCCAAGGAATTGGATCAAGGAAGGGCACTCGATGTCATCTACTTGGATTTCAGCAAAGCTTTTGATACAGTCCTGCACAGGAGACTGGTGAATAAAATGAGAAGCTTAGGGGTGAGTGTCGAGGTGGTGGCCTGGATTGCAAACTGGTTGAAGGACAGAAAACAATGTGTGGTGGTAAATGGAACTCTCTCCGAAGAGAGAGCGGTGTTAAGCGGGGTACCGCAAGGATCGGTATTGGGACCGGTCCTGTTCAATATCTTTGTGAGTGACGGGATAGAAGGTAAGGTTTGTCTTTTTGCAGACGACACTAAGATCTGCAACAGAGTGGACATGCCGGAAGGAGTGGAGAGAATGAGACGGGATTTAAGGAAGCTGGAAGAGTGGTCGAAGATATGGCAGCTGAGAATCAATGCCAAGAAGAGTCATGCATATGGGGAGTGGAAATCCGAATGAACTATATTCAATGGGGGGAGAAAGGCTGATGTGTACGGAGCAGGAGAGAGACCTTGGGGTGATAATGTCTAACAATCTGAAGTCGGCAAAACAATGTGACAAGGCGATAGCTAAAGCCAGAAGAATGCTGGGCTGCATAGAGAGAGGAATATCGAGTAGGAAAAGGGAAGTGATTATCCCCTTGTACAGGTCCTTGGTGAGGCCTCACCTGGAGTACTGAGTTCAGTTCTGGAGACCATATCTCCGAAAAGACAGAGACAAGATGGAGGCGGTCCAGAGAAGGGCGACCAAAAAGGTAGAAGGTCTTCATCGAATGACTTATGAGGAGAGATTGAAGAATCTAAATATGTACACCCTGGAGGAAAGGAGGAGCAGAGGTGATATGATACAGACTTTCAGATACTTGAAAGGTTTTAATGATCCAAAGACAACGACAAACCTTTTCCGTCAGAAAAAAATCAGCAGAACCAGGGGTCACGATTTGAAGCTCCAGGGAGGAAAACTCAGAACCAATGTCAGAAAGTATTTCTTCACAGAGAGGGTGGTGGATGCTTGGAATCCCCTTCTGGAGGAAGTGGTGAAGACCAGAACTGTGAAGGACTTAAAAAAGGGTGTGGGATAAACACTGTGGATCCATAAAGTCTAGAGGACATGAATGAATGTGGAAAAAAGGATTTGCATTCACAAAAAACCAGGGAGTAGCTTGCTTGTTACGGGGGTTACTACCCCAAACCAAATAAGTCTGTTACTTCACTTTCAATGCATATCCAGCATAGCTCTCTGCTTCAACGGCAGGGAAGAAAGTCTGATGCTTCACTTTCAATGCATGTCCAGCATAACTCTCTGCTTCAACGGCAGGGGGAATGAAGAAAAGAGGATCTATATACAGACAGCAAGCAAAAAGGACTGAATTACATAGTCTGGGAAAACAAATAAGCATGGCTGTAGCTTGCTTATTGCGGTGGTTACTACCCCTAACTAATTAAGCTAAATATTTCACATAGATGCAGTTCCAACACTGCTCTCTGCATTAATGGTGGGGGTGGAAGGGAAATAGAACCAAAAGGTTACTAAGAGCCAAGAGTAACAGATAAGTATGAGAAAAAAATGTGCATAGCTTGCTGGGCAGACTGGATGGGCCGTTTGGTCTTCTTCTGTCGTCATTTCTATGTTTCTATGTTTCTTTGAGTCAATCCAGACTGGTTTACTAGGGAAGCCATAAAAATCATAGAAGCACCCATAGATAAAGCCCTCACATTGAAAGAATTGCATCAAGCCACTAAATCCTTCAAGCCAAACAATAATGGTTTGCATCTATTCTTCTTTATATTTATGAATGATATTGTGTGATTAGATGCCTGTACCTCACTTTGAGCTTATTGATTGATAAGGTGAATAACACATATTTTAAATAGTAAATAAAAAGGTCAGAAGACAGGCCGACTCTCTGAATAATATGGTCTCCAACCTTCAACAGTTCACTTTTGATCCTGAAGTTCTTCCAAAGTACACAAATAGGGACTAACAGCCCTATCACTAGCACTATCCTACCCATTCACTAACAGCTTTATCAAGGCCTGATGTTTGCTGAAGATGGTGACATCATCCATGTTGAAAAATCATTTTTTTTTCTATGTCTTTTTTATTAAGTTGAAATGCATACATAGTTTAATGTGCGTATTGTATAAACAGTAAGAGTAGCATAACAAACTATTTTAGAGAGGCATTGAATTACAGAAAAGAGTCATTAAGTGTTGCCAGCCCAATGTGAAAGCTGAACCTTCTCTGAGCCAGCTTCTTTTTCTACCCTTCCCCTCTTCCCCCTTCATTTAGCCCCCCCCCCCCCCCACCATCCCTCCCCTCCCACCCCGTCCTGCTGGTATGTTGCTAGTCTGTTTTGTAGGCTATGTTTATTACTATATTTAAACTGTATTTAGACTCTATGTAGACTGTATTGCGACTGTCTTTAAATTCCAGTTATTTATACTATGATCTGTTACGGTGTGATATTGCCTCTGCACGTGTACCCCCTCAAAGTACAACAGTACTTTGTGAGCAAATGGTAACATAGTGGTAAACAGGAAGAAACAAGTGGTAAACAGGAAGAAACAAGTAAAAAGATAGATATAGAGATAGGAGTACGCTCTATCATTTACATTAGACTGTGGTTAGTACCTCACTTCTTTGTAGCTTAGCAGTTAGGCCAAGAAAGTCCTAAACATTTGTTGAATCTCCGTGGTATGGCTTTGTATATATGGGGTCCATATCTCCCTTGTGATTTTCCAACGAAGTCCATGAGCTGGGTTAATTGTCTTGCTTTCGAAAATAGCCATTTTCAACATCTTGTTTGTCCACTGTTGAAATTCCGGGGCTTTCTCCGATAGCCATTGGGATAGTATAGTCTGTTTAGCTAACAGGGCAGCCTTGCACAGAAATAGTTTTTGTGAATTTCCAGATCTTGATTGGTCCACCAAAAACTGCCCCAACAACCATACCTTGTGGTCTGCCGAAATAGAGTGAGGATACAGAGTAGAACATAAAGCTATAATTTTTGACCAGAAGGAACATATCACTGGACAATACCAAAAACAGTGGAGGTAATCTCCCTCAGATATTTTACATTTAAGACAAAGTGCTGATTGACATATTTTCATCTTAAAAGCAGTTGCAGGATCGTAGTAAAGTTGCCAAATGAATTTAAATAGTAATTCTCTATGGTTTGCATTAACAGACACCTTGTGAATGTGTCGTATGTATTGTTTAACATCATGTTCTGAGAGGTCGAATTGTGGATAGTGTGCCCATCGTGCTACAACCTCCGAATAAAGTTTATTTGGTATATTATCCCTAAACATTTTAGCATAGTGCAAACAAGATATCTTACCTAAGCGTGTATTTGAGAAAATGCTTGTTAACTTGGTAAGGTGATTTTCAGGGAAAGTATGCAAATTCCAAGTAATCACATAATGTCTAAGTTACAAATAAGCATAAAAGTCTCTGCTGGATAATTGGTACCTATTCTGTAATTCCTGAAAAGTGTATAGAGCCGCCGGTGAGTGCGTGAGAATCTAACTGATGGTAACTAACCCCTTCTGTGCCCATTGATGAAATATTGCTGAATCTAATCCGGGAGCAAATTGGGGGTTTCCCTGAATGGTTAATAAGGGGGTAAGTGTGGACCTTAGCCCGAAGAGCTTGCACACAAATTTCCACGCTAGTCTTCCAGATTCCAAAATCATGTAATTCCTAAGTTCGCTAGGTACCGAGGAGGGTGGTATCTGAACTAAAGTAGCCAGTTCATAGCCCTGGAACCAAGTCTGTAGATGGGTATGTGGTGAGCAGTATGTTGTGCCTGTGAACCAGTCTTTCAGATGTCCCATTAGACATGTAACATTATATTTCCTAAAATCTGGACATGCCAAACCTCCCTCTCGAGAGGGTGCTCCTAACCAATGAAATTCCAGCCTAGCCCTCCTTCCTCCCCATATAAAGTGACGAAGGCATTTATGGATTTCTTGGAGGTCCTTCTTATGCAACCATAGAGGAAGCATCTGCATTACGTACAACCATCTGGGCAGCTCAATCATTTTGAAAAGATGTATTCTTCCCGTCAGAGATAAAGGCAGTGATGCCCATTGTTGTAAGTGAGATTTAAGTTTCTTCAGCATTGGGAGTATATTACTATGGTAAAGTTTGTCAACTTCTGTAGGGATGATCACCCCCAAATATTTGAGGTGACTGGTTGACCATCTAAGCAGGAAGTGCGTGCCCCAATTTTGCTGGAGGTTGCCGTGCACTGCCATGGCCTCTGACTTCTCCCTATTTATTTTGAGCCTGGAAAAACTACCAAATTTATGCTGATGTTCTAAGACTTTAGGCAATGAGTGTTGGGGGGGTAGTAAGAAAAATTAAGATGTCATCAGCAAACGCCGCTACACGAAAAGAGTGTATTCCCATTTCCAAGCCTTGGATGTCATTATCCTCAGCAATAGCCCGCAATAACGGGTTGATGGATAATATGTAGAGGAGTGGTGAAAGAGGGCAGCCCTGCCGCACTCCTCTTCCAGAAAGAAAGGCATCTGTGAGCATGCCGTTAACCAACAAATGTGATGTAGGGTCTGAATAGAGAAGAGACAGATATTGAATAATTGCCCCCGAAAAGCCATAGCGTTCTAAAACTGAAAAAAGGTAAGGCCATGAAACCCGGTCGAAGGCTTTTTCAGAGTCGAAACTGACCACTAATGATGGTATCTTATGTTTGTTACAGTAAGCCATGGCTGATAAGTTTATTAATATGTAGACCTGCCGATCTGCCTTTGACAAAACCCACTTGATGATTAGATATCAAATGAGGAAGGATAGCACTCAATCGAGTGGCCAAAATGTTAGCTAACAGTTTCAAATCACAGTTAAGTAAGGATATTGGACGGTAAGATGCTGGTTGGGTCAAATCCTTCCCCGGTTTAGGAAGTATTGTTATATATGCTTTATTAAAGTCTGGGGGGAAAAACCCTTGGGCTAGGCCAGCTTGGAAGAATTGACATAAAGGCTCTTGTACTTGGTTCTCAAGTATTTTATAATAGTCATAGGAGAACCCATCTGGGCCCAGGGATTTGCCTACCTTGCAGTTTTTAATGACCTGTGAGACCTCTGAGGGCATGATGGGTTGATTCAAGATTAATAGTTGTTGGGGAGTTAAATGAGGTAACTGAATATTTTTAAAGAACTCATTTTCCTCTAGTTTCCCCCCTCCCCTGTCATCAGTGTATAAGGCAGCATAAAAAGCACGGAGAGTCTCCTCTATTTCCACCTCCCGAGTCGCCCAAGTACCCATAGGGGTTCGTAGTTTCTGTATAAATGTCTTGCTTAGAGACGTGCAATTGTTTATCACGAATTAGGCAATTACAAAGAAATTGCCTAATTCGTCCTGGTTCGGGGGCCCCGAAACCCGAAAAGGATTTTCCCCGAACTTCGGGGAAAATCCATTTTTCGGGTTTGTATGGGGAGAGAGGCACTTTTTTTTTTTAAATTAAAAGCCACCCCAAACATTAACTATAATAACACCCCCCCTCCCAATCCCATCCCGATCCCTCCCCAAGACTTACCAACATCCCTGGTGGTCCAGCGGGGTCCCGGGTGCCATTTGTCCCTCCGTGGCGTGCCCAGTGTGCTAGTGCTAGCCACGCTCAAAATGGTGCCGAATAGCCTCTGAACTACTATGTCACAGGGGCTACCGGCGCCATTGGTCAGCCCCTGTCACATGGTAGGAGAACCGACCAATGGCGCCGAAAGCCCCTGTGACATAGTATGGGCAAAGGCTATCAGCGCCATTTTGATTATTGGCAGCCGACGACAACATCGCTCCCGGACCCCCGCTGGATCCCCAGGGATTATTGGCAAGCTTTTTGGCCAGCTTGGGGGGGCCTCCTGACCCTCCCAAGGCTTGCCAATAATCCCTGGGGGGTCCAGTGGGGGTCCTGGAGCGATGTTGTCGTCGGCTGCCAATAATCAAAATGGCGCCGATAGCCTTTGCCCATACTATGTCACAGGGGCTTTCGACGCCATTGGTCGGTTCTCCTACCATGTGACAGGGGCTGACCAATGGCGCCGGTAGCCCCTGTGACATAGTAGTTCAGAGGCTATTCGGCACCATTTTGAGTGTGGCTAGCACTAGCACACTGGGCACGCCACGGAGGGACAAATGGCACCCGGGACCCCGCTGGACCACCAGGGATGTTCGTAAGTCTTGGGGAGGGATCGGGATGGGGGGGGGGTGTATGTAATGTATTAAAATTAATTTAAATGCGTGGGGTGGGGTTTTTTTTTAGCTTTGTTTTCCCGCATCGTTTTTTGGCCCGGTTTCGGTTTTCCCCGTTTAGTTTTTTTTTTTTTTTCAAAAAAACTAAACGATAAAAACCGAACTTTACCACGAAGTATCCGAGTCAAAAAACGACCCGGTAGCAAAACACGAAGCACATCTCTAGTCTTGCTACGGCGTGATCTGACCAGATTTGCAAGTAACCTTCCGGATTTGTTGGCGTACTGAAAGAAACTATGTTCAGCAAATTGGAGTTTCTTAACTGCTCTCTGATGTAAATAATTTTGTAATGTACTAAGAATGGTATGATATTGCGTCATATGGATTTCAGAAGGGCGTTGGATCATCAACTTTTTGGCTTGTACTAATTCTCCTTCTAATTGTAAAATGTTTTCATTTAGTTTCTTATTTCTTTGTCGCAGGTAAGATATTATTTCCCCCCGTAGCACGGTTTTGCTGGTTTCCCAAAAAAGCTGGGCATTTTCCAGGTGTTGTTCATTACTCTCCTTAAAAAGAAGCCATTTAGAGCGGAGGAATTGATGAAAATCTGGGTCATTTTTCATATATGCGGGGAAACGCCACCAGCGCGTTTGCTGTGCCCGAACCCCTATGTTGAGGTCCATCCATATCAAGGAATGATCCGAGACACTCGCATGCCCTATGCTGGCATCGGAAACAAATGGAAAAATCTCCTGGGCCCCCAAAATGTAATCAATACGGGAGGAGGTTTTATGGACCTTAGAAAGGTGTGTGTAATCCCTTTCTTCTGGGTGTAGGAGCCGCCAGGGGTCCAGAACCTGTAGGTCCTTGCAGAGGTTTGCTAGACAAGTATTGGATGGGCATACCGTTCCCTGATATGGTGTTGTGGATCTGTCTAGTAGGGGATCCAAAACTGTGTTAAAATCCCCTGCAATAATTAGCCAGCCTTGTCTGTGGGTCAGCAAGAGGTTTCTTATATTTTGGAAGAAACTCGGAGACATGGAGTTAGGACCATACAGATTACATATCGTAACTTCTTTCCCCTCTAATGTTCCTACGAGTATGGTATATCTGCCTTCTGGGTCTGCAATTTCGGTAACAAGTTGAAAACTTACATTTTTGTGAAATAAAATTGCAACCCCAGCTTTCTTCCCTTGTGCCGGAGAAAAGTATACTTGACCTACCCATTCACGGTGCAATTTTTTACTCTCGACTGAATTCAGATGGGTCTCTTGTAAGCATGTTATATCTGCTTTCACCCTCCGGAGAGCCTGTAAAACTTTTGCTCTTTTAATAGGTGTCCCCAACCCATTGACATTTAAGCTTGCTAATCATATCTTAACTTACCTAAGATTACAAACAATTGTAATACCTAGTGTGATGTCTGCTATAATGAGTCTATGAGCCCCCCAGCCTAGGCTCACAGACTTGGAGATCCATCTCCATACTATGTTATGACAGTTTAAATAATAGTGAAGCAATACCTGAACAGCCAGACCAGTTTCTCTCCATTCTCCAGCTAGGACTCCCACCCCCTCTCTCCTGAACCCCCCCTTCTGCCCTCCCTTCTCTCCCCCTCCCCCCTCCTCCCATTTCCCATCCCTTCTAAAACACATTAGTAAAGTTACTACCTCTAAAATTAGGGGTAGTTAAGAGGACACGTTCTGATGTGTTTCAGCACCATCCACCAGGTAAAAAAAACATTATTACAACTTTTAACAGGAAAAAACCCCACAAACAACATTTTACCAGACTTTAAGAAAAGAAAGAGAGGATCCCTTCAGCATTGAAAATGTTACCAAAGCTGCAACTGTTCAAATGCTGCTTGAGGGTATAAACAAAACAAATGCTTGAACACTCCCTCTATTCTCACTCCTCGATGAGTCACTGATTAGATACCAGGTGGCTGGGGTCCCCTCCTCAGTGTCAAGCTCTTGTATTCAGCCAGCCCAAAGAAAAAAGCAGTGCATAAACCTCTGCATCACAGGATCCCAGAATGCTCTCAAATTACATGGTTCTCCCTCTATCTGCAACGTGCTGACATCATAGGGAAAAAAATCAAACAAACCACTGAAACTTTATTCTGTGTGGTTAATGAACAGGAAACAACATTTTCTTTATCAGAATTAAACTTTCATAACTTGAAATCTTCCTGACGGTTAATTCTACTGTGACCTGCTGAGGAGTCCCTGGTGGTGTTTCCTTTCCTTCAAAGTTTTGTTTAAGGTAAACTGCCAGTATTAGCATATATATTATTCAATTCCTTCTGCAAAGGCTTTTGCTGCTTCTACCTCGGAGAAAAAATGAGCTTTTCCAGCGTGCCATATTTTCAGCGTGGCAGGGTACTGAAGTTGGAATCTGATGTTTTTCTGATAGAGTGCTGTACAGATCGGACTGAAGATTTTCCGCTTTAGAGTAAGGGGTGCAGAAAAGTCTTGAAACAAGCGCACTTGGGATGTTTGATATTTAAGATTCCCCTGAGTTCTGAAGGTTTGTAGTATTTTTGTTTGTGGGACCAATTTATGATCCTTGCAATAACCATTCTTGGTCGGGGTTCCCCATCCTTTTTTTTACCTAAGCGGTGCGCACGTTCAACTCGTAGTTTTCCTTCTAATTCTGCTAAACTCAGTGCCTCTGGTAACCATTTTTCAAGAAACTGTTCCATAGTTTGCTCTTCTATGGACTCTGGTAAGCCTGTTAGCCTGATATTATTTCTTCTGGACCTGTTTTCAAGGTCATCAAGTTTATTTGTTTGTTCCTCTACTTTCTTTTCCAGTGTGAGGATTTTTGTAGTCAGGGAAAGATTGTCATCTTCTAAACTGGAAATACGAGCCTCTGCATGGTCTAAGCGAGGTGGAAGTTCGCTGATGGTGTTTTTAAGTTCCTGAAACTGAGAGGCCAACTCAGCAAATCGGGAGTCTAAAGCCTTCACCACCGCTTCTGTAACTTGAGTTGTTAAATCTGGCATAATGTCTCTATGCTGCTCTGTGGCTTGGGGGGAGGGGGGATTTCGGCCTGGTGCCAGCGCCATCTTGTCTGAGGTTTCCTTAGCTTTATCTTTTTCTTTTTTTCCCCCTCTCAAGGGCATGCTAGTTGCCGATTTAAGCATAAATTTATCGATAGACATGTACAGCACTTATCTGTTGCAGAAAGAATAGTTTTTTCCAGTCTATGGAGGCAGATTACGGTGGATTAAGGTGGATGGTGCTTAGAGCTGGCACGAAGCACGTCCTTCCAGCTTCACCACATCACATGACCTCCTGAAAAATCATTTTTGATGCTGGCTTCCTTGAATGTTTGTTACTGTGAATCCTTTGATTCCTGTGTGAGATCTGATAGAAATAAGCAGGTCACAAGCCTTTTTTTCTCCCTGTAGACTGATCTTAAGGGTGGGGGAGATGGGAGCTCAGCACCAATAATGCTTATGGGTAGCATAATCCTAAATCCATTACTGAATGAATGGTGATGTTGCGTCCATCGGTGCTAGATGGCTTCGTCCCGTTGGCCTCACCTTGTTCACGGCTCCTCCCGCTTACCTTGGGAAAATGGCTACCGCTGCGTCTACAAGCTGACTTCACCAGTGTCCCAAGAACGGCTATGATGCTGCCTCCCACCATGCTCCTCCCAAGGGCCTACTAGGGTGTGCGCGCGCATGCCACCCACTAGGGATGTGCAGAGCAAAAGTTTAAGTTCATATGTCCATAAGTCGAAAGGGGGTCCCATTTGCGGTCAATATGGACATATGGAGAATTCCATAAGTTGAGTCTATGTCCATATGTGCAAATAAAAATTTAAACCCTTCACCCTCCTTAATCCCCCCCCCCCACCCCAAGACTTACCAAAACTCCCTGGTGGTCCAGCGGGGTCAGGACGCCATTTCTGACCAACTTTGCAAGGAGCACGTGACGTCGGCGTCACGTCGGAGTGACGCGGCGTCACGTGATTCCCCGCGGGTTCCCTCTGGCACCCTCGTTCGACCCAAAAGGAACTTTTGGCCAGCTTGTGGGGGCCTCCTGACACCCCCAAGCTGGCCAAAAGTTCCTTTTGGGCAGAATGAGGATCCCGGAAGTGACCCCGCGGGGAATCACGTGACGTCGGTGCCACGTCGGAGTGACGCGGCGTCACGTGATTTCCTGCGGGGTCGCTTCCGGGATCCTCGTTTGGCCCACAAGGAACTTTGGCCAGCTTGGGGGTGTCAGGAGGCCCCCCCAAGCTGGCCAAAAGTTCCTTTTGGGTCGAACGAGGGTGCCGGAGGGAACCCGCAGGGAATCAAGTGACGCCGCGTCACTCCGACGTGGCGCCGACGTCACGTGATTCCCCGTGGGGTCGCTTCCGGGATCCTCGTTTGGCCCAAAAGGAACTTTTGGCCAGCTTGGGGGTGTCAGGAGGCCCCCCCAAGCTGGCCAAAAGTTCCTTTTGGGTCGAACAAGGGTGCCGGAGGGAACCCGCGGGGAATCACGTGATGCCTCGCAAAGGAGTTCAGAAATGGCGTCCTGACTCCTCGCTGGATAGATTTGCATGCACTGCTTCCATTGTATGCAAATTTATCTCATATATATTTATTGTAATATTCTGAAAACTTCATTTGTTAGGTGTGCCCCAAGAACTGGATTGAGAAGGATAGATTTTAATTATTTATTTCCATAATTTAAGCCATGGTATATCAAAGAACAATCATATAATGGCAATAATACAATCATTAACAGACATCGAAACGAATAAATACACAGCAAGCCTGCTTAGATCATTCAATAACAAATCTGTTTAAAAAGCTTAGATATGCTAAATCTCAAGCTCAAAAGCTTATTTGAACAGAAAATTATGTAGTTGCTTTTTCAAAGCATTTGTAGAGATCATGGTGCACAAGCTTTTTTGTAGGTTATTTTAGTAAATAGGGCCAGCTACTGGAAAAGACCAATCACATGTTTCAGAAAGATGGGCTAAAAGCGGAGAGAGGACTTTAAATAGGCCACACTGAGCTTATGAAGGATTATAAATCGGCAACATGGCACAGATGGTCCAGATCCAATGTCGAGTATTATTGCCTAGAAGCTTATGGATGAACATATTGTCTTAAATTTGATTCTCCAGTTCACTTGTAGCATGTGAAGTGAGCAAAGCACTGGAATAATGTTCTCCCTCAATCTGGTGTTTGTCAAAACTCTGACAGAGGAGTTCTAAACTATCTGTTGGGCCCTTATAATATTTGCTGGCTTGCCAAAATAAGTGGAGTTACAATAGTCTATTGTTGATATTACCAATTCTTGCAACATTGGAAGGCACCTCAGCTTAAGTATTATACAAAATTTGAAAATGGCTGCTTTTACTACCACATTTACCTGTACCCTTATAGACAGATCAATTCTAGCCAGGTATGTGTATATCTATCTCTATATCTCTATAATCCAACTTAAAAAATGGGAAGAACCTCACAGATAAAGGGAAAGGAACAATTCCCCTATGAAGAAAGGCTAAAGAGGTTAAGTCTCTTCAGCTTGGAGAAGAGACGATTGAGGGGAGATATGATATTATTATTATTATTATTTATAGATTTTTCTATACCGGGGTACGTAAAAAACATCACCTCGGTTTACATTCAAACAGTAATACAGCATTGCGCTTTACAATTTAACATGGTAACTGAACAAATACAATACAGTATATAACTATGTATTAAAAGAATATAAGCAATATATGAGAGATTGTGGCGGATAGGAAGAGTAGTTGAGGATACAGATCATTGATAGTAGGCTTTTTTAAATAGCCAGGTTTTAAGGTTTTGTTTAAATTTTTTGTGGCAGAGTTCCTGGCGTAATTCAGAGGGCATGGTGTTCCATATAGTTGATCCAGCAATGATGAAAGATCGTTCTTTTGTACTAGAGAGTTTAGTCAGATTGGGTGCTGAGATATTTAGTTTGGCTAAATTCTGGAATCTCGTTGGGCGGGAAGACATTTTGAATTGCAGTTGATCTGTGAACCAGAGCATTTCTCTGTTTTGAATGGCTTTGTGTATCAGCGACATAGATTTATAAATTATCCTGTAAGCCACGGGTAGCCAGTGCAAAGACTGAAGAGCTGGAGTGATGTGATCATGGCGGCTTGTGTCAGTGATAATGCGGGCAGCTGCATTTTGCAACATTTGCAAAGGTTGAATGGTGGCTTTAGGTAGACCCAGTAATAGAGCATTGCAGTAATCAATTTTTGACAAAATAGTTGCTTGTAAGACTGTGCGGAAATCATATTGGTATAATAGAGATTTAATACGTTTAAGAGTGTATAGCTTAAAGAAACCATTTTTTTACCGTGTCCGCGATGAATTTTTTAAACGTGAGATTGCTGTCAATGATGATACCAAGGCTGCGTACTTGTTGTGAAATAGAGGAGTTGTTTTGAGAAATATCAGAGTTGATCAGAATTGTATTTTTTGGAGGTGAGATTATGATAAGTTCAGTTTTATTGGTATTTATAGCCAAATATATATATATATAGATAAAATATTTATATATATATATAGATAAAATTTATAGCCAAATATATATATATAGATAAAAATCTATAAAAAATGTGAGTGGTGTTATGGCCGCCGGCCGCGGCAGCCCGCGACCGGGGCCAACTGTCATGGCGGCCGGTCGCGGCGGTCCGCGGCCGGGACCCGGCACTCACCCGCGGCGTCGGACCTCCACGGAGGCTCCTGCGGTTGCAGGGAGCCTCAGAAGATGTTCTCCACGCGGCCTGGACCGACATGCGGCCGGCCGCAGGCTCCTGACTCCCGCCGTGGCTCCGCCCCCTTCCCGGACTGCCTAGTGCCGCGCGCGCGGCTGAAGACTACTCTTAAAGGGGCCACGACAGGAAGTGTCGTGGCTCCCTTTTGCAGCACTTCCTCTGGATCCTGTATTTAAAGGCAAGGTCTGTCCCTCAGACCTTGCCTTAGTATTGAGGTTAGTTTGGTTCTGCGCTTTTGGTTCCTGGTTCTTCGTCCCGCTCCTGCTTTGCCTTCCCTGCTGCTTGATTCTTCTGGTTTGGACTTCGGATTGGATTTGGACCCCTCTTGGACTCTGACTTCGGATTTGGACTTGGATCTCGCTTTGGACTCTGATTCGGACTGGCGTTGGACCTCGCACTGGACTATCGACCCTTGGACCGGCTTTGGACCCCGATCTGGCTTTCGACCTCTGGACTGGCTGCGGACTATGTTTGATTACTGACTCTGGGACCAGCTTGTTGGATTTCCTCTACTCCCCACAGAGATCTTCTCACGACCTGCTGGAGGCGCCAGCCGTCTGGAAAACACGACCTGCAGGAGGCGCCTGCATCCAGACCATCTTCTGTCTTCGGGGAGTCGTCTAAGTCCCAGCGGCCGTGGTCCTACGGGCTCCTCCTGGGGGTTCACGTGCTTCCAGGGCGAAGTTCGATCCAAGTCGTCCACAGGCCTCACCATCTGACGGTAGTAGTCATCAAGGAGCTTCATCCTTAATCTACCGCAGAAACAAGGGTCCACGAACCAGCTCGTAACAGAATACTAAGGCCATGGATCCGGCAGAGGCCTCAGCCCGGCAGGCTATTCCTGGCATAGCCCAGAAGGTTATGGAACAACAGCGCATCTTGGAATCCATGGCAGCATCCTTGGAGAGACTGAACGCCAGGATGGACGCTATGGCAGTAGCTCAGGCTACCCCGCCACCTGTAATTCCGGTGGTACAAAGTAATATCCGGACTATGATTACCCTACCTACCCCTCCGCGATATGCTGGTGATTCTCGATCCTGTCAGGGGTTTCTCGACCAGTGCAGTATGCATTTCCAGCTGCAAGCTTCGTTATTTCCAGATGACATCACCAAGACCACATATATTTTATCGTTACTGGAGGGTAAAGCCCTTGCGTGGGCTTCTCCATACTGGCGACGTTCAGATCCAGTCCTCCGAGACCTGTCCAAATTCCTAGAACTATTCCAAACCGTATTCGACGATCCAGGAAGGCAAGTGGTTGCGGGCTCCAAACTTCTACAGCTCAGACAAGGAGGAAGACCATTGGCCGACTATGTCATTGAATTTAGGACATTGGCATCCGAACTCCATTGGGAGGAAAATTGTCTCCGATCTATTTTTATGGAAGGACTGTCACCCAGAATAAAAGACGAAATGGCAGCCCGAGAACTACCCCAACCCTTGGACTCTATCATCGAGTTAGTAACCCGAATTGATCGGCGGCTTCAAGAGAGAGCAAGAGAAGCATCTAGTACGAGGAGACACATTCCTGGGGCTGCAGCTATTCGCCCGGTTCCGGTTTCCCAGACCTCTAATAAACCGGAGGGAACTACTGAAGAGCCCATGCAGTTGGGTCGGGGCCCACTTTCTCCAGAAGAAAGACTAAGACGCAGGAAAGCAGGGCTTTGCCTTTACTGCGGAGAAGCAGGTCATCTGATTGCCCGATGTCCCACGCGTCCGGGAAACTTCAAAGCCTAGGCTCCATCGGGGGAGTTACCCTAGGCATCACCTCTCCGGCTCCCCCACTCACGCTGCATGTTTCCTTGGGGTTTGACAAACATCGATTCTCCGCACTAGCTCTAGTGGATTCTGGAGCTGGCGGAAATTTTATTCTTCAAGATGTGATCCAACAACTACACATTCCTACGCGCTTATGTCCTAAGCCGTTGATTATCTCTTCCATCCATGGAGATCCCCTGCTGGGGAGGATAACTCATCACACCGTTCCGTTGGACTGCCACATTTCTCCTAACCACTCTGAAAGTATTTCGTTCTATGTCATTCAGAGGGCCATTCACCCCATAGTCCTGGGCATCCCCTGGTTACAGCAACACAATCCACAGTTCGACTGGACATCTATGACACTGATCGGTTGGGGACCGAATTGTCAGAAAACATGTATCTCTATACCCAATTCATCGCATAGTTTCATCTGCACCTCCCGATTAGAGGGTCTGCCCTCTCAATATCAGCAATTCTCTGATGTCTTCTCCAAAAAGGCTGCGGATATTTTACCTCCCCATCGTGAATATGATTGTTGCATCAATCTGATCCCCGGCACCACTCCGCCCCGGGGAAGAGTTTATCCATTATCAGCTCCAGAAACCCAAGCTATGTCTGAATACATTCGGGACAATTTACAGAAAGGATTCATCAGACGCTCCAAATCCCCTGCTGGAGCTGGGTTCTTTTTCGTGGGGAAAAAAGATGGGACCCTACGCCCATGTATAGACTTTCGAGGGCTAAACGCTATTACCATAAAGGACCGGTATCCGCTACCACTCATAGCGGAACTTTTTGACCGTTTACACGGAGCCCAAATTTTCTCGAAACTTGACCTCCGAGGAGCTTATAATCTCGTCCGTATTCGAAATGGGGATGAGTGGAAAACGGCATTTAACACAAGGGATGGACATTATGAATATCTAGTCATGCCGTTTGGGTTAACCAATGCTCCAGCAGTATTTCAACATTTCATTAATGAGATATTCAGGGATCTGTTATACGTATGTGTGGTCGTTTATCTGGATGATATCTTAATTTTCTCTCAGAATTTACAGGTGCATCGACAACACGTTATCCTAGTATTACAACGTTTAAGAGAGAATCACCTCTATGCCAAGCTCGAAAAATGCATCTTTGAGCAAGAATCCTTACCATTCTTGGGGTACATAATCTCTAAAGAAGGCTTTCAGATGGACCCATCCAAATTAAAATGTATACAGGATTGGCCTCAACCTAATGGACTACGGGCCTTGCAACGTTTTCTGGGTTTTTCTAACTATTACCGCAGTTTTATTCTGAACTACTCCAGACTAGCAACACCTCTCACAGCCCTTACTCGCAAAGGCGTTAATAACAGAGTTTGGCCTCCTGAAGCCGAGGGGGCATTTCGGGCGCTCAAGAACTCTTTTCTCCAGAAGCCATGCTTGCGACACCCAGATCCTAGACGACCGTTTATAGTTGAAGTTGACGCTTCTGTTGAAGGGGTAGGGGCCGTCTTGAGTCAAAACGATCTTACGGGAACATCTCATCCCTGCTCTTATTATTCCCGGAAATTTTCACCAGCCGAACGAAATTATTCTATTGGAGACAAGGAACTTCTCGCCATTAAACTGGCTTTTGAAGAGTGGCGGCAGTGGCTGGAGGGAGCGCAGCACCGGATTACAGTTTACACGGACCATAAAAATCTGGTTTATCTTCAACAAGCCCAACGCTTGAACCCTCGTCAGGCCCGATGGGCTTTGTTTTTCACACGATTTGATTTTGAACTGCGGTATCGTCCGGCTAGTAAGAATATTAAAGCAGATGCCCTGTCTCGCTCATTTTCGGAAGAGGATATAGAGGAACCTATCCAACATATTATTGATCCAGCTCGCATCTGCTTGGCCGCAACCTTCACGGTACCACCTGGGAAAACGGTGGTGCCCAAGAGACTACGAAACAAGGTGTTGGCCTGGGGACATGACTCGCTGCTATCAGGACACCCTGGACGAGCCCGGACGCAGGCACGTCTTCAGCAATATTATTGGTGGCCGGGTATGGGCAAAGACATTCAAGCTTATGTGGCATCCTGTCCGACTTGTGCTCAACATAAAGTCCCTACAGGAAAACCGCACGGACTCTTGCAGCCATTGCCAATTCCTTCGAGACCCTGGACACACATCTCCACGGATTTCATTGTGGAATTGCCACCCTCGGAAGGCAACACTGTTATATGGGTAGTAGTGGATCGTTTTTCCAAGATGGCCCACTTCATTCCTCTACCCTCCCTTCCGTCTGCTCCCCGTCTAGCTCAGCTGTTTATGCGCCATATCTTCAGATTTCACGGTCTTCCGCTTCACATTGTTTCGGACCGGGGACCTCAGTTCACTGCTCATTACTGGCGTAACCTTTGTAAAAAATTTCGCATTTCCCTGGACTTTACCACCGCGTTTCACCCTCAAGCCAATGGTCAGGCTGAACGCACAAATCGGGGTTTGAAGCAGTTTTACGCCTATATGTCAATTCCTGTCAAGATGATTGGGCGACGCTTCTGTCTTGGGCTGAGTTTTCCCACAATTCCCACGCTTGTGTATCTACGGGGGCGTCCCCATTTCAGATTGTCTTCGGCCGACAGCCCAGACCTCCCTTGCCGCTCCCGTTACTGGTTCCTTCTCCGGCGGCTCAACTTACGGCGGCTCAGATAAAACAGCTTTGGATCCGTACCCAGCGGCTGCTCTGTCGGGCAGCTCTCTCGGCCAAGAAATTTGCCGATAGGCGACGTCTGCCCGGACCCCAATTCCGCCCTGGCGACAAAGTGTGGTTGAGCACCCGACACATCCGCCTCCGGGTTCCCTCCATGAGATTGGCTCCGCGCTACATTGGGCCCTTTCCGGTGCTTCGCCAACTGGGACCAGTGACTTATCAGCTGCGATTACCTACGTCTTTGCGCATCCATAACTCCTTCCACGTGTCTCTTTTGAAACCTGTGGTCCTCACCTGGCCTTCTCGGAAACTTCCTGCTGTACCACAGCTGCAGTCTGAAGATGAGTCCATCTACAGGGTACATGAGGTACTGGACGTTCGAAAACGTGGCAAAATATGGGAGTACCTTCTCTCTTGGGAAGGATTCGGGCCTGAGGAGAATTCTTGGGAGCCTGCTAAGAACATCTTGGATAAATCGCTTCTCCACACCTTTCACTCCGACCATCCGACTAAACCCAAACCTTCTAGGGGGAGGCCTAGAGGAGGGGGTACTGTTATGGCCGCCGGCCGCGGCAGCCCGCGACCGGGGCCAACTGTCATGGCGGCCGGTCGCGGCGGTCCGCGGCCGGGACCCGGCACTCACCCGCGGCGTCGGACCTCCACGGAGGCTCCTGCGGTTGCAGGGAGCCTCAGAAGATGTTCTCCACGCGGCCTGGACCGACATGCGGCCGGCCGCAGGCTCCTGACTCCCGCCGTGGCTCCGCCCCCTTCCCGGACTGCCTAGTGCCGCGCGCGCGGCTGAAGACTACTCTTAAAGGGGCCACGACAGGAAGTGTCGTGGCTCCCTTTTGCAGCACTTCCTCTGGATCCTGTATTTAAAGGCAAGGTCTGTCCCTCAGACCTTGCCTTAGTATTGAGGTTAGTTTGGTTCTGCGCTTTTGGTTCCTGGTTCTTCGTCCCGCTCCTGCTTTGCCTTCCCTGCTGCTTGATTCTTCTGGTTTGGACTTCGGATTGGATTTGGACCCCTCTTGGACTCTGACTTCGGATTTGGACTTGGATCTCGCTTTGGACTCTGATTCGGACTGGCGTTGGACCTCGCACTGGACTATCGACCCTTGGACCGGCTTTGGACCCCGATCTGGCTTTCGACCTCTGGACTGGCTGCGGACTATGTTTGATTACTGACTCTGGGACCAGCTTGTTGGATTTCCTCTACTCCCCACAGAGATCTTCTCACGACCTGCTGGAGGCGCCAGCCGTCTGGAAAACACGACCTGCAGGAGGCGCCTGCATCCAGACCATCTTCTGTCTTCGGGGAGTCGTCTAAGTCCCAGCGGCCGTGGTCCTACGGGCTCCTCCTGGGGGTTCACGTGCTTCCAGGGCGAAGTTCGATCCAAGTCGTCCACAGGCCTCACCATCTGACGGTAGTAGTCATCAAGGAGCTTCATCCTTAATCTACCGCAGAAACAAGGGTCCACGAACCAGCTCGTAACAAGTGGAATGGAACAAGTAAATGTTAATCAGTACGGGGATGCCATTTCAACATCCTACCACAGCTGGCTTTTGATGTTAGGGAGAACTGTTAGTGGGTAGAGCTTGAGTGCTAGGGAGACCTTTCATCCTGTCCCTGTGTCCTTGATTGCTCCAATCTTGATTCTGTTCCTGGTTCCAGAACCCTACTGCCTGCAGTTTAAAAAATAAAAAGGAAAGAGTCTGTTTAGTCTAACTCACATATCTTCCAAAAAGAAATCTAGAATGTTCCCTAGATGTTGTCTGGCTAGCTTGTTGTTCTGATCGCTATCTAATTTGAAAAACAAAAGATAATTAATTATCCCTACCTCTGGTAATACCAGGTGGACTTGTGTCACAAACACATACATTATCTTGTTCTTTGTCTTATGTCTCAGTCTCTTATATGTTGCAGCTTTGGACTGATGCATGTCTTTCCTTTTAAAACCTTTCTCTTTTCTTTTAAAACAGCTTTGGGACAATAATTGTGTATCCTGCACCTAGATGTCCTTTGAGGCAATTAAAGTTTTCTGGAGGAAGTCAGCCTACCGTATATATATTCCCATTTCTCTTCTTTAAATACTTGAGCTGATCCATCTGTTTATTTCATCCTGAAATTGTTGTTATTCTGGTGCTGGAAAATTTAAAAATCAACCCCACCCTTGATAAAACTATAGGGATCTGAGATTCTATTCCTGCAACTTTATGCAACTCAGGAACATTCAAGTCTCATTTAAAGATTTTTTTTTCCTCAGGGTAAGACCAACTGTCCTTTTATCCCTTAGACTATCAAATCTACTGCTGATTCTTTAAAGGACAGTTCTAACACTGTACTTAGTTTATATTCAGTTCAGAGGACACTCACAATTTTAATAACCCAAAGTTCCCTCAGGGAGGACTCATGGGCAAACTCCCTAATACCCTCTTGGTGAGTATTAACTCTGAGTTCTGACTTCTTCAAAGTTTCCAATTAAAATTCATTTAAAGTACACTTAAACTCAATATTGCTGTTGAAAGTGGGATAAAAGTTAACTCTCCTTTGAGAAATTCAAATCCTCTTTTATGTCTGAGAGTTTTCTTTCTGTTATGTTGTTTTAACAGCAACCTCACTCTCAGCTCTAATACTTGCTTTATCTTCTAATTAAGCTGAACATTTTTCACCTGCCTTCAGCATTTAATTTAATTATCTGACTTCTTTTCCTAGTTCTTACTGACAGGTCAGGAAACAATAAAGAAAAATTAAAAAGAAAAAGAAAACACACATACAAACTTATTCACTAAAAATTATGTCTCCACAAGTCCCCTGTTCATGTTTCAACATTTTAATAGCATTTTAGCAGATCCTGTGTCAAGAAAAACCACACATTACCTCTGCACTCTTTGTGCTACCTCAGGTTCCATTCAGTTCTCTATTACTGAATGTAAATTTTTCATGGATGACATTGTATGGGAAAAATAGTACCAGGGAATGTAGTAAACCAGTGGTTAAAATATTTAAAACCTCTCTTCTCAATTTCTCTGATTAGTAAAGAAATGAATGAATGTGTATTTTTTTTTTGTGCTTTTCTAAAGTAACATAGTTTTCCAAGTCCTTAGTGATGACTCATCACTGTATTTTTTACAGTATTACTATATCAGCCTCTTCACAGGCTCTAACTATATGTGACAGCCATACAATATTGCCAAAATATGCTCTGAACTGTTGACTGTGGTAAAATCTGGACCAAGTTAGTTAAAAATGTATGGGTCTGAGATATTTTGTACAATTTATTTGCATTTTTTAATAATATTTACCTCAAATATTACTAATTAAACATTTCTAAGATGTTTTATGAAGTCTCCATTCATTTTAGGCTTTATTGAACCCTTCTATTAATTCTTTAAATAATAAAAAAAAATCAAACATATCTGATTTTCTGATTTTCCAATTTTTAAATGAATAAAAGCCCTTTTAAGAATTAGAAACCTTATACTAGTGTTCACTATAGTTGATAGGGTTTTAACTAGCCATTCAGAATATAGGTCCTTGATATTCCCCCCCACCCCCACCCTCATACATTCCCAAGACTTTATTTAGTTATTTTTGATGTTTTAATCCATTTTTGAACACTTTTTTTATTGAATCAATTTAAATGCACCTGGAATGTTAAAAGTTGCATGGAAGCGATTTAAGGCCTCCCCACCTTAATTCTTTGATTGTTGTAATTTATTTTTGTTTAGTTTTACTTTTCAGTTTTAATTTCACTGGAATTCTAGCCTTGGAATAGGAAGTGACAAGATTGATGCTTTAGGATTGCCGGCTTACATGTCCTCTATCATCCAGGGGCTTTCCTATGAGCCCCTTAATGCCCCAGAATGCCAAGACTGGTCCCTCCTAACAGCAGTAGGTACCAGAGCAGGGACCTCTGACAGAGAAGTGCTAGGCAGGCCCTGAGGAGTGGGGAGCACAAGACAGGAAATTCTGGAGGAATGCATCAGAGACTGTCCCGAGGGGCGGGGCTGCATAGCGAGAGAAGCTCTGGTATGATGATGTAGGCTGTCCTATGGAGCAGGGAAGCCTGAGTCGAATCTCTGAAGTTGTGATGTAAGGAACCCCAAGGAGCGGGGCTGCGCATGAAGGAATCTCTGATAGAGAAATGGAGGAGCTACCCTGAAGAGCAGGGAGGTACAGAGTACAGTCACAGGTGTAGAATGTAGGTACTGCCCCGAGGAGCGTGGAAGCGCAGGCACAGTCACTGGTCTAGGCACTGCTCCGAGGAGCGAGGAAATGCCGAGTCGAGTATCCAAAGCAGTAAGGCAGCTTGAGGGACAACCCCAAGGAGCAGGGAGGCCAGCAGGCAGGACCTCTGGAAGGCGCAGGGCTAGCTCAAGGAGCAGGGGAAGCCTGTAGACAGGGTATCCAACTGGAGCGCAAGCAGGCCCCCGAGGAGCGGGTTCCAGAACCAGAGTCCAGAGTTGCAGGAAGGTCCGTTACCGGAACCATGGTCCGCGGAGACAGGAGCACTACCAGTAGTGTAAGAACTCGTTGCTAAGTCAGTTTGCAAGGGCCGAAGGTGGTGCTTAAGAATCCCAACCTTGTGATGTCATCAGTCAGGAACACCCCTGAGGTTCCCGCCATTGGGCCTTCAAAGGGAGACCTGGTGGCACGCGCACACGCGCCTAGGAAGGCCTGGGGTTGGTGTGAATGGAGGCAGTGTCCCGGATGCCGCAAGGACCCAGAGAACGCAGAGGTATGCAGCGGTAGCAGCTAACCTCAGTCGCAAGTAGACCTGGAGAAGAGAGCAGGGCAGCACATGATATGAGTTAAATCGGTCGCAGCTGTCTGCTACCGATGGTCATAACACTCTGTGCCCATATGTGTGTATATGTGTGAGTTTATTCCTATCAGCAACTTAAAGAGGAACAAAAAGGGAGCATTGAGCATTGGTTGGCAGCGTGGCTGCTTAGTGAATATAAATATGTTTATATAATCAAACCCCAAATTACTAAATAATACCTATTCCTTTCATTTTCACATGTTTATAAACATATAAAATATCCCATTAAACACAATATACATGTCATGCCTTATCAACAATGGCATTATTGACTTAATAGGATTTAAAATACAGAACAATGATAGCAAAGCTTCAAATCATAATATAGAAAGCAGTTTATTCAGCCCCCCCATACTTCAGTTGTACTGATCCTTCAAAGATTGTCTTTAAATGCTTCAGTTATAATAAATGTCTTCAAATAAAGCCCAGTAAGACCTCCAAAACCTATGAAAACAAGGGATGTCAAAAACATCTTTTACATCCACATTGAATTATAACATATTTTCAAGCTGTAATATGTCTTCAAAGAGAGTTTTTAAATGAAGCCTGATTTGATCTCAGTTGTTAGTTCTAAGTTTTTTAACCTGGAACCATTAAAGGCCTTACAACGGTCCTTGTTTTGCCAGGTAGGACTTCCTAAGGGGATGTTAACAATGGTCCAGCCTATTAATTGTAAACCAAACTTATCTTACTCAGCTGTCTTACTGGTTATAGATGGCAATGATCTGCTTGAGATGACTCTACTTTGGATGACTTCTAATGAAGAGAGTCATAGCAACATCCTATCTTGGCTCACATGTTTTCAGGGATAGTATCCCAGCAATGGCTTTCCTTAATCTACCTGACTCCTCCTTTCCATAGTATAACTCCAACATTGTCCCCCTCTCATTCCCAAACCAGCTTCCCTCTTTCCCCTCCTGACCTCAGCAGTTCTCTGTCTTCCTTCTCTGATACAACATTCCCTGCATTACTGTTCAACATGCACCACCAGCTGGACTGTCATCAAAAAGTTATCTTTACACTACCCTGACCACAGCACTCTCCTCCTTCCTTCCCCAATACCAGTTCTCTACCTTCTCCATTCCTTGACATTACCATATTCTACCTCTTCTACCTCCTTTCCTCCATCCTACCACACTGGTTGCATTAGACTCTCCTCTATCTATCAATCTATCTCTATCTAGATGTAGAGAGAGAGAGAGAGACAGACAGACAGACAGACACATATGGATCTATCTATCTATCTATCTATCTATCTATCTAAATATGTACCAGATTAGGTGGGAGGTTAGAGAGGTTATGCAAGTGGAGAATGGCTGGGGAACCTGCATGCTCCCCCTTCTCCCCACAAACTAGTTATCTATCTAGCTGTATCTTTATCTAGATAGATAGATAGATAGCTAGCTAGATAGATAGATATAGAATGGGGTAACACTTGGATGTGTGTGTGAAAGAGAAGAGAATGGTGCCAGCTATATGTTTTTGTGTTTTAATCAATCTATCTATCTATCTATCTATCTATATGCAGTTTTCTCAATTTATTTATATTGGGGTAGATTTTCAGACCGCGCGAATAGGCGTACTTTTGCTGGCGCATCAGGCGCAAGCAAAAGTACGCTGGATTTTAGTAGATACGCGCGGAGCCGCGCGTATCCACTAAAATCCGGGATCGGCGCGCGCAAGGCTATGGATTTTGTATAGCCGGCGCACGCCGAGCCGCGCAGCCTACCCCCGTTCCCTCCGAGGCCGCTCCGAAATCAGAGCGGCCTTGGAGGGAACTTCCTTTTGCCCTCCCCTCACCTTCCCCTCCCTTCCCCTACCTAACCCACCCACCCGGCCCTGTCTAAGCCCCCCCCTTACCTTTGTCGGGGGATTTACGCCTCCCGGAGGCGTAAATCCCCGCGCGCTAGCGGGCCTCCTGCGCGCCGGGACGCGACCTGGGGGCGGGTCCGGAGGGCACGGCCACGCCCCCGGGCCGCCCCGGGCCGTAGCCATGCCCCCGGGCCCGCCCCTGGAATGCTCCCGACACGCCCCAAAAACGCAGCGCGGTTCGGGCCCGTCCCCAACACGCCCCCCTCCGAAAACCCCGGGACTTACGCGAGTCCCGGGGCTCTGCGCGCGCCGGTAGGCCTATGTAAAATAGGCTCACCGGCGCGCAGGGCCCTGCTCGCCTAAATCCGCCCGGATTTGGGCGGATTTAGGCGAGCAGGGCTCTGAAAATCCGCCCCATTGTGTAATAGGCATAGATAGATAGATAGATAGATAGATAGAAAGATAGATAGATAAATCCAAACACAAACACACACATCTGGCTCCTTTCCTTTCTCTTTCTCACAAACACCCAAGCATGACCCCTCTTCCCCTTCTTCCATTCCCCTCTCTCTTACACACCCAAGCACTGCCCCTCTTCCCCTCCTTCCATTCTCCTTTCTCTCTCTCTCTCTCTCTCTCTCTCTCTCTCTCTCACACACACACACACACACACACACACACACACACAGAAGCATAACCCCCAAAGCTGATCCACTCTCATTCTCTAGAAGCTGACCAAATGAAAATAATGTCAGCAATGAATCTTTACAATCCCTCTTAAGCCTTGATATGGTATATGGTGACATGGAAGCCTTTATTGGGGTTTCTCGTTTAGTATTCAGGATGCAGTATACAGAGGCTCCTGTTTCAGGATTCAAGGTGTATTGAGCCATATCATCATTATTTTTGCAAGCTATAAAAGCTGGTAACATGCCAGAATTATCAGTCATACTTTTTTCATTGGCTTACACATATTATAATTTTTCTTCACACATTATTTATGACTATATCAAAACAAGTGTTCTGAAATGTATGAAAATTATAAATTCCTTCTTTAGAATTAATAAATTCCTTAAATAAATGACTCCAAAAAATAGGATGGAAAAGCCAGTTCATAGTGCTATGGCTTTAGCTGCATGCGGATGTGACAGGATGTAACACTGCTAGACAAGCAGACCTTAATTTGTAATCATTACTAGAAAAAACAATCCGTGTACATAACCATGTGAAGAACAATTATAATCTGTGAAAGCCAATAAGGAGAGACAGTTTAAGTCTAAACTTTGAAACAATATGTCAAAAAAGATAAACTGATATTTTCAAGAATCTAGTATATACTTCTACTTTAGCACTAGAATATACCCACATCTGAACTGATGTTAGAGCAACAATACAGACATATATAAATGCTAGATAGATAGCTACATCTATATTAATTAACTTAATTTATCTGTCAGCTATCCTGAGAGCCCAAGGCAATTTACAAATTACACAATAAATTGAGACCAAGAATTAGAACAAAGCAAGTCTAAGTAGTTCAACAGGTTTAAGTTGGGTCTCAAGGCTACAAGCTAGGTTCTGAACTTGTTGAATGTTGGTGACAAAATTCACTTCAAAAAGAAGAGCATTAGTGGGGAGATGCTATGATAATCTGTCTTGAAGGCAATTATATTTAAAATCCTTATACGCAACAGTGCAGAAAGGCATAATATGTATGTCTCTGCAATTAACACTAATATATCTGCTATAGTGTTGACACTTCAAATCTAGTAAAAACCAAACTAAATTAAAAAGTGAAATATATAATGTTGTCAAAAGTATAACAGGTATGATTTATTGAAAAGTGTACAAAGCCATGCAACTTGGACATAAAACTCCAGCCAGGAAAGCAATACAGGATGGGTTTGAAGAACTGAGGGACACATTTGGAAGAGGGATCTGGAGTTGATCATATGCAATAAGCTCAAATTTATCAAGATGGCAACAAGGCAATTGAGAGACAAGATGGGAAACCTTAGCAAAAGATTTAACCAGAAAGAAAAAGATAAAGGGTTGGACTTTAAAAAGGTTAAGCGCGCCGGGCCTATTTTAAAAAGGCCCGGCGACGCGCGTAAAGCCCCAAGATAAGTGTAAGTCCCAGGGCTTTACTAAAGGGGGTGGGGAGGGGGTGGGATGTGGGTGGGGCAGGGCAGTCCAGGGGCAGGGTGGTGGCAGGGCCAGAGGCTTCCGACGCAGCGGCCATTGCCGCTGTTTCGGAGGATCGCATGCCGGCAGGTATGATAAAACTTTTGGGGGGGTATGAAAGTTAACATCTCTGATCAAAAATTACCTTAGCAAAACAATGCACATCAAATAAAAAGGGTAACTGTAGGGTATAGTTGTAGGGATAATTTTCAAAGCTGACTTCCGTTCCTTTATCCACTTTTAAAATGATTGAACCTATGCACATATTTATGCACATAAAACGGCTAATAAGCAGTCACATGTATGCAAGCATGCATTTTATGTATGTAGGGAAAGAAAACAAAAGAAAAAAAATGGAAATAAAGTGACATAAATACACTCTTTCCCATGCTATTTCTTTCTCAGCCTCCTGTACAAAAGAGCAGGTGCAAAGTTTTTGGCTACTTTTAACCTGCACACTTTACATCAGTTTTCAAAAAGAAATTACCCTCCTCAAATCCATTCCCAAACACCATAACCCACCCAATAATCCCTGACATTGATTCCACTCTCTATGGTTAATAAAATTAAATACTTAAACAGGAATTTTTGGGAAACATCATTTATAACGGAATTGCATGGCCACAGAAAAATACTTTTTCATAAACAAGGAATACATAATGAGCAAATTTTAACAGCATTGTTTGCACTAAAATGCCATATACATGAATATCTGGGCTGTGCAGGTAATGCTTATTTTAAAAGTTGTTAATTTTGTGCGTATATGCATATGCTTGAGAAAAAAGAGGGTAGAAAGGGACAAAGCATAGACATTCTGGGACAGAATCTCTACTTACATGCATAAATGCATAATTTACAACCAGCAGCCGCAGCTTGTTAGCTGCATGTATTTACTGCTATTTCTGATGAGGTATAAGTCTACAGAAATCACTTTTTATGCCTAACATGACAGGGTGAGGGGTCCGTGTCAATTCAGGGGAATGAAAAAAATAAAAAAAACAGGTACCTGGACAGACTCGGCACAAGCTTCTTCACTGCCGTGTGCATAGGGTCCCCACCACCGCCCCCACACTGCCCCCACACCGCCACACCCCCCTGTGCCGCCCTCATGCAGCCATGACTTCCTGAGCCGCCCTCACGCCCTCACGCTGCCATGCCCCCCTCTCCGACGGCTCGGGTGGCTCTCTGTTTCATCGGCTGCCAGAAGAGGATATAAGTTCATACCCTCTTCCAGTGGAGGTACTCTCTCCATCCTCTGCTGCTGCCAACCCACTGACTGGTTGGCCTGCCGCCTCCCCAGCTGTGCCGTTCTGTGCAATTGCATGGTTTGCACACTTGCTCATGTCAGGCCTGTGTCTGGAAGACCTGGAGATTGGCTGGGCAAACTTATGGACTACTTGGTGGAATTGGGAATCTCCTTCATGTGAGCATGTTTTAAAACCCACTTACCTGCACTTGTTAAAGCTGATAAAGTCCTAAGGAACATACTCAAAGTATCTTGTCCAGATATTCAGTGTGGGATAAATATCCAGTTCAATATAATTGACTAAAGTTATCCCGCTACATATAGAGGGATAACTTTAAATCTAACCAGCCAGATTTGTATTATGTCTGGTTATGTCTAAAAGTAACCCAGTTAGGAATATACAAAAAGTATATCTCCCTCTGAATTCAATACAATAACATAGATAAACAGAGGTCTAATATATTATCTGAATCCGTCTTAAATGATCACTCAGATTTTTTCACAATCCACATTTATTAAATGTTAACATGAAAAATATACAATGTATAAAAGTCAATACAAAATATATGAAGTGCACCCCAAACAAATTCTAAAATCCATCATACAAAAACCAACACACAATCATACTACCACATTCAAACACACATGCATTCATAAAATATGATCACCCAATATATTATACTTTTCTTATGCTTTTTCCCTACAAGGTCTCTTGATTCACCCTTTCAGAGTTTCTTCAGGGGATATACTCATATTGCATATCTACACAGATTCAATAAGGGCGATTCCCCCACAAAATAACTTCAAAAGTCAATATTCACTGATGTGCTCCACAAGTAGGGATTCGGTGTATCAAATAAATCACATAAGTAAACAAATTCCTTTGTTGTATCTCCTTAATTGAATTATAATTCATAATATATATCTTCATAATATCTCTTTCATCACATTCCAAAGATCGACATTTATCACGTCACATCAAGATATAAATGCTATCCACAGAAGTTTTCCTCTCCCAAACACAGGGTATCTAAAAGATAAAATATAATTACTAATAAAGGATACCATTCTCTATAAGAAATCCCATCTATCCTATATTTTAAATATAAAGACACCACATACCGTCACAAATTCTTAGCGAAAAATAAACACTGTCCACACACTTGCAGACAGCTACTTCATAAACTGCAACTGATGCACCTAAACATAAAATATACAATCAACTATCAATGCCTCTCAATAGTCTAAAGAAGAAGAATTTAACCATATTTTCCCAATAAATAACCTTACCTCATAACTCCAGATGCTTAAACGAAATTGCTGATTCCCAAGCGATAAAGTTGGATAACCGCTATTCCAAACAAATAACACTGTCCCGCTAAACGCACGTAAGCATACATGCTGTATAAGTAGTCCAAACGGACCAATCAGATGTAGATAACTGACCCTCACCTACTACCTCACCCAATTAAATCCACTTATGCCTAAATCAATCCTGTCATTCCCCTGCAATACCAACTAAAAGTATCCAGCCTTGTGTGGCTGGACAACTAGCTATTTAATCAAATATCTTTTGAAGATATCTGGCTAAGTAGCACACCTTTCCTTTAAATGGCTTCAAATTGGGTGCACTCATATGTGCGATAGGCATATTTTAAATCATACACATGCAACTGTTTGTTGAGGAGGTGGACCCCTGGCCCGAAGTGGTGTTGGCACCACCTGTGGGGAAAACTCCCATAGGTCCCCACTGTCGGGAGGCAAGACCAAGTGGGAATCGGAGGCTGGCTGAATCTTCGCCAATACCAGCCCTCATTCCCAGCAGGTTGAGCCCTTGGGTACCAGTGCCGGCTGAACAGGTGGGCCAACGTATGGTTGATCCCAATAGAGGTGTCCAGAAGGCAGCGGAGTCATAGGGTCTCAGCAAGGTGAGATGAGAGCCAAGGTTGAGTCCAGGCAGAGGTTCGAAGGCAAGCAGCTAGAGACAAGGTCAGGTTCAGGCTGAGTGGTCGAAGGCAGGTGTCTATAGGTGAGATCAGGTCCAGGCAAGAGGTCAGAGGCAGGCGGCTGTAGGCAAGGTCAGGTTCAGGTCTGGGTCCAGCAAAGGAAGTCCATCCAAAGGTATGGCAGGAACAGGAACAGAAGCTAGAGCAAGAACTGGAACTGGAACAGGTATTGTATCAGGAACTGGAACTGAAACAGTTAATGGAACAGGAACAAGAACTGAAACAGGTACTGAAACAGGAACTGGATCAGGAACTGGATCAGCAATGAAGCACAGAGCGAAGAAGCATAGAGACCTGTTGACAAGGCAAGCTCTGACGTCTGAGCCTGCATTATATAGTGGAGCCGGTTGACATCATCACCTGGGGCTATGGGAGTCTTTACTGCCATGGCACCTTTAAATCCTGGAGGGTTGAGTGTGCCTAAGGCTGACAGGCTTGAGAGAAAGAGGTGGCGGCATCTTCCCACGCCGCATGTGGGGAGACTTGGTCAGCCCCAGAGGAACTTGCGGCAGCACGGGAGGGCCCCGGGGTCATGAAGGGAGCATGAGCTGGAGGTGACTGCCCACCACTGCCAAGGAAGTCAGGCCAGCTCCGGAGACCCAGTGTCGTAGGTGAGTGAACCTGGCCACGGGCCTGCCATGGCTGGGGAGTACAACACTGTGTCCATGAAATTCCAGCGTATATCTGCTCATGCACCCATATGTGCACATGTTTTAAAGTTACCATAATATTTGAAACTGAATAACATATTGAACCCAACAAATAAAGTTTAGTATTCCAAAATACCAATTTAGGGGTTCATGGCATCATCATAACAAACCACATTTTACATGCATTTATGCAGAGGAAAATAGAGGTAGGCTGTATAAAACCTATCTCTCTGATAATTAAGCTGTGTGTGTGCCAATCCTAAGACACCCTGACCTGATGACTTTCAAGACAAGTGCAAAACAGCTTTTGTGCCTTTTAAGGTTATGGGAAAACCCACCCTATACATTAAAGATGGGTTGTGGCCAGACCTCCACTAGCATTATCTTCTAACCTATATATAATATGAGGGATAATCTCATTCCTGCTGTAGAAACTGAAGAATGAACAGATCACCCTTCCAGTGAAACTCTAAATCTGACCTACATGCTATCATCAAGCTTTGTTTAGATTTAGCTCATGCCAAGAAACCAGAAAAGCCCATCAAAGGTTCATTAGGGTCCCTGCTCCCTCACAATTAAACCAGTGTTACAATCATTATTTCCATTAGAGTGCCTGAAAATCACCATGAGGCTCTTGCAGTGAATCTTCACTTGGCAAAGACTCCCCCAAGTATTATAAGTTGCTGAGGTCATTCCTAGAAGGGTGGTCATATTCAGTAAACAAGCAGTGAGTGGACAAGTTATCCAATTAAAAATAGCCACATAACTTGTCCAGATAACCAGTGGGATAAATATCGAGCTCAATATAGTTGACTAAAATTATCTAGCTACATACAGAGGGATAACTTTAAACTAACCAATCAGATTTTTCTTATGTCTAGTTAGGTCTAAAAGTATCCAGCCTTGTGTGGCTGGACAACTAGCAATTTAATCAGATATCTTTTGAAGCTCTCTGGCTAAGTAGCATGCCTTTCCTTAAAAAAAACAAACAAACCATAATCGCTGGATTGCTGGCCAATTTCCAACCCACCCACCTAGCACAAATGTCAAAAGTCCCTGCTGACAGAACCCCTCCAAACCCTTAAAAATTTAAATAGGAATGAATTTATATGTGCCAGCCCTCCAACCCTCCCCCTTCCTCTCTGATAAATAAAAAAATAATGGACATATTGCCACCTCCCTCAACACTCTTCACATGCCGCCATCCTCCCCCTGAAGACCACTCGCCCACCTAGTTTTGAAATTGTGGCTCCATTTTGTTATGCTGGAGGTGGACCCTTGGCATGGTGCAGGATTGGTATGGCCCTCTGGTCGGACCCAGAGAGTGCCTGCCACCAGGAGGCGGAGCACACAAGGAGACCAAGGCTAGCTGGGGCTTCACCAATAGCAATCCGGGGTTTCCTCAGGTTGAGCTATTGGGTACCCGGACCGCCTGGACTTAGGTGGGCCTCCAAGAGTCTCCTGGCGAGGTAGCGGAGAGGTGTGCTCACCACGAGCAAAGATCAGGCTTGGAGAGGTCAGCATATTCAGGTAGGCAATGGTCAGGCTTGGAGCGGTCAGCGTAGTCAGGCAAGACTCACGGCACGGAGAGGGCAGGTTCTGGAAACCATGGAGCCAAGGCAACTAGAAGAGGAGGACCAGTTGCAAGGGCAATGCTTCAGAGAGCCCCCAGAGGCAGGTAGGAGGCAGGACCCTGGAGAGTGCCATCCATGCCACGAATTATCCAGCTAACAGCCAGAAAGAACTGAAATCCAGATAAGTTAGATGCATAACTTAATTACTTCCTGAAATGTCTCCGGAATGTCTCATTTTTAACTGGCTAGGTTTTAGCCAGTTAATGACTAGTCAGGCAAAAATCTAGCCTGACAAGTGGCTTAGTTTTCAGAAACTTGCCATTTACATGGATAAATTGTAAATATTGACCTCAGAAATTCCAAATATTTTTGAACAGAATTAAGACATATCAGACTGATAACCACTATCAGGCGTATAAAGGCAAGGACAATCCCCAGTAATCAAATCATCACAAATTAATAAAATCCCAAAATATTTACAAATGTCTGCATCCAATGATCAAATTTCTTTTGTGTCCTTTGAACCACAAAAAAAGACACTACTCCATACCACACCACTTGGGAATAATCTGAGAACAAACAACCCATGTATGTGGAAACAAAGAAGAGATTGAAAGTAAATCAATCTGCAGTTTCTTAACTCTCACCACACTCTGCATACTAGGGATGTGAATCGTGTGATCGATCATCTTAACGATCGATTTTGGCTGGGGGGGGAGGTAAATCTGATCGTCATGGTTTTTTTTTTTTTTTAAATCGTAAAAAATCATAAATCGGGGGAGGGCGGGAAAACCGGCACACCAAAACAATCCTAAAACCCACCCTGACCCTTTAAAACAAATCCCCCACCCTCCCGAACCCCCCCAAAAAGTTTTAAATTACCTGGGGTCCAGTGGGGGGGTTCCGGCGTGATCTCCCACGATCTCCCACTCTCAGGCCACGGCTGCATTAATAGAAATGGCGCCGGTGGCCCTTTGCCCTTACCATATGACTGGGCAAAGGTAGCACCGGCGCCATTTTGGTTCCTGTCACCCGATGTCACGAGGGCAGGAGATCACTCCCGGACCCCCGCTGGACCCCCAGGGACTTTTGGCCAGCTTGGAGGGGCCTCCTGACCCCCACAAGACTTGCCAAAAGTCCAGCGGGGGTCTGGGAGCGACCTCCTGCACTCGCGCCGTATTGCCAATATTCAAAATGGAGCCGGCGCTTCTTTTGCCCTCACTATGTCATACGGGTCGTATGACATAGTGAGGGCAAAGGTAGCCCGGGTCGTATGACATAGTGAGGATAAAGGTAGCGCCGGCGCCATTTTGAATATTGGCAATACGGCGCGAGTGTAGGAGGTCGCTCCAGGACCCCCGCGGGAGATCACGCCGGGACCCCCTCACTGGACCCCATGTAATTTAAAACATTTTGGGGGGGTTTGGGAGGGTGGTGGATTTGTTTTAAAGGGTCGGGTGGGTTTTAGGGTTGTTTTGGTGTGCCGGTTTTCCTGCCCTCCCCCCTCTCCCGATTTATGATTTTTTGACGATAAATCGGGGGAATTGTTATTGTATCGTGGCTCTAACGATTTTTGACGATTTAAAATATATCTGACGATTGTTTTAAATCATCAAAAAACGATTCACATCCCTACATGAACCATAGCATTACTGCCAAGATGAAAAATTATTATCCAGGTTGCAGTATATATTAGGGATGTGCAGAAGGAAAAAAATAGTTTCATTTTATTTTTCGTTTCGCCAGTACCCAAATACATTTCATTAGTTTCATAGGGGGGAAACTATTTTGTTTATTAGTTTCATTCGTTTTTCGCTTCCTATTAAAGTCAAAGGGGGAAGTATTTGTAGCCTATTTTTGGCTGCAGAATTGGGGTTTTCTTATCAATTCTGATTAAACTTCAGGGGAGCAATCATTGGAATGAGAAAAGAGCTCCAAGGTACTTAGACTGTGGCAAAGTGGCATCAAAGAGGTATGAGTAGCCTAAGGCACTGTAAAGGGGTAAAGGAGTACCAGGAGTGGCAAGAGTGCTTTAACAGAGGTGCAAAGCAGCAATGAGAGTGTCAAAAACACACCACAACTTCAAAAGAGAGCACCGATAACAGTTACATGAACCCTCGAAGGCAGCACGACAGGCAAAGTGGCAAGATAAGTGGCATCAACATCCTACATCACAATAAAGGGGGAACATAGGAAGCAGAAAGACTAGCATCAACACACTGAGGAACCATGATAGTGGCAAGTCGACGTGGAGGACATTTCCATGTGAACAGCTGTTCTGGATCAACATGGGTCAGCGGGTACTAAGAGATAGGCTGGCTACACCCGGGGAGAGCTCCCTTTCTTTTGCACAGGAAAGGGCTTCCTGGAATGGGTCTGGCCCGAACATGTGGTGGTTCCGTTGGTGTCTAGTGAATACCCAGAAGCTATTAACTGTAGTTATGCACTTCAGCTGATGACAAAGGAACTTGAAGAGCTCTCAGAAATAAGAAAACTGCTACTCAAGTCCAAATCTGCTACTCAAGTCCAAATCTACAAAATATATTGATTTTGTACCCCACACTGCCTCTGTAAGCTATGGGAACACAGAGGATGAACTAGAGAACAACTACCACGAGTTTTCTATAGTACTAGAAACATTAATGTAGGCACCTAAGAAACATTTAGGAAAAATGGCCTATATTATGAAGGTCATGAAAACTATTGAGCATATGAAATAAGCAAGCTCCAAACATCTTAAGTCAGCTTTTTATGTTCTTACATTCCAAATGTTGCAAAACAGGAAAAAGAATATTCTGGAAAGAAGTGATGCACAAATACATGAAACTGAAATTAGAGATATTAGATCTAAACTCAGACAGGCCCTTGTAGTAACGTAAGGGATGGACAGACAGGCACAGTGGTTGAGGTCAGGCCCTTGTTGTGACGTAAGGGCTGGACAGGCAGGCACAGCATTTGAGATCAGGCCCTTGTAGTGACATAAGGGCTGGATGGAAAGGCACAGCTTTTGGGGTCCGGCCCTTGTAGTGATGTAAGGGCTGGACGGGCAGGCACAGCATTTGAGGTCAGGCCCTTGTAGTCATGTAAGGGCTGGACAGACAGGCACAGCATTTGGGGACAGGCCCTTGTAGTGATGAAAGGGCTGGATAGGCAGGCACAGCCTTTGAGGTCAGGGCCTTGTAGTGACGTAAGGGCTGGACAGACATGCTATTATGAATTATATTTTGTTTATTGTCAGGAAGATTTTCTATTAAATCTAGGTGACTTTTTATCTTTTATCTGCCTAACAGCGTGGCTTGTTGTATTTGGTGTAGAGTGGGGCCTTGAGATAAATAAGGTGAAGTTTATCAGGGTAGTCTTACATAAAATTAGTGGAAGAGATTTGGGGAGTGGATTTAAGACAATTCATACGGGTTTCTTCTCTATAAGTTTACATCATCATCTCAAGTTTCAGTTCACATGTCTCATGTCCCTTACTGCACCTATTGTTAGGTTACTGTAATTATCCTTTCATTTTAAATAGCTAGCGGATAAGTACAATAAGCTGGCAAGACATACACCTAGGATACATTTAGCTGGTGGAAGAAATCTCAGAAGGAGGAAGATAGTACATCTTTAGAATTTGGTTAAAGGTAGTGTAGTAGTTAGAGATGTTGCCTGCAACATGGATGAACATTGTGGTCAAAAGTTATCAAGCCACAAATGCTAGCTTTGTTCTTAGTTCCACTAAAGCTTTTCATTATCCCTGGTAACCAGATTCATTGCCCTCAAGCAATGATTACAAACTCCGCTCAGAAGCTGCTACTATGTGGGAACCCGAGAAGAATGTTTACACAGAGACATTCAAAAAGCAGTGAGAAAAAAAAGAGAGTTTATTTAAAAAAAAAAATAGAAAATAGAGAAAGGAAAATACTCACTTGGGATAGAAACACACAGGTGTCTTGAGTCCATTGACATGTTTTTTTTTTTTAATACTTGAAATATAGAATGCACAAAGAATCCATTCTTAAGGTTAAAATAAGAGTTTAGCAATAGCTAAAGAAAAGGATAATAAAATATAAGATACATTCATGTATCTGAAGTTATTCTGGAGTTCATTCAAAGTACTTGCTCCAAAGTAGAATATCTGAAACCTAAAATAGTTGGATTATTAAAACAAAGTGTTATCTGAATGTTTTGCATAATTATCTTGTCTTGATTACATTAATGCACTATTGCACTGTGAAATTCTTGATATGTACAGTAAGTAACACCATTTCTTAAAGTGACTAAGAAGAGAAAAAAAAAACACCTTCATGGTTGCCAGTTTAGCTCTTTAATAAAACAAGCTCTTTAATAAAACATGTTCATTCTACTGGAGTTTTTAAATGATGAATCTACCTTGGGTGCAACATCTAACAAACTATTTCAGTTTAACAACTTCAAAATGGAAACCTCTAAAGACTGAAGCCCTTGTTTACCTGCGTGAACATGTTGAGGAATAGTTTGCCCCACCCAGGTGTTTACATAAGAAAAAAATGGAAGCAGAGATGTTGCACTTTATGGACGCCTTGCAGCAGGAGGTGAAAGTGAGACTGAAAGCTATGACAAAAAAACCCAATATATAATGTTTGTAATCCTTGGGTGAATGGGAATCTCATCCTCCACTCCCAGCATCTATGAAGGAGATGCTGGTATCTTGGATGTGTGAACAAGAGCACCAGAGGCAGAGGAACAGTGGGGATAAAGCACAGGAAAGAGTGGTCACAACTGAGAGTAGTACAAGCATAAGCAGCACCCTGTCAGCTGCAAAGCCGTATTGCCTAAAAAGAAACATCTCTCCTGACACAGGCCATTGCTAAAGCAGCTGGAAAGAGAGTCCCTCTGCCCAAAGGAGACTCCAGCAGAAATTTCTGTGAAATGCTAACTCGCAAAGTCCATTGAGGGCATAGACACAGATGCATTTTCATATTAGGCTCACAAGTTAGCAGTGTGGCCGGAGCTAGCCAAAGTGGCTCAGCTCTATCTTTACTGCCCATCAAGCAGCATGCTCGGTGAACATTTCTTCTCAATGACAGGGGACATCGTGTGCCCTCATCATTCAAGACTGGCATGGAAAATTTGGTGTTTTAAAAAGCAATCTGCCTTTGCTGGGCTTTCCAGAATTTCCATGTGAATGGCAAGATGACTGAAATAATATTGGAGGTTTTGTTGTTGAACTTTTTTACCTCCTGTGCTCCAGATATTCCACCTTAGGGGTCTTGATGCCACTCTGCCTACCCGCCAAGCCCCAGATATACCACCTTGTGTGTGATACTTTTACCATGCCTACATGTCATACCTTAATATACTACCTTGGCAATCTTTCTTCTACCATTCCCCAAATATACCTCTTTAGTCATGATGATAACACTATGCCTATCTGCCATGCAACAGATATACCACTTTAGGGGTATATCTGTCTGTATACCATGCCCCTGATGTAAGACACTGTCGGCTGGATTTTTAATGGCCAGGGCGCATAAAACACGGGGGTTACGTGTGCGGCCGGGTCTTGCACATGCCACGTGCATTTTGAAAGGGGCCTGGTTGCACACACACATGAGCCAGGCCTCAGCAGAGGGGCGGTCCGGGGGCGGGGGGGGGGGGGGGGGGCAGGGCAGGGCTAGAAGCGCCTGGTATAGTGACCATTTGCCGCTGTGCCAGGGGATCTTGCTCCAGGAGTAAAAAGTAAGTAAAAAAATGGGGAGGGCCTAGGAATGGGATAGTGGTCGGTTAGGATAGGGGAAGGGGAAGGGAGGTTAGGGTAGGGTAGGGGGTAGGGAAGTTCCCTCCCAGTCCACTCCTTAATTGGAGAGGACTGGGAGGGAACTGGGAAAGCCCGACGATGTGTCGCTGTGCAAATTCATGAAATTCTACTCCCCCCTTGCGCGCGCCGACCAGGATTTTATAAAATGCGTGCGCCAGCATGCGCGTGTTATAAAATTGTACGTCCTTTTTTAGAATTTATTCCTGTGGCTCTTATTGCCACAAAGTCTTGTTGCCATGCCCTAGATGAACCACCTTGAGAGTTTTGTTTCCACTAGGCCTAGATGCCATGCCCCAGATTCTACACTATCCTTCTTTTTATTTTCTGCTTAGATCCCAGCCTAGTTCTTCCATCCTACTTTTTCCTTAGTTATACTAGGGAAGGGGGAGCAGCTTTTCTCCCAAAATAAAATAAAAAAAAAAATTCTCCTCCCACTCCACCTCTTTTCTGGTTTCTTACCTTAATATTTTGCTATACATCTTTAGGATCCCAGTCTAGTTCTCTCACCCTTCTTTTTTGGTTACACTGGGGAGTTTTGTCCACAAGACAAAATGTTAAAAAATTGAAAAAAAAATAAAAATACAATGTTTCCTTCTACCCCACATCTTTCCTGATTCTCCACTTTTTATTCGTTTGTATAGCTCTAGGATTCCAGCCTAGTTCTCCTTCCTACTTCTTTCTTGTTTATACTGGGTGCTAGTCGCCCCACCCCCACACATACACACAAAATAAAGTAAAACGTCTTTTCTGGTGCTAACACACAGTAGCACAGTAACATAGTAAATAATGGGTGAAAAATTCCCTTCCATCCTATCTGCCCAGCAATTTAATTTCTATTTTATTTTTCTTGGAACTGTGGCCCTGCTCGCTTCACTCGCCAACCCTGCCAATTCTTGTGCCTAGGGGGGGAATACAAGAAATGGATGGGTAAGGCAACTGACTTTAATGAAAGGAAGGATGGGGAGAAAGCTACAGAATTCTACACCCCAGGCATCCTTTTTTAACTCCTTGACTGAGTGTGTGTGGATATTAAGGGAACCCCTCCCCCTAAAAAAAAGAGAAAGTGATAATTGCATGGCAAAGACAAAAAGTGGGTTTATGCCGCCATTAGCCGGATGTGTAAATTATCAGTATATTGTACTTGTTTTGTTGGAGGTGGAGGAATGGGGTGGTGGGTGGAAGGTTTCAGTGGAGAAGGGACAGGACAGGACAGAAGGATTGCAGATTGCGGTGAAGGTGGTGAGGTGCAGTTGGTGGTGGTGGGCATGCAGGATGCAGGTAGGTGTGGGGTCTATGATGATTGTCATTGGTTGTGGATTAGATGTGTCATTGGAAGTGTCATTGAATTGGGGTAGAAGTCTGAATGGTGTTGGTTGAATGGGCACTTTCCCCTTTACATGCTCCACATCCTCCCCCTACCCCTCTCCTTCTAACCTGTATGGAAATGGTATGTATGTGAGTGTGGTGAATGTGCAAGTAGCATCAGGAGGTGAGTGGAATGTGTGTGATTGTGTGTGTTGAGGAGGAACAGTATGGCGGTGCAAATGTATGTGTGTGTGTGTGTGTGTGTGCATGTGCACATTCTCCCTTTCTCCCAATGCACATTCTCACTTTCACCCAATGTGCTCTCCATTTCCCCTTCTTCCCAATGAATCTATGAGCAGGAGAGGTATGGGTCTGTGTGTGTGAGAATGTTTTGAGGGAAGATGAGAGTGAGGTGCGGTGTGTTGGAGGACGGAATCTTTCCTCTTAGCAACTCCAGACTTCCCCTCCCTTTGTGTGTGTGAGGGGGGATGGTGAGAGAAAGTGTATGTGTTTATTATGTAGCTGGTGTGAGTGGTATTAGGGATGCATGTGTATGCATGTCTGGGGGGTAGTATGCATGTCTGGGGGGTAGTGAGCTGGGTGTGTGTCTGTCTGTCTGTCTGAACTCTCTCCTCACACTCTATTTTACCCCTCCACCTCTCTCCTCCCTCCAGGAATGTATGTGAGTGTGGGGGGAGGGGTTGTGTATGTATTATGGGGTTGGTGTGAGCGACTGATGTGCATTGGGGAATAACTGAAGTGTGTGTATGTACGCAGGGAAGTGATTGGGCATGAGGTGTATGCATGTGGGGGGTGACTAGGAATGTCTATAAGTGGGGATTTGATTGGGTGTGTCAGGAGTGTTGGGGGTGTTGGGGGTGTGGAGGAATGATTGGGTATGTCAAGAGTGTATAGAGGTGAATCAGTGTATGGGTGTGCATTTCGCTGAGTGGGTGTGTGTGTGTATGTGTGTGTGTGAAGGTGTGTGCAGATGTAGGTGGGGTGTGTTTCTGTATGAGGAGGTGGGAGATGTATGTGTCTCTGGAGGGTGTGCTTGTCTGGGGAGTGTGTGAGGGAGTGAGGGCTCCATGGCTGTTTGAGGTGCACATAGCTTTTGGGGGATGCCTGTGGCTGTGGGTATGGGAGAGTGGGAGGTATGTGCATGGAGGCTGTGTGCATGTGGGACAATGGAGTGTGGAACTGTCAGGGGGAAGTACATTCTATCCCCCTCTAGCCCCTTTTCCACCTCCCCTTCTCATCTACTTCCCTTCAGTCCCCCACCGTCCTTCCCCTCCTCCACCCTCCTCCACTGCCCTTCTCCTTTCTTAATCTCCACTTTTCCCCTCCTCCAGCCCAATCCACTCTCCCATTTCCATTGATCCCCCTCTCTCCCACTTCCCTCTTTCTTTCCCACAACTTTGTCTCTGTCCCACTACTCTCCTCCAGCAGCCCCATCCCCCTCACTCATCCAAAGATCTCCACCTGCACCTCTCCTCTCTCCCACTGCCCCCTCACTTTCCTCCTACCCCACTGCCCCTCTCCTCCAGCTCCCTCCCTGCTCCTCTCCTGTCCCTTCCTCTAGCCCTCCTCATACCTCTCTCTCCCACTTTTATATTTGCTGACCGTAGGGCCCTGCGCCGGCTACACTCACCCTCAGACGCTAGCCTGCCGAGGCGAGCCCAGGCTCCCTGATCAAAGCAAGAAGCCGCCACCAATGCCGCACAGCCCTGTCATCTCCCACCACTCTCACCAATGTGGTAGCCCTCCCTGGGCCGAGCCACCTTGCTAACACTGTTGGCGGCCACACTTGAGATGCTGTCGCCTTCCTTCTGGGCTGGGTGAACCCCTAGGCATGTGCGCGTGTCGCTCTTGAAGACATAAAGGGCCCGAGGCAGGAAATTACCTGCTGCTCTCGCTGATGATATCATCAGTATCCTCCTATTTAACGCAAGCTGTAACAGTCAGAACTTGCCGTGGCAAGAGGTCCCACTGCTCTCTTTGAATTATGTTCCAGAGTGCCTGTGTTCCAGCCTTTCTGCATTCCAGCTTTTCTGTGTTCCAGCCTTCCTATGGCCCTGCCTCCCTGCTTCCCTGCTGCTCCTGCCCTTGGATGGACCCTTGGTTTTTGACCTTCTGCTTGAAGCTGACCATGAGTATTGCTGCCTGCCTCTGACCTTCTGCTTGGACCTGACCATGAGTATTGCCTCCTGCCTCTGACCTTCTGCCTTGACCTGACCTCAAACATTGCCACCTGCCTCTAACCTTGTGCCTGGCCCAACCTTGAGTATTGCGGCATGCCCCATACCTTTTGCCTGGGCTCAACCACAAATATCACTGTCTGTCTTCACCCCTTCCCTCCTGGCCATCTCCCAATGGGATCATCCTTGCAGAGGCCCACCTAAGTCCAGCTGGCCCTGGCACCCAAGGGCTCAACCTGCGGGGAACGTGGGCTGGTATTGGTGAAACCCCAGCTGGCCTCTGCTTCCCATCCATCCTTGCCTACTGATGGTGGGGGCCTGTGGGTGCTTCCCCTCACAGGCAGCGCCAACTCCCCCTCGGTTCAAGGGTCCACTCTCCAACACCCACTAAACCGCTCACTCTCCTAGTGCTCCTAACTCCTCCCTCCCCAGTCTTATCCTCTTCCTCATTACTCTTCCACTAATCTCCCTCTTCATCCTCCTCTATGTACTCTGGCCCTACTCTCTCTCACTATCTTACCCCTCCTAGTCCTCTCCATTTATGTACAGTTGGGGCTTAGGAACCCCCAGCAGCCCACCTGCTGCCTGCTTTGACTTCTCTTTCTCTCCTGCACTAGAGGGGCCCAGGAAACCACATCAGCTTTTCTGCTACCTGTGTCACTACTTTTATTTCACTGGTGGAGCCCACCAGATATTCTTCTGCTGGTGCTTCAATTTATTGTTCTTTTTCATTTTATTTCCTTGTGCTGGTTGAGCCTGGGAATCCTCCACCAGCCCTTGTGCTGCCTGCTCCACTTTCACTGGTGAGGTCCAGGAAGCTCCATCAGATTTTCTGTTGCTGGCACTGCTGTTACATTGGTTGGCTCTGCTTTCCAAATGTTGGTGGTCCTCCCTTGCTGCCTACAGCCTTTCATAATGCTTTGGGTGATGTCATTGTATTGCGCATGTGCAAACATGGAGCCCCTAATATTTTCATCATATAGACAGATATTTTTTGTTCCTTATAGTAGTATTTATTTATTGATTTATTCATTTATTAATAAAATGTATAATCCACATGTTCCATAGGCAGTACATAGTGGTTTACATCAATAAATGCATAATCTAATTTCACATATATGTACAAAATAACAATACTGCATTAATAAAATACATAAAAGTGATATAATAATTTAACAAATTAAATAAAAAGTAGTAACTTTTGTTCTGTGAAGGTTACCCCAAATAACTTAGATTATAGCTTTCCTTCATCTCCATTCTTTAGCCATTAGGGATCCCCTCTGTTTATCCCATTTTACTATCTAATCTTCATAAAAAGATGATCTCAGAAACAGCAATACAGGGACACATCACTGGGGGCTTTGTAAGAATCTAGAAGGGAAGAAATTTCCCCGAAATACAAGATGCAGAAAAAAGAAAGGGAACAGGAATACATGTATCTGCAAAAGTTCAAAGAATTCCAGCAGGAAATGCAGTTGCAAATTCTCCTGTGCATAAGCAGAATGCCAGTAATATCACATACATGGGGGAAGATCACAGGAATCCTGCAATTTTGAAATTGCAGCAGATATCTAATACTGAAGATATCTAATAATGATATCTAATACTGATATCTAATACTGAAGATATATATATATATATATATACCCTAAGCCTGAAAAAAATTCATGCAAGCATAAAAGAAAAAATATACGGGAGAGACCTTTCATAGGTTCCGAATGTGCAAATTGTTTCAATGGGAAGAGAAAATAAACAAAGGGAAGAGACTGTGTTCAGCTACCAAAACTGTGAAAAACTTTCTTATTACAGCAAACCTCACAAATTACCAGGAAAGCCACAAGGATGAAAGGGCATTACCATGTTCTTATGGTAATGCTATTTTAAATAAGAAAGCATATTTCACAAGAAACCCCAAATTCCATCCAGCAGCAAGATCATTTTCAAGTAGGCAATGTAATAAAAGCTTATGTCACTAAAATGAAAATGGTACTGTTCTTTTGTACTAAATCTGAGAAGTTATAAGTGTTTCAAGAGGAAGAAAAGCATCTCCCATGATGCTCTGCCTTGCTGCTGTACCCCTTATTTTACATCATAGGAGTATTTCTTCCATTCAGCATTACTACCATACACAGACTTTGCACCATGAGGTCTTGCTGTCACTCTGCCTTGCTGTCATACCCCAGACTCTATAACTTGGGGTGTTCTTGCCACTGTGATGAGCTGCTTTGCACCTCTCATGGTGCCTCGATCTGTTGGTGCCACTCTTTTGTGCAGCTTTGTTCCATTATTGATATGCTGGCATATTTCCTGCTACATTTTCTGCCTCATTCCCCCTTCTTGGTGCCTTAGGATCTTCATTCCCATTTTGGTGCCACTTTGCCTTTCATGCTGCTTTTGAGGGTTCATGCCATTAGTGTTGATGCCTTCTTTTGAAGACCTGAGGTGTTCTTTCCACTAGGGATGTGCAATCATTTTTCCAGAATTAGGCAATGTCAACGAAAATGCCTAACTTGAAATGGTTCGGGAAAACCAAAAATGATTGAATTTTTTCCAAAATTTCGGAAAAAATTCATTTCTGAGTTAGCGCGCACTAACCTGAAAATCGGGGCCCCCGAAAAAAAAAAACCCAAATCGCGGGAAAATCGAAATTCCTGTGGGGGGCCCCTGAAATGAAGCCGAACACAAAATTTTTACCCGAAGCACATCTCTACTTTCCACTCTTGCTGCTTCTTTGCTCCTTTCACAACGTCTTGGAGAACTCTTGCCACTGCTGGTACCCCTTTTCCCCTTTACAGTGCCTTAGGCCATTCATGCCACTTTTGGTGCAATTTGCTGCAGTCTAGTTGTTTGAACTTCTGTCCCCCTTTGCTAATTTCTTTCTAAAAAAGTATTTAGAATTGATAAGAAAATCCCAATCTTGGTGGCCAATTGTGCTTTCCTCATTGCCTTGAATGAACAAAAAAATGAATAAATGTATTTTTTTCCATTTGCAATAAACCAGACAGAGGCAACTTAAAAAAAAATAATTAATGATCCAAAACAAAAATGTTGCCACTGCACATCCCTACTAATATCTATGTTTCTATATTTTTACAACAGTAATTGTAGCATGGATTAAAGTAAAGCTGCACCTCAGAAACTTTCTATTAAAAAAATTGTCTGCATTGAAAAATCAACACTCATAAAACAAATGGATTTGTAGTAGCAAAGATAGAGTTCACATTTATAATATCAATAATCATCTCTGGTCTTTTAATTACCATTTAATGCTTTTCTAGATTAAAGACCTAGAGAAATGGGCTTTCATTTCTATTTAAAGGGCTGTCAATTATTTCTAAAACAATGTACTTTTAGAAAAGTTGTAACTGATAGTGATCAGATACATATAAATCATTAATTAAGCTGGCATATCCAAATGAACATTGCAGTATATGAACTAATTGTACAATAGATTTTCCTGCATACACACGGGGGATAATCTACTGGTGCATAAGGTGCCTAGATTTTGAAATGTTTCACAGAAGTTAAATTAACCAGAAGATAAGGCTATATGATGTAAGTCATGAGAAATAGATCAGTCCCTTTTCTTACCTAGTGTAGCTTATTTATATAATGTTATTTTTTTGTCTTCCAGAAAAAAAATAACAAGGTGATAAATAAAACAAGAAGCTATGTGCCCTGTCATGATGTTTGGCATAGAAATTTGCATATGGCTATGACTCTAACCATTGGCAGGACAGTTCAAAATATTCAACAACAGTTAACGGCAGGGCAGTTTTGAAAATTCTCCATGATATTTACCTTATGCCTTGACCTCCTTGCAATTTCAATTTGTCCCTTGCTTTTTTTGAGCTAACTTGTGTGGCATGTTGCTGTATTGCAGACTATTGGATGAGGAACCAAGAGCAGGGCAGCTTTACAAATGCTTGATGACATTACAGTGTGCTCTGATTTACCTGCCTGGGATTACCTTGAAACTGAACCAAGTTGAACTATAGGAAACTAAGGACAGAAAACAAACAACTCGTACTTCTAAATGTGGGAGTGTCAGGAGTGTATAAAAATTGTGAGTTGCTTGAGTTGAGTGGTGAATTAGTGTCCTACTATCTGTGTCAGATATCTGAAAGAAATTGTATGAATAGCTCAAAAGTTACAGAGGAAAGGTGCATATGCTTATAAGTGGAACAGACAAATAGATGGACAAGTAGTAACACACATAATAATCTTACAAGACCAATTTCTTATTAGGCACCTGTGCTAAAAATGGAGAAAATAACATGTTTAAAATATTTTAACATGTATGGTTTATTTCTCCCTTTTTACTTTCGCCAACGCAAATGATGATGTGGATACAAAAGAGAAAAGGCATTAGACATTTGGACACTCGTGGTTTGATTAAGCATCCATCACAAATATTAACATTTACATTTCTAACGAGATAGAGAGCCACTGTCAAGGTTTATGATGCTCCATTAGCATGGAGCTGTAATCTGGACACCCTTTAAGAACTCCTGAGAGTGTTTAATCATAGTGATTGACTTCATGCTCCTTGCCAAGCCACTTTCATCCTTGACCTGTAACCGGGAAGATCAATAGGCTTTTGCCGTGCCAACAAGAAAAAAAAACCTGTATCTGCCAAGCATGAAAAGAGCAATCCCTACCTATAAGTAGCTCCCCATTCACTTATATAGTTATTACAAGGTTTCCAAAACTATTGTCTCAGAACCTGGAATTAGCCGATTATACTTATCTGCAATGCATTTTATTTATACCTGTGTTGAAACCAGACCAAAAATTGTATTCTTCATGCAAAAATAAACTGTTCAAAAGTATACAGATTCTCACTTCAAATTTTACAATTTAGTACCTGTAGTCTTACAACATATTTTTTTTTAGGGTTTGTCATAAGCATTACAGAGGAGGGGGCAGGCTTATTCAACAAGACACTTCACTGAAAACAATTTAAAAAAATATGAACCCAAAAAAAAAAAAAAAGAGCAGGCTAATCGCGCCGTTCCTGACGAGAAGGAGCAGCACGCCCGGCCTTAAACTGACGTCAGCTCTTTTATCCTGGGATCTGTCGAACTGACACTGTCATTTGCGCTGGAGAGACCTGTTTGAGTCTTACCCAGGGTGGCCCCTGAGCAGTCAAAGCTGACGTCTCTCTTCCATTAGGTCTTCTGCATCAAGTCCCCATTGATGATCCCAGCCTGACGCAGTCCAGTTACAGCCCTGTGAGGAAAATAAAAATCAGATAATCAAACTAGAATGTGTCTGTAAACATCGTCAACATGGGTGAGCTTGCTGCATAGTGATAGAAAGATTAGAGATAGGATGATACAGTAGATGGGCAGCCAGCGGCATTTGCCACTAGAGCTGCTCCGGCATTCGCCTCTCAGCAGCCTGCTTTGCGCCCGGAGAGTGTTTCCTCTCATTTGCTCTCCTACCTCCAGGTTCCGGGGAAGGGGGGAAAGAGGTTGGGATAGGAGGGGGGATGCAACAGTCACTATGGGCAGTTTCACCAGCCAAGCTCTAATGATCCTCCTTCCAAACGCCCCCCCCCCCCCCCCATCAGTTTTAACACTCATCGCGCCTCTGAAGAACTGAAAACACCCGCAGAACAGCGACGTTTTGCACTCCGAATGCAAAGCGTAGGCAAGGTTCATCCTTCATATTAAACGTTCTGGCGAGCTCAACAAGCATCGAGCGGGACCGCCCCGAAAGGAATGCGGTCTTTCTCTTTTACTTCCTGCTGGGATTTCTTTTTTTGTGTGTGTGTGTGTGTGGGGGGGGGGGGGGGGGGAGTTCTTGCTCTTTTTGTGGTTTAAATTATTTTGATCCGCAGAAAGAAAGAGTCCCGTCCGTCCCCCCCTCCACCTCCCTCCAGTCCTAGCTCGCAGGTCTTGGGAGTAGGAGTCTGGGATGCTGCTTCTCCCTCTCACTTTATCTCTCTCTCGCTTTCTGTTTCCCATCTGTGTACAGTAATGGTGCAAAATCAGCACGTACATCTCAGTGTACTCGTGTCAAAACTGGGCGCCCCGGCAGGAATTGCGGTAATTAACAGATCATCGAATGGCAGCCTGTAGATGGCACAAGTGCTCTTTCCTGCTTCGTCGTTAACTCTTCGGAGCCGGGAGCGCTGATGATCGTTACAATTATGTGTTGTAACATTTTGTTGCACATTTCGCGTAAGCGAATACTTGGAAGTTGCGATGAGCTAGTCTGTGCAGCCTTGTATCTGTCTGCTCGTGGATTCAGAACTAAGAGATACGAAGTACTGGAAATGGCAGGTTAAAACTACCAATGCACCACATTAAGACAAAGTGTATTAATTCTGAGTGCAAGTCCATGTACAGCCAAGATATCAGTCTTCTGCATACATACATACACGGACTTTTTATTTCATTGAGAGCAAAATGGTTCTCTTGTATCAGTTCCTATATTTTCCTTCGGGCGGCAGTGAAAATCTCATATATTTTCTTCTATTTCGTTATTTATTTATTTTAGCCTTTTCCCAGGCAGAACTGATCTTCCTGGGAGGAGGAAAAAAAAAATCGCAACCGCTCTGCTAAATAATATCATTTTGTGACTGTTCGCGCCGGTGTTCCGTGCTTCGAACGTGCTCCCTTTTCTTCTCCGGGGGGCAAGCCAAAAAAAACAAAAAAAAAAAAAAACGGAGGTAGATTTGGTCGGGGTGTGGGAAGGAAGAGAGCAAAGAAGGGGGAAATGAAATCGAGTTAGCTGAGACTTTGTGCCCCCGTTGGAGAGAGAGATGGTTGAGTCCTCGTCAAGGTTGCTGTGGTATCCCAGAAACACCATTCACTCTGTGCTGTGACCGAGCACCAGCTACAGCAGCAGCAGCAGCAGCGGCAGCAGCAGCTCGACTGCGCCTGGCCGAGGACCGGGGGATTAGTTACCGGAGGCGCTCCAGAATAACATGAAGGCGATCTGCAAGGGGGAAATCCGGGCAAAGAGGCAGTCTCCCGCGCCAGGCGTCTGCCACCGCGGGTGTGCTCAATGTGGCCGGGTGGACTTCAGCTGCGTGCCGAGCATGGGGATTAAAAGTGGATTTGCCTTGTGGAACCTGGTCCTTTTAATGATGGTGACATGTGTGAAAGGTAGGTTTTCCACACGTCGGGGTGCCTTTCCTGCTCTGAGCCAAGGTGCTGCTATTACGGGTGCTCAGCCCGCGGTAGGGTTGCCAATGACTGTGCCATCCGTGCATACATGTTAGATACGTACATAGGTATTTTTTTGTGTGTGTTTTAAAAGAGTTGATTCAGAGCTGCTCCGAGATTGCAAATGCATTTGCTTGCCAGGCTTGGCGTTCAATGCAGTGATTGAGCTTGAGCTCAATAAATATTCTTGCAGTATGCTCAAACGAATACGTGAGTTGGTTCATATAGGCTCTAACTAGTGTATATATTCAAGCAGGGTTTCCTTGTCTGAGTTTTTAAGGAGATTGGATTTTGTTTTTTTGTTTTTGTTTATTTTATTTTTTTTTGTTTTTGTTTTAAGTCAAGCGAAAGGCTAATTCTTACAGGCTGAGATTTCCATATATTCATTGCTTGTTTGTTGAGTTTAGCCCATTCCATAAGGAAAGTTACAGAGCTTTACTGTTCTAAAATTCATAAGGGGCTTTCCTTCAACGACTGACGGGGGAAGTCGCAGATGTAGACACTTACACACATCCATATTCACATAAAACAGACATGCATGCATCTCTCTTTTCAGTCGTGAAGAGGCCAAAAGATACTGGACTCTATTAATGTTCAAAACCAATCGATGCAGCTCAGTGCAATGACTGACATCTTTCCAAATGAATGATGTGATGGAAAGAAGAAAGTGTATTCTTGGGAGTAAGATGATTGTCAGATTGGGACAGTGCCGGTATACCTTGCATAACCAGCAACAAATGCAAACATTTAATTTGAAGCCCAGTTATCAAGCATGCATACAATTTCTCAAAACGAAGCGTGACTAGTGAATATAAATTATAAGACATTTTATACAGTGTACGCAAAGCTGTACCAGGCAGTTTTCTCTGTGTGTGTGTTATCGCGTCCCTTTCTTGTACAGATTAGAATGGATATTTCGGATGCTACAACTGATCAGGGTTTTTTTGTTTTTTTTGACAAATCTGCCCCCTCCAGCTCATCCACTCGCATAATGTCTTGTAGATGTTATCGATTTCCCTTTATTGAGCAAAAGGTTCTTTTCAGGCGTCAGCTATTGCATATGTATACAGGGGTTGAATGAATCCAAGCTGTAGCTTCTTGGTCCTTACAAGGAATGCCATTCCAAAGCGCAATCTCCTCCGTCGTGATGAAACACTTCATTGTAGGGCTTGCAGCTGTTCTCCCACCTCCCCATAGAAAGCAGTCTATTTGCATTCCGTGGAAACGATAATCCATGTTCGGTGGGGTTCGGGGTTACCTCATCGTCCGTTATCTTGACACTGTATCTGATTATAGGTAACATGCCTAGAATGTTAATCTACATCCCAATCACAGCAGGCTTTTTTTTTTTTTTTTTCCTTTAAGGTCCCCTGTGCCTCAGAAAGACGGTCCGTACTTATTCGTGTTGGTTTTTTTTTTCCACATTGCCCTCCCCATCCCCTTCCTCCCACAACAACAAAAGGACAAAACATGTTTCCTGCTCTTAGGTGGAGACCCTAAATGAAATGTTAGATCATTTCTACAGCTCCCTGTACTCTTCCCTTAACTGATGCACTTTGCATTTGTACTCCCATAGAAATCCTGCCCACAAGAGCACTCATATCTGGTGAAATGCGTTCTCCTGGAGAAATAAATTGCATGAAAAGGTGCGCATGTACTGGGAGGTCATGTGTATGTTATCTATACAACTCAAGAGCAACCTAAAATATGTGTATACTGAAGAAAAAAAAAAAAAAAGGGAGCCGGTGGTTAATGGATGACACGCAAGCTGCTTGGTGAGTAGGAGTCGCGTGGAGGCAGCATCCTACAAAAATGAAGCAGAGTATTTTAATCTTCCTGTAAAGTAATATGATCCTGGCTCACTGAGAGTTTTCAGGCTACCTGTTGAGTAGATAGATGGAAGCGCGTTTGCTTTGGAAAGACAAGTGAACAATTCTGAAGTTTATAGCCTTAAGAGAGATCTCTGAACCCATGAATGCCTCTTCTTGGTGGAAGCCAATATTTGGCAAGCTATTCATTATGCCACTCTGGCAAAAATGTCTTCTTTACCAGGATTTACCAGGAGTTAAGGGGGGGGGGAGGGGGGGCTAAGTTATTCCAGCTCGCAGGGCTGTGCCTCCCCTTGCTTTAGATCAGCAGCTTGGCAGGTTTCATTGCTCGAGGTGCTGTAGGCAGGTGCAGTCCTCGCCAAACGTGCCTGTGCCACGGTGAGCGCCCAGCAGCTGGAGAAAAGATGTAGTCACTGCCAACGTCTTTAATAAATGTCCAGGATTTACACTTGGTAGGGGAAGCTGAGCCTTCCATTAGTTTGAAAAAGTCATGCCGAAATGTACAGCTGCCCTGTTGCCCCAGTACCTTCCCCTCTACCCTCCTGGTGTGCTCAATGGTGAAGGAAAACAGAAGATCTACTTGGGTTTTTTTTCATTGTCAATTGAAATTTTAAAGATCTTTTCAGATAGTATGAGCGCACAATATAGAGGCATAGGCTTTCTTCCCATCTAGCAAACAATGAATTTACCTTGTTCTCAAAAGTCTATCCCCACGTTGTTGTACCTTCACCCACGTGTACATTTTACATAGCACCGAGAACAAGTGCAGTAGGGTACATACATAAAATACCTACTTTCCAGCAAACCAATGCAATTATTTTGCCTGCTGCTTGATCTTTCCTTATGCTGCACGTTTCTTTTCCACTGCTACCATTTGTACTCGAACTGTGTGCATTTGTTTAAGAAATGGCTCCATTCGATTGGGAAAGAAGATGAGAAAGCAGTGGTAATTATTTGTGGGGGTAAGAGACCGAGTAATTCTCCAGTGGAGATTGCAAAACTGGTTTCTCTGACTTTTGTGAGGCGGGGAGGGCAGAGTCCATAAATCAGCATCTCTGCCCGCTGCAAACTTACAGATTGTTTCAGATGCCTTTGCTTTCTGGCCTTATGAGATATTAAAATCTCTCTGTACTGCTCAAAACGATATTGCCATTCACGGTGGGAGAAGCTCCAAGGAGGGGACGTTTCTGGCGCGGCAGGAGGTGGAGGAAGGAATATGCCTTCGGTTCCTCTTGCAGTTATGATCTACCAAGTCAACAGAGTGACACGCCTTTCCTTCCACAAGATAGTCATACTCCCTTCTATTATCTAATGTTGTTTTCAATCATTTTTTTCTTGGCGGTGAGGGAGGGAGCCTTTTTTCTTTGCAATCCTGAAGCAGATGCCGTATACTCTGGGAAGTTTGCACTGAAAGATTTACTAATGGGTGACCTGGCATTTATCACTCTGCCCCCCACCCATGGATGGATATATGAGGAAAAGAGAGAAAGATTCTGTCCCTGAAGCTAAATTCTGTTATATAACATTAAAATAATTGTAGTTCGCAATCCCGATGGTCACTGCTGATCTTATGCAAACACAAATCAGTGCCTAGCGTTTGAGGGATGCACACTGCCTCCGGTCTCATTCTTTAGCTGATATGGAAAAGAAATGGTGGGGAGGAGAGACAGGCAAAACATTTTCTAGTTGAAGACATCGTATAACAACTGGTTAGAACTGGAACCCTGGCAGAGCTAAAATCTGGGCTACTTCTCAGAAGCAAGCAGGGGGAAGAGCAGCATTATCATATGAAAACTGTGGTGTGAAATCACATTTATTTGCATAGATCATATAACAATCAAGGAAGGTTACAGGCATTTGAAACAAATGCCTATTGAGGCTTCTGGTGTAGTATGATTATAATATCTCCGCCGTTTGGTCACACTTAGTCTGCATGAGTGTGCCTGGCTGGGTAAAATATTGCGATTTTAACCGCCCTTCGCCTCCACACTACCTCCACAATCACAACTTTATTTGGTTTTCTCAAAAGAGAGGCTAAACTGTGCTTTCCTTATTTGTAATTTTCCCTGACTAGAAGCAGAAACCCTTTGTCTGACATACACTTATCTATTTTCCCTCTAACATTCTCATTAAATCTAAGGAAAATGCATTACAATGGGATTGTTCTTTGTCGTTTCCCTAGAACTCCCTACAAGACTTCCTTTCCCTTCTAGGATCTTTCAGTATAGGTATTTGTTTTTTTTTTCTTAATGTTTAATTTAGCTGATAACATAATGTGAATCTTGTAGCTACCAAACCCAGTGATAAATTGCAGCAGCTGGCGAGAGCTTCTCCTGAGAACAGAGAGTAGGGAGGCCTGCATTTTAGTAACTACAGCCTTAGTTCACTTTGGACAGGAGAACACCTAACAAGGTACTGAATGAACCTGAAGGAACTTATCTCTCCCTATTAATAAATAGGAATTATAGGTTAAGGAGTCATCCTATTGTGCTCTTCATTTTTAATATTCCTTGGAGAATCATGGGAGGTATGTTGCAGACTAATGAGGCACCACTTAAATCTAGTTTTTATGCTGACCATTTCCAGGTTCTTTATAATAGTAATATTGGCTATAAATCTAGTTTTACACTTTACTTGTTTTTTGCTTCTTCAAATAACTAAGATGCATTGTTTCAAAAAGCCACTGAGTGGCTGAGCTAATGAGTTTACTTTAATTGGTTGTAGGTAGATGAATTTCAACTGAACCTAATCAGTTAGTTTTTTTGTTTGTTTTTTTACTGAAAATTTCTTTACATTTAGCCAGACAAAATTTGACTGGCTAGATTTAGGACTATCATTTTGAGCAGCTGGGCTTTTCCACCTAAAATTAGCCCAATTTGGGGTTGGGGGAGTGGGAGGGGGCAACTTTTTAACATCATACATAAGTTAACCAGAAAATATCTGCATGCGTTACATCAGTTTTGAAAGTGGACTTATATGCATAGGTCTGCTTTGAAAATTATCCCAGCAAAATTGTGTATAGCACATAATCACACCTGCTGTTTGGGGTATGTAGTTTTACAAATGAACCTACTGTTCAAAATAAAACAAAAAAAAATGTATTTATTTATTATTTATTTAGTGTTTTTATATACTGGCATTCAAGATAGGAATCACATCATGCTGGTTTACATTTAACAGGGGGTGTAAAATGAAAATAAAATAAACAGTAACTGGTGAAGATAAACTAAGAAGTTACAATAAAACAAGGATGTTCAAAACTGGGAGAAGAAGGAAAGGCTAAAGGAAATTAACAGAAAGAGCAATTATTTACAATGTTCTAGGAATGTCTGACTATGGTTGTCGTTGGATTGAGATTCAGTTGGGGTCCGGAAAGGCTTGAATAAACAACCATGTCTTGAGCCTTTTTCTGAATGTTAGAAGACATGGAAGTCCCATCTATACCTAGAATCCAGCTCCCAGCACTCCTCTCCTCTGTCCATGTTTCATCACTCGGCTAGAATTCAGCTCCCAGCACTCCTCTCCTCTGTTCATGTTTCACCACTCGGTCTTGAAAAGGGCCATTTCTGCAAGTAAAGCACCACTTTAGCTACCCTCTTTGTGCTGAAAATCAGTACTGATCAGATAAGTCTTAAAACTGTTTTACAAATGTACCTTTTTTATCTGGCTAAATGTGTCCAGCTTGTGAATATTGCCAGGCAGTGGGTAAATATATTTTAAACACAGGGGTCAACATTCAAAGGCATTTAGCTGAATAACTCAGAAGCAATATGGCTAAATGCCAACCTTTTGAATATTGGGGAACTTATCTGGCTAAATGTTAGCTGGATAAGTCATTATCCAGTTAAAATATAGTTGGATAAAAGAGATACATTTCGGGGGTGTTGCTGGGTGGAGCTAAATTATCCAGATAAATCAGCCAGTTTTCAGCTGTATCCAGCAAATTAGCTGAATAACTTTAGGCCTGTCTCAGAGAAGCCCTAAAGTTATGTGACCTCATGTGGCCTGATAACTTAATCTTCACTAGTTATATTCAAAGAATTATAGCCAGTTAAGTGCAGCAAGGACCCAGTGGTCTGATTCCCAAACACCCACCTAATGTACGTAAATGGGATCCACCAGGCCAAACCCCTCACCCTCAAAATCCCCTCAAAAGAAACTTTAAACAGTTTAAAATCTGGTCATCCAGTTGTCAACCTTTTCCTCTCCTCCACCCCTTCCTGTTTTTGTGAAAGAGAGTTGTGAAACCTCCTCCTTTCTCTCCTCTCTCTCTCCCTCTCCTACTCTCTCCCTACCCCAGTCTTAACTATCCCATTCACCCAGTACCTCTGTACATGTAGTCCAGCTGATGAGACTGTGGTACACTATATCAGTTCCCAGCAGCTTTCAAAGTAAGTACCCAGTTAGATTCAAAATGATCTGGCTAAAGCCAGATAACTTTATTTATGGATATCCTGTGGGATGTTTATGCCATTGAATATCTGGGACAAGCTATCCCAGCTAACTTTAGCCAGGTAACTTGTCCGCATGCTGGCTTTCTGAATATTGGACTCTCAGTGATTTAACTGGCTATCTCCCAAAATTAGCTAGTTAAGCCCTTTGAAAATTGACCTTTATGTGTAAATCCAGCATCTTCAAATGTACCTAAGTTTTTCAACCTTGGATTGTAGAAAATTAAGATGGTGCTCAAATAGAACTGTTAACAATGAACTCAGGGACAGAATAGCTTTAAAAGGAGCTAACAGCAACCGGTTGGTAAGTTTATTACTGATTCCTATTGAGGAGAGACCAGATTTCCTCTCCTCTAGTCTGTAATTGTTTGGTGGATCATCAGTCCAGTTGAGTCACTGATAAGGTTTTGGAATGTGCAGCGGTAAACAGATATTATGAATTCCAATAGGTTAGAGAGACAGAGCCCATTTTGGTTGATCAAAAATGTAAGATTGTTTCTCAATCCTTCCTCAAAAAATTCCTTTCCTCCAGTATATTCAAGTGGAAGGAAAATGACTCATTTTTTTTCTCTCTTGAAGCTTCCACTCAAAAGAGCTTTCAAATAATGGTATGTGTAGTAGAAAACAGTGGTGATGGATGTGTGCTGGAGACCTTGCTTCTGTGTATCTGTGGCATTACCTCAAGTTCTATTCCGCAATACATCTTATTTATGTATTTATTTAAAGGCAATTATTATTACCCACCGTTCCTACATTCAGAGTGGGGTACAATATAAACATACACAGTCAAATGAATAGGGGAGACAATACAATACATAGATCATTTGGGGGGGGGGGGGGGGGGAATGACATAAGTCTTCACGACAGAAGAAAAATCATCCAAGTAGGAGGAATACTATAATAATATAATTCTTCAGTAAGGGGAGCAAATGTAGGCATCAGGAGAAATCATTCTATCGAGATAGCTGATTTATGCCTTCCCTAATCTACATGCCATTTTCTGAGGGTAGACATGTTGGGGTTGGTCCATTATTGTATAGGTTTGGGAATGCTTTTTAGAAGAGGAACACTTTTAGGGCTTTTTTAAAGAAAATTCTTTTTTTGGAGGCATCTTATTTCTTTGGGTAGGCTGTTCCATAGGAGTGGTCCTGCGGAGAAGAAGGCATGTTCTCTGGGTTCCTCAAGAACATAAGAAATTGCCATGCTGGGACAGACCAAGGGTCCATCAAGCCCTGCATCCTGTTTCCAACAGAGGCCAAACCAGGCCACAAGAACCTGGCAGTTATCCAAACACTAAGAAAATCCCATGCTAATGATGCAATTAATAGCAGTGGCTATTCCCTAAGTAATCTTGATTAATAGCCGTTAATGAACTTCTCCTCCAAGAACTTATCCAAACCTTTTTTGAACCCAGCTACACTAATTGCACTAACCACATCCTCTGGCAACAAATTCCAGAGCTTTATTGTGTGTTGAGTGAAAAAGAATTTTCTCCGATTAGTCTTAAATGTGCTACTTGCTTACTTCAAGGTGGGTGAGCTTTGGAGAAGGGACATCTAGTAGCATTAGATTAGATAATCTGAGGTGTCAGGAGGGGGCATGGATTATTATTATTGAGGAAATCTATATGGAGGGTACATTGTGAATTCAAGAGTGCATGATCACGGCAAGCTTGCATTGGATCCGGTAAGTGGCTGAGAGCCAATGTAGGGATTTGAGAACAGAAGAGATGTGATCACACATGGGAGTGCTAGTAAGGAGTCTTGCTGCCATGTTTTATATGATCTGTAGTGGATGGGTTGCATATACCGGTAGCTTCGTCAGGCCCTTTTCTCCTAATCTCTGCAATGTGTATATATATGTAACCATTTTCCAAATGATAAAAAGCAGGCAGACTATACCATTAGTTACTGTGCTATATTTTGAATATATTTGCTGGTCTAGATGATACCCTCGTCCTTGTGTAGCACTTTCCCATTCTGGTTCTGATCATGGGAGCACATGGAGAGGGCTATAGACCATGCAAAGCCCAATGACCTCCTGGGAGTTCAATACATATGGTGGAGAAAAAACAGTCTTTTCAAGGCTCTTAGGGTTTTTCTTTTGGGAGCTCTTCTGCATACCAAAAATCATTCTCTACTCACAGCTTGTTGCTCAAAACACAGTCTTTAGTCTTTACTCAAAAAATCTGGTGCCAAAACAAAGTCTATAAATCAGCACACATAGCATAGTGCACCAATACTGAAACAAAATTGCACAGCACAAAACAAAAATCGCAATCTTTTTCCACCTTTCTTTCAAATAGGCCAATTTTTTTGGGCAGATACCCTCCTTTACCTTGGGCTCTCCCAGTACATGCCTGGCAAATATAATCTATTTCTCTAATGTCCAATATATGCCATCTCACTCTCTGTCCTGTGAATCTTGGGCTGATTTAACTGAAACAGCCTGACTCCGGTGAGCTTTCCCAGGCAGGTAACCCTTTTTTTTTAGTGTTTCCCAGTATGTTGGTTTATCAACTTTTCCAAGCTCTCTCTCTCTTCTCAACTCCCAGGCATTTCCACCCTGGAATTCTTCTCCTCCTCTTAACCTTCTCTGGGATCCACTCAGTGGGAGCCTCTCAGTGGAAGAGGGCTTTAAGGCTACTGGAACTCCAGGGATTGGAATACTTCTCCAATACACTTTCAGTAATCTGCCCATGATGCTTCCCCTACTCACGTAAGAGCAGGGGGTTTTATACCACTATTTTACCTCTCCCAATGGGGAATGTTGTCCCTCCTAACCACACCTACCACTCTTCTAACATCACTAATAGGCAGAGTCTGGAGAGACCTCTGTCATGCCGAGAACACTCAGACCAGCTGAAACCACATTCTTCATGCTTGTAAAGAGAAGGAACATTTTCCTAAGGCTAAAAGGGGCACTTCCTTACATTTTCCCCACAACACAAAATGTTTGTTCACAATTTAAAAAAAAAAAAAAAAAAAGATGGACAAATGCTTTCAATTTACCAAAGAGAACGCACTTTCATATACCACAAAATTACATTATTACTCTATACTCTGGGCCAAAGTGTAGCCACGGGTTGTGGGCTGCTGGACAGCTCGCAACCACCAGGATCTTCTTCCTTTCAGTGACCTAAAACAAAACACAGACCACTTTTTTTGCTCAGCACATTTGCTCCTTAGACTGCGTGCTAGATTTTGTAAAGCAAATTCCAGTGCCATATAACCTAGAACACGAAAGTCAAATTAATCACCTTACACATGCAATATGGCAACCCAAAACAAACTGGTGACAGAACAGCACAATTTTTTGTTAATTTTCAAGCTTTTTATAGAATGTTTTTTCTTATTTTATGCAATTTTTCAGCATTCTATGGATTCTATCTTTTTTCTTCAGAGTTTAATTTTTTTTTAATAAGACAACTCAAAAGTCTTGCCCCGCACACCCAAGTCCCCAACATGATAATCAATGATCTTATCTTCCATCCCTGTTCTACAGGAAAGGTCATAATCTTCTTTAAAAGTCCAAACATTACAATAAGAAAGTTAGCTAGAAGCTGTCCAGCATTTACCTTAATTATGAACTGTTCCTTTAACCGCATGGCAGATAGAGTCTTCATTCATGACTTTGCAATACCTCAGAACTCTTCTGCCAACAGGTTTTAGAAATAGGGTCAGCATCCAGATTTTAAACATAGCTTCTTCTGGTCCAAAGAGCTAGGCACCAACTGGGGATCTCCTCACAGGCAGCCTCTGCATCAGTTTCGGTAGCCGCAGAGATTAAGCCCTCCACTGGCAACCCTCAAAGGGTGAATCTAGGGCTTTGCTGCTAGGATGCCACAGACTGAGGCCCCTCAGAACTAGATGATAACTTCCTTGCTGGCTCTCAGTCAGACCCTCCTCACTTCTCCCACTTTACAGTGCCTGAGAAGCATATGAAGGGCTCTATCCTGTGGTGCAAAATCATGAAGGGTCATCAAAAGGTCTCAGGCTCGCAGTTCACAAATATTTCCCCTACAGGAGAAACACCTTAGTTACACTGGGGTGGGGTCCTGCAGAAACAGACACTGCAAACACTCCTCTTAATCCATTATGCCTTTTCTTCAGCAGGGTCCACGTTCGCTGAAAACAAGGACAATAGGGTCACTCCATGGCTTTTGGGTGGTGAGCCATTTCCTCAGATGTCCCTGGCTCGGCTTGGATTTTGATGAAGATAGGCTTAGGTCCCCAGGTTTCTCTCAGCATGCTCTCTCGCTTCTTTACCATGCGTGCCCTGCGCCATGATTGGAATACTTCTCCAGAACACAGTGGGTGAGCAGGTATATATGGGAATATATATTTCTTTAAGCTGAAGGAATCAGCATTCAAAGATTTATATGCCAAAGACAGTATCTTAAAATTTACCCTCTGCTTTATAGGGAGTCAATGCAATTTTACTTAATAAGGAAAAATGAAATCACCATATTTTAAGTAAAAAATTAATCTGACCTCAGCATTCTGCGTAAGCTGTAAGATATGTATATGGGATTTAGGTAATCCTCCATATAATGGATTGAATGACTAATCTAAATTCAGGCAGGGACGCAATAAACACATTTTAAAATATGTGACCCGAAACACCTTCACTTGTGCCATTAAAGTTAACTTCAAATCCAACTGTACTCCTAAGATCCTAGCCTCTGCACATAAATGTAACTGATCATTACCTGGAAAGGATGTCCTTAAATCAAAAGGAATAAGCAAAGAACTCATCCATAACATCATGGCTTTTGAGACATTCAAGATCAAATTATTATCTCTAAATCAACGACCTACACATTCCATACAATCTTTAAAAGTAACCTCAGGAAATTACCCAGCCATATCACTTGGCAAATAAAATTGCACATCATCAGCATAGACTCTGCAAATTACAGACAAGGTAGATAATTTGAAAACTATTGACTGCAAAAATATATCATAATACAGATTTAAAAAAATAAATTAATAAAATAATCCAATTTTAACAAATACAACACAAAAGCAAATGGTAAGGCAAAGATGAGCATACACACTTCACCACACGGGCACATTTTTAAAGGAATGGTCCAAGAAAACAAAGAGGTAGGCGATCTATGATAGCCGTCAGGAAAACAAAAACACAATAGATGCCTCAGTCTTATTTCAGTGTTTATTAGAACAGAGATGTGCTCAATAATTGCCCGACTCAGGCCGAGTTTCGCAGCTCGTTGGCCGCTGCCTCAGGGGCTTGAACACTTCAAATTCTTAGTTGAAATCCACACAGTGAATTTAATCAAACGTTCAGCCAATGTACATCGGGTGATGTACCACACTCAGTTTCACATTGAATCCTATTGTGCAGCTTGCATGCATGGGGGGAGAAAGAGAGAGTCAATCTGACCTCTCTATATATGTATCACTCTAGGGTGAGTTTTCAGGAGGTATTCATAGGATTTATCATCTTTACTGATGTCAATTTTACCATGAATACCTCTGAATGTGTCTGTAACAACTCCTCCTCCCCCCCAACACCAACCCACCTCCCAAAAACTCACCCTGATTGAAAGTGCCCCTCTGAGGGGTACATATATAGAGAGTGTCAGATTGACTCTATACAGAGCCTCTCCCTCTCTCTCTCTCTCTCTCTCTCTCTCTTGCCTGTGCAAAATTTGTGGTTATGAGCGTCAGTCTTGGACCTGCTCGTTTTCAGCTTCCTTATTTTGGTTTCTTAAAATTTGTGCGGCCCATGTATGTGGCTGCTTTTGCATGAACAACGCTTTTAAAATCTACCTCTAACTGTTCAATAATTAAAAGTGTGACTATAAATCCAGTATTTTACTGCCTTCCTACATTTTAAATAGTTTAATTCAGACCAGACCTCAGGGGGAGGAGATGGGAGTAGGAGATGCATTCTAAAGGACAGGAGCTTGATAACTAAAAGAAATGTCTCAGGTAACCTCAAGGTAGGCATTCCGGGGAGGAGCTGAGTTAGCCTGTTAAGTTAACCGGCTCTCTCCGAAATTCAGAGTTAGCCGGCTAAGTTAAATGTGGAGTCACACTTTTAATTGTTGAACAGTTAGAGGAAGATTTTAAACTTAACCAGCTAACTCTAGATGTGCCATAGGGCAGGTCTAAATTTAGCCAGATACCACATATCCAGCTACCTGTAACTTATCTGGGTGTATTCAGTGGCATGGCTGTGCCGCTGAATATCCCAGTTAAGTTAGATGGATATGGGTATCCGTCTAGCTTAACTAGCCGCTTAGCAGATGAATATTGACCCCCAAATATCCAGAATGAAGGATGCACAAATTTGTATACAATTTCTTAAATGTAATTTAACAGAAATGACTGTAATGTCACTGTAATGACTGTAAAACAGGATTCAGATTACCAAATCTTTTTAGACCAATGACCACCTTAGCAGCAAGATTTTGAAGTAACTGAAACCATTTTAACACACTGAGAGCACTCAGACCAGCTGCAACCACATTCTGCATGCTTATAAAGGGCAGGGACACTTTCCTAAGGCTAAAAGTGGTGCCCCTTTACACTTGCAATAGATAAGTTTCAAGCGCAAAGAATCTGCTCACAAAGGGCCTGATTTTCAAAAGCATTTACAGGATTAAAAATGGGTTTATACATGTAAGTAGGCTTTTGAAAATTGCTACAGTATATGCCATTGAATTGTCCATACGATTTACCCATGTAAGTGCGCTGCACGTGGGCAAATGGCTTTTGAAAATTGCGACGATAGTTGTAACATTTACACATGTAAATCCTTTCGAAAATTACTCCCTAAGGACCTGATTCACTAAGGGATTTTCCCATAGACACAAAATGGGAGAAGACCTTTAATCAATAAACCCCTAAGATGGTAACTTTTAAACAGGCACGCTGGCGCACATGCAAACATAATTGTCGACCCGCATCCAGAGATGCATCCATTTTATAACATATGTGTGTATATGCAAGCATGTTATAAAATATGCTGGATGCATGTACATGTGCATGCAGTTTTAAATCGATGTGCACATGTGTGCACAAATGCCACTTCTATGGGCATGAGGGAATTTTACAAGGGATGCATACAGATGCCATTCAACTTTTTCCCAATTACCCAGTTTAGGGATAGTACTTGCAAAGCCCCCTAATTTAATAGATACCCTTCCCCCCTTGTTAGCCCCGACCCTTAAAACCCCGCTGCCTTGCCTATATTTTTTGTTTTACTACTTACTTGCCATGTTTAAATCCCATCTAAACACACACCTTTTTAAAACCTCTTTTAAATCATATGCCTGATTGTCTGCCTTAAGTCTTAACTAACTTTCTTTTCTTTTTAACCATTATCTTGCTTCATAAACACCCCAAGTCTTTTGTCCTGTATTTTATCTTGTTAGATTGTAAACTCTATGGAGCAGGGACTGTCTTTTTGTATGTTTATACAGAACTGCGTATGTCGTGTAGCGCTATAGAAATGTCAAGTAATAGTAGTAAGTAAATATAGGCAGCAGAAGACCCCAGTGCAGGCAAGGAAATGTAAATATTTACGTGCACATCTCTTGGGCAGGCCACGCCCACACTCTGCCCCTTTTAGATACTTTTTAATTGCGCACGCAGTGGGAAATACGCTCAACCTCGGGCCCAGCATGTATGCATATCTCCCTGTTTTTACATGTGCATGACTTTTAAAATTCACCTTTAATTGATTCATGTAAGACTGCACGTGTCTTTTACTGCTCCAGTTATGTGCTCCTTGGATCCAGGGATGTTTTTTCTTTTCTTTTCAATTTTCACATGTTCTTTTCCAAAAGTCTGCTAAGATTTTTATTTACCTACATTCATCTCAATTGAGATATCACACCGGTTTTACATTCAGGTACTGTAGGCATTTCTCTATCCCCAGAGGGCTTACAATCTAAGTTTTTGTACCTGAGGCAATGTAGGGTAAAGTGACTTGCCCAAGGTCACAAGGAGTGACAGCAGGACTTGAACCTTGGTCTCCTGGTTCATAGTCCACTGCTCTAACCACTAGGCTATTCCTCCTCCCTACCTAACCTCATTAGTTGTTTTACTGCCTAGCTATCAGCAAGCTTTCCACAAACTAAGATTTATGGATTTATTTATGTAACAAATGTATTTATTGCCTGATTGGTAATAAGAACAGCTTACTCCTCAATTTCATCATTCAGTAATACATATTTCTGCCTCATAATTAAAATTAATTTATGATGTAAACTCAAAACCATACCAATCTTGTTTATGGAACATACATGAACACATAATTGAAAGTTTTAGTCTCATGTCTGAAAGACCCAAGGCAGCTCAGAATCAAGACCAATCAGTTTGTATTTTACTGAAGGTGTTTGTCTTATCTGCATAAAGTAGCCTCGCTATTTCATGTATAATTTCAGTCTTACCCTCTCAGACCTCTGTAAGGGTTCCTACAATACCATCATTCTTATTTAAGTAATATGCCTGGGCTGCACCTTTTGCCGTATAAGAGTGTTACTGTTTACAAGTTTGGTGAGGGAACTGTAATGCAAACAAAGCAAGCTGAGTGGTCCTCTATGTCAAACATTCAGTACTGACATTTTCACAAAGCAAAAGTTATTTTTTTAAATTTAATTTAGATTTTTATATTCCGCTTTTTGCACTTTTTTCAGCACTTCAAAGCAAATTACATTCAGGTACTGTAGGTATTTCCCTATCCCCTATTATAGGACAACCATCACAGAAAAGGGAGATGTTTATTGTCCAGTAAGATGAGTATCTGCTTCATTGAACAATATGTTTTACAATCAAGCAGCTCTGCACAACCCTTGCCTTGAATTGGTTGAGAATAACAATTATGTGATCATAAACTGATTTTAGATAATCAAAGGCTATAATTTCATATATACATGTTACTCAACATATTATAATTGTGTAAAAATGGTATAACTCGCAATGGAGATCTATTTATTCCCCCTTTTTAACTTGACTGTCAGTGCTTGTACAAGAAGACAAAAAATATAATGTGATACCTTTTTATTGCACTAAGTTAATACATTTCTTGGCTAGCTTTCAGGAGCTATAGTTTCATCAGGTCAAAACAGAATGAGCAAGTAAATAAAAGGGCTGCTATTTGCTGACTATCCAAGTGAAACTCAAATTACATTGCAATAATGATGTAAGAAGGGGAAGGGAGAAAGGGGTATGGTTTGTTAGCAGAGTCTTGAAATGGCCAACAGGGAGACAGGATTATGCCTTATAATGATTGAGGAAATACAAGTCTCCACTGAGCCCTTTTTTATTATTTTGAAATATGATCATTTTAATTTAGAATATTTTATGTCCCAAAATAGCTCTATATTTCTCTTTTAGTATCCTTACTAAGAGGTCATGGATCCAGTGGTTTGGTAAAAAAAAATTTCCCCAACTGAGATATTGACTTGCTATTCTTAATGATGATTTCTGTAGAGTCTGTGTAAGAACATAAGAACGTAAGATCATGCATTACTGGGTCAGACCAAGGGTCCATCAAGCCCAGCATTCTGTTTCCAACAGTGGCCAATCCAGGCTATTAGTACCTGGCATTGGCAAGTCCCCAAAATCTAATGGGTACATTTTAAAAAAGTACCCTGGATTTTATAAGATATGTGCGTAGCCGCGCGTATCTTATAAAATCCGGGGTCGGCGTGCGCAAGGGGGTGCACATTTGTGCAACTTGCGTACGCTGAGCCCTGCGCGCACTGCCCATTCCCTCCCTCCCTGCCTTCCACCCTCCCCGCACCTTCCCCTCCCTTCCCCTACCTAACCCCCCTCCCCGGTCCTATCAAACACCCCCCCACCTTTATCGCACAAGTTACGCCTGCTCGAAGCAGGCGTAACTCGCGTGTGCTGAAAGCCTGCTGCCACGCCATCACCTGACCTGGGGGCTGTTCTGGAGGCCTCGGTCACACCCCCCGGAATGCCCCTGGGCTGGCACCATTCCACCCCGGAATGCCCCCCGACGCCGCCCGAAACATCAGCGCCACCCCATGACCCCCAGACCCCCCCCCCCCCTAGCAAAGCCCCGGACTTACAAGTTACGCCTGCTTTGAGCAGGCGTAACTTGTGTGATAAAGGTAGGGGGTGTTTGATAGGGCCGGGGGGGGGTGGGTTAGGTAGGGGAAGGGAGGGGAAGGTGGTGGGGGGGAGGGAATGGGCAGCACGCGCAGGACTCGGCGCATGCAAGTTGCACAAATGTGCACCCCCTTGTACGCGCCAACCCCGGATTTTATAAGATTTGCGCAGCTACTTTCTAAGTCAACTTGATTGATAGCAGGTAATGGACTTCTCCTCCAAGAACTTATCAAACCTTTATTAAACCCAGCTACACTAACTGCAATAACCACATCCCCTAGCAACAAATTTCAGAGTTTAATTGTGCGTTGCATGAAAAAGAACTTTCTGTGATTAGTTTTAAAAGTGCTACATGCTAATTTCATGGAGTGACCCCCTAGTCCTTCTATTATTCTAAAGAGTAAATAAACGATTCACATTTACCCGTCCTAGACCTCTCATGATTTTTAAACACCTCTATCATATTCCCCCTCAGCTGTCTCATCTCCAAGCTGAACAATCCTAACCTCTTTAGTCTTTCCTCATAGGGGAGATGTTCCATCCCCTTTATCATTTTGGTCGCCTTTCTCTGTACCTTCTCCATTGCAACTATATCTTTTTTGAGATGCAGCAACCAGATCTGTACACAGTATTCAAGTTGCGGTCTCACCATGGAGTGATACGGAGTCATTATGACATTTTCCGTTTTATTCACTATTCCCTTTCTAAAAATTCCCAACATTCTGTTGCTTTTTTGACTGCAGCAGCAAACTGAGCTAACAATTTCAATGTATTATCCAATATGATGCCTCCATCTCTTTCCTGGGCTGTAGCTCCTAATATGGAACCTAACATTGTGTAACTATAGCATGGGTTATTTTTCCCTATATGCATCACCTTACCCTTATCACATTACATTTCATCTGCCATTTGAATGCCCAATTTTCCAGTCTCACAAGATCCTCTTGCAATTTATCACAATCTGCTTGTGATTTAACTGAATAATTTTGTATCATCTGCAAATTTGATTACTTCACTCATCGTATTCCTTTTCAGATCATTTAAAAATATATTGAAAAGCACGGTTACCAGTACAGATCCCTGAGGCACTTCACTGCCCACCCCCCTCCACTGAGAAAATTGCCCATTTAATCCTACTCTGTTTCCTGTCTTTTAACCAGTTTGTAATCCACAAAATGACATCACCTCCTATCCCATGATTTTTTTTACTTTTCCTAGAAGCCTTTCATGAAGAACTTTGTCAAATGCCTTCTGAAAGTCCAAATACACTACATCTACTGGTTCACCTTTATCTACATGTTTATTAACCCTTTCAAAAAAGTGAAGCAGGTTTGTGAGACAAGACTTGCCTTGGGTAAAGCCATGCTGAATTTGTTCCATTAAACCATGTTTTTCTATATGTTCTGTGATTTGGATCTTTAGAACACTTTCCACTATTTTTCCTGGTACTGAAGTTAGGCTAACTTGTCTGTAGTTTCCTGGATTGTCCCTGGAGCCCTTTTTAAATATTTTAAATATTGGGGTTACATTAGCCACCCTCCAGTCTTAAGGTGCAATGGATGATTTTAATGACAGGTTACAAATGTTCACTAATAGATCTGAAATTTCATTTTGAGTTCCTTCAGAACCCTGGGGTATATAGCACCTGGTCCAGGTGATTTTCTACTCTTCAGTTTGTCAATCAGGCCTACCAAATCTTCTAGGTTTACAATGATTTGGTTGTTCATCTAAATCATTACCCATGAAAACCTTCTCCAGAATGGGTATCTCCCCTCAATCCTCTTCAGTAAACACCAAAGCATAGAAATTGTGTAATCTTTCTGAGATAGACTTATCTTCTCTAAATGCTCCTTTAACCCCTCAGTCATCTAACGGTCCAACTGACTCCCACACAGGCTTTCTGCTTCAGATAAATTTTAAAAAGGTTTTACTGTAGGTTTATTCTTGTGTATTGTTTTTTCTTTAAAAGAAGAGAAACTGTTTAGACTGGTGGAATGGTTTGTAGTGTGATCCCGCTTTCAATTTGTTAGCTGTAATTTTATATTAGCTGCAGGAGAGTAGTCAATAATATCAGCTTATCTGGCAATGCTTCCCACTAGGCAAGATCACTAGATTACATTAGAAAGTCCTGCAGGACACTAGTTCTCATCAAATCCTCTTTTAAAGAACTATAGACAACTTAAAGTCTCTATATCATGGCTTCCAAAATCTGTCCTGGGGGACCCTACAGCCACTTGAGTTTTCAGGATATCCACAATGAATATGAATGAGATAAATTTGCATATACTGAGTCTCCTTGATAATCAAATTTATCTCATGCATATTCATTGTGGATATCCTGAAACCCTGACTGGCTATGTGTGTGGTCCCTAGGACAGGTTTGGGAATCCCTGCTCTATATTGTTCAGTGGTATGTTCACAAATGCTATCATACATTTCTTTCATTAGCCTACCACACACTTTTGAACTTAAAGGGTTTCGCAATGTGACTACTGATTTATCTTTATTCCTAGCCATCCATACGTCCAATTTGTTTTTCAGATTGATATCTGTATTTCATTGAAAAATGTCTTTCAATGAAGATTTATGTTTAAATAGATTGCCACAAAACAATATTCTTTTAAGCTTTGAATAGGGAGTCTATTGTCATTAGTTTAGTTTTGTTTCGATTAATGTGCACTAAACAAATTAGCACATGGTAATTTGAATAAGTGTGCACTGAAATCAAACAACATAAAACAAAACAAAATGGAACAAATCATTTTTCTTCTGTACACAGAAATGATTTTTAAATTGCCTCCAAATAGGTTTGGACCCACTTTGTGGGATTTTGGAAGATGAGGTAGCTTGGAATATTTGAGATACATATTCTATCTAAATACACTTTCTTTAAACCTAGTATAATTGATCTGCTCTGAAAAATCATAGCACATCCTAAGACCGTTTTTCATTTGCATAGCTCTACAAAACAGTGTTGTAACAAGATGTTGCCAGATCCTTGTGACCATTGACCACCGTTGGAAACAGGAGGGCTTGATGGACCCTTGGTCTGACCAAGTATTGAAATTCTTTTGTCTTTGTGTTAGATTCTTGGTTTACAGCTAACCTGAAAATGGCTGAAATGTTCCAGTGAGATAGAATCTCAAAGCTACATATATCTTGTGCTGTCATTCCAAAATCTCAGGGTAATGAAAAAGGAAGGGTTAAAATTAGGAAGTTAGACATTCACACTATCAAACTGTAGAGGAAAAATAATAGCACATGTACTAAAACTGGCATAATAGAAAGATTAGCATTTCCCCTACACAAGGTGACATACAAAGTTTTTGATGTAATCTGTATCTGTCTGGGTAGATATAGAAGGCAATATGCAAAGCCTTTTCCATGTGTAAATGCATTTTATCTGTGAATGTGGGAGTTTTCAACATTTTCCAGCCTGTATGCAAAAAAAAAGGAATGCACATTGTTGAGCAACTTACATACATTTAATTGCAGATTCTGGAGACATTCCCAAGCCAGAGAGGGACTGGAGAGAGGCACTACTTGTGCAGGCATGATTCCATTAGGTTCAGATTGAAAAATGATGCACAGAGAAAGCAGGCACAATCTCTGTGTATAATTTTTCCAGGACCAGTAATCAAAGCAAACACCTATTTGTACTTCTGTTTTGATTATTGGTACAAACTCCACGGCTAAAAGTATGCGCAGAATTTGCACCAACTTGGTTAGTTTTGATTATTGCATAAATAGAGTCAGTGGCAAGAACGGTTTTGAGATATTGGCTAGTGATTTCCGTACAGGGACTTGTATTCTTTTTTTTTTTTGTAATATATGTTTTATTGGGTAAAAACAGGAAATAATATAACAACCATCCAAAAAGAAACAGGGGTACAAATACCATCCCATATCACCCAAGCTTTTTCTTTTATCCCATTAAACATTAGAAAATCTAGCAAGTTGAACTCTATCTAGAATCCCCCTCCCACCCCCCCCACCCCCCGGTAGAGAGCCATTAACCTCCAAGTAAGAAAAGAAAAGCATGCAAGGTAGTAAGACAAAACAGGTCAGCAACGCCACCCAAGGCAGACCAGGCAGCCAGCGCATTACAGCCCGCCCACAGAAGACTCACAAAGCCGTGGATGGGGTAGGCGGAACACCATTAGTCAATGGGGCAGAAAGTCGAACAGACAAAGATAATGTCTCATAATAGGAAGCCCAAATGCTCTGAAAAACTTGCTTCTTCTTCGGGGAGAAGTGTTTGTACATAGATCCATATTCCAGTTGATATAACTCAGTGAGTTTAGAAGACCAAAGACTCAATGTAGGCGGATCCTTATCTAGCCACTTCACAAGAATACATTGCTTAGCTATGAGGCAAGCTTTCGCTATAAACAACAAATTGTCCACGTTCAAACTTTCATCCCCAACATCATTGTTCAATAAGCATAGTGAGCAAGTCCACTGTATCTCTTGTTGGAAAATATGGGAAAGGGCTCCACGAACAGCCTCCCAGAAGCTTCTGATATTTGGACAGTCCCACAGACAGTGTATCAAAGTAGCAACAGGCGCAGAACATTTCAAGCAACTTGCCGAGGGAATGTGACCCATTTGATAAGCTCGTGCCGGAGATACAATAATTCTGTGGAAGATACGTTGTTGTAGTTCCCGGAGAGTCACATTAGTAGTAATGGAAAAAATGAAAAGGTATGAGTTCTTAAGCATGTGTATTTGAAGCTCTTCATGGCAATCCCGGGTCCATTTAGGAAGGAGCTTTTGAAAAATACAGTACGGTTGCACCACAAGGTAAAACGAATACAAACATGACAATGTACCTTTATTCATCTGTAAACATAGCATTAAGTCTGTGTATTTAGAGTTGGTCAAGTTGTCCCTCTCAGAGCCCAAGGCAGCGGTGATTCCCGCCCGAACATAGCCATATAGTAAAAAATGACAGGGCCGAAAACCCAACGTGGTCTGACAATGAGTAAAGGAGTAAATTTGGCTCGTATGAGGGTCTATAAAAGCGCCCAGGGGCCAATTCGGAGCAAAGGAGAACCGATGGGGAGAGGGCAACACAGAAAGTGAAGGTAGGGAAGATCCCCGTAAAGGGAATTGAGGAGATACTGTAGGAGATAAGCCCAGGAGGGACCGCGTTCTCCGCCATACCTTCCGGACAGTGGTTACCAATATAAAGTTAATATGTAAACTCTGAAAACTCATGGGGGGAGCATGTAAAATATAAGTGGGGTCATAAGGGGCACACATCATGCGGATCATGTTAGAGTCCGTATACTCCGAGGTGCCAAACAACCAGTCTCCTAAAAATCTAAGATTGGCTGCTAAAGAATAAAGATAAAAATTTGGAAGAGCATATCCCCCTTGTACCCTCGGAGCCATAAGAGTCCGATAAGAGAGCCGGGCTCTTTTATTATTCCATATAAATTTACGTAATGCAGCTTACAATACATGGGCATCCCGGACTAAAATAAAGAAAGGCAACATTAACAATTTGTATAATAAGAGAGGAGCGACAACCATCTTTACTAAAGCGATACGGCCTTGCAAAGAAATAGGAAGTGACTGCCATCCCTGCATTTTGTGGGTCATCTTGGCGATAGTGGGCGGTATATTAAGCGCATACCATCGTTTTGGGTCCGGATGAAGAATTATGCCCAAATATTTAATGGTAGTGTCTGCCCATTTTACAGGAAAGTTTTCCCAGTTGTCACGGAGGACCCCTCCAACATCCAGCGCCTCCGTCTTATCTAAGTTTAATTTAAAGCCAGACAAGAACTGGTAAGTCTGAAAAATGCCCAGAGCCGCTGGGAGAGCTTGTCTGGCCCTAGAAAGGAGCAATAAAATGTCATCAGCAAATAATAGGGTAAGGTAGGAATTATTACCCACGGGAATCCCCGTGACATCTGGAGTAATCTTCAATTTACACACCAAAGGTTCAACAGTCAAAATAAACAGTAACGGGGACAGGGGGCACCCCTGTCGCGTGCCCCTTTGCAAAGTAAACTCAGCCGAGAGGTCTCCATTGACTAAAATTCGGGCCGTAGGATTCGAGTATAACAACATAATATAGTCATAGATCCTCCCCACAAAACCCATTGTAGTGAGAACCTGCCGAAGAAAAGGCCAAGCGACTCGGTCAAAGGCCTTCTCTGCGTCACACGTTACCACCAATGGATCAGGAACCCTTGGTCGAGCAGAGCTCCAAAGCAGTTAAGACTTTATGGATGTTGACCGTAGAGCGCCTGCCAGCCACAAAACCCACCTGATCAGGAGAAATCAATAAGGGGAGAAATGGTTGTATACGGGTGGCCAGAATTTTCGCATAAATCTTTATATCTAAATTTAAAAGGGAGATTGGGCGATAGGACGAAGGTAATAGAGGGTCTCTGCCCGATTTAGGGAGAACCACAATAGTGGCTGCCCGTAGAGTGCTAGGCATTTCCTGATTATCCACCATTCTCTCATAGAGGGACCGTAACACCGGGCTAACCTCTGCCTGTAAAGTTTTATAAAATATCGAGGTCAACCCATCAGGTCCTGGTGCTTTGAGATTGGGAAGGGCCTGGATTGCAGCAAGCACCTCCGCCTCAGTTATGGGAGACTGTAATTTCTGGGTCTGGTCCTCAGTCAAACTGGGCATATTAATACCCCTTAAAAACTCAGTAATACTCTCCTCATTGACCGGATCAGCAGAGTAAAGAGATTTATAATAATCTGAGAAGATGTCCGCTATGTCCCGAGAGTTAGATTTAATTTCCCCCGTAGCAGACTTGAGGTTCACTATGAATTTAGAAGCCTCTTGCGCTTTTAACAGCCGCGCAAGAAGACGCCCTGCTTTGTTGCCATGGGCAAAAAAGGTAAATTGTCGGTGCCTGAGATGACGGGCCGCTCTATCATGAAGCAAAGTATTCAGGGCAGTTTGTGTCTCTCGAAATTGAGCACTCCACTTCCCATCCAAAGGCCCCGAACACTGACACTGAAGACCCCTCAGGCGTTTTTCCAGGTCTAAAATCTCCCTATCCATCTTTTTTTTTTTTATAACTAGAGTAGCTAATAATGTCCCCTCTGAGAACACATTTTGCTGTTTCCCACAGAAGAACCGGTTGGTCGACATGCTGAGCATTTAATTCCATAAAAGTCCGCCATTTATCTGCTAGAAAAACGGCAAAAGCAGGATCATTTGCTAAAGAGGAGGGGAGACGCCATTGACCCCCTACTCCCGGGCCACCGAGTTGAAAGGTGCCAGATACTGGACAGTGATCAGAGATCACTAAAGGTTCGATGGCAGACTTAGTGAATTTAGTAAACAGGGGTTCAGAAATAAGTAAGTAGTCAATCCTGGACCTCGATGGATGCGCCTTGGCTATATGAGTAAACTCCCTGTCCCCAGGGTGAAGCACTCTCCAAAGGTCTAACAATCCCAAATGTTTACATAAATAGCTGGGTCCCTTTCGTTCACTGATCTGATGCCCACCTCGAGGAGGCAATCTATCTAGCACCGGATCTATTGCGAAGTTGAAATCACCCCCAAGGATCACAGGGCAGTCCCCTAAATCAGTGATAATAGAGAGCAGAGAAGTATAAAATGTGTGATCATAAACATTGGGAGCATAGATCGATGCCAATATGATCGGCAAGCCCCGTAACAGCCCCTTAACCACCACATACCGACCTTCAGGGTCTGCCACCACTTGTTGTTTTATAAAGGGAACTGACTGGTGTAATAAGATCGCTACCCCTCTGCTCTTAGAAGTGCCCGAAGCAGAGTAAACTTGTGTTATCCATTTTTTCTGAAGCTTAAGAGCCTCTGGAGGGGACAGGTGAGTTTCCTGAAGAAAAGATTATATTGGCACGGAGTCTACCCAGGCGTGCCAAAACCTTCTCCGCTTAACTGGGGTGCCCAAGCCCGCCACATTCCAAGTTATAATTTCAAGAGACATTAGCATAAAATAACAGACTACTAGGAAGCTCATGTATCCGCCCAGGTAAGTGCCCTCTGTGTACGTGTGGGCGGCCCTGCTGAAGCTCAATCCGTGCCACATAGTACATGATACAAATCCAAAAACAGGAGATATTCCCTTGATACAGACAAAATAATAACAGTACATATAGGCTCTCTACCGGTATGTCACCCCCCCCCACCCTGTAATTCCCCCCATAACAAACCTCAGCATAAAGATCCCCAGATCCCAGTCAGACAAAAACAACCAGGAAATAGGGAGGAGAGCACGAAGATGTTACATGTGTTCGGCTCCTCCCTGGGACCCCTCATTGAAAATAGAAACAGTGAAAACTGCCAACCCCCTTATTCATAGGTCCCCAAATGCGCACATACGACAATTTGTGGCTTTATGTATACAATAATTACAATGGCAACATAACAGAACAGCAAAAACAAAATCAAACCCAACTTGGTGGGCTATACAAAAGCTCTGAAGAGCAAGGCCCGCTGGAAAACTGCAGGCAGGCTGTCGGAAAAGCACCAATGCGGTAGACCAAACGTTATCTGCAGCCAACAATCACGAGGTAGATGGTGCTGCAGGGCCCGGTATAGACTGAACATAAACTTTTGCTGCCCCCGCCGAGTCAAACAATTTAGTCTGTCCTTGATGCATGACCTTTAATTTTGCCGGAAACATAAGAGCAAACCTGACTTGCTTATTCACCAACTCCGAGCAAACCTCAGTAAAGGCCTTCCGTTGCAGTGAGACTCGTGGTGAATAATCCTGAAAGATCATGATACGGTGCGTTTCATAGGTGAGGTCCCGAGCTTTCCTGAAGTGCTGCAAAACCAATGATCGATGCGCAAAATGTAAGAAACGGGCCAAGATCACTCGTGGGCGATTAGCCGGCTCTCCCTCAGATCGCCACCCCACCCGATGAGCTCGCTCTAACAAACCTCCGGAGGGGGACGCCAAGGTCGGCACAATACTAAGTAGCCACGCTTCAAGCAGGCGGGGTAGGTCAGCTTCAGATAGAGTTTCAGGAAACCCCACAAACCGAAGATTGTTCCGGCGGGAACGATTTTCTAAGTCATCGATTTTTTCTGCGTTCGCCACCGTTTGCTTAGTCAGTTCGTCCACTTTTTTCTCCAAGGCTCCGATGTCGTCTTCAGCTAGGCCCACACGGCCTTCGAGTCGTTCCGCGCGCGCATCAAATTCCGTGAGCGATGCCCTCACATCAGCAATCTGTTCCGACAGCTGATGGAGGCGAATATCAAGCGCCGCTACCACTGCTTGAGATATTTTCTCTTCCAGCGAGTCGCCGTCCTCCACAGGTTCCTCATGCGCCACAGCCGCCATCTTAGGTGGGGGGAGCTTCGGCTTGTCTTTCTCTTTCCGAAGAGATCTAGTAGCCATACAGCGCGATAAAAGTAGCCCACGGTGGAAGCAGGCCAATCGGAAAATTCAGAGAGACAAGTCCAGCAAAAAAAAAACAAGGGGGAAGCAAAAGATGGTGAGGGATCGCCAGAGAGATAGCCGGAGCTCGCAGGAGCACGTCCTAGCAAGCCCACCACATCGTGATCTCCCCGGGACTTGTATTCTTATTCACTCTTAGAACAAAAGAGTAGGGATGTGAATCATGTGCTTGATCGTTTTAACAATCTGGATTGGCTGGGGGAGAACAAAATCTGATCGGCATGATTTTTTTGGTAAAAAAATCATGAATAGTGTGCGCACTAACGCGAGTTAGTGCGCACTAACGGAAGGTTAGTGTGCACTAATGGGAGTTAGTGCACACTATCAAAAATTGTTACTTAATGGTTTAAAAGTAACATTTGAGGAAATGTTTGTTAGCTAGAGGTGCACACTAAGCCGCGCATGCTTGGTGCTGTCCCCCGTGGCCATTTTGCTACCAGATATAGTATGCACTAGCCAGAAAGAGAAAAAAAGTGCCAGCAGACTGCAGCAGTGACAGTGCCAGCAGTAGCCACTAGCCAGTAGCCAGTCTAGCCTCAGCCTGCTCTTAAATTTAACCACTGTAAATATAATAAATTAATAATAAAGTTTTTTGTTTAGTTTTTCTATAGTATGTTAATTTTTGAAGCTCAGGTTGCAAGTTTCTTTATTAAATGTTTTATTTCACTAAAGTAGAATATAGAGAAGTACTTAATTTCATTTATGTAAAGTTTCTTTAGTTTAATACGCAAAGTACTTCATTTTATTTTATTCTACTCTAGTGAAAAAAAAAGAAGTTTAGTTTAACACAGGAACTGCAAACTTGAGCACAGTGAATTGGGGGGGGGGGGGAGAGAGGGATGTGAAGGGGGAGACAGTCCCTGCATTCAGCAGCTCTGATTTTCTGAAGAGATCTGTCCTTCAGAGACCAGGGAGTGGGACTGCTTGGCCCTTCACCTCCCCCTTTCCCTTCCCTTTGTCAAGCTACCAACCATTTCCATTTCCTATCCCCCATATATTAAACCATCACCTCAGTGGGAACCTTGGTAATATCAATAAATAAGAGGGCAGCCAATAGGAATATATATTCATTCCTAACTGAACTTAACTGACCTGAAAAGTGTCAAATTGTATCATTTTCTGTTAGTGCTTACTAACAATGGGTAGTGCGCACTAACTCCCATTAGTGCGCTCTAAGACAATTAACGATTTTTACGATAAATCGGGGCAATTTCTATTGTATCGCACTCTTTAACGATTAATGATGATATTAAAAATATTGGACGAGAATTTAAATTGTTAAAAAACGATTCACATCCCTACAAAAGAGGGAAGAGAACAAAACTGACTTGGATAAGGAGCATTATCCCACAGGCAGTCAGCTGGGATATATCTTTATCTAGAGTTGTATAAGCAGGAACAGCCAATCACAGTGGGTGGGTCAATTGGTCCCTATCAACTATTGTCAGTATATATTACACCTTGTGGACACATGTATAATGGCACTGCAGTGCACTGTAATTTACCCAAGGTAAGGCAAGTCTTGCCTCACAAATCTGCTTCACGTTTTTGAAGGAGTTAATAAACATGTGGATATAGGCAAACCGGTAGAAATAGTATATTTGGATTTTTAGAAGGCGTTTGGCAAAGTTCCTCATGAGAAGCTTCTAGGAAAAGTAAAAAGTCATGGGATAGGTGGCGATATCCTTCCATGGATCACAAACTGCTAAAAGACAGGAAACAGAGATTAGGATTAAATGGACAATTTCCTCAGTGGAAGGGAGTGGGCAGTGGAGTGCCTCAGGGATCTGTATTGGGACCCGTACTTTTCAATATATTTATAAATGATCTGGAAAGAAATACGACAAGTGAGGTAATCAAATTTGCAGATGATGCAAAATTATTCAGAGTAGTTAAATCACAAGCGGAATGTGATAAATTGCAGGAAGACCTTCTGAGACTGGAAAATTGGGCATCCAAATGGCTGATGAAATTTAAAGTGGATAAATGCAAAGTGATACATATAGGGAAAAATAACCCATGTTATAGTTACACAATATTAGGTTCCATATTAGGAGCTACTACCCAAGAAATAGATTTAGGCATCATAGTGGATAACACATTGAAATCATTGGTTCAGTGTGCTGCAGCAGTCAAAAAAGCAAACAGAATGTTGGGAATTATTAGAAAGGGATTGGTGAATAAAACAAGAAATGTCATAATGCCTCTGTATAGCTCCATGGTGAGACCACACCTTGAATACTGTGTACAATTCTGGTCACCACATCTAAAAAAAGATATAGTTGCAATGGAGAAGGTACAGAGAAGGGCGACCAAAATGATAAAGGGAATGGAACATCTCCCCTATGAGGAAAGACTAAAGAGGTTAGGACTTTTCAGCTTGGAGAAGAGACGGCTGAGGGGGGATATGATAAAGGTGTTTAAAATCATGAGAGGTCTAGAATGGGTTAATGTGAATTAGTTATTTACTCTTTCGGATAATAGAAAGACTAGGGGGCACGCCTTGAAGTTACATGTGGCACATTTAAAACTAATCGGAGAAAGTTCTTTTTCACTCAACACACAATTAAATTCTGGAATTTATTGCCAGAGGATGTAGTTAGTGCAGTTAGTGTAGCTGTGTTTAAAAAAGGATTGGATAAGTTCTTGGAGGAGAAGTCCATTACCTTCTATTAATTAAGTTGACCTAGAAAATAGCCACTGCTATTACTAGCAACGGTAACATGGAATAGATTTAGTTTTTGGGTATTTGCCAGGTTCTTATGGCCTGGATTGGCCACAGTTGGAAACAGGATGCTGGGCTTGATGGACCCTTGGTCCATGTTCTTGTGTAAGTGCAATTAAGTGAACAAAAGCTATATAAAAATGCACTAGAATTACTTTTAAGATTTGTACAGTGTTGCCATACACAGCATAGGAATCTGTGCAGCGATTTGCACTAAAATGCCATGGAAAGTTGCAGTGAAAGAATTCAATGGTCAATCTGTTGCACCTCCTCTCATTTCAATAGACCATTCAGGGTTTGATTTATATCTTGCATTCTTATGTCTCTTGGTGAGCATTTATTATGAGACCTATGTTGTTCTAGTTTGTGTTTATGGGGAAAAGCATTGCTTCCAGCATAAGATCCTATATGTAACATATAGGAGCAAAGGAGAATCAGTCTAATAGTCAAAATCTTGGCAGAGAAAAAAACAAACAAACAAGTAGTTATGTTTTTAGTAACATAAAACATGATACTGTCAATATTAATGAAGGAAGAAAGAATCTAAAGAGAGTAATAAAGGAACAATTAACAGAATAGAGCAATTAGAGAAAAACAGTAAAGCCCAGATCTATAGTTGTTCCACTAGGAATCAGACTGTGTAATCAGTAAAGCAATCATTTACTTTCCTTATATTAGTGCCTAATCTAACTCACCTTCATGACTCCCAAAGGTAACCATCTCCAATAACAAAATGAAAGAGAAAAATTATGGTTCTGCTCAAGGAAGTATGCCAGTACTGGGAAGATGACACTATAGCCAGAGAATGATCATTTATAATGATACTAGATATCATGATCATTTCAAACACTAGATTATCCACTACTCTGAATTATTTCCAAATTTTAGTTAGATACACATTAGAGAAGATATATTTGCATAATCAGAGTTTTGGGTAACTCTTTGAAGCAAAGTTTTGCTTTTGTCCATAGTTTCACATGTAGGAAGCATGGAGCTTGTATATAGGAACAACCTGGTGACTTAAAAAGGGAGTCTCCACTATATTTTAAAGTATTGTTTGCTAATCTTTTATTTTTCATCAGGGAATCGTAGGCATTCTTTGCAAAGCATGGATAGCTATAACTGAAATATACTTGACCTAGGTAAAATACATATTAGGCTGCCTCATTTTAAAATCAATTAAACATGATTTCATGATTACCCTAGTGATACTAAACCAGCATGTTTATTTCTGTTTTATAAATTAAATACCACTTTAAATATAGTGAAATATAATTTAAGTAACTTGATGATTTCAATTATGACTGGCAGTGTTGCGTAGTGGGTAGAAAACAAATCTGCACAGCTGAAGCTTTCTTAATCATTGGATAATGGTTTGGCCATAAGCAAACTACTACACCTCTCTATTGTCAAGCACAAATTGCAAGTATTTTTTGTGCTGGAGACATTGCAACCATGTAAGCTAAGCTGTATATCTTTGTGCACTAATGACATTATGGGGGCGATTTTCAAATTGTCAGCACTGCTGCAATGTCCAGGGCGACTTTCTACCTGCATTCTTTGTACCAGTTTTGAAAATGAAAGCATGCATACAGTTTCACTTTGAAAATTGCTGTGCATATGGTCATTTGCACCTGCTTTATCCATGTGGACTTTTTCCCCGAAAAATAATTCACTTAGATTTGAAAATTCAATCTACATGCATTACTTGATTCTCCTGATGTTATCACATCTTTGGAAACACCTCCCCTTAATGCAGCAAAAAATGTGTGTAAGGTAGAATCCTGCTCATACTTGTAGCCTAGATAAGACTGGGCAGTTTTCAGATCACCTTTTCCCCGAGTAAACTAGTACTTACTCATCTAAATGGCATTTGATAGTTTCCTTCTAGATAATTAATATTATTATGCTCATTCATTTTTCTGTCACAGGGTCTTTCATTTGAGTTGAGATCTCCTATCTCTGAGGGAATTTCATGCATTAGAAATGAATTCAGATATATAATATATGTGCTAGCATATAGGATTACTGTAAATTTACTGGAATCTTATATTTTGTTGTATGCTGATAATTAAAGAATGCTCATATGAACCTAAGCAACTAGAGTTAATTGATTTCAGATAACTTTGCAATGTGCTGGTAAAGACGGTGGACAGATAGCTAATTATTTTCATTTGGATTTAAAAGGCACGCCTGCTGGC